>NC_092352.1:41732923-42945335 GCF_963676685.1 Mytilus edulis | reverse complement strand
TTTTGGAGATATTTTTATATCGATATTTACTACAACTAAAGAATTTTAGTCCGTTTTCAATATTAATTCAAGATATATGACGCTTACAGTCATTGGACAAAAGTGAGTTCCCCCTCAAAAAATGTCCGATCATTTCAACTAAAATCGGTACTTTTCAAAAAAATATTACCAAGTAAGTCTATGAGTGATTTTTATAAAATAGATACCATAAGATGCAGAAATGTCCGAAGTTTAATTGTTTATTTGGCCATATTTTTAGGGAGGTTCTTTTTCATTATTGAATGGGTTAAACACAAATGATTTTTTTTACGATTTTTATTTGGTTAGAATACATAGCAAACTTTACCGTGAGTCAAGCAATATTTTTCTTTGTGTTCACCTCGTCAGTAATTTAAAATTATATTAACAACACTTTGTACCAATATTCTTTTTGGAGGCAAATACAGTCAAATATATTCAACGAAACTATCCGACACAGTGAGGGTTTAGTTTAGGGGCAACGAGGGGTCGGGGGGGGGGGGGGGGGGGGGGTGATTGCATTTCTTTGTTCTGTAATTCTTTTAGCCATTCTTATCTTTTCAGCATTATCAATTTTGTTAAATTTCTGATTGAAACGAAACACAGAAAAATATAAATATTGTAACTTAGCTTATTTGTAATAATTTTGATATATGGGATAACAATAAAAATTATTTAAGCAGTAGATTAGATGAAATTAGTTATATTTGATCTTATCTAGCTTGTAATATTTGAGAAAATAGTAATGAGAAGCTAGCGCTGAGCATAAAGTTTTATAACATATACAGCATTATTAGTTATCCGACATAAAGAGTTATCTGGAATCTGACAAAGTAAAAAAATTATCACCAGAACAGGTTAGATTTATTATTGATAGCCCAATATAGAAAAAAAATGCTTATCAATATAATCGTTTTGAAGGATTTAATTGTTTTTTTAACTTTAATTCGTAGTGAGAGAAAAATAGGTTTTCCCCAACCCCCCAAAAAATCAAAAACAATGTCATCCGTCTCCGAGCATTCGTCTTCCATATCTATATATAAAATATATTGTTTTTTTTGTGTTTTTTTTTTAAATTGGAATGTATTATGGATCTCTCAAATATGAAACTGAGGACGTAGGAATCATTCCGGCGAAAGAGACGTTTGTATTCTGCGACTCCATTTTATCCATAAATTTTGAAATTATAAAGAAACTAAGGTTTCAACTCCATTAGACAAAGTTGATCTTCGTCTGCATGATTTGGCTATTTATTCGGTTCTGTTTGGTCTGATAGCTCTTCAACTGTTTCTGTTTTTTGTGCATGCTTCGTTCCAAAAATCGAGAACTCTTTCACGAAATTTCATTGTAACATGAATGGTAAATTTTCCTTTGATCTCCTGGTGAGTTAACTTGGTTATTTTTAGCAGAGTGCGTTAACTGAATGAGTTTTTAGTTATTTCACTCCCAATCCCGCCGTAGAGAACTTCTCGTTTGAAAAGCAAAGAATGGGAGGAGCTTAAACCAGTGCATTAACTACCATCTCAAAAGTTGTTAATGCACGGTCTAGCTCCACCTCCTTGGGGTAGTAATTAGGGAGCAACCATTTGAACTTCATGGGGGCTATGTTTTTTTTGTCTCAGTCGGAAATTTGTTTTCGCAAAAAGCGCGATCAATCTTATTTAGTTTTTCAACGCTTTCAAATTTTTTAGGTATGGGGAAAATCTGGATTCAGAATTTATTTTTTGTCATCTGCTTGACCAGAATAAAAAAAACTGTTCATAAAATCTGGGATGAGAATATCTTTTTATAAGAATAGGAAACATACCCCCCCCCGGGCCCCCACATAAAGTTCTATTTTCGTGTATTGGACAAGCTTCAAACATTTGTCCCTGGACCTTACATGAATTCGACACGCAATCAATTAACCGATCTTCCCTAGTTTTGGCGAACGAAAGAACAGTTTGATTTACCTTTATAATTGGTATTAGGGAGTATGTTTCCTTTTTATCACAACGTCCTTTGAAACTACAAGTCTTTTTTTATGTTTTGATTGCAAACAATCATAGAATAAATTTTTGCATTAACCCCCCCCCCCCCCCCCCCCCCCCCTCCTTTTTTTTTGTCCCAACCACACACCCTTTTTCAAGAATTTTTGGGAAGAAAAATAAATGACTATCGAGTATGAATCAAACGGCAACAATTCTTTGAATTTTAAACGTACCTTTTAGTATCGTACAAACAAATCCAACTGACACTAATTTTCTGAAATCAGTTATAGTATCAAGCCACTATTTGATTGACGTATCTAAAAGTGCAGAAATGTTTTATTGGTTAGGGTTTAACCTTTAACATGTGTTAAAGGTTAAACCCTAACCCTGTAGCCAATTAATGTTACAAATCATATATAGACACGCCTTACTCATTAATATATTTAATCAACTCAAAGCTACGCTTTTCGTGAATTAAATAAGTTAATTCGTAAAAGGCGTGCTATATATATAACTTGTTGTAATTATTATTGACACAATATAGGAGAAGGATGTACTAAGGTTAACTAAGTCTGCAATAGTGGACCGATGCTTATTAATGAACATAATTTGCATGGCTAAAATCATTGAACCAGTTTTGATAAGGACCAGTTCAACATTTCATTCCACATGATATACGTATATCAATATTTAATTTGGTATGCAGCAAACGCAGAGTTTAGTTACATTGTATTTTGTCAACTTTACTTTATATTCTCTCTCTTTTTTCTCTTTTTTTTTGGGGGGGGGGGGGGAGGGGGGGGAGGGGCATTATTCTCTTTATCTGTAAACCTCATTCACAACCTCATATATCTTGGGTTATTCCAAATAAATATCTGGTATTCAAGCGCCTATTAATGGGATAAAATGCTTAATACTATAAGAGTATCCACAAGTAGAGTTTTAAAAGTCGGTGCATGAGAATATTATGCTACAACCAACCAACAAAAAGGGTTGACTACTAAATATATAAAAGCTAAAGAATATGCAAAGCATGTAATTTTTACAACGCAGGAGTTCGGGTTAAAGGGGTTCCCAACCGTGAATATTAAATAATATATACCGATTTGATTGGCCAATAAAAGTTTTAACACACGACGCCATCAATTTACGTAAATATTTTGGAAATATACAGACGATATTTCGCAATCCACGGCTCCTAGGAAAGTTTCTTGTAGTGTTACGTAAAGCGGGAAATACGCGTTTATGTATATAGTTAAAAATTGGTAATTTCCAATTTTTAACTTTTTTTACATTTAGGCTTTTTCCTTTATTTCCTAAATTGTTACATTATTTGGAGAATAGCGATTAAATGTTTTTGTATCGTTTATATCAAATTTTATTTTTATATTAAAACTAGAAATTGATCTGTTGTCTCACAAGGAAACAGCTGTTTTGACGTTTTTTTCTAGTAAAAAATCCTAAATTTTCTAGAAACTTTTCACCCACATTTTGTCGGCTTCAATTCAGTGAGCAATATTGAATTTCATGCTAAATACAGGAGCTTACCAGATTAAATTAACGCGACCTATTAAAATAGTCAAAACAATAAGTTTTTATTCCAATTACAATTGAACTTTTTATATCAATTCGAAATTTATGTCATGTTGATCTGTAATATATTTATTTGTATTAAAACTTGACCAACTTCTTTAAATCTGACAGACCGTACGCGAACAGTCAGACGTATGTCGTGTATTTTGAAAAAGTACGCGTACGGTACAAATACTCATATGGTCTGAAACATAGACATCTATCTATATTGTTGAAAACTATACTATACTATGTTGCCTTCTGGATGTCCTTAGTTTGTCTTTGTCATTTGGTTGCTGTCTTATTAACGTATAACCTACATTTCCAACAGTTTTGTATAGCTAAAACGGCTAATGTGTATAGAATAATTGTCTTTCTTTCCCTAAATAATAAGCTTAAAAGAAGAAGGACCGAGGAGAGATGTGCACAGGTACTTGTTTTGATCTATCAATGGGAAGGTCGACTATCCATATATATTACATATTGATAGTCGACCTTCCCGTTGATAGAAACAGGTGCATGTGGCGATGTCCCTAAATAAAAAAAATTAAAGTAAACAGACAACCTTTAGCAATCAGTTAAATCCATACCGAATAGCTATTTTTATTGGTTCTTTTTCAGAAGGATTGAAATTCATCACCTAGAATACATGGAGAAAACATAGAACATTTTAGAAACAAGACCAGAATAAATTCAAAGACAAAAGTTGGATCAGTTATTATTTTCATCACTCAGTCAATGATTTGGACTTCTTTTAAATACCAACAGATATTGAAACCACAATAATATCAATGTTATGTGCTGAATGACCAAAAAGTGGACTATACAATCACACAATGCTTGATGATAAGAAACTATTATTGTTTTTAGTGGAGGGATATTGTGAAAAAATACTTTTACTTAAACAGCTACTAGTATGTTAAGCCTAATAATAGAGTTTTCAAAGATTTCAAATGGAAAATAATTGTGTTTCGAAAAAGTATTCTATAATTCATAAATAAACATATGTTGATACTTACATTATCTGCTTTGTTGTTTAAAAGTGAAGTTTTGAACAGTTATAGAACAATATGTTGAATTAACATTTCCAAAGAAAAAAAGATATTCAATTAAAAAGATTCATCTTATAAAAATTTACAACCAAAAACAAAAAATATCCCATGGGACTACAATTATCCCATGGGATTTTACCAAAATACCATGGGATTTTGTCGATCCCATCGGATTTTGCCCTGTCCCATGGGATATTGAAAATCCCATGTTTTTATAAATCAAATAGCAAAATAAATATAATAGTAACAGTAGAAACTCAATGAAATTATTGAATCCCATGTATTTCCGCACATTTTGGTTATATACATGACACTGTACCTCTTATTTGAGGCGGCGGCGGATTTGCAAATGAGTGTTTTGCAAATTTAAAGTGTCCAGTGTTAAATGGCAAAATTAAAGCATAAAACATATCAAACGAATGGACAACAACAGTCATATTCCTGTCTTGGCAAATGCAATTAAAAATGTAGAAAATGGCGGATTGAACCTGGTTTTATAGCGCTAAACCTCTCAAGTTCGACCCAAAGATAAGGGACAAAAATGATAAAAACTATACAGGTCAAATGACGGTATTTGACAAGTTGCAAAACCTAGTAAACATGTACCAAATAAAAAGAGAAAAAAATGTGACATAGTTGAAATGAAGAAACAACAGCCTGATATATTAACAGTTTGCTAAACAAGGATAGTTACTACTAATTTAGGTAGGCAATAAGCACAAAAATTCATTAACAAACGAAAGAGAACAGAGAATATCGATCTTAAAGTTTCTGAAAGCTAGCCAAAGCATCAAAGCTACATATAACAACCAACTAAGTTCTCCAAGGATAAATTACAGAATTTTTGATTTAATAAACAAAAGACTCACAAATTTCGAAAGTAAGAATACGCTTTAATTAAAAAGTGGCAATTGTGTTCAATTATGACTTATTTGAATAAGTGTCTTTTATTTTCGACAAAGGGTCATCTTAGCAGTTTTGATGTCTTTTTCCTCATTTACTCTGCTTGGGGATTGTTAAACAAGATATCGTGATATATAAAAAATAAGTCAGCTTATTGAATTTCATCGAACTTATTAATACGACATTTCGGAAATGCACTGATAACTATTGGGTTTAAACGTTAAATTTAGAATTGGGTTGTTTTATTAATAGCATAATGTCATAATCAATATAATGACAAAATCTTTTTTACAATAAGAACTTGCAAAAGAAGGTTCTTCGCAACAGACAAACTACTCTATTTTGCAATGTACACATATATACATGTTAAAATCCAGAACAGAAACGGTTATCAAACAGCAGTTTATTTTTTTTCATGGTGAATCTTATATAAGTTCTCGGTTTGGAGGGGAAATTCAATACCAAACGGGTTACACGAAGGCATTTTCCGTTTTTATTTATTGAACCAAAACTCGATTTAACCAGTTCTCAGAGGACACACATGATTGTCATCCTGCATAACAAAGATGAAACAGATTTAATCAATTACTGATATATTTGGATTTAAGGTTTACATAGATATTTTAGTTTCACTTTCGTTTCTCCAACATTACCTTTATAAATCAATGATCTTTAATTACGTCTAATTCATAATGAACACACACTTGAAAATTTGGAAGAATATATTTTAACCTCAATGATTGACAGACACAATGTTTATGTTCACAATTGTTCTATTCTTACTACTGGTAAAATGTCACGGAGAAGAAAATTATTTCAAGGTATTGGGAATAACCAGAACAGCTAGTAAACGTGAAATTAAGTCGGCGTATAGAGCCATCTCGAAAAGAATACACCCAGACAAAAACCAGGTATATATGTATTATATACTTTCGTTTACATTGCTTATTGGCTTTGATGATTTATAAACGGGCTCTACCAGCCGAATTGACTAAAAGCTATTTAGAATAGTTGCCGAATGACAAGAATCACCGACTGGCATGTGACATCGTTATAAACATAAACAAACGTAGATAAATATAAGCAGATAAATAACAAGCACGTAAAATCTATACTTAAGATTATGTTTCTTAATTAGGGGTAATAAGAAAATATAATGCACACCACTGTTGTACGAATAATCTGTATATTTATCAAGATAAGAACTAGATAAGTGTCAATTATATCAACTCTCTAAAGTACACCAAATGACGTAGAAGTTAACAATTAACTACATGTCACCGTAGTGGACTACTACCTTTAACAATAAGCCGTCTGAATGCTTTCATATGGCAAAATGAAGGGTACATTATTCATAAGATTTGCACCACGTGACTTTGGCCCTTTTGATCAATTTACTTCATTTAGTTTAAGATTGAAAATATAAATTCTATCAAATTTGCGGATAATCCAGTCCTTTTCCGTCATGGGTCTAAAACTATTGTGTTTTTGAAAACTCCCTTGGCGGATATTATAAAAATATTGTGTAATTCTAAGGGAACATGCTGAGTATTTGACTTTTTACGAATTGGGATGTTTGAAATCATCATGTTTTTAAACTATTGACCGAAAACTTTAAATAGCAGGTAAGTTGAAATTATTTAACTTTAAAATTCAACCTATATGGGTCATTTAAGTTCTCAAAAAAACATGCAAAACTATGTTATTGGGTCTTTTTAAGTCACAGACATGAAAATATATCAAAATAACACTTGCATATGTTAGATATGAATGTTTTGTGATACACAATATACAGTTTACAGTATGAAAAGTTATAAAAACATCCTTAATGTTTTCTGAAACCTTTGGAGATTATCACTTTGATTTATCACTTTTTATTGCATTTGATACATACAAACATTTTTTTTAATGATTTAGGAGGTGTATGTTGGTTTTATAATAAAAAATTTCACCAAAAGGAAATGTTACATTTTTTAAGTCAATGGTGTAACCAAAGGACAAATTAGTAGGATAAGAGTTATCTTTCGCAAGATTTGGGCATTTAAAACAGTTTCTCCCTTAGCAATATTACCTGTAAGTATGTTTTGCAAAATAAACCCCAAACAATTATGTTGAAAATATAGTGAAAAAATCTTAAAAGTAAGTAAAAGCTATATCATAATTGAAAATAGTGTCCATGGTGTACCCTTATACAAATCATTTTTTTGAAAACATTTCCTGGACTTTGAATTATGAAATATATTGATTATAGAAACATGCACCAGAAACAACATATAGAATAGGGGAATGGAGCACTTATTTCGTAACTAAATCTTAAAATACTCCTTAAATCATTGGTGTTACTGTCAATGGTGAGACCATTTTGATAAAATAACACCATTGACCAGTTTAGTAACACCACTAAATATATCATGACAATCAGCATTGTTTTGTGTTTCTTTCATGCGTAACAAGAGTATTGTTTTTCGTAAATAATATGATGTTTCAAACATCATATTATTTACGAAAAACAATACTTATTTAACAATGTTTTAACAATATCATGTATTACATATACAAGGTTTTCACAAACTGATGTACGCTGGTACATGTAACACCAATGACACTATTGACATTTTTAGTTATTGATGTTATGTTACATAATTTGAGATATTTTAGCATTAGAATTATTTTTTTATCTTTTTCTTTTGCTCGGTGTTTTTGGCTCTGTGTTCAGAACTTAATAAAGGTAAAATTTGAAATGTGATGTCAATGGTGATACTTTTGTGTCATTGGAGTAACTGAAGGGTCAGTGGTGTTAATATATAAAAATGCGACATTTGTTTTATTTTCATTCATGAATATAAGTGTTTGTGTTTTTAGGTCGTGTACGAAGGATTATATATATTATTATCATTTAACCTTACACAATTCACATATATTCATTTTAAGTGCATATTTTAGTATTTACATGGCCATGATTAGGACAACCAACTTTTTTACGACAATATATTCTGAAATTATTTTTGAATATGAATAATGTCAATAAGTCGTAATTTTAACCTAAACAACATTTTGGAACAGTTGTTTGATGTTAAACAATAATATTTAGTAGCTAAATGTATGCTTTAAATTGGTAACACCATTGACACAATTCTATGAAAGCATGACCTTAAATTGTTAAAATTGAAGGAACTCTTCATTTTTCCCATTGCATATTTCTGAATAACGTTACTACCATACTATGGAATAGTGGAACACATTTAAATGTTTTAAACAATGACATCATTTTTCAAAATGTTACCTCGTGTAAATTTGCACTTTTTTTGATAATGACCCGTATGCGGACAGATCATGTACAATTCCTACTTGTATCTTGATTTCTGTTTGGAACATTTTTCTATGATTTTTTATGATTTTTCGATATTTTATATAGCAGCTATACTACGGTTACGCTTCCAATTTTCAAACTAAAAAGGCCGTAAGTTTTCAAAGTAGACAATGTTCACTTGTACACTAACAGAACACTAAACACATGTACAAATCACCTATATGCGGACAAATTGTTGATACAGCATAGGAATTGGCATACTCCCAATTTTATCTAAGGGGCATATATAATCCTATTGTAATGGCTACCGTCATGGTAAGGCAAAATGGCCGATTTGCTAATTAGCAAAGTACCCAAAATTTTGCCATATGTTTTACGGGTCTAAAGAGTCAAGGAAATCAATTTCTTATTCTGTCTTAGTTTCAATTTTTACAGCTGAGATTCTTTTTACCAGCGGCACCAAAAGCAAAACTGGTATTGTACCTGCTCGATTGCGTCCATCCGAAAAAAGACAATTTTCGTTAAATTTTTCTCGGCTTTTCTTAAAGCGATTTATTTGATATTCGGTCTGCAGCTTTATGATGCTGAGTTATACCGAATTAGAAATTCTAACATCTGCTTGTTTGATATTTACCACTTATTGTCCACCTGTATAAAAACATTTCTTTATGGGATTTATCAATTATGCTTTGTTATAATTGTTACCTCATCCAATGAATGCAGCGACGCAGGTATAGGTTACAATACACCATTAGATTTTATGGGCGCAGCCATTTTATGAGCATAACATGGTATTCAGAATTAAGAGTATGGCGAATCCTGATTGGTCGATATGTGCGCCCGTTATTTTTTTATCATTAGAGATTTCGTGCACTCTGCTTTATACAAAAGGCAAAATAAAAATTATTCCGTAGCCCTAAAGGCACTGAGATGACTTTTCAACGCTAGGACAAGACACGTATTTTTAAGGGCAAAATTGATAGGCATGGGAGATAAGTACAAAATACGCTAAGAAAAGCAACGCGAACCTATATTTTTTGGACCAAAAAATACTGTCCTAATAACTTTTCTTTAATTCTAGGAAGGTTTCGTTAAGAAAATCAACTTTCTAAAGTCTGTATCTCGAAAAAGGCTACCATTGTCGCATATGGGGAAATTAATTGTTTATTTCAATCTTCAGACCCGGTTTTGGTCGAATGACTTATTAAATACTGAACTTGTAGATTACATTTCGGAGAAATTAGGATCTAAGTTTCAAGTCTATTATTAGAATAATCTAAATTTAGGTTTTTTTTGTGTTTCTGAAATTAAAACATAAAATGTGAAACATGCATACGTAACAGGGAACATTATTTTGGTTAAGGTATGCAATTTTTAATTAAATTTAAAAAAATTGTTGTGCAATTTTATAATGATATGAAAATTATTAATGTTCTTTTTTTTGTCACACCATACCTAAATATGATTTGAAATTATTCAGCTACTCTTCAAATCTTTCCGAGAGTGATTTCAATCCCTTTGATTTTCTCTGTTTTACAAAATGTTTAAAGTTTTCTCCGAACGTTGCAAATAAAACAGCCGTTTTTTTCTAATACAATTAGAGTTGTAAATAATTTCATTCCCCGAATAATTAGAGCGTTCTCTGAAATGTATGTTGTGATCTGACCTTGTTTCGGTTAGTGACAATTTAGCGCATTGACAGGACTTTTCAAAGAAAATATCGGTCGTTTAAGCGCCAAAGTATAACCCATTTTAGCGCAAGATTGTAAACTCATTTATGTGAAAAAGTGAAAATATCAATGACCATTGAGCGACAGAAATAATGAATGACAAATACTAGATTATCATTTTGGTTACTAGTGTTCCTTTGTCCGACTCCTTTCTTTTTGCTCAAACATAATGCATCCATTCCTTATATATCACGATTTTGTGGAATGAGTGACAGTATGTATGAAGGTAAATTTGTCGACACCTGGATTGTTCTCAGAAAAATATTTTTCTTGAACTATTTTCAGGAAGTATATACAAAAGATATCAAAATTTTTGAGAGTAGTTAAACTAAATGGACATAAATTTAAATAGATGGTTAACTGAGGGATACTTTTTCTAAAAAGGAGATAGTCCTGTGTTACTCCGAACTTACTTGTATCACCTGACTCGTCTTTAAAAAAAATGGATAGGGTAGAGGTCAATGTATCATTTGTCAAAATCTTGTTGAAATTAGCCCTGACATTTTTTTCTTTCATTTAAAAAAAATATAACCATATAAAGATGAAATTCCTTGACATATTTATAGTCTGAATTAGACAATTGTTAAAATAATTGAACAAATAGAAAATTCTAGAACCCTAGAATGACACATTTAAACAAAATATGTATTTACCAGAAAAAAAACCGCCAAATTCCTGCATAAAAATGCTAAAACAATTATTGGTAATTAACCTTGAAAATCACACTTTTTTATGGAATTATAATCATTTATCATTTACGAAATCTTTTAACATCTATATAAAAGAAGATAATGTTCAAACTATATAGAATGAAATTCAAAACAGTGTGGCTGTGGCCATTGATTGACACATTGAATTCATCAATTGAATGGGACAATTTAGGTAAACGTTTGTATGTAACGACCACTGCTCACTATGTACTTTTTAAAGACACTTAAACTATGGGATCACCAAAGGTTCTCAACACCTTATTAAAGTAATTCGAAAAAATTAATCAGAAATAACTCGATGTTTTGATTTATATAAATTATATAAATCAAAACATAAAGGTTATTCCTGATTATTTTTTCGAATTATTTTATAATTAAAGGCGTTAAGAAACCTTTGGTGACCCCACAGTTTAAATGTCTATCGTAGGTACGTCGTGAACAGTGGTCGTTACATACAAACGTTCACGTAAATTGTCCCAGTCAATGGATGAATTTAATGTGTCAATCAATGGCCACAGCCACACTGTTTTGAATTTCATTCTATATCTTTTCTTCGACAGTCTTTTTTGTGTACTAAATATAATTATTTTCTGAATACTTGGTTGTGTATTAGCTTGATTCCTTGGAAGATGCTGTTTATCAAAGGGATAAATCTAGGGATTTAACTTAAAGTATTAATTTTTGAAAAAGTCGCATACGAAATGTTTCTACTATTGACCATAACGAATGCATTTTTCATTATTTTTTTAAAACATTTTCAAGAATTAATATTTTTCGAAACCAGACTGAATTTGTGCCCCTCAATATTTTTCATTTATGTACTTTATTTTGCCTTTGAACTTTAATGTTTTGCGCGTCAGTGATGATTCTTTTGTAGACGAAATGCACGCCTGACGCACAGAACAATAAACCTAGTCTCTGATGTTTTTATATCTTAAAACCGTCAGTACATAGTTTTATTTATACGACTTTTATGTTTGAATGTTAATTTTCTATCTTTTTTATACCTGATGATATTTGAATCTTTAAAAATTGTAATTCTCGAATATATTACCTTGTGGAATCAAACTTGACCAGTTATATAAGATACTGCTGTATCAATCTCGTAACAAATAAAACAACATAAATGTTCAGATGTTTGAGGCTACTGGTATGGCTTGAACAATTGAATAAATGACAATATAATATTAATTAACAGCACATGTATGACTTTTCTATAAACGAGAGTTAGTGAAAATATTTTGTTACATTTGTTATTGGCACAAAAATGTATTATGAGACAATAATATTGAATAAATATATTATTTCTATTCAGTGCGATGAGTTTGCTGCCGAAAAATTTATCAAATTGACTCATGCATACACAATACTTTTAGACGATGCAAGTCGAAGCCGATACAAAAAACGAAATCCTTCTTTTGGACGGGAAAAAGAAGAATATGATTGGAATATTCCAGTATCTACAACAGGTACCTTTGATGCAGTAAATGTATGGCTAATAACATTACGATCAAAAGTATATTTATTAGGATCACAATTATATATATTAGGATCAGAAGTATTTACCTTTCGGACAAACGTGTTTACATCTTTAGAAAATCCAATAAGAGGTAGGTATAATATTTTTCTAGTTTGGTTACCTAGAGGGATGATACTATTGATACTTATGGTATGCGTGCTTATTTGCATTTCAAAACAATGATACCAGAAAATATTATTCTAAAATGGCAAAATTTTGGACAGGTCTTTCTTTGTATTATAGACTACAACAAATTACATACACCGACCCCGCGAAAATATAGACGAACACAAATGTCATTGAGACCACAACCCAAAGTAAAAAAATGATCAAAATACGTATAAAATGGCAACAAACATTACTTAACTATTTCAGGTAAGGGGAGAGCTTTATACACTCAAAAACATGTGTAAGCGAGCTGCATTCTTAAAGTGTTTGTTCCAAGTCAGGAACCTGTAGTTTAGGCGTCTTCGTTGGTTGTTGTGTGTGTTATACATTCCTTTATTGTTAACTGTTTTGTCAAAATTGTGCTGTTGGTTTTCTTGTTTAAATTGTTTTACATTTTGTCTTTTTTATAGCTACGGTTGTACATGTGGAGGAGGATTTACAAATCCGGATAACACGATTTCATCTTCGGCTGTTTTGGTGGATGTTTTTAGTTTTTAAAGCTGTACTTGTGTTTTTTATACAGTTGTTTGTCTTTCGACCTTTTTTCGTTTTTGACATGGGTTTGTAATTTAATTTTCGACGCATTATTTTGGATACTCTTTTGATAACTTTTGCCACTCTTTTGTCATGTTTTGGCCGTGGCTAGCTAATTATTTTATGGATTTTTTTTTCGTTTGTAATACCGCTATGTGATCTTCAGTACTTGGATTACTTACATGGCATTTACACTGGTTGATAGTTGACTTTGACAATCATATCACGCCTCTGTGTCTTTATATTCAACTGTCAATGGAGTGTTATAGGATACTATTTCAATATGAGATATTTTGAATTTCCAAGACACTTTGAATAATACTCAAGGCAGTAAAACAAATATCAATGTAACGAGCTGAAAATGAACACATAAACAACTCATAAATTTAACTTATCAAATCGGCTAAAGTACTTTCAGACAGTAACGATTCCTTAATTGAATACTAGTAATAAGTACAATAAACTTTGAAATGTTTATTATTTCCTTGTTTTTCAATAATTTCAGGTTTCTTCAATATCAAGCTATTGGTTGGGTTTTTGCTGTACCTGACATCAAACTTTTTGAGCAGGTAACAAGAACGAACAATAATTTAAGATTTTTCTGGTAACGTTAAAGCGATTGATTTCTCACAGAAAAAATAAAGTGGATTTCCAATTGTTTTTCAATAAGCTTAACAAAGCGACATGACCATTGACCTTTTGTGTGAGATTCATGACCATTGTAAATGTATTAATTTCCCAAAAGTACTCAAGATTCTGTAGACCATTAGATTCAGCAAAAGAACGTAAAAAAAGGTGCGTTACCTGAATTATCAATTTTAATGCAAATACGCTTTTGAAGGTCTACAATTTTATGAATGGAAACATCTCAGATTATTTTCTTTAGTTTACATCGTTTCGTATCAGAGTATAGTACAACGATAATAAGACGTCTTAATGTACATTTTATGACAACACAAACTATCTGAAGCTTGATACCTTTGACGATTATTCCCAGTAATAATGCTTTAAAGGTATTTCTAATATTTTAATAAAGTAATTCGTAAGTTGATGTACTATACTTTTGTTGCACATATGAACACCCTATCACATCACCAGTGCAACCAATTAACAGTCATGTAAAACATTATTTGTTATCATGAATTATATGAGGTTTTATTATGGGGTTAATATATGGAATAACAGGTACCATGTGTGGATATAATATACATAAATCATTAGACTTTATATTTGATTTGACGCATTAGAATGGATTGTCTGGACATAGAGACGTTTACGTGAAATTTTTAACAAAATTTCTGTAAATAGAGTTGATCATTGAATATTCAACATTACACGGGTTATGTTCTTCTCTTATATTTTATGATGGTATGATACCAAACCCCTAACGGAGAGATTGCGCTTGATTTTAATAGGATGAAGACATAGGTTTAATAGAGGTCCGGAGCTTACCTTCTTTTGTTACCTATTCTGACATCGGACGCGTACTTTGACTGCACTTTTTGCTGTGTTTTTGTTTTTCTACAATGACTAGAGGTATAAAGGGTTTCTTGAGAAACACATTACACACATTTTTGCCCCTGTCTCTAGTCAAGAGCCTAAAATAAATAAATCCTTAATTTCTCGCTGTGTTGAAGACCGATTGGTGACCTGAGGCTGTTTTCTGCTCTTTGGTGGAGTGTTGTCTCTTATATGCATTCCCCATTTCTATTCTCAATTTAAGTGTTATGAACATCCTATTCGCTCTTAGGTAGGAAAGGAAGTAACGTACTTTTGTTTGCATGTAAAGAAATCATCCAAAATAAAAAGGTAAACTGAAGATTTGATTATTAAGGATTTTACCGAACAGCATTTAAGTCCAATCGTCTAATAACATTTAACAACCCGACATATTCTTGTTCCGAAAGATCTCAGAAAAAAGATATGTTATCAAAGTCAGGAGAAGTTATTTTAGAGGGAAACTATATGTATATACCTTTATACATTTTAATGTTACACTTGTTCTTCCGTTTCAATGTTTTCAGATATCTTAGATAAAACATCATTTGAAAGTAAATGATGTGCTTTAGGACTATTCAACCTATGTTTATTTCATAATTGGCATATTTTACATTTGTTATAGATTGTTGAAGTAGTTTTAGAATAATACCGTTGATTAATTTTGAAAATAGATCATGTAATTGATTAGGGTTATATTAAATAAAACAGAACAATAAAAAATCTGCTCTCAACTGCTACCTAAACTTTTCAAATAACAATCAAAAAGGTTTTTATTTACCATAACATACGACTGTCGAGATTTTAACTAGGAACAGGTACATTCATTCACTTGTGAAAGGATAACAATAGTTTGTTTTTGATCTTAATCCTATCTTTTTCATATTTTATCATTTAAATAACAAAAGGTGTAAAAGAATACAACTATCAGTACACTAGCCACTTACAAAGTTAACTTTTCATAGAGGAGTTGAAAATTAATAAATCCATGATAAGATTGTCAAAATACCAGGTACGGTGCTTGTAACATGAACCTTAAGTTACTGCTGCTTTACCAACTTGGATAAAGGTCATCTACGAAAGTATCGAAAACATTGTGCTCGAGTCAAAATGTGTTGAAGATAATAACATTTGTATTTACGATTCAGCCCTGTTAAAAATTACTTGATTTTATAAACAGTTATAAGTATCATTTTAATTGCAGGAATTTACTGTTCCAGTTCATCCTGACATTTCTGCTAGCAGTAATTTCAGTTCATTTTTTCCTAATGAGATTATTTTCGACGACATTTTATAAATTGGTAAGTTAGCAGTTGCATTGACTCTTTACTCTACAATTATCAAAAAAAGTGATCATCAATATGACGGAAAATGTCCTTTGCGGTTGTTCTTTTACCATTTGTGTTGTAAAACTTCAAAGAAGCTTATTGTAAATTATAGCACTAAACAGTATTCTATCAAATATATGTACAGTAACATGTATATTTTGAATTGATTTTTTTGCATAAGCCATTCAAACTTCAGGCTTTAACAATATTGCTGCATATTTAAATCTGATGGTTTATCAGGTTTTTATTTGGACGTATGCCTTAAAAATCATATGAAACAAGTGAATGGTGAAAAATAATGTTAATCCAATTCTTGAAACAATGCATGCATATATCATAAACTTAGTATTCTGTGCACGATGTTATTAATTTTAACTCATCCATTTCGTATAATCGTCAACAAGATATTTCACTCGGTCATTTTTGTTGTGAAAATATGGGAGATAATTATTGGTCGTGCTTAGAAACCGAAGTTTACCGATTGTCCACTTTTTAAACAATCAACAAAAAGGCATGACTGTTCAGGTAAGCACGTGTATAACATGTACAATAAGATATTGTATATTTTCAATGACGGAGCGATGTTTACGTTTGTTGACTCTCTCTTCCAATTTGGTTTTTCCCTTCGTACTAGCGTATTGCAATTACCGGATTTTCACGAGAAAGGTCACGCCGAGGTAATTGCATAAGGAAAACTTGTCGACGAATTGTTGTCTGGAAACCAAGCAAAATTCTTTTAAATTTGGACGAAATGAAAAAAATTATTCAGAAAAAAGTATATGTACATGTTTTACTTTAATTTTCCATTTAAGTGATTTGAATATTTAACTTATTTTTTCCATAAAATTAGTATGTAATATGTACGTTTGTGTATAAGCGCTTTTCCTATGACCTATTTAGTACTCTTTAGATCGATCTGAATTAAAATCGTCTCTCACATAAACGTACTTGTAATAATACATACAGTTTTATTTGGGATCTTTTTCTCGGTTAAGGAATATTTTAACAGACAATGATTAAACCCACGAAGTATACAATACTATAATTGACACTTATCAGTATGTAATACATCTTAGCTTCCATTTTAAGATTTCTTTATTAATGGTGAAAGAAAGGAGGCAACGTATACTAAAGGGACGACCACAATCATAAGTCGATAATGAACTCACAAAGCCATGGATCCGGCTCCAAATGTAACCCGTCGTGGTGCTAATATTAGTACAAATCTACTGATAAGTCTTGTTTAGTAAGATAAATTCGGGGCTGAGTTGTCGGGATCATAGTTACAATTTATAATTGGAACACATTCGCCGTCCAGAATTATGATCTGTATTTTTGGATTACGTTTTTTTCTTATATAATCTATAAACTGACTTAAACATAATAATTATATTGTCAAATCCACCTGGATACAGAATATTTACCACATTATCAAATAACTAAAACATATTTCCATAAACCAAATGAGGTTGCTGATATAGGCACTTTGATTCAAAATTGCAAAGTTTACTTGATTTTTTCGTTTTGTTTTGAAGGACGTGACATCCCAATATAAAATAAAGTGTATGAGAAATACAATAGCTTTTACTTTACATCCAATATCAATTTTGTTTCAGTTTCAATGAGCATGTCCCTTGTTTACATTTTGGGGATAAATATAGAAATTTGCAAATTCTAGCACATTTAATTGCCGCTACTATGATAAGGAATTGGGAGGAACTTGACTCTTCAACTTGGATTTTTAAAATATGCCTTTTAAATAAATACACAATAGGCATTGGTCTGGAATAGAAAAAGAAGACCCGTTCGGATAGGAATCCTGTTGATAATTTTATACAGTCACAGCTGATCGGACTGCGAATGTTTATTGAATACTATAGTATCAAGCGTTTGGACAGTTGTCATATTCGATGTCAACCCGCTATGCAGACAAACCTTACCAAATTTATTAAAAATAAATTCTTTTTTTACTTATTTAATAGCTCAGCTGGTTCAAAATGGAGGTAATAGCTGTAATCCTGTTGCTGTATTTTTGGTTTGCGTACATCAAGTTTATGTTTATGTTATTCAGCATGAAGAATGGATCACCACACATAAAGTTTCACCCTGACTGGTTCATATTTTATATGTTATTATCATTTGCCGCAGCTATGCGTTACTTCTTCAAATATCAGCTTCACAAGAATGTACGTTATGTTTCATGGTATAATGTCATACAAAAATTAATTGGTCTGTTAGTAGCTTCTTATTCAGTAAAAGACAATCCTGATGTGGCCTTAGTACAATGTTTTATTATTATATTAGTATCTTGGATATTTCTGACTGCTTTTGAAAAAAAACAATAACAGTTTTAATAAATTTTAATTAATTTAATTTAATAAATATTTTTCTGTTATGAGAACATTTTTTGCAAGAGTTTACCTTTTTGTTATATGGAAATGTACTATTTTTGTATATAACTTCTTGAAAAGACTCGTGTACATCTTCAAGTAGCATTGCTAATAGACCTTTTCAACAACTCTCGACACCGACAAATGACACCTACAGCTTACAGTTAAATGGAGGGATCGTCTCAAAGACAAAAACGTCTGATTATCATTACGATATATACATTCGGTTTGGCGGTTATATATAGCTACAGAAGATATATAAAAAATATAAAAAGTAAATGAAAATGATTCTCTATCATACAATATTCTTATTACATGTATTTACTCGACATTTCACGTTGAATTGATTAAAAAATTAAGTACTGCAATCATTTCGTATCCTGATCAACTTTCTCTTCAGCTTTATGTATGCCGCATGCCAATAAGAATACATGTGTATCTGTAAAAGTTTTTCTGAAAATTTTCGAGAATTTCTGAAACATTATTACTGGACTGTCTGTCCGTCTGTTATCACACTTGTAAACACGGTCGAGACATTTTTTTAAAGGGGAGGGGTAAAATCATATTGATTTCAAAGGTCGAAGGAAAAGATCAAGATACCTTGTTAAAGTTGGTGTATTTCCTTCTTGAATAAGGGGAGATGTATCACCATTAAAGCAGTACATACCTGCGTATGGAATTTATAATTCAACATACTAGTTACTATAGAGCTTTGTCATTGTAAATTTTTTTTGAATAGTGCTAAGCAGGGGCTGGGAGTCCAATGTCTTATATGTTTTTCCTTATTTATTCAAATGGTTGTCCTCACGAACTGATTATCCAATATAATAGCCCGTGTTCCGAAAAAACAACAGACGTTGTCCTTTTTATCGTAGAGCCATTCCCCTGTTTTGAAAATGACCTCTGAGTTTCTTGCAAGAAGCGGGAATTGCTTAGCAATATAGTTTAATGGGGTCCGTGTTGATCAAGTATTGTTGGTTTTATATGTTACACTGTCATTGCTATATTTTATTTTGTTGTCAACGGGTCAGAAATTGTTTCGCTGTTTCTTTTTTCCTTGACAAATCTTTGTCGATTTTATAATCGTTTAATTATTTTTCGTATTAATGATTCTTTTTAAATTTCGTCTATGACCATGCATAAGGGAGTGTTTTAGTTAATTATATTAGTAAAACCCCGTCGCATGTTTTGTGCACCTGAACCAAGTCCTGCAAATGTTGATACTGTGTACGGCCTTTACACGGTGGAAATTATGCTTCACCTTCATATTTGATTCCTTTTTAGTCGAACAGTGATCGCTCTTTTTTTATAAGTTTTTTTTTCTTCTGTGTTTTTTCCTCACGTACAGAAAATAAGTTGATCTTTGTTTTTTCTTTTTAAACTTAAAAATCCATGCCATTTTACCCTGTTGGAAAGTTATGTCATTGTCAATCAAATAAATTTCAAGCATTAAATCTCTTAGGGATGTATAGTATTATTTTCAATTTTTATTTTTGAGACGACCCCTCACATCTTACCTGTCGTAGTCGTGCTCAACTGTAGGTGTAGACAATTGTTAAAAAGGTCTATTCAAACATTTTAGAAAGGCGATCATTTGAATTATTACAAAGATCCTGGTCTGCCGAATGCAGAATTGTATACCAGTAACATCAACTCAAAACGAAAAAGGTATGATTGATTGTATTATATTCAGACTGTGTTGAACTATATTTCAATAAAAGGTTTGCAAAAAGAAGTATACCTGTATAAAAAAAGTATACTTATAAAAAAAAAGGAATGTTGTTCAATATCTCAATGAAACCGAAATTTCTAAAAAGTAAAATAACAAAAATACCAAACTTTGAGGAAAATTCTTAACGGAAAATCCCTAAGCAAATGGCAAAATCTTAAGCTCAAAACACATCAAACGAATGGATAGCAACTATCATATTCCTGAATAGGTACAGACATTTTCTTTAGTTTTATAGATAGCTAAACCTCTCACTTGTATGACAGTCTCATAAAATTCCATTATATTGATAACGATGTGTGAACACATAAAAAAGACATAATAGGTAAACATTTCAAAAACAGAGGTACAGCAGTACACATTGTGTTTAAATCTTATTAGCTAAAATAAAACCAAATATATCAACAAAATAAAAAAAGGCCTATAGACAAAGCACATCAGCGATAGGAAAAACAGGAGTGTTTCTTCGGTTTTGATAAAATACGTATAACCAAGGATTTCTATAGTTAGGTATTGATATACGATTCTTTGGTGCAACCATGCCCAGAAATGTAAATAAACAGAGACGTAAAGTACGAGAACACCAATTGTATTTTCTTTGTATGCATAGGTTGCATTATGTATTTTTTAAATATTAACATATCTCAATTATTGTGACCGTCACATTTGTTTTCAGAAAATGTCTGTACCATGAATTTCAGTAGTTGGACAGTTTCTATTCGTTTACCCACTGAAAGAACCTCGTACGGTCACATTTTCTTGAAACATCATTGTGTTACAAATAGACTTCTCACAATTATTGAGCCTCTTACTTAGAATTGTTCTATAGGCAATCATATCACATCTTCTTATTTTCAAAGTCGAGATAAAAATTATTACTTGAATTACAATGCGTAAATTCTATTCAGAGGAAATATAAAACTTTCAGAATGTGAAGTTCAGTTTTTAATTGGCACCAACTACATGGTGTACATACATTTTCATAATTCTAATTGTTTCAAAAATGAAATTTATTTGGAAATTAAAATACTTTTTTCGTGTATTAGTACCTTTATGTGTACATGAATATTGCATAATATTTATTATTACCATTCGATTTGTTTCTAGTAACATGTCATAAGATAGTTCTCAAGTAATCATTATTTATAATTTTACTACCTTTTGCTATTAAATTAAAGTATTCTGTTCTTGGATTTAATTTCCCTGTACATATATATATGTTTATGTTTAAGTTTGTTGCTATTTTGTGTCAATGAAGAATGTCATATTAAATTAAAAGCAAAATCACGAATAAACATTTTCCAGTGGACGTTTCATCGTTTTTGCGCCAGCCATTGAAATATTTGAGCCCAAATCAAACTTTTCTGTTTTTACTGTATTATTAGTATCTTTTATTGGCTTCGGTAACGAACTAAACAGTTAACAGTTAGGTTGATAAACTGGGAAAATAAAGGCAACAGTAGTATACTGGCGTTTAAAAGTCATAAATCGATTGACAGAAAACAAAGCCGGACAATAAACCAAAACCGAGGGAAACACATCAGCTAATTATATACATATTTCATTCCACGAGAAGCATTACAATTAGTCAAGTGTTTGGAAATTGTTCCTGTGTGGAAATTGTTTTACTGTTAATTCATTTATTTTCCGTGGGTACAACAATATTTTCCTGGATATCAAAATTCTAGGTTTTACTAAAGTTTGCATTTAAGTCTACGGACAATGTTTACTTTTATTTAACACTAACATTTGTGTTTTAACTGTATCTGTGTTATTCCACGAATAATGATGAATCTACAGTATGCCGACGAAATTAAACAAACTTCTGCTTCAATTTCTTCAAACTTGTATTGTTTGTAACGTCTCAAACCAATCTGATGTAATATCCGATTAAAATTTAAACGACCTTGCTGCAATGTGATTATAAAATGTGTTTGTACAAATGACTGATCAAGCATAAGTGGATGCATGTATGACTTTGAGCGCTGTCAATGCTGTAGGGTAAGAATAATAATCAATTGAGTTGAGGGTTTTGATACAGAAAAGTTAAAACAGCTATAATAATATGCATGACACTTGAAACTTGTTCTTTAGTAATTCAAGGTGTCTTATGTTTGTACTCCTGTACTTGAGCTTATGAACCCAGTCGTCAAGAAATGCTTGCATGCAGCGCATATTATTGATTCGATAATTGAAATGTATGGCATATGCAGCAAGAAGTGTCAAAGTTCTTAAACATATATCTGGTAATTTGTCAGAGTTGTAAGCATGTAAGTCATGAGTAAATTGTCCTGTAATATTGATGAATCTTTCCCAGTTGCAAGAACAGTCGATATGATCAAAAGTTAAATTTGAAAGCGTTAACAATGATCTTATTGAATTATGTGTATAATGTGACAGTTTTTAAATGCATCTCTGTCCATGGTTCTAACATTTGTATCAATGTTTAGATCCCCCTCAAAAAATTATAGAAGACCCTTTATGAACGATTAAATAAAATACATCGATGAAAACTTACAATATCACGGCACATAACAATCTCGCGATAATTAGACAAGCAAGTTTTTAAATCGTACAAAGACAAGGGAATAAGATGAACCCTACCAAAAACTGTAGTTAATATCAGATGCTCGAGCATGCTTTGCAGATGCTCGACATATGGCACAATGGTTGGTATTCTTACAAATTTGTTCTACAGATGTCAATACTTGAGACTTTACTAATACCTTACTTTTGTATTTTAACCTTTTTTAAATGAATAAAATGCATTTATCATTAGTTTTATTTATTGATTGATTGTAGGTTGCTTAACGTTCAGTGGCAAATATTTTATGCATGTTTATCGAGAACAAGTTAACAATATTAAAGTACAATGGGTTTTGTAATACAAGAGGTCATCTAGGATGATGGTCGGGAAGGGGGGGGGGGTGGGTTGGACTGCCACCGCAAAATGGGTATATTGGATAGGGACAGAAATTTTGCCTTGCAACAGGCCACCTACGGACCCCTCAAAGAGTTGTTGCAAGGGTTTTAACGTGCAAAGAGCTTGACACTCTATTTACACGAGCCAAACGGACGCCCCACTTTGGCAAGCGTTTTACTGGCGGTCGAGAGAAGACCATATTTCTTTTCACCTGTCAACCTTGGGGGAATTTATTTATTGAGAGATTCTGCAGTAAACGGGAGATAATCGAATTTTAACATTTCTCATTCTAATCAAATGTCAAACTATTTTGGATTTAAAATCGGAAAATGGTATAGTACAAATATATTTACATCTTCGTAAAGCAAATGATACAGGCACGAATCAGATAAAATGGTTCATTATTAATCAAAAAGACCAATTTGAAAGATTATTTCAAATATTTTCTTGCTGCTCATCATCATTTTGATTTCGTATAATCATGATTATTAAGTTAACTATTACATACATTTAAAAAGTTGTTATATAATTGTAATGAAGTCAAATTAGACTAAAACAAGTGTGGAATCAGCTACAGATTACGGTATTACCCACTAGGACGTGCAAAATCACTACTGCATAGTGAACAAGAATGGACAATCTATTGGCAAAGTGAAACAATTCAAAGGAAAAACTTAAAGAGGTAAAGATGTACAGGTTACCGAGTATGGTATAACGGCTTTATAATGTTCTTATCACAACTCTTCCTACAGGTAAACTGAGTAAATGTACTTTGAATTTTATAGTAACCAAAAAAGCATAATCATTTATCAGAATACTACAAATAACCTCATTTGTATATTCAGAGGTGTCGTCCAAAAATGTTTTAAGTGAACTTTGGTACAGCAAGCATTAAATTCCGTTACAAAATCACACACTCTAGTACGAATTAATCTAACTAACAGCTTTTACATTTTATTCTGCTTGTAAATCGGTAGCTCATGATTTGTGCGCCCAATATCTTTTTTTAATAATGGATTATTATTTAGTGCATTAACTTGCAATCATCTTTAGCAGTGTTGATACATTTTTAATTTGACAATACCAGTCTTCAAAATAAAAGTATACAGAACCTATAGAAACTGTTTATTTCTGTTTAATTTATAAAGGAATAGGAATGTTAAGATCGGTTTCGAACTTTCATTCGTGAAAATCTAATGAAAGATAAGGCATGTTAACTTAAGTTGTATATCATGATAACGAGGTCATTATTGAAGATAAGTTCAATCTAGTTCATGTACGTATTGTTATTTTATAGTTTGAAAAGAAATACTTCATATGTGCACACTAACTATTCCTTTTAATATTTTACAATGCGTAATTGTCATTTCCCTTTCTGTTTTGTTTTCTGTACGATTGGTGACTTCCTGAAAAGTGAAAACACATTTCTTCAATGTAAATAGCTGTGTTACATTGTAATATCAAGTTATTGTAAATTTGTAACTTAACGGATGGTTTTCGCTTTTCGTTGTCTATGTGTTGTATGTTTACTTCGATTGTCCCTTTGTAACGTCATCTTTCTTTCTTTTATTTACAAACAACACCAATGTAAAATGTCCTTTTCAAACAATCCTTTATTCGAGTTCAGTATTTATACATACACATTGTTAACGTTGTACGTGTGTTATGGCGTTTGTAATCTTCCGGTGCCTCCCCATAAAAATAATAGGTAAACCATTCATATATATTGATTAAGTGTAGTCTGTATGACAAACAAAAACAACAGTAAAAAGACTATCGTAGGCCACAATGTGCTCCAAACATAGTATTAACATTTATACTGCACTCGTTCTATTTGAGCAGTCAAAATGCATTGACTGTATATTTCTATGTCATATACAGTCAGTGACCCGATATCACTTTTACCCATGACTATTTATTAAATAGAAGTTGCCGAAATAATATTTAATTATTCATACGACCTCTTCAACCTGTTCTTGTTTCCAATGCATACAACGATGCGTGGAACGACTCAACGTTGTTTCTTTTGCAATTATTGGAAAAAACATATTTCATTTGTTTTAAATATGTTTTGTTTGCAATAAATCATTATGTTTTATGCTTATGGTTGATACTCAAACGATTTCGTTCACCATCGAGTGTGGATTTCAACAGGTAAATGTACATTTCATCGTGTTGTATATTTCTCTGCGAGCATGATATGAGGCCTTTTTAAAGGGGATTTCCCCCAATATTTAAATCAAACAAATAACCTTAACGCATTTAAAAACAACAATTGAAAATGTTTTTTTAGATTGCAGTATAAAGACAATAATAGTGCATTGACTTGACATATCAACGATATAAGGATTCGGCCCAAAACGGGGAAATAGCTCGGCACAGCCTCGCATTTCCCCGTTTCTAAGCCTCATCCTTATATCGTTGATATGTCAAGTCAATGCACTATTATTGTCTATATGTGATGATGGCAAGACATGGATAACGTTTATTTTCATAAGAGAACAAATGTACGAAGAATAGACTTAAAAGACGTACTTTTCAATCAACAGTTTTGAAAACACAGTTTTCATTTCTTTATAGGTACGAGAAAAGTATTTTTCCTCACTAGTGTCTTTTCTCGCGTAGGATTGATCGAAATTAAATGATGACGTCAAATGCTCTTGTGTCCTTAATTTTCCTATTGTGACGTCATGATAAAAATGCGACAATGTCTGATAAAATCACATATCAAGAGCACGACCTCCTGTTATTTGTTTAAAAGTAAGGATACAAATCAATAGAGAAACAGATCCCATCAAAATAACTCGTGATGATTAAGTAATAATTAATATTCAAATTGACCAGAGCCAGTTTGATATTGACATGATTTTAATATAACTACAGTATTATTGCATTATTTATAGGTTACAATTTTGTAATGTAACCAAGACCTTTGGTCCTTTCCAATTTTCGTGTGTTTTTCCTCCTCCTACAATTCGATGAAGTGTTTGCATCACTTAATATCAGTTAACATGTTTATAAGATATACTTTCTAATATTTTTATTATTCCTTTGAAACTTCAGTGGAAGAAAATGAACATGCTTTTCAAAGGTAAGAATTAAGTTGAATATAAATTAGATTTATCAAGGAGGTAGACCTTGGTTCAGGGAGATAACTCTTTAAATCAGTGATGCATTTGTAAAAGTAAAGTTTCATCAATGTATTTTAAGCATTTACCTGAAACAGATTGGACATACACTTTGTAAGCTATCATTTAATTCCAATGTACAATTATAAAGCAATTAACTAAAAGCTGTACACAGAGTTTGTATGGTATGTGAAACAATCTGGCTTTGAGAAATAATACTATAAGTATCGACGAAGCAACACTTATTGTAAGTTATGTATTAATACTGTTTACATAGTTTTATGTTTGAAGTGTCGGTTAGCACATACTTACAACTTCTCGTCCAATCAAATTGCTTGAATTTGCCTTCTAATTTTCATAGTACATACTTTTCCCGTGTACTAAGTAACTACGCATGAATGACCACAAGGGTAAGATTTCATTGTATTGTAATCAAGATATTAGAACAAAAATTGCTACTGGCTATTTTGAAATAAATGATGTGTTCCAAATTTAACTAAATAGTTTGTAATTAGTTTTCAAACAGATTTTTAACATCCTACTAATCAATCTTTTGATCTAAATTTTGACAATTAAAAAAGTTTCTTTCATTTAAATAAAGAGTAATAATAATGGTGCTTCATACCTTGATTAAAGTACAACTCAATCTAAAATGTGTAATCCTTTATCGTCCATGCTATTACTTTGTACACAAAAAGAGTCAACCATGAATCTTTTGAAGGGAAATTATTAATAAAGCAATTTGATATATTTAGTCATAAATTGGTCGATAATTGGTTGCCTAATGTCCAGTGACAAATATTTCATGCATATAAACTATCCACTAGACTACCTATGGGGACATACCAGGAGCAGACCCAGCCATTTTTAAAAGGTGTTTCAACCAAAGATGTGGGAGGGGGATCCAACTGTTTGTGAAAATTTTAGGTTTTATGTGAAATAAAAAAAATGTTTTCAAGAATGTAAAGCTTTCACTGCAATTTAAGAATTTTCTGCTCTTGGTCAATTCATTGTGTCATCTTATCATGTAAATAAGTACATGTATAGTAAAACAACGCTTCGTTCATATCAATAAACATACTTACACCAGCAGCTACCTTCTTTACATTCTAAAGTCAAGGGCCTTTTGAAATCCCATTTTTACAATGATATTATAGTGAGTAGATTTACAAAACTACGTAAATGAGCTACATCCAGTCAGCAAAAACATATCAATAGACTAATTATAGGATTACTCAAGTTGTAAATATGTGCTAAATTGGATATTGTATAGAAAGGTATATACTATGAAAATAAGAGCTTGCGGGGCTTGCCCCAAGCTCTTATTTTCATAGTATATACCTTTCTATACACTATCCAATTTAGCACATATAAACAACTTGAGTAATCCTGTAGTTAGTCTATTGATATATTTTGGCTGACTAGGTGTAACTCATTTACGTAGTTTTGTAAATCTACTCACTATCATCATTGTAAAATATTGACTCCAGAATGAAAAGATTGTAGATGCTGGTGTACGTAAGCATGTTTATTGGAACATTTGTATAAAGCAGTATTTTACTATACATGATAAATTTTAAAGAATATAGATAGTTTGCAGTGGCAGATCCAAAAAGAGGGTGATGGAAAACGCTTATTTTTTGGGATGATCAATGCTTTGAATAAGAAAATACAGTTGGACCCCTCCCCCTTTTTATTTTGGGTTTGAACCCCTTTTAAAAATGGATTGATCTGCCCCTGGTAATGGTATGTACCCATAGGTAGTCTAGTTGATAGTTTACATGCATGAAATATCTGTCACTGGACATTAAGCAACCAATAATCAATCAATTCATGACAAAATAGATCAAATTGCTTTAATTTCCCTTCACACGGTTTCAAGGTTCGCTCTTTTTTGGGTACAAAGTAATTACATGGAAGATAAATGATTACAATTTTAGATGGCATTGTATTCTAATCAAGTTATAAAGAACTATATTTGTTACTCTTTATTTAAATGAAAGAAACTTTTAATTGTCAAAAACATTTTTAGATCCAAACATTAAATAGTGGGATGTTTAAAAATTGATTTTAAAACTAATTACTAACTATTTAGTTTAATTTGGAACACAACATATTTTTCCAAATAGCCAGTAGCAATTTTTATTTCAATATCTTGATTACGATACAATGAAATCTTATCCTTGTGGTCATTCATGCGTAGTTACTTTGTACACGGAAAAAGTATGTTCTATGAAAATTAGAAGGAAAATTCAAACAATTTGATTGGACGAGAAGTTGTAAGTATGTGCTAACACCAGTATAATTCACATCTATATATTAAAAACAAATCAATACTAGTACCGACAAAACTGGATCTTACCACACTGTGAATTGATAGTCTCTACAAATTAGTGTGGTATTTAAGTGTGGTAATTCAAAGGAAAGACTAATTCAAATGGATCGTCAAATTTACAGGGTCTAAAAATAAAACCCCCGTAACCGTAAAAGAGAGACGGTAAGAACACGAGGGAATCAAATTCATAGGTCGATGAAAAACCGTTAAAATCAAACAACACGAACCCCATCATAGCTTAATAGTGCTCTCAGGTGTATTAGCAGGCTAAACAGGTTCTGCGCCGTATTCCGTATTTGGTCCGGGAAAAAAGAAAAGTACGCCGGAAAAAAAAATTGAACGTAATACGCTGGAATTATAAAATTATATATTAAGTATATCTTATTTTGTTATTTATCGTTTATTCTGCGAAAAACCACATATTATATATGAAGTTTTCTGTTAAGTATTCGATATTCGTTTGTTTTCGCTAAGTACAAAGAGCACAAGGAATCTCCCCCTTTTTTTTTTGTTATTTAGCTCATTCTAAACAATGATCCGGATTAATACAAACTTTAAGTTAATTCATTCTTAAGCTTTGCATGTATGCACCCAAGGTCACTTCCTATATTAAATTATATACAGACGTTCCGCTAGAATTGTTAATTGTTTCAACTTAATTGTCAAATACATGACTGGGTATGAAATTTAAACCTGATTATATGACTAGGCCGGTAATTTCAGGTCTAATATATGACTAGGCGAAAATTATCAGGCAAACCTATGATTGGGGCAGAAATTTTAAACTAAGGGACCAGCCATTTAAATTGAAAATGGGACTGGGGGAAGGGCATATTCAAGGAAGGGCATGTTCAATTTTCTAGTCAGAAATTATTTTTTGTCCCTTCCATTTCTAGCCATTTTTTTCATTCACTCTCCCGCCAGAAATTGCTCCGTGACTGACGATGACATACAAAACAAAAAGAATAAAACAGACTGTACGCGTGTTATATCAATCAATAAAAACTGCACTTATAATTAAGGCGAGATAATCATGAATACTTAGGCATCCTAACTTGAAATTAATGATCCCGCTTCGTGTCATACGGCAAATTAGGTGATACGTTCGTGATTCGTGCGTGATTCGTGATCTCACCGGTTACCTCTATTAAACCTTTTCAACATTTCTCGACACCGACTAATGACACCTAGTGACCTACAGTTTACAGGTAAAATGGATGGGTCGTCTCAAAGACAAAAATCATCATGATTATCATCACGTAACATATTGGATTGGCGGTTTTATACTGTTTTGACTTTATAGTTAAAGAATATATATCAACCAAATAAATAAATAAATATATGTATGGTGGCCGGATGCGGCCATTTATTTCGCCTTTTCGCGTTTTCGTGAATTCTCCGTTCATTTTGAAAACGCGAAATTGGGAATTCGAGAAATCGAGAAATTGAGAAAATCGGGAAATCGTGAAATCGAGAAATCAAGAAAGCAAAAACGCCAAAACACGAAAGAGGAAACACGAAAACGCTAAAACGCGAAATGAATTCTCGATTTTGCGTTTTTGCTTTCTCTATTTCTCGATTTCCCGATTTCTCAATTTCTTGATTTCCCTTTCTCGATTTCTGGATATCCCCGAAAGGGGAAACGTCTACCATACATATGTCTCTGTCATATAATATTCTTATTTCGTATGTATTTGCACGACATTTCATGTTGAATTGATTAAACAAATATTCCAATCATTCAGAATCCTAACCCATTTTCTCTTCACTTTTGTGATGATGTGAGTCTTTCGCCAAATATTTGCCGCATGCCAATAACGATTTAATTTGTTGGTGTAAAAGCTTTTATGATGTTTTTCAAAAATGAAAAAGAATACTGGTCCGTCCGTATCACACTTGTGAACACGACCAACTTTGTGTTTTTCCACCGATCTTCACCTCAGTCGATGTACATTTTCAATTTTTACATAACTACATATTGATTTTTTAGGTCGAAGGAAAAGATCACGTTTTTTTTTATTATTATTATCAACGACGGTCTTCTCCGCTTCAAGATATCTTGTTCGAGGTAAAGTTTTTCCTTGATGAATTTTGAAAAAAAATATAATTGACCCCTCGTTTCAATGCTACAACATTTAAGCAGTGATTGGTGAATACAGAATTCAAGTGGAACACCAAATTGGTGAATTGAAATGATACAAAGTATTGAGTACATTATGGAGGCATCCAAGGCCAAAACTAACAGACATGTGCCGCCCTTGTAAACCAACATAATCATTGTTTAATTTTAAAATATCAACTACAATAGAACATGATTTGTTCTTTTCGTTTTCCAAATTCAACCAGGACAGCTAGAAGCTAAATGTCTAAAAGATTTAGATTTAGACTTAAAGTCTATCATTTTCTTTATAACAAATTAAAAAAAAACATGTCATTTGGACTCTGTATTAAAGTTTTATCATTGTTAATGATTGAAAGCAATAAAATCAATAATGATCTCATTTATTTTTTTATTTTTGAGACGACCCTTCACATTTTACCTGTCGTAGTCGTTCTCAACTGTAGCCTGTAGGTGTCGAGAGATGTTGAAAAGGTCTAATTGGACATGTATTATACAAACACTTTATTTATGGGATCAATCGTGCATTGGTGAGTTGATAGGGATTTTATCTTTTGATAAAAAAATTTTTATTTACATATTTCTCGGTATCATCATTTTTTACTTTTATTAGATTGTCCAAAATACTATTCATGTCTATATAATGAAGAAAGTATATCGATTATTTTGCTTCATAAAGGGGGTGGTATGTTCTTTTCTGAGTATGAAAACTATTTAGTTTTTTTTAACGCCATCCCTTAAATATTTCTTTTCTCAAATTAACACTCTTATATATACAGTATTCGGAAAATCAGGAATCATGCAGACCATTGATTTGTCATCGGCATGACCACACAATTTTTTTTCTCATAAGATTTTGGTTCAAAATATCTTTTTTTCGGAGAAAATCACCCCCTTTTCTTTAAAAGGTTAAATGGCTTATCCCTTAGTGTACTGGTATGAATAGTATTTTACTGAAATTGTTAAAAAAAAAAAAATGATGAAAACGTACATTTTTTTTTAAAAGACAGGAAACAGGAAATATGTCGGTGAACCAAAAAAGTTCAAATCTAATCGAAATTTAAAGTGCCCATGAACTCACTGATCATGCACGAGTGGTTCTATTCATAAAAAGTGTCCGTGTAACAACTAAAAAGAGTCCGTGTATCATATAAAAAGAGTCCGTGTAACACCCGTTAATATACTGTTTTTCTATAGCTCTGCGGGGGGCAAAGTCGTACAATAAACGTTTAGAATCATTTGTTGATGCCAAATTCACGGTAAAGAGAAACATAGATAAATGCACTTCATAGGGGTAACCAAATAAGGATATGATAGTCTTTTGTAGTACGATTTCTCTTACTACATATATATTCAACATATTAACTATATCATTCAGCTGCTAAAATGATATTGTCTTCATCACTGTCATGTTTAAAAGATAATTCAGACAAAAGCAAAACATGCGGCAACTTCCAGGAGCCTCTGGCCTTTGTTAGTCTTACATATGATTTTTGTCGAGCTTTCGACTTTAGTAAAAAAAAAAAGCGAGACTAGGCGATCCTACATTCCGTCGTCGTCGGCGGCGTCCACAAATATTCACTCTGTGGTTAAAGTTTTTAAAATTTGAATAACTTTCTCAAACTATACTGGATTTCTACCAAACTTGGACAGAAGCTTGTTTATGATCATAAGATAGTATCCAGAAGTAAAGTTTGCAAAAATAAAATTCCTTTTTTCTGCATTTTACTTATAAAAAATGGACTTAGTTTTCCTGCGGGGAAACATTACATTCACTCTGTGGTTAAAGTTTTTAAAATTTTAATAACTTTCTCAAACTATCCTTGGTTTGCACCAAACTTGGACAGAAGCTTGTTTATGATCATAAGATAGTATCCAGCAGTAAATTTTGTAAAAAAATAAATCCCTTTTTTCCGTATTTTACTTTTAAATGGTCTTAGATTTTCTGCTTGGAAACAACACATTCATGCACTCTGTGGTTAAATTAAAAAAAAAATAATAACTTAATTTCTTATACTATTTTAAGTTTTTACCAAACCTGGACAGAAGCTTCTTACAATCAAAAGATAGTATCAAGAGGAATATTTTTATTGATTTTTTCCTCATTTTTGTTAAGCCTGCGATTTACAGCAAAAGTAGGCGAGACACTGGGTTACGCGGAACCCTTATAAATTTTTATTTTAAGTTTCTTGTGTATAATTCGGAGTTTAGTATGACGTCCATTATCACTGTACTAGTATACATATTTTTACGAGTTTCTCACAACATTGAAGACCAATTGGTGGCCTTCGGCTGTTGTCTGCTCTATGGTCGGGTTGTTGTCGCTTTGCCACATTCCCCATTTCCTTTCTCAATTTGATTTTATTTGTATTATCTGTATTTTATCAAGTAAATTATTTATGATGTGCTGTTCGGTCGATATATACCAAATAAAGTTAATACAGTTGTTGACGGAGTATAAATGTTCTTGAACGTAAACTAATCATACCACATCTCCTTATTTTTGTATTGACATCTTTATTTTGCAGTTGGCGTTCCAATTCTGTTAACGTTTTGTTTGTCATGTGTCGACGGTAAGTCTATAAACCGTTTAGTATAATTATTCAATTTTAAAGTGTATTTACGCATGCATATTATAATTGAAATTGGTGATAGTCCCCGGCTTTCGCAGTTGTTTTTATATTCTTTAGGTCGTGCTTTAGTATATGTCGAGACTCAGCTATAACCTACATGTAATGATAGAAATAAGTGGACCAAATGGCTAGAAGACTTCACCAGGCCTATATTTGAGTAAGCCAGATGCGCTTGAATCAAGTTAATTGAATGATTAAACAAATTACGATGATGAACAAAACAGACAAATAAATTAGCAAAATGACGCCACGCCACGCAGGAAAGACACTTCGAAATACACACAAATTTTATTATACAGAGCCATATTTATATGAACCATAAGTCAGTGGCCAAGTTATCATTTACTTACACAGTGTTGTCAATATAAAAGAATTTTATGCGACTGTCAAACAAGCCATGATTACTTCAACAATTTCTAAAACAGGAAATGCCTGTATTAAGACATGAATATTCTGACAGTTGTTTTCCGTTCGTTTGATGTGTATGAAATTGATTTTGCAAATTGCTAGGGGACTTTCCGTATTGAGTTTTCCTTGGAGTTTGGATTTTTATTAATTTGTTAAAGAACATGCATTTTTCAATAATCGAATACAATATTGTTCACAGGTTTAACCTGTCTATCGTGTAATGGTGTTGCTGATATCAACGACTGTCTTTCGACTGCGGCAACATGTCAAAATAGTAACGAGGTAACTATTGTGACAGTATTTCTTCCCTTACTAAATGTGGTAGATACTTAGTCAGCTGTAAGCGGTTGAGCTAAGATAGTAGTTATTTAACTCCGTCGGTTTATGAGCTGCCTTGTAACACAGAGGTCCCGGGTTCGAGTCCCGACGGAGACACAGATAATTTTGTAATAAGAATTATGATCTCCGGTTACCAGTGGCGGATCCAGAAATTTTCATAAGTGCCCATTGACTGCCTAGTATGGGGCCGCTCCTGTCATGCTTCAGTGATTCCCTATATGCTCAATCATTTTTTTTTCAAAGAAAAGGGGGGGGGGGGCGTGTAAAACCCTCTAAATCCGACTCTTGTTACACTGTGTTGGTTCTGTTGTGAAAATTAGCAATAAAGTTTGATGCCTCAATTGCGGACCAAAAATGTAAACGACTTGATTTGTTTCTTTCATACATGTATCCATCCGTTTTAGGTCTTTATTTCAAAACAAGTTCCAAATCTGATCTCGGCTACAAGAAGTCTTGTTGAAAGTAAGAAACTTGTTCCGTGCTTTTCTGCAATATGACAAGTGTTACAAAACGGTAGAAATTTCGTAATGTAAGCCATATGAATAATTATTTTTAAATGATAATATTAACTTGAATTAGAAAAATTTACTTACAGAGTAGATACATGTAAATGAATGGAGGTATTTTTCGGATGCAAACACAATTCCTGCCTACCACCACTTGGTGACCCCAGACCATGTGAGTGAAACTCGTGTGGACAAATAGAGCACACTGTGTACCTAATATTTCAAACGATTATAGCATTCCAGAGATCCATCAGCTTTTAAAAATATATTGAAAAATATGCAATAAATAGTCGTGCCAATTTGATGTATAACTGTACGTAAGGGAGTGGGGGAGTGCTAGTGGCATGGTAGAAAAGATACTATAGGTAAACGCATTGCCAACTAAGTTGACTCTACCTTTTATATTGACGGTGGTTTTTGGTCAAATGCCTCTTGGTAAATATACATTTTGATTTTCAGTAGATTTTCAGTAGATGGAACGTTTCAATTTCCATCTACGGAAAATCAAAATGTACAAAAAGGCATTTGACCAAAAGACACCATCAGTATAATATGCAAAATGACGAAGAAAGACTAGAGGCTATTTTTACATTTGTATATCAAGAGTTTAGCTGACCGTCGATAAATTTTGTATATTCTAGGAGTGTTATCTCGACAAAACAATTCTGCCGAATCTCCTAGCTGTGTTTTCTGCCGGTTGCAGATCTAAACAGGTAATACTATGATTGTAAACGAAATCAAATATTTTGTTTACCTTTTGTCCTGGCTATTAAATATAAATTTTAATCCGGAAAATGGTATAAAGTAAAATTTCAAAAATACTGATCTCCAAAGAAAATTCAACTCGATAATTTTTTATCAAAAAAAAACCTAATAAAAAGTCAATATTGTTTTATAATCTTTATCAAAAGCAAACAAATGTGTAACAAAGAAGAACTAAAAAAGGCATATAGACGAATCAAATTGGCAAAATTGAAAGACAAGAATGCAAAGTATTACCATAGCAGAATAACACAATGACGGGATGTAGAAGAACATAGCTACGCCATATGTAACAAAGAAATACAATAAGCATGTAGACAGAGCACATTAGGAAAAATGAAAGTTGTTAGAGGCTTTGGACTAGCCATCAGTTAACTGCGAGTACTTTCAGATCTGTACCTAGTGTCTTTTTGTTGTTGGGATGTTCAAGTACCTGTCCATGTCCATTTTTATCTTTAGCCATCTGATGATCATGAGTTAAGCCTTTTTCAACTGATTTTTATAGTCCGTTCTTATGATGTACTGTTACACCACTGTCCCAGGTTAGGGGGACGATTGGAATCCCGCTAACATGTTTAACCCAGCCACATTCTGTATGTATGTTTGTTAGTATGTGCCTGTCCCAAGTCAGGAGCCTGTAATTCAGTGGTTGTCGTTTGTTTATGTGTTACATATTTTTTCGTTCATTTTTTGTACATTAATTAGGTCGTTAGTTTTCTCGTTTGAATTGTTTTACATTGTCAATTCGGGGTCTTTTATAGCTGACTAAGCGGTATGGTTTGCTCATTGTTGAAGGCCGAACGGTGAACTATAGTAATGTTGTTATTTCTGTGTCATTTTGGTCTTTTGTGGAGAGTTGTCTCATTGGCAATCATACCACATCTTCGTTTTTATAAGAATGCAAAAATTATGTTTATGTAAAGAATATTCAACAGATGATGTTTTGTAGACAAAAGATCAAAATGACATGTTGGAGTTTTCTTTTTCAGTCGTGTCGTTGCCAGTTTATTTTCGACTTAGTTTGAATTTCCCTTTGGTATCAGTCGCCCTCTTTTATGAATAACATGTGAAAAAATGTCACTTAGGTTAAAATTGTTGAGGAAACTTTGAAAAAAGGTCAAAAACTAAAAAGAACCTATCAATATCAACTAGAATATAGCCTATAATGATAAATTCAACGATATTGGAGTCTATGCGGTTATTTTTTGCCTTTGGTCGGGTTGCTGTCTCTTTCACAAATCCCCAATATACATTCTCAATTTCATATGTTATCATTTTCTATTATTCATTTTTTTAAGGTAGCAAAATAACCTTAACCCTCTTACCATTAAAAATTAAATAATAAATACAAAAAGACTCATAGGCATAATACATAACTGACTCATTCATTATTGTCATTAACATTATTAAAATGTATCTATATTAAGGATGTTTGCTTGTCATGTTTTGGAACTTTTGTCAGATTTTCGAAATACTCTGGTTTTATCTGTTTGAATGCCTTTAAAAAAAATTGCCCATGGACCCCCTTTTTTCTTTTTATAAATCTTTTACCTGTATAATTATAAGCCATGTGTAAAAGTCTTATAAAATCTTATTTATATTTTAATAGTTTTTGAGTACTTTAACATGTTTAACTGGTGAATGATAAAGCTATGAAAAATCAAGAGAGAAAATTCCAATGGTTATATCTAAAAAAAAATGACATTGACCCTTATATTTATTTTGCTTTTTTGATTCCTGAATTAATCCCCTATCAATATATACTAGTGTTATGGAAAGCTATTTATTTTGAAACTGAGCAACGGACTTCCTTAAGTAAGCTAACTAGTATTGTTAAATTGATGTATGCAATAGGTTTGTGATTTATTTGCTGCCGCTAGTGCTGGGAAAAGAGAAACTTCAAGGACAAAGAGAACAACCGTGGCCTGCGCCGAGTGCTGTACGACAAGCTCAAATAATTCAACAGGAATACCGTGTAATGGCTATCTGTGTAATCAAAGTAGGTATTGCATCTAGTTCTTGATTAATATTTATTTTAATAAAGCTGACACGCTTTTTAAAGTCGTTAAAAAAGATACCCGAGGGACAGTCAACTTAGCATTGAGTACAGCCATATTGTTATGTAAAATAATCACTATAAATAGCTACAAAGTAAAGGACAAAACGTTTTCAAGATACTTAAATGAGTGGATAGCTGTTGGAATTAGATTGATTCTATATATTTCAAATTGTGCAATAAATATAAAAAATAAAGTAGCGAAACATGTTGACAAAGGAATATTTAGTTAGAGATTCACCATAGGTCAACACCGCATGCCACCTGAACGATCCATTCACTGTGAATATATGACCCTGCTGCTACACCCCGTTCACATGAATATAGACTCCTTAAATATGTATATGTATGCATAGTAGACGGTCTGCAAGCAAAACAACGTCAAGTTTATACTAGACGAAATGACGTTTCCCATTCGTGTTCTTCCTAAGCCAATTTGGCCAATATATATATCTATTACCAAGTGTTGTGGGGATGAATAAGGACACGTGTAAATCATTGTGTATTAAAAACGCTTGCTAAGAGGGAGGAAAGATACCAGAGGAACAGTCAAACTCATAAATCGAAAATAAACTGACAACGCCATGGCTTAAAATGAAAAACAAAAAAGAAAAAAACAAATTAAATAAGAGTAAACAAGAAGCAACATACTAGAAAACTAAAAAATGAGCAGCACGAAACCCACCAAAACCTGGGGGTGATCTCAGATGCTCCGGAAGGGTAAGAAGGTCCTGATGTAAATGTGACACCCGTCGTGTTTCTCATTTTATTACCAACCGATAAATAGTCTAATTCGGTAGCAGTTCTCAGATAATGTATCACATGTGGAGCAGCGGCTACTTATCCACCAGGAGCAACTAAGAACATCATAGTGTTTGGTGGGGTTCGTTATGTTCAGTCTTTAGTTTAATGCACTAGGTTACATTGTGGTTAAATTAATTCTTATATAATTTACACTTATTTTTCAATTTTGCAGAACCAAAAACTGATATAACAACTTGTGGTGTGTGCGATAAAGTTGCGGACCCAACACTATGTTCTGTTATACAGGACTGTCCACCAAATGAAGTAAGAATTTCTAAGCCAATTTGTTCAATAAAATATTTGATTACGTATGGTAAATGTGCACATTGCTGTTCATACCTATTTCAATTTTAAGAGTTGCCTTGGTCTTCAAACTGTATGATGGTTGTAATTTCTTGTAGATTGTATTGAAAAAGAAGTGTAGCAAATAAAATTTGCATTTAGATAGCGGAAAATTGCTCATTACTTTTTTGAAAGTTATTACAGTCTGCAAATGAGTACACATATAAAAGAATAATAAGATGTGAAGCATAATTGAAAGAGAAGAAAAAGAGAAAAATTTTCTAAAAAGATATATGTAAAGTAATAAGTAACGATACCGATAGACATCATTTACAATGTTGCAAATTTCAATGTTTATTATTTGTATTAACAATAGATTTCATATTAACTGATATATCATAGAATGCCAATACAACCCCCCCCCCCCGCCAACCCAAGAAAAAAAAAAGAAAAACAAGATGTATATAAAACATTTCGCAGCAGTTGTTTAATACTACCTCCATCATAGATTTTTATTACTCTTGCAGGTGTGCACATCAGAATTAATGTTTGCGAATAATCAACTTGTACACAGACTTGGATGTGAGAGAAAAGATGTAAGGCTGTTTATTTTATTATCAACTTTTTTATGTACAGATTTCACCACTTTAAAAAGCTCATAAATAATGTAAACTAATAAACAAACAAACATGATACAAGGCAATGCACTGTACTGAATATACTGTACCAAGGAAAATAATGGCCTTCTTGGTCTATTATCTACAGAGTGTTATTTGTCTATTAAATGTTTGATTTAAGGCAAATACACGATTTTTTTATTGTTGAATTTTGTTATTTCCAAAAAAATCGTATTAAAATTGGACTTCAAACTTATGTATCGATACTTTTGTTGACTAGTAAAGATATCTAATGCCAAATGTGGGATAAACGATACTGAGCAGAACTGTTAAAACAATAAATGTGTAGTATAATTAACAACTGGACAAATCTCTACAAGAGACCAAATGATACAGAAATTAAGAAACTGTAAGTCACCGCACGGTCTTCAAAAATTAACAAAGCTAATACAGCGTAGTCAACTACTATAAAAGGCCCCGAATTTACAAATAACAGGAAATAAAATTAACGGTATCAATTTTCTTGCACCAGATGCGCATTTCGACAATACATGTCTCTTCAGTGATGCTCGTGGCCAAAATATTTGAAATCCAAAGCTTATATAAAAGATGAAGAGCTATAATCCAAAAGGTTCAAAAAGTATAGCCAAATCCGTGAAAGGAATCAGAGCTTTGCATGAGGGAGATACATGTACATTCCTTAATTTATAATAATTTCCATCATTTTGTAACAGCAAATTTTAATAACACAAAAAATCCGTATTTTCATGCCAGTACCGAAGTACTGGCTACTGGGAAACCTGAGGCCTGACGTTTGTACAAAAGATAAACACAGAAATATACGACAACAACTGAATTACAGGATTCTGATTTAGGACATCTGCATGCGCCGGGGTTAAACTCGTTTGAAGGTGCCTACACGTCCCTAACCTAGCACAGTTGTGTAGCAGTACAAGATAAGAAAACACTTTAAAAATCAATTGAAAAAGTACTAACTCATCAGATGGATACACATAGAAATATATATATAGCACTAATACAGAGTGGACGTGACCGGGTACTTATACATCCCCACAACTGTTGATAAAAACAATCCAGGATTTTATATTTGACGCATTTTATAGGTTTGCGATGTTACATTGAAAGGTTACAAGAACGCAAATCCTGGACAATATACTGGTCCTAAGCGCAAAAGAGTAGATGGGGAAATAGTTATTTGTTCTTCTTGTTGTGATACACGTACCTGTAATATGGCAGATTGTAAATCATTGATAAACAGTAAGTGTACAACAATTGTGGCATTAGATTTACGTTTTTGAAAATATTTAAACACAGTTCTTTATATTAAATTTAAGATGACAAAGTACATGTAACTCTTAATACTAGTCTTGCATATAACTTTTTGGTAATTTTATTTCATGTGCTTCGTTTATGAAAAGTGTTGAGGATACAAAAGTAATGAAATGGTCAAAGAGAGGTGAGAGATAATAATTGGATATTTAAACTTCTAAGCAAAAAATAAAACTAAAATTGCCTTGGTATTTCAAATGTTTGATCATTAGAACTAAAGGTTTAACTTCAAAATTTAAATGCACACTAAACGATTGTATGCAGATTTAATGCAGTATTCGACCTTAACTGTCCTTGTCAGGAAATTTTGAAATTTTTATACGAAAACTGGATATTTGCTAAGAAGTGTTCATTATGTCAGATTTCATGTTATACTTAAAGTAATAAGAAAACGTTTAAAGGGCAAACCTAGGTCAGGTTAAGGAATTTTTGTCAGATGTTCGGACAATTGGTTGTTTTCATTTGGGATTCAGGGTTAACTAATTTGCCCAGTTACACTCATATTTCTTTATATTTTCCAATAGCCCACAATAGGTCATTAACTAAAAAATAAAGCAGATTATGGATTTTTCTTTCGATTTAAGACACAATTAATACCAATGCAAATATAAGATTAAAGTCTGAATCAGCCTTTTCCCCCATTTTAAACAAAATATCGAAAAGGACTCCATGACCCTTCAAAAGTTTTAGCTTATTATGTTCTTTGACGAACACTATTTTGACTTATAGAAACGATGATAAATTGTTAGACTAGATTTTTCAAAATTTCACTTAGATACATTCTTATGGTCATTGAAATGTTAATCATAAAAAACAGCCCCTTAAATATTACCACACCATCAGTAAAACTAACATAAAACACAAAAACTAAGACCTTATAGTACAAAAATAAAGTAAAGATGAACAAAATCCTGAATGATGATAATGATGGATCTAAGTAAACGTCCACTAGCAAATATAGGCATATCAGTACGATACATGTTGAACTTCACAAGGTTACAGTCCACTAGCTATAGATGACAAGTCACACTAGGGCGCAGGGTATCATGTTCACACCGAGTTGACTAGTTTTTACTCTTACCCCAAAATACAACATGCAGAGAAACAGTAATTACAACTTTTATTTTTCGTTCATGGCGTTTTCAGTTTATTTTCGACTTATAATTTTGAATGTCCTTTTAGTATTTGTGTCTCCTCTTTTCAAATCGATGGTTGTTCGTTCATCCCGTTTTAAAAAATGGAAATTACCAATAAAAAGCAAAAAACGCTTTAGTATTAAATATTTATGTAGATTTTCATGAGTGAACATACTTAAATCAAGAAAGGACAATCATTGCTTCTAATAGACTAAGTGCAATTGAAAAAACGGTTACTTGAATTGAAGTATAACAACAAGGTCACGGTAAGTGTTATTCGAATTTTATATTAAATGAAATCAAGCTGGATCTTTTCTGGACTGAGTTTGATCATCAAATGTTGTTTCGTATAATACAAAAACAAGTTTGCATTTAAAGAAGCACAATTATCGTACTTGGCATTACGCACATCAAGTCGAATAAAATATATTGCCTAAACGTACAAAGTTGTCATCCAGTAGAAATAGGTTCAACAGACAGTAGTCGACAGAGTGAAATGTCATCTATCTAGAGATATTAATATTCTAACTCCGAGTCAACAGGTTTTTGCCTTCACTTTTTAATTTCGTATTTTTCGTGGGGAAGCAGTAAATATTTGGTTTGAACTACCGCATAAGGAACACTGTACTTCTAGTACTTGTTTTGAAGCATTCCATTCTGATAATACATTATGATACTCTAGCGATCTTGAAAAATGCGCGTCCGAATTATATTACAATCGCAATCAGATTAACAGACAATGAAAAGATTAAAATAATCAACACGCATGTATACTAGTGTTTGAAATTGGTGTTTTACGAATATGAAACTATTAGTCATATTTGTAAATTTATAATATTAATTGTTTCTTGTTCTCTTTTTTTCAGTACAGCCATGCTACAATAAAACCCTATGTGGCTGAAAAACAGGGGCACTCTACACATTTTACCAAAAAGTTCATCAATTTTCTCGAATAAAGCTACTTTACATAAAAAAAAGCAGATCTCAAATTTCAGTTTGTATTAATTTTATAATTGGAGGTTTTTTTAGTATTTATTGTATACATGTATTTAAAATAATATACACCTTCAGCTTAAGAGGACTAGTAGATTCTCTTACCCATGTTGTTTTATCTATACAGTACTATAATTAATACTAACATAATTAATTAATAGTATCAATGCATACACATTTAGGTTAAATTGCTACAACTGCATTTGTGTACAATCGGCATGTAATTATATATAATATTACTGAAAATCACTATTACAGCTAATCTACTTGTTTGTGTTCCTACAGAACTTCATACAATCGAGGTTAAGTTGAGTTGGATTGTTTGTCAGTTTTACCATGAATTTATCTTAAGCTGTAAAATGTTAAAAAAACAAACACACAAAAAAAAACACAAAAAAACCCTTGTTTTTTCCTTTACACCTTATATTTCTATCTTCCAAAGATAGATTGATACTTACCAATGCTATATTTATCTTTCTCATTAGGAAGTTGAAATTATGAAATAGAAATTCATAGTCCACTTAGTATTTAATTAAGCAACTTCTGTGTTCGTACGTACTCAAGTGTAGAGTACATAGGTGTTGAAAAGTATCAAAAGATGGTTGATTACATCTTCCCTTTTTAGTTAAAATATAAAAGTATTTTCCCATTGATAGTCCTCTGTTATTTATCAGGTATACAAATGCATTTAGGCAACAGTTAGATAGTGGTAAAGAATGTTATATATAGACAGACGCAATCATGCCGGGGTGTTTAACGTGTTTCGTCAAACCTATACCTTCCCTTAAACATCTAGCAAACGTCGAATAAATAATCACGCAGTCATTTATCAGGTAAACAAATGCACCCAGGCAACAGTTAGCTAGTGGAAAAAAGTGTCATAAATATGTATATAAGAATAGCGAGGCCAAGAAGGTCAAGCAAACATTATCAACACCATTAAAGTAGGTGTTGAAGAAACTGACGTCTTGTAAAAAATACGAAATAAAATGTATAGAAGTATTATAACGTTCTTAATGTTAACACAGTCTATACAAATGTAATTTCAAGAAGAAGACGTTTGATAAAAATTACGAAACATATATTAGATATTGGATTCTTAAATGTCAACATCATCAAGTCATCGTTTATATCACCAAAGCAAGTTACTTGCCAATCTAAACTCCAAAACATATAAAAGAGGGACAAAAGATACCAGAGGGACAGTCAAACTCATAAATCTAAAACAAACTGACAACGACATGGCTAAAAATGAAAAAGACAAACAGACAAACAATAGTACACATGACACAACATAGAAACTAAAGAATAAACAACACGAACCCCACCAAAAACTAGCGGTGATCTCAGGTGCTCCGGAAGGGTAAGCAGATCCTGCTCCACATGTGGCACCCGTCGTGTTGCTTATGTGACAACACATCCGGTAAATAGTCTAATTCGGTAGGTCACATTCATGAAAGGGAAGAGGATTGTAGTTACGACGTAAGGAACATATAAGTGACCAAGATTAAAATAAAAACAACAACACGTAATCGTGCGGGTGTTTAACATCTTTAGTGAGATCTAACCCTTCCCTTAAATACCAAGCCACTGTCGAATAGATAATCACACAGCATTGTATTTAGTAAGCTAATGTTTTAAAAGAGGGGCAAAAGATACCAGAGGGATAGTGACGTCACACTTCATAAATCGAAGATAAACTGACAACGCCAGGACTAATTGATGTACTCATCGAACGTATGCTTCAAAATAATAATATATATATTTTGATTTCGATTATCGATAATTTTTTTCGTTGTGATTTTATACATTTAATTCTTGTTAATGAAAAAAGCATACAAAGCAGTCCTTGTTTTTAGTTGGACCAATCATAATCGAAAAAAAAAAAAAAAAAGATACGTTTTTTTAAAATGATTTTTAATATGATTGAACTGCCAAGCTATCTTGTTGCAGTACAATCATTTTATGTGAACGTGATCGTAAGCAATATGTTATACTAGGGATACTGTTTACAAAATGTCGTTGATGGCGATTATGGTGGTATATTTTATCTTCTCTACAGCTAAAAATGGTAAGTTATCTGGTTAATTAGTTTTAAAAAATTGGTATCATATACCAAGATCATGGAATTGTTTATTAAAGAAATTAGTTTGTTGGTTTTGGTAAACAATATTTTCAATATTCAAGAATAACAAAGAACATAAACAAACTTTGTTCGAGTAAAAGACATTTTATTAGTAATGATAGTTGGAACATAAATAACTGTATTTCAAAATGAATCAAGGTAAGAGAACAAAAATACCGAACTCCGTGGAAAATTCAAAACGTGAAGTCCCAAATAGCAAAATCAAAAGCTCAATCACATTGACCGAATGAATAACGATTAGATAATATCAATCAGGTTTGATTCATTCTTGTGTATTTGTGCATGTACCCGCATTACGGGAAACTTCTACTGGTAAAAATCAAAATGCCAGTGTTTCGTTTGAAAACATACATGTAATAACATAACATTTTTATTAATCTTTTTTTTTATTGGGAGGTGGTTATGTTGTGATATTCATACTTCACATCACTAAAACTATAAAACACTTATACAGAAAGGTTGACCTGATCTTCTGAGCAGGAATGATGGGCCAAGGTTATGTAAAAGAACGTCTCGTTAAAGTTCCCCTTTTTTGTCCTTGTATATTTTTAACTCATTTTTGATTTTCATTTTTGCTTATGTACCTTGTCTATATGCCATTTTGTAATTCTTTTTCAAAACAATAATTTGTTTTAAAGTGAGATTATAAAAAAACTATAATCACAAAATCACTGAACTCAAAAAGGAAAGCCCACAATCAACTGCCAGATCAAAAGCTCAAACACATCAAACGAATGGACAACAACTGTCATATTTCTGACTTGGTACAGTCATGTTCTTATTGAGAAAAATTGTGGATCAAACCTGGTTTTAAGGCTATTTAAACCTATCACTTTTATGACAGTCGCATCAAATTTTAGTTTTCTTATACTTATGTACCTTAGCACCTAAGAAAAATAGTTCATCTACAAACTTAAGGTTGTGGACTTGCTCGCTGCTTATATCTTTGCTGAACTGTCGCTTTTATTACAATACAGCAATATTATAACAACATAAAATATATACAAAATACTATGTGCCATCATCTTTCAAATTATCAATTATATTCAAAACACACAAAATACTGTCTCGTGGCCGATCAAGAAACACAAAATTTAGTAACCTGCGTCCTTGTGTCAATGCCATGCGAAACTCAGGTGTAGGACCGCACTTTTAAAACCAGAAATGTGCATATACAAAAATGTTCAATCTTACTAAAAAAAGAGCATTTTAGTCCGAAGACTACTATGGCTTTAACATTTTTTGAAGACAAATTGTATACCGTAGTCTAAATCCGATTACGGTTATATAGCCATACCATATAGTTATATAAAATAAAATATACATAAAAGACCATAACAAAATGTCAAATTGAGCATTTTATGCTTATGGAAAATGTGATGTACACAGTACGGAAGCAGGGTTGGAAGTAATACTCATATAACTACCTATTAACAACTTCAATTTTTGGTATGTTTTTCGGTAATACACATTTGACGTGGCTTGGTACTTATGCATGCATCCTGTCAATGTGTTTGTATTATCTTTCTTAATTTGCTGGTGTGCATTGTACATGTGACTTTATGTGTTTTCAATGGTACATATGACGTGGCTCTGTACGTTTAAACATCCCATCATTATGTGTTTGTTCAATTAAAATGCAATTATCTTAATGTTCTATCATAATTTTGAAAATACTTTGAACTACAAAATTATTTTATATGAATGTGTTGTTTGTAATATCTTTCAATTTTGCTGGTGTGCTATGTACGTGCTACTTTTTTTGGGTTTCTTCGGTACATATGACGTAGTTTTGAACTTTACCTAACATCCCACCATATTTGTTATTAATCTATTGTAATGTCATTATGTTATTGTTCTATTACAATATTGAAAATACTTTGAACGACACAAATATTTTATATCTCTTCCTGTATGACGTTACTTTCTAGCATCAAACACGCGATCCTCAACTCGAGTTGATGTGAACCTCGCCATGCAGTCATTTGAGTTGATTTAAATACATAAATGAGTAGCAATGCATGTGGTTGATAAATTTTCCTTTTTTGTGCTTCTTTGTTATATATTTCCTTGTTTTTGTCCTGATTGAGATTGTGACACGGTGATGATGGCTGTATCCCTATTTTGACAATTTTACCTAGTTTTATGTCTGTTTTGTTCACGCATCGTTGTAAATATAATGGAAGTTGATGCGACTGTCATACATGTAAGAGGTTAAACGCTATAAAACCAGGTTTAATATACCATTTTCTACATTGGACTGTACTAAGTCAGGAATATAACAGTTGTTGTCAATTCATTTGATGTGTTTTATCTCATGTCAGCTTGTGTTTTGATAATTAGGAATTTCATTTAATAATAAACATTGTATATTTAATTCCAAGCTGTTAAATTATATAACAACAATCGAAATGTAATAATATGATTAAACAAGTTGATTAGTTAATAATCAACCAATAATCACACAATCAAAGGAATGTAATTTACTAATTAGCAGGGTAATTAAGCAATTACATATATTTTAGTATCTAAGTTTGGTATAGAATTCAAAGATATTTTATTTTTTTGTATATAGCTTCAAAAAACATTCGTATTTTTGCATTCTGCAAGTTTTCATTAAAATCCAGTATCAAATTCAAGTAATAATGATTCATCTTTATTTTTATTTAAGGTTTACAAAAAAAACTCCATAAAACATTCGTATTTTTTAATATATTTTTAATGATACGAGTTCTGAATGGTACGAGTTTACGTTGATACGAGTTAACGTTTTTGGTACGTGTTAACGTAGTACGAGTTTTCGGTGGTACGAGTTAACCTGCGTCCATTTGGTTAACCCATTTGATTAGGGATGTTCCGTTTTGAATTTTCCCTCGGAGTTCAGTATTTTTGTCATTTTACTTTTTATTAACCGCAATACTATGAAACACTACATAATCAGCTCCATAACCATCTACAGGGATCACTCTTCCACCTTCTGTGTAGTTTCCAACACCTATCATAAACACCTGAAGTAGCCATTAAACTGGCACTTCCTGACCTTAAACAATGCAAGCCGAAGTTAAGCTAGTTGGCAGTAGCGTCTTACAAAATACACTAACAAATTGGCGTTTGTTGTCTCTCCGCTAAGCACGCGTTGCCTAAACAACACAACACAACGACAAAAACAGTCTGGTTTACTCACCACCAAAAGATTGTGTCCGGATAGTGTGTCATCCTATTAACGTTTCAAATCTAGCTCAGCTTGTCGGTTCAAAAACTATTTCATATTCATGTGACATCAATCTACTCTGATCCTGTTATTGTATCCCCCCCCCCCCCCCCCTTTCTAACGTCAAACAGTGATTTATTCATACATCCACAAAAAATAATATTAGTTATGAAATAGTTCAATTCTAATTTCTATCAGAAAAAAATGTTAACGATCCTGTCAATTGTCCATAATGTCAACATATGGTCCTGTCAGGGATTTTTTTTCTTTCATAATGACTTGTGAGGAAACTTTGGTATAAAAAAAAAGATATGGTATGAAGCGAATGAGACAACTCTCCACAAGAGACCAACAGAAGTAGAAATTAAAAACCATAGGTCACCCTTCGGCCTTCAATAAAGAGCAAAGCCCATACAGATAGTCAGCTTTAAAAGGCCCCAAAATGACTATGTAAAACAATTTCGTAATACCTTTTAATTTTTATTCCACTTTAAAATAAACAGATATTAACACAACCATTGGTATTAATAATTTCTAAAGCGTTCAGTTTTCAAACATTTTAATTCTGGTTGCTGATATAGTTATATAATTATGTTATATGTTACTTTTAAAGAAAGATATCGATCGCGTGTTGTAGTTATCAGTTCATCTGAAGTTATTGGTATGAATAATCGAAGTGTTGACTTAATGAAACGTTCTTTCTGATAGAAGTTATCAACTACCAACATGACCAAGGATGGCTGGACTTGTAAACCACAATTACAGTCATTTCTTAAATACATAATATTGTGCTTAAAATCAGCTAAGCTGATGCAAAATGCACAATTAAAAGACGATTTAGTTTTAAATGATCAACAAAATGCTTTTGATCAAAAGAAAATCTAGTAAGGGAAAGTCTGTAAACTATTCTGCTATCGTTCAGTTTATGTTGATAAAAATTATTTAATTAGAAATGCAGCATCATTTTATATCTTTAAAAGTGTTGTTCAACCTCAAACAGACTATAGTTGTTAATGTCTGTGTGATTTTGGTCTCTTGTGGACAGTTGTCTCATTGGCAATCATACCACATCTTCTTTTTTAAATCTTCAGTCAAATAGCGAATTGAAACAGGGAATGTGTCAAAATACAACAACCTAGTTAAAAAAGAGCAGAAAACAAGTCAATCGCCACCAACGGATCCTTGAGAGAGGCTTAAACTGATCAACTAACATCAAGTATACTAGTTGAGCGACATGGACGCTAAACTAAACCCGGAAACATACTACTGGATTACACTTTTATAAAACGTAGTTGTTTGCAAGTGCCTGTGAATTAAAGAGCATGTTTGAAGTCGCCAGAAACAGGATGAGGAATCATGTAATTTATTCTGGAATTATGTTTTAAAATATTTGATAGATTTTTAATTTATTCAAACATATTCCAATCTTTATTCCTGGTTTTGACATGTTTGATGTTTATGTTAAAGTTATCTCAAATGTCCCTGAATGTGGGCTAGACAAAGGCTCTTGTTTCTAATGAGAACTCACTGTAATCTTTGAAATGTATCATTTCTAAACTTTAATAAGCAGATGTACAAATAGATGATGTAGTAGCTGATCAATTTGAGTTTCTTTGAGTTTCAAATTGTCTATAGAATAAAAGAAAGACTGCAGATTGAAATTCATGTTTATAAAAGGGATGGCTGATTATATTGACATTTATATCTTTTCATATTGATATTGAACAAGTTATAATAGCCTAAAAAACTTCATACTTATTTCATTTTCAACGCAAATATTTTAAAATTTGAATATCAAATTGTAATAATGATTCATTTGGGTGATCTAACTTTACTAATATAAAAATCATTAATGTTTGAACTCTGCTTTTGCTTTTCATAGGATTGTTTATTTTGTTCTGTTTTACAAAAGAGGGACGAAAGATAGCAGAGGGACAGTCAAACTCATAAATCGAAAATAAACTGACAACGCCATGGCTAACAATGAAAAAGACAAACAGACAAACAATAGGACACATGACACAACATAGAAAACTAAATAATAAGCAACACGAACCCCACCTAAAACTAGGGTTGATCTCAGGTGTTCCGGAATGATAAGCAGATCCTGCTCCACATGTGGCATACAATTTTTAACGTTTTTCAAGTACGAACGCCTTTAAACGTTAGCGATTTAGCTAATTATAAAGCCAGGTTGAAGCTACCATTTTCTGTATTAGAACATTGTTGTGACGTCATCCTTTTGCCTTACCTGTTCTTTATTTCAGTGATTGGACTATCATTTACCTGTAAGAAACCATCATGTTACCTTTAGCTGTCCAATATTTTTAAGAATAGTTGTTTTCTTTCTTAAAAATATTGGACAGCTAAAGATAGCATACCTGATTCTTACAGATAAATACTAGTTCGATCACTGAAATAAAAAAACTATTAGTTACCCTAATTGTTTTTATCATGTAAAGAAAATACAACCAAAGAACAAATGACAATTAAAAAGAACATTTTATTAAAGTCAATTTCCAATACAATACTTTTGTCACTCATCAAAACGGTTTCTTGAGGTAAAACAATCTTTTTCAAAATGATTTTTAACACTACCAATACTTCTATCACAGCCATTTTTCTCATGTTTTTGGGATGTCAGACTAATTCAATAAGTTGATTATGTTCGTTGTAAGTCTTGTTTTTGTTGCCTTTTTAAATTTCTTTTTTCAAAAGATTTATCTTCGTCCGTCTAAGGTAATCAAAATTGATATCTGGTGCTGCTCTTATTCTTCCTAACATCATTTTCAAACTATTAAAGTGAAAAAAGCAATAAATTAATGCTTCTAAAATTTGATTAATCATGCCGCAATGCAAGGGCCACGAACAACCTAAACCTTAGTCTGTGTACAAAGTGCAAATCTAGAACTTCCTTCATGAACCAGGGAACTATATTTCATTTTAGAATTTTCAGGTTTCGACGTTGATTTACAAGTTGTTGTTTTACTAAGTTATTGCTTAAACTGAAATATAATGCAACACTTCGCTTATGAACGACGATGAATATGGGAAGCAGAATAAAGGAAGACATTACCGCATTTTATCTGTCAAACAACCCAATCATGTGTCCGATGCGCACTTTGATCGCAGTTATAGTTTTATAAAAGTTTTTTTTAAAAGAAAGGCGAGACAAAATTACGTTTCGGTAACATTTAAAAATCACTCAATAAACAAATAAACGACCTTGCAGAAAGAAAAAAAAAATACGGAAAAGAGGGCGGGGTATTCAGGTGGTACCATTTGGGTAAACAATAAAAGAGGGACGAAAGATACCAAAGGGACAGTCAAACTCATAAATCTAAATAAACTGACAACGCCATGGCTAAAAATGAAAAAGAAAAACAGAAAAACAATAGTACACACGACACAACATAGAAAACTAAAGAATAAACAACACGAACCCCACCAAAAACTAGGGGTGATCTCAGGTGCTCCGGAAGGGTAAGCAGATCCTGCTCCACATGTGGCACCCGTCGTGTTGCCTATGTGATTACAAATCCGGTAAATAGTCCAATTCGACAGGTCATATTCATGAAAGGGAAGGGGATTGTAGTTACGACGTAAGGAACATATCCGATATCATTTGTGAAACAGTTATTCCATAACGGTCAACCAACTCGTGATGGCGTCCGTAAAATTTACGAAGGGATGATTTAAACTTCGCCATTTGGAACTCTTGGTTTAATAGCTTCCTTGTGAGCAGCAAACCTCTATCAAGAAAATCATGATAGGAAATGCAAGCACGGAATATCTATCAATTGGGAGATAAATAACAGTCTCTTGGAAATTCCAACAAAAGAATACAACTGATTGCATGTTGTTATCACTTCGTTTGTTCATATAATTATGTATTTGAAATAAAATCAACTGCAGTGCACTCGATATGGTTCAACAAGATCCTGTCTTCATATGCTCTTCTTTTTTTCCTTCTCATTAACCATGTAAAAAATAAAACACGAGAAGAAACAAGAAACTAAAAGGATAGGACTACATTTTGAAATATAATATATATAAAACTTGCCATTATTAGCTGCTTTGACTATATCCTCTTTGTAATCCACACTGATATGAAATAATGTATATGAATAGATTTTGAATTTTACATTTGATTTTAATTCAAGGTTTGACACAACACAATCACTAATAACGATATATCTTTCTTCGGTTTAGCATAACAAATATACTTCCATCACTTTATTCATGTTGAAACACAAAACGCATGTTAAGGTATTCACGGAAACTATGAGTAGTCCTTGCGCACGCAAAAATCATGATACACATACCCTGTGTCTTATTCTTGTTGTAGTAATGTTTACCTTTAGCCGTACTTTCTTTTTGTCTATATTTTTAAGTTGAGCTACTGTTTAAAGGGGCCAACATGTAAGATATATTTTAATGTAAACAAGTTTATTCACAAAACAATTTTCATACTTAATGAAAATAAATCTTTGCTTTCTTTTTATTCTGTTTTACCTTTTTCGACGTGTTAAACAATGTTTTAGTAAGATATAAGCCTCTAACAGTCCATTCTGTCCAATATTTTACAGAATGGACTGTTATCGGCTTATTTCCCTTACGGAAATCCCTGTACCAAGTCAAGAATATAACTGTTGTTTTCCATTTGTTTGTTGTGTTTGACCTTTGAATTTGCCATTTATCAAGGGACTCTCTGTTTTTATTTTTCCTTGCAGCTCGTAATTTTTTGTTCATTCACTTTTCCTATGTTCACGATGCATAGTACATAGAAATAATAACAGCCCCTCCTCTTCAAAAAAAAAAAAACCAACAAAAAAAAAATGGACTATACAATAGACAACACCATCACTCAAATTGTCCGACAAATAGTAATGAAATCAAAGACCCTTAAACAATATGAATACCTTTGCTTGATTTGTTTTCCGTAAATCTTTGTAGCTGCATAAGAAGTTGCTAGGTACAAATCAACCAAGCAGTCAACCAATTATTTTGAGAATGCAAGTCTTTCCTATTAGACCTTTTCAACAACTTTCGACACCGACTAATGACACCTACAGCTTACAGGTAAAATGGAGGGGTCGTCTCAAAAACAAAAACGTCTGATTATCATTACGATATATAAATTCGGTTTGGCGGTTATATATAGCTACAGAAGATATATAAAAAATATAAAAAGTAAATAAAAATATTTCTCTATCATACAATATTCTTATTACATGTATTTATACGACCTTTCACGTTGAATTGATTAAAAAATTAAGTACTGCAATCATTCCGCTTCCTGATCAACTTTCTCTTCAGCTTTATGTATGCCGCATGCCAATAAGAATAAATGTGTATCTGTAAAAGTTTTTCTGAAAATTTTTGAGAATTTCTGAAACATTATTACTTGACTGTCTGTCCGTCTGTTATCACACTTGTAAACACGGTCGAGACTTTTTTTTAAAGGGGAGGGGTAAAATCATATTGATTTCAAAGTTCGAAGGAAAAGATCAAGATACCTTGTTAAAGTTGGTGTATTTCCTTCTTGAATAAGGGGAGATGTATCAACATTTAAGCAGTACATACCTGCGTATGGAATCTATAATTCAACATACTAGTTACTATAATAGAGCTTTGTCATTGTTAATTCTTTTTGGATAGTGCTAAGCAGGGGTTGGGAGTCTAATGACATATATTTTTTCCCTTATTTAATTATATGGCTGTCCTCACGAACTGATTATCCAATATAATTGCCCGTGTTCCGAAAAAACAACAGATGTTGTCCTTTTTATCGTAGAGCCATTCTCCTGTTTTGAAAATGACCTCTGAGTTTCTTGCAAGAAGCGGGAATTGCTTAGCAATAGAGTTTAATGGGGTCCGTGTTGATCAAGTATCGTTGGTTTTATATGTTACACTGTCATTGCTATATTTTATTTTGTTATCAACGGGTCAGAAATTGTTTCGCTGTTTCTTTTTTCCTTGACAAATCTTTGCCGGTTTTATAATCGTTTAATTATTTTTCGTATTAATGATTCTTTTTAAATTTCGTCTATGACCATTCATAAGGGAGTGTTTTAGTTATTAATAATTAGATTAGTAAAACCCCGTCGCATATTTTGTGCGCCTGAACCAAGTCCTGAAAATGTTGATACTGTGTTCGGCCTTTACACGGTGGAAATTAAGCTTCGCCTTCATATTTGATTCCTTTTTAGTCGAACAGAGATCGCTCTTTTTTATAAGTTTTTTTTTCTTCTGTGTTTTTTCCTCACCGTACAGAAAATAAGTTGATCTTTGTTTTTTCTTTTTAAACTTAAAAATCCATGCCATTTTACCCTGTTGGAAAGTTATGTCATTGTCAATCAAATAAATTTCAAGCATTAAATCTCTTAGGGATGTATAGTATTATTTTCAATTTTTATTTTTTGAGACGACCCCTCACATCTTACCTGTCGTAGTCGTGCTCAACTGTAGGTGTAGACAATTGTTGAAAAGGTCTATTTAGCTGTTAATGGGGATTACACACAGTGGGTGGAACAACTTCTTAATAAATGTGCACATACATTTATGACTGTAGAGGAACCGACATGGTGGGCGGTATATCTTGGTGCAATATATCACATCAGCAATATAGTTATCTTTGGCAGAAAAGATTGCTGTTGTAAGTATTATACACTAAAATAAATGTATAAATCTGAAACCCTACATATATACACAGACGAAACTTTCATGAAGGAAAACAAAAATCTATTGTTACAAAATGATGAAAATTATATGCAAAATATGCAAACAGAAATGATAATTGATCGATTGACCAGTGGGTAGTATTAGTCGATCGTAGTTGCGGGTTAAAACGACAACATTTATTTTTGATTAACAAAACGCATGAATGATGGCGACTATTGAACTCGTGAGTTGTAACTTCTGTCTCAAGTACCAATAAAAACAAGACTGATATGAATTGTACGGCATATCTATATATATGAACTAAAAGATGTAAGTATAATTAAAAAATAATATGTATTTAAAAGAATATAGGGAATGTTTTAATTATGGTTTTGAAATCGAGTTTATTTGTTCGTATACAAGTTGATTTTAACGCTGGTCTGAATATGAAAAATGAAAGATATAATTTTAATTTCGATTTCAGTTAAACAAGATTATATTTAGTGTTATTTTATTAAAGTTGTATGCTCTTATACAACGAAGTTTTCCTTGCAAATAGTTGATTATTTTCGATTGATTCTTGACATGCTTGAGTAGTCTCAATATTTTGGATTTTTTTGTAACTTGCTGCTATACTTCAAATCTCTGTTTTTACTTGTTATCCATTTTAGATGACAGACTGTCAAATTTCAACATTGATGTATTCAGACCATGCAGGAACAAATCATCGTGGTTTGAAGTTAAAGTCATCACATTATGTCATTATCAACAAGATCCAATAATAAACCTGAATGCCACATGCCCTGACGAGACAGTTGGGCAATATGTTCGCATACATCTCATCAATCGGGATATTTTATCACTATGTGAAGTTGAAGTACATAGCAAATTCGTCGGATATTTAAATTCAAGTAAGGTTTTTATGCCCCACCTACGATAGTAGAGGGGCATTGTGTTTTCTGGTCAGTGCGTCCGTCCGTTTGTCCGTCCGTCTGTCCCACTTCAGGATGCAGTTTTTGGTCGAGATAGTTTTTTTATTTAACTTAGATGCACATTTTAAGAATTGTTTCAAAATGTACAGCATCATATTTTCTATTTTTATCCCTTTCACAAACTGCATTCACGATTTGAAACAAAGTACAATATTTGAAATTTGTTACAAAAAGTTCTGATGGAAAACATGAATTTGAATTTCTGATTTGATATAGATAAAAAAAAGTAATATGCTTATAGCAATAAAGGTATGAATAACTGTTACAAATATATATATATATATATATAACACTGCCAATGTTACACATTTATCGATCGTTATTCCCTGCTTAGTTTATTAATAGGATTTTGATGGTTAGCTCACTTCGTTACAAAACCCATAGCACCGAGTGTTACTAACTCATATACAAGGATGTAGCTTCGCATCATACAGGGGAACTGCACTGGCTTTTTCTTTTTTTTCCATGATTGTTCATTGTGAAATAACGAACCCAGGGCTGTAGATTATTTATGATGTCTGTATTTAAATATTTGTAGCACTAGCGATGTTATCCATTTATGCTGGCCATTTGCACTCATTTTAGTAAATACTTCACTTGGTTGCAACATTATCAATGAATGAGAATACTGCAAATGACCCACGTTGACGTAACACCGTATATGACGGTGACCACCAGAATTTGTCTATAAAAGTCTGTCTGAATCTAGATTTTAAACGTCATATATTTGATTACCTGCAGTGATCTACCAACGATAATACCCTACTTCCCGTTTGAAATATGCAAAATTCCTAAATTTATATAACAAAAATTAGATTAAGAAAAAAACGTTGCTTTCACTTTACACATTGTGGTCTTATTTCTCTAACAATTGATAGATTTGTACTCATTTCGGGGATACATTCGTTTTTTGCGTTCAAAGCCGTATATATTATGAATATCTAAACACCCTTCAGTACCCTGAAAATTTTTCGGCTTCGCCGCAGGGTGTACCTGTATACTTCAAGGTAGAGAAATATCCATATCTATGAATTTGAACGTAGGTAACTTGTAATATCTCGTAGACACCGTCATATATAACTTATAAGCATTATTGTTGTTATACATTGCTATAATTTTAACAAAAACATGTATTTCGTTTTACTGTTTGCTAAAAAAATCACTCAACTAATACCCACAGTATATTCAGGAGGTTTTATTCACAAATATATATTTATATATATTTAAAAAACAGCAATAAATTATCAGCTTTTTTGTTTTTCAAACAGATACCTTTCCCTACATTTGCGGATTTCAAGGTCACAGTTATGACGACCATGATGTAAGTCTTGGCAAAGTTCTGGTCTACAGTGACATTCAGTGTACCTACATATGTGCTTTCAGAAACGTTGCCACGCAGCTGACTTCAACAAAAAGACCTTAACATGTTCCTTGATGAATACAACATCTAGATCTAATGTCCTTATGATTAATCCAGACCATGATGTTTTTCTCGTCAACTAAACTTTATTTATTTATGTTCGTAAATAAACAACATTCCATAAGTCATGTGCGTCTGAAGCTGTTTTTTTAATACTTTCATGGCAAACTCTCAAACAAAAAAAATAAAAAAATATCTGGTCGTTTACAATGATTTAAACGTCGTTCGGAAAGCACAAAAGTATAAAACAAACTTCCCCATTTCCATTCTCAATTTTACTTGTGTAATTTATTGTTATTTCTAGTTATCTATTTCAGTTCATTTTGTATAATTGTTTTAGGGTCAAACGATTACCTTTAAAGAAATGTGTTTCAACCTTTAATATTTCATCTGTATTAATTCGTTATAAATATTAAACAAACATTTATTTTTAAATATTATATTTTTGGTAGCTACGAAAATAAAACCAAGACAAATTGTATGCATAGCATGTATAGCCTGTAGTACTAGTTTTCAAAAATCCTTATATAACTCTAAAAAAGGATATAATCTGGATTTGTATACTTAACCTATTTATGAGACCTGAGAAACTTATGTAACAAGTCACGTGTTAATTAAATTCAAAATCAAATACTTTTTAAGGTCCACATGCAAACGTCAAATTGTAAAAAAAAGTGTTTTTTTCTCGATAAAAAAAAATAAAATTATGCTTATTTATTCCAAAGGTATGTTTTTTTCTCATGACATTCCGGCTTCCTCCACCGCTAAAAACTGGCCTCTAGAATACAGCCATTAGTGCCGAAATAAGTATAATAATGCATATAAAATTAAGAAAGGAAATGGGGAATGTGTCAAAGCGACAACCATATGTGTGTTCTACTAATATTTTTACAGTCATTATAATTCAATCGATTGATTCGTCCTTTAGGGTGCGGATTTTGGATTCTAGATATACCAAACTTTCGTTATTATTTAATCTTATTATTTCTCTGCCTATTGCGTCTCTGTGAACATGATATTTGTTGTTTTGTTTTAAGATGTGTTTTTTTTCTTCATTAAGTTAGTAGTTTTATATTAGACACTAAGTCTTGCTGATGGCGACAGAGTTGATTCGCAACAGCTTTATAGTACTAGGTTTAAAGAAGTCTTTATTAAAGTTTGTTCATTAATATCAAAAGTGACCAGAAAGGGGAACTAAATATAACCATTCGATAACAGTAACTATTCATACTTTCTTTCTATAAAGATTGTAATGAAATACATTAATTATGTATCAAACAGTGCATTTCTTGTATGAAAAAATACTAAATAAAAATAATTTTTTTTAAGTTGTCATATTGCGTTCCCTCAAAGAGTGTAAAAAATACTTTACTTTTAATTTCAATGGACGAACATTCGAAGCAGAACAAAATAATAATCATACTTCATTTATCGAAAACAACTATGATGTGAACGATTTGAGAGCCCTTGCTCAAGTTTATTTAGAGAGGGAACGTTAAATTCTTTGCTTCATGTAAATTGCTTGTCCTGCTCTCTGCACGTTGAGAACGTTGCAATAACTCGTTGAGCAGAAGGTGGTATCTTGCAGAGCAAAATATCTCCCTGTCCATAAAAACCTTCATTTTCCTAAGACAATTCAAATTTCATCGACCTCTATTACAGGCGAGGACATACCTCGGGTTTATATTAGTACTGTGTTCTAGTTCTGAGCATGCATTGAATGTGTAGGTACTAATTTTCGGGGATTTCGTTGGCACAGGTGAACCACGAAATCAAATATAAAAAAGTATAAAATCACAAAAATACTGAACTCAGAGGAAAAATCAAAACAGAAAGTCCCTAATTAAATGGCAAAAGCAAATGCTCCAACACATCAAACGAATGGACAACAACTGCCATATAATTGAGTTGTTACAGACATTCAACGAATAGCAAATTGTCTATAGGCTTGTATAAAGACTTCAGCAAGCAACAAAACAAAGCACTCAAATATCAACGAACATACAAGTTTTCCTGAATCCACGAAAATTGGTATCCACGAAAAAAAATGAAACCACAGTTTAAAAATGTATGAATGCCACTTTGATCTTTACCGATACGCTGAACCTGTTTTTGTACGTGCTATCACACAAGGTTACACTCTGCATGAACTCGTATCACCTTTCCAAGAAAAAAAATCTGATTCTAAGTCAAACAGTCTTAGATCTTTCTTTTTAATGGCGTGTGGGTAACGACGTGACAGACAATATCAATGTTAAATTTTTTGTTTTGGAATAATTTGGCCAATATATGATATTTATATATGATAAGATGTTACTGAAATGTCTATTCGCCAAATACTATGATAAAATGGCCATTATAAAATGGTGCAATGACGACCTTTTAATGACGTTATCACCACATCATTACAAACACTAATGATATTATTCAACAGTGAATAACTTTTCTATGTACGTATACAATTTTCACAAAAAAGATGAAAAAAAACAGAATTCATGCAGTTTTTTTATCGTCATTTTCTTCATGGAAACATCGTGCGCAGCCAAGAAAACATCAAAAAACATAAGAGAAGCTTAATTATATCTATTGAAATAATTTCATCAAGTATAACGGTTTTTTTTTAGTGCGCACATTCTTTTCCAATCTAAATTGAAATACAAATTTGTCGACAAACAATGAAAATTAAGAAAGATTACAAAATCTGATGCGGACCTTTTACCTTCAAACATGAACGTCTTAATTTCATTACTTGTTGAGTAAAGGAACATAATTGATTAAACCACTCACGTCTGTTCAATTGCAATGTTTGGAACATCGGTGACCGAGTGGTATAAAAGGTCCATCTACTTTATCAACATGATCATTGAGGTTATGAGTTCGAATTCTACACTTTGCAGGTGCGTTCGACTCCAATCTTATTTGATTGAGATTGTCAATTTTTCCAGCCGAAGGTCGCTGTACTCGTTTTTTTTTAACAGACGTTTCGCATTTGCATTTGAACCATATGTTCACTTACTTTATCCGAATTCTGTATTTATTGGACTTTATTTCGTTAATTAGGACCTCCTGAAAATTTGTAAATTCCATCTGCATATGACAGCAATGTCAAGGTTTTTCATCAAAATATATGAAGATGAAGTTCTCAAAATATATATGATTATTTTTCTGTATTAGTTTCGCTCAAACGGTGTGAATCGTGAATTTAATGAAACCAACATTGTTAAAAGAATATACTTATATTACCTAAACTATCTTGGACAATTTAACGCCTTCTGTTGAGATAATCCTTTTCCTTGATCATTTTTGTTGTTGTTTTGATTGGTATATTCGTATTGGATTTTTTTGTGGATTTTAGAATGAGAAAACTGTCTAGCTTCTGCAACCATTGTTTTATTTCTGCATAAATTTGTACCGTTTAATGGTAGTCCTCCAGATTTATACGAGCTCAAGCTTAACAACATGCTGAATAGAAGAATCAGTTCCAATATTCTAGATGAAAATTTAACTATGACCAGAGGATGACATAGGCGTAAAATAAATCTTGAAAATAATCGTTGTTCAGTTTTCAGCATTATCTATGTATTTTAAAATCCTCAGCAAAGGTTTTCTATTACTGCTATTGTATTATTTCAAATGAAAACGAAAATGGTTTAGAAATACGGTGTTCATGATAGCATAATTTCTATTGATTTCAGGTAACATAATTCGCTTTGCGATGTCAACCATGTTTATTGGATGTATGAGGTGCACTAGAGATAGTAGCATTACGCTATCGACCAATAGCAAATTTACTGACTGTGTATTTTCGTTGACAAGGCCACACCAATTTGATCCCTTGTTCGACGGACCCGCCCGCACCTATTTTTTTCAAAACAGAATTGTTTTATTTTTTATTATATTCCCGCTTCCCACATCCGTAATTGTAATCATGTCCATTTCCCGCACCGTTTTTTTTGTAAATATTATAAAAAGATATCAACATTTGTTAAATTTATCACAGTCTAACCTGCATATATAACGATTTTAAACATAAAAGCACCCCACCACACTGTGTAAATATCTGTGAGAATATTTGTTTCAGCATGAAACCTGGAGTGCTCCGATAAAAAGTTATAACAGCGGGTATTTCCGTGAAGAACAAGAAATTGGTTTCTTTCCCCCTTACTTATATTCCCTATTAAAAAATGATCGTTGTTAGAATAAAGTACAAAGAACTTCTGAAGGATTTGCCTTCAACTGCAATTATATTGTATGCTGGCGAAACAAAACTATCCATAGCCGCTGCATGTTTATGCACCTGTCCTGATTGATTCAGGAGCATGTCGTTCAGCAGTTATCGTTTGTTGATGTTGTTCATTGGTATTTTCCCGTTTGGATATATAAATTAGATCGTTGGTTTTCCTGTTCGAATTGTGTACGCTAATAATTGTGGGGTCCTTTATAGCTTGCTGTTTGGTCTGTATCAAAGCCCTGTGTAAAAGTCCGTACTTTGACCTGTGTTTGTTATTATCAGGTTGAGAACAACCCTTCCTCAGACAAGGGGTCATTTTACTGATGTAGAAAAGAAAATAGAAATACCAAGGATTTGTATAGTTCTTCTATACAAAACCTTTGAACACTTAGAAGTTTGTACTCAAAAAGAGGAGAGTTACATCATATTTTAAACAAATTTTTCTTAAAGAGGGGTCCACTTATTTTGAATAATATTAAACTGTTAAAGTAAATGTGTTAACATGGTTAAAGTCCAGGAATATTACTAAATTCTTGGACATGTTTTGACCATGTTGACCCACTGTGTTTTGACAATTTAATACCAGATAGATATATAGTTCTATGAGAAAATATGAGCCCTTTTGTACAAACAAATATTTATAACTTATATTGATCCCTCATAAAACATGTAAAAGGGATATTTATAACATTAAGGGGTTGCCCCCAAACTGATTATGATTTGGATGGAGAATTGTCTCATTGTCAGTCACACATACATAGACCAGATTTAATTATTTCTTAGTGAACAGGGAAAAAATACTTCAAAAATTAAAGAAATGTCAAAGTACAAGTGATAAATCAAGTTTTAATATTGTCAAAACCTATTATTTTATGTTTACAAAAAAAAATTATAATCGCTCGCCTTTACTTTTCAAGCTTCGCCTCAAAAATTTGCAAATTAAATATTTTTTTATTAAAATTTTCAAATCGCTCGCTCGCCCCAAATTTTGGAGTCCAAAAATCCGTAGAACAAGAAATTAAATTGGTGTGGCCCAAGGACACAACCTATCTGGAATACGAATTTATTAAATGACAGGTACTTGTTCATATAATAAAGATGTTTTGATATACATGGTCACTTGGATCATACGTTTACTGCTTTGGATTGCTCCTGTGTGGGCTTATATTTTCTTATTGTTGAGGTCCAAATACAAATCGACAACATGATTAATCAATGTTTCTACATTAGGAATAGCAAAGCTGATATCCATTATTTTGATGTGTTTGACCGTTTCATTTCGGCATTTGATTTGGGACTTTCCATTTAAATTTTCGTATTTTTTTTTGTTATTTTACTTTTTTCGAATGCTTATGATCACGACAGCAATACATATTTCTTTCACAAACTTTCAGCAGCTTGACATTTTCTTGTTTCTATGAAAAATCAGGATCATATAAATTAATCATTGTTTTTTTTGCTGTTGCTCTTCACTAGGCAAACTTAAACAAAAAAGTATTCAACCATCAAGTATATAAAAATAAAAAAAAGTAATTCAGTACAGAATTTATAAAGGATACTGATATTACATGCGCACAGTTAAAATGAACAAATGCATTAGCAGTTAATCTGTTTCACGGTAGGTTTTAACCAGGCTTTTTATTGGAAATATAATAAGTTGAAGGTGTTGAGTTATTCCTCTTTCGAAAGTTATGAAATGATGTAACAAGTTGTTACAGTGTAATTATTTGTGTCTTTTTCAAGAACAAGACATGGCGTAATATTTATATAAGCCAATAGCTTGTTTATTTTGCCACAAAGTTTGTTGAGTGTATTTTCGTGATAACTTATTATAAAACTTTAAATAATTTACAATGCATAAGTTTTAATAAGGTTACGCACTGAGATATATTAGGTAAGATCGTGCTTGTTCCCGAATGTCATGTATGTGTCTGTCTTATCAACATCGACCTTTGTATTATAAAACCAGATACATGTCTACGACGGTTCGAAAATCAGGTTATGTTGTTATCGTAGAATTATATAAACATCCAAATATTCATGTTGTGGTACATTAAGTTCCTTTACTTTTTGAAACATACATTTCAATCCAGATACTTTTTTTATCTTTAAATAATTGACATATTTATACGGTGCTTCAAAGTAATTGATTTTTTCTGTACACTGATAAAAACTACTGATTCTGAAGCTTGGTATATGATAAACTATTTAACAGATTATATCACGTATCTAAGATTAATTTCCGTTAGAAAGTTTGAAATTCATAACAAAAATGATAACAACAGAGTGTTGTTTCGAATTAAGACTTCTTACCTTTATTTGGGACATTTTTACCTATTGTGTCTGTTTGTTTTGTTCACGCATCATTATCATTATTGTAAAATTTGATGCGACTGTTGTACAAGTGAGAGGTGTAGCGCTATAAAACCAGGTTCAATCCACCATTTTCTACATTTGGATTCTCCTCTGAGCTCAGTATTTTTGTGATTTTACTTTTTTCTATAATTGCGTACAAGAAATTTATGTATACGTAAAGGCATGTCGTTTTACAAATCATTTAGGGTTCATATTAAGGTCAAGTAACAGTAAAATTTTGCACAAACATTTGGCTAGTCGAACTGTATCTAAAAATCGAAATAAATAAGACTTTATCTCTTTTCCCCCCCTTGAATATTACTGTTTGAATTTTTTCAAAAAGGTGCCCATTTGTATAGAAAGCACATAAAATCGGCGAAAACATTCTCAAATTTGTCTTTAAATAATCAAAGGAGTAGGTCCAGTAAGACCCCTTTTTGGCCCCAAAATATAGCAGTTTTACAAAATTGTTAAAATGTAAACTTTTAGTTATTTATAGGCTAGTTAAATGCTTCTGCTACATAAATATGGGCTGTTTTTGACAATACAATGCACATATATCGGGCACTAGCACCATAAAGTCATGCTAAATTACTGAAATCTTCACAATTCTAGCTTTTTAGTTAAATTTTAGACGATTTCCGTGTAAAACAAAAGTGGCCGCATTCGTGTTCATCCTTAATATTGAAATATAAGTTGTATTTGATGATAATACATAAAAGAGGGACGAAAGATACCAAAGGGACAGTCAAACTCATAAATCTAAAACAAACTGACAACGCCATGGCTAAAAATGAAAAAGACAAACAGAAAAACAATAGTACACATGACACAACATAGAAAACTAAAGAATAAACAGCACGAACCCCACCAAAAACTAGGGCTGATCTCAGGTGCTCCGGAAGGGTAAGCAGATCCTGCTCCACATGTGGCACCCGTCGTGTTGCTTATATGATTACAAATCCGGTAAATAGTCTAATTCGGTAGGTCACATTCATGAAAGGGAAGGGGATTGTAGTTACGACGTAAGGAACATATCCAATATCATTTGTGAAACGGTTATTCCATAACGGTCAACCAACTCAACATATATAAAGGTTGAGGATGAACACGGTTGCGGCCACTTTCATTTTTGACAAAAACCATCTGAAAAACGACATTTTTCGGCATATTTGGTAGATTTTTCATATTTGAGCTTGAATCGAATCGTTTTTAATGAATAAATTAGTTAAAATCTTTCACCTGAACTAATTGAATCTAATGAAATAGACACTTAAGTGCTAAAAAAGTGGTCAAAATCTTTCGTCAGATGAACCTGAAATTTGAGGCCAAAATCGGTCCTTACCGGACCTACTCCTTTCCTATTTTACTCCAAAGATTTTTCTTAAAAACTATATGGTGTTGATATACAAATTTCCGTTTTTCCGTGAATAATGAGTTTAGTGGTCCCTTCTGCTGTATTGACATGATTCTTATATGTTTTAAATTTTTAGATTATAAATTATGAAATTTTATGATCCTAAGATTACAACTCCATCAAACTAAGTTGACTTTAGATGGATTTGGTTATAACTTATCTATAGTATTTTGTCATCCCTTTCAACTACACACCTTTTAAAAGAGTGGCGAAATATATCAGAGGCACATTCAAACTCTTTAATCGAGAATAAATTGACCACGCAATGACTTAAAAAAGATAAATACAAAGAGACAATCAAAACTACACAAAACACAAAATAGAAAAATAAAGACTAAGAAACACGAACCACACTAAACATTTGACGTCTTAATGGATTCCTGACTCTTACACTATTATACTGATAGTACGTATGGCACATTGTAACAACTGTGAATTAAGCAAGTTCAATATCAAACAGCATTTTATAAACTTTTTTCTGTCCTCTACAGCCAGTTAAAAATGGAGAAAAGACGTAGTCATTTGATTTATAATAAAACATATAAACATACAACAAACGACACAGAGGGTCTGTTAAATTTAGTTAATTATTGCAAAAATGTAAAAAGTAATAAGCGAAGCTCACAAATTAAAAATCGATTTAGAATAACCGCTATATTTTTGTCAAGTAATATTTGACGGAAAATAAACTCTAATTAATCTCTTTCTTTAAAAGTACTTTTCTCGATGGTTCTTCTTTGGAACATCCAAACATACATGTGAACAAATTGAGAGTCAGGGCTATATAAAACCTGGTTATCAAACGGTACTACATGGCAATTGATAAATGATAGTCAAACTCATCTAAGGTCAAGTTGGACCAGTTTTTAGTGGGGTTCGTGTTAATTATTCTTTAGTTTTCTGTGTTGTGTCATATGTTATATTGTTTGTCTGTTTTTCTTTTCATTTTTAGCCATGGCGTTGTCAGTTTATTTTCCATATATGAGTTTGACTGTCCCTCTGGTATCTTTCGCCCCTCTTTTGGAATAGTAGTTCTTATTTTTTCACTTTATCGTTTAGAAATTTTGCGGTATTGTACGATTATCATTTTTAACAGAAAGACATTTTTTTTTCTGAATTCAAAATATTTAGTACTCTTTTGTAATTGAGCTTTAGTTCCTGTCTGCAGTGCTCGAAGTGTTATATTTTACAATATGAATGTTTTTATTATCTTTTTTGTTTTTCTGTGTAAACTCTTTGTCTGTCTTCGTTTTTTGTTGTTGCTTTGTGTTGCTTATGTTTTTGTTTTGTTTTTGTATGTGTGCAAAACAGTAGCGTATGTTAAATATTTGCAGGTTGTGTCTTACAATAGGCCACTTACGGACGCATCAGAGAGGAAGTCTTAACGTGAGCGCATTACCTACACAAACTATTGGATTTGAAGTTCTCAATCTGACCTAGAATGGCTGCATAGTTATACATAACGCACATGGAAACGTACGCCTTACTTCAAAAGCGTCTTACTGATTGTCGGGAGAAGTCAAAGGAGAGTATACTTCCATACAGCAATCAACCCTCACTGTTTACTAACATATTTCACAGGTCAATTGATGTATGTACTTAATAACCTTATGCCCTTCAACCTCAGCCCTACATATTTTGATTGTTTATTTTTCATATTGCTGACGAATTTAACAATCATCGATAAGCAATAGTACATATAAAGGCAGTAGCAGTGCTCACTTCAATTTATTCATTCATATCAAGATCAAAAGATTGATTCAGCTTGGAAGTACGTATTCATTTCTTTTTGTAGATATATTACACACTTCAGTGTTCTGTTGTTTGGTAACTTTCTCCTTATAGTTGATGTGGTTCCCTCGGTTTTAGTTTGTAACTCAGATTTGTTTTCTCTCAATTGATTAATGACTTATGAACACCGGTATAATATTTTTGCCACTACTAACTAGTTTTATTGTTCGTATCAAACTTTATGTCGCAACTTATTCTAATTTTAAAAATCTTATAATCCTATGGTAACTTTATATGACGTTTTTCTGAAAAAAATTACCGAAGGTTTGCTTCATTTGTCACAGAAGACACAATCAAGAAGACACATTTACCTCATCATAAGTAGGTAGGATAGACAAGATCATGATAGTCAAAAGAAAAATTAACAAACATTGCGAAATTAGCACCTAAAAAAAACCCACAAATTTCAGTGGTCCTGAAGGGTATGCGTAGATATCCGGGTAGAGGCAATGCTATACGTTCTACCCTGAAATACCATACTCGTGTTACCGTTTTTGCTATCAGGATATTCTTAAATCAGAGCAACAGAATACAAGTAAATGTTTATCTGGTAATTGAAAGTACCGTTGGAAAATGCATGTCAGCGGATACGAAGCTGATCCGTTTGGATATAGAAATACAAAGCTACCGAAATAAAAACGCGAATATCAAATGGGGAGTCTGTACAAATATATAACCTCGTTCTATCATTATTTGTAATAATTAACTAGCCTTTTACATGTGATTTCTTGTGTTATATTTCTTACTTTTATGTTTAAAGGGAAAAGCTGTATTCTCTGAGTGTTTTTGATACATTCAGTTAAAACAAAACAGAAGATAATGAGAGTTTTACGAATGTTTCCAATTAATAACCTCTCTTACTTTTTTTTTGTCTTTTCGTTGCACATGCCGATGTGTACTGAGTAAAGTTTATGTATTTTGTCAGAACATCTTTCTAAATGACTATAGCACCAGTTGCATTTATAATTTGTAAAGAAATACTTGGAATCTAAATACATAAATCTCTTTGGAAATTGTCTCTCACTGCTTTTAGACTATATGCTTAAAACAATATTATATATGACTCGACTTTTTGTCATATTGTGCAGTTTGCCAACCTGAGAGTGATTTTTAAAGGACAATTTTTGTAGGAGATATCCATTTGGGCGATTGTTTGGACTGCTGAACAAAACTACACAATATAAATGTAAACCCTATTCGTGTTGAAATTTAAACTGAAACACAGAAACATCTACATGTAACTTTTGATAAACGTATATTGGAACGTGTTTCTGTGTCAAGTTTCCTCCTTTTAAAACAAATTTAGACGGATACATGACGCAACTGGAGTAAGATAAGGCTAATATAAGACAAAGTCTGATAAGAAGTTCACAATTCACCATTCAACCTGAAGGTTAGTAATACATATAACTTTACGCATTTGTTCTCTGTTATATTTAACGATTCAAGGGTTTGCTAATTCGTTTATAACTGGATTTGGTAAAAGATGAAATGTATCTTTATTCGTTCTTTTCATTTCTAGCTGAAATGTTCTTCCTCTTATTGTTCTTTATATTACCATACGTTTGTTTAGATAAATAAAATAAACTCAATCTAAATCTGTACCAGGATTAAAACAAAAGACTCTTCTTTCCAAAATAAAAAAAGGCCAAGTAGGTTCAAAGTAAAGGGCATTGAGACTACATCATTTCGAAATGTTTTGTTAAATGTAGCTCAGGTATTCTTTTCCTAGGGTAAACCAGTGTTAGGTTTAGTAAATTCAAAGTGTTTTAACAATTAATTTATATGTATGACTATCCGAAACACCTTTATCAATGGTATCGACCTACTGGATGTGAATAAAAATCATCTTCGATACTAGGATCAGCTTAACAATTTACAATAAAGTGTCCACAAATTAATTTCATCTTTTTTTTTAAACTTTTTTTTAACTTGATTAGCGTGAGTAAATTTTATATTTCATGTAAGAAATACGAACATTTTCAGTGAAGTAGTACACAATTTCATTTAGGGGCCAAGTGCTTCATTGAAGACCCATTGGTGGCCTTCGGCGATTATCTGCTCTTTGGTCGGATTTTTGTCTCATTTCCATTCTCTGTTTTACAATATCCAATTTATTTATTTATTTCCCTGTATTTCAATTAGTTGCATATTAACAATTTAAGTATTTTAACACAAGAAGTGTTTAACCTTTTATTTCTTTTTACTAAAGTGTATATATGACTACACTTATTATTGTGTATTGAATCTGAGAGCAACTTGAAATGCAAGAATGACAATATATTTAAGATGGTTTTTACTTTGTGGGAGGTATTTGTGAGTGAGGATACAAATTCAAAAATGAGTTATGCAGAACTTCTTTTTTTACAGTTAACATGGCCGGACGACACGCATTAGTTACTGGTAAGTTTTACACGTCATCACCATTTTCCATAAAATAAAATGCCATATGTAATTTATGATGATGCTCGTGCTAATGATGAAAGTAAACGTAACTATAAGATTAATTTGTGAATACTGCAGATGTTGAATTGAATATCTCAAATGACTAGTTATACTGTTACTTCTTAGTGGTATCAGAAGCTGAATAGTCAGTTTTAGGGTTCTGACATGATTTATTATTAATGTACTGATCTTAAATATCCCGTTGATACTTTCGGTTATCACGAAACAAATGTGTCACAGGCGTTCTTGGATCTAAGCTCTTGTATTCAAGCTCACACGATTCATAAAGTGCTATTTTTATAATCCCTTTCAAGAGTTCACATTTGTTTATGTTTTGACTATATCATCTCTGGGATACGTTTTATAAGGTGCACTTTTTATGAAAAAAAGAATAGAGCATATACTCCAATTTCCAGAATTACAGAAAGGATGTGTCCAGCAACACTGTGTGAAGATATGTTTTTAAATATATCGGTTGACATTTTAGGATACTCTTAATCTTAGGATTGATCACTAATTGTCCGGAAATTACCATCGAAACAAATCCAACAACTATGACCAGGGTGTTCTTTTCACTGTAATGGATTGTAGCCTATATGTAAATAGAAAAAATAAATCAAATTGAAATTAAACAATAATATACAAATGAATAAAATAACAATACATATCATATATTTGAAATAAAAAAAACTATTTCATTGCAATGTTATAAACAAAACATAACATAATGACTAAGCTGAACGTTTTATATCAGATAAAGGATAAAACATTAACAATTAAGTATTTCATTGCCAGTAAAACAAATGTCATAAATCGTCGTTGTTAATATCATGGAATCTTAAGCGACTGTCATAAATGTTAGATCTATTGCTACTTTAAAATCAATTTATCCAATTTCTACATAAATGTCTTTACCAAGTCAGGAATATAACAGTTGCTTTCACTTTGTTTATTGTGTTTTAGCATTTGACTTTGCAATTTGATTAGGGACTTTTCGTTTTAAATTTCCCCTGAGTTTATTTTTTTGTTATTTTACTTGATGCATACAAGTATTTATTTTATTAATTGATTATTATATGTTAAAAAAAGTACCACCTAAAGGTAATCATATATGACTTATTCTATGATGTTATCAATTTAAAACTTACTTTTTTCACCGTTTACATACTAATATACCAAACCGACTTATTCTTTGATGTTATCAATTTAAAACTTACTTTTTTCACCGTTTACATACTAATATACCAAACCAAGGATATATTTCCTTATACTTGAGTCAATCTAATCTGTACTGATTTCTGATAGACGCTAGAACCTAAAACAACATGTATAAATTGTACACCCAAGGATAGGCATGCATTTTGAAATATATAGAAGTATGATATCAGTTATGACATATCAAACTTTTCGGATCTTTTTTCAGAATACAATTGCTTGTTTTGACCCTTAATCTGAAAATATCCCCATTCGCCAAAAAAATGCCATTTTCTGACACCCTGTTGTTCAATATTTTTTTAAACAGGAAAACGTTAAATAACTCGATTTTCGTCATAACCAACACAGAAACAGTCGACACTGCACGTCTCTCTTTGTCGAAAATTTTCAAACCTCTATTTTTTCAGTCTAAAAGTTGCCATATGACAACTAAATAAAGCAAATTCAAAACTATCACTTAAAGCCAACAACAATTTACAATAGGTTTTATTTGATTAACTTGTTTAAAAATTAAATAAGTTCTCAATGAGTTCCGCCTATAACCCCGTGCAATGAGTTCCGCCTATAACCCCGTGCGGGAGAAGAAAAATGTATTATCCTCATACATTCATCATTTCGTTTATACAACTGTCTTTGCATTATCATGATTACTCTACCAACCGAATCATCTAGTAAAAGAATCAAAACATTTGTTTTTGTATCTAAAAGTTTAAAGGTTAAACAATCATTTAAGATTGTTGAATGTGACATTAAATTAAAACAGAGTAGAATTTGTTATCACTGCAGAAATCCATTATGATTAATATTATCATTATTGCAAAAAATATCATTTGGTTTTGGAGTTACATTGTAGGTTATCAAATTTCGATACTTGTTCTCTTCGTTTTTTCAATTTTCATTTATTGTCTAAAAGAAATAAACTACGAAATAACTGAATTTTGATCATTGTTGTTGCTTGTAGATGAATTTTAAACTATACAACGTTCACTAAATTTAATCCAATAAATTATCACAGAATTTATTGAAAACTCATTAAATCATAATTTACTTTGTAAAGGAAAGAGGGACGAAAGATACCAAAGGGACAGTCAAACTCATAAATCTAAAACAAACTGACAACGCCATGGCTAAAAATAAAAAAGACAAACAGAAAAACAATAGTACACACGACACAACATAGAAAACTAAAGAATAAACAACACGAACCCCACCAAAAACTAGGGGTGATCTCAGGTGCTCCGGAAGGGTAAGCAGATCCTGCTCCACATGGTTACTTTGTAACTGTCAATTCATACAATATTTCAATGATTATATAATATGTTAGTTTTAAAGGACATACGATGCAGTTACAAAAAAGGGGGTGGGGGTGTAATGACGTTACAAACGTACAATGTTATTCTTACGATGTCAAACTGGGACATGTCGGGAAAAGATAAATTTTCGAAGATATTTATCATTTAGACTGATTTTACTTGAAAACGAGTCCATGGACCCGACCCCTTTTTTGAAAAAAAAATACATTTGGAATTATTGTGTATGAAACTTATTAAGGCCAATTTTTATGAACAGATCACAGATGATTTTGTTTAAAATGAGATAATACACAGCCAAAAATTGTCATTCTCTGTCTAAAATTATGAAAATGTGAAAAAATAATAATTTGCAAAGAAGAATTTTCAAAAATTGCACATTGACAAAGAGATGATATCATAGATGCTTTTTCAAACATACACATTGTCTTAAAGTATAGAAAATTCCAAGCAACCGTAATTATCAGTGAATGTCTAAAATTTCGACCAAATTTATCTGTAAATGTATCTCATTAAGGTATTTATTTAAATTACATAGCTGAAGTTACTAGTTTTCAATATCTCATCAAAAACTAACCTTGGAATCAAAAATGTAGCTGATGCTCTTAAATGTGCTTTAACGTTATTCATAATGACATTCTTACGCATGAACATAACATCCAATATTCTACATTACAGGGTTAGTAGCCATTGTTGGTTTATTCTATCTTACAAGTGTTAATGGTGAGTTACCTTTAATGTTATTCTAACTGTAGTGCATCTTACAGATTCATATTTCTGAAAGAAAAAAATAATGTGATATATATATATATATATATTGTAATGTTTTGTTCTAGCCACTGTGATGGCTACTGTTATGATAAAGACGTATTACATAACTTGGACACTTGAAGCTTTGGCTAATTACTTCAGAAACGACAAAACAAATAATACACATATACAGCTAAACATAAGAAGTATCACATTATAAAAGTCTTATTATCTTAGCATCACTGATGAGGCTTATGTAGACGAAACGTGTATGACATTATAAGCCTGGTACCTAAAATAACTTTTATTATATGTTTATTATTCAGGATTATCATGCTTGTTTTGCGATAGAGCTGTTAATATCACCGACTGTCTAACACAAAATGCTGCATGTAAAGACGTGGACGAGGTAATTGATTGGTTTTGGTAATTTCAGACAATACAAAAACATATACTTCATTTGTACCATCTTAACATTGACACCAAGATTTTTAGAAAAAAAGCATTTAGAGAAAAACTGTTGAAAAAGAATTAAAATCATACAATACAATTAGAACTTTATATTGAAATGTGTATGATTCTTCGGTTTTATTGAATGTTTTTTATGGTTCAATTATAGTATAATGTTTTAATGATTATTTGCATTCCTTTTTGTTTTATTCCATAATATCACTAGTCTTCCTAGATATACTTTTATAATTTTTGTACATGTTAAGCCAAAGACAATGAACAATTTATAGCAGTGCATTCATATCTTTTTACTTACGCAATATGACATATTAGTTTGCATACGATTTTTTAAATCCTCTTGGTTTTATCACTGAACACAATATACGCATTTCTGTACCGATCAAAAGTCAATTATCTACTCTATGACAAGTTTTTTGTTTGTTTTATTTTACAATTGAAATAATTTTGAACACGAGAATGACTATACTGCTGCTATTTTCATACATCCTTCAATAATGAGTGAAACTTATATCGCATAGTCAGCTGTTAAGGTCCCTGGCATGACAAAATATGTATACATATTTGATTTTATTAGGCTGTTTTTTTTTACAAACATTCAAACATAATTATTTGAGTTATTAAAATATTGAAGACCAGGCTCGCTACATTCTATATACATAATTTAATTACGTCTTATAAGTATAGTCAAAAGTCAATTATCTACTCTATGACAAGTTTTTTGTTTGTTTTATTTTACAATTGAAATAATTTTGAACACGAGAATGACTATACTGCTGCTATTTTCATACATCCTTCAATAATGAGTGAAACTTATATCGCATAGTCAGCTGTTAAGGTCCCTGGCATGACAAAATATGTATACATATTTGATTTTATTAGGCTGGTTTTTTTTACAAACATTCAAACATAATTATTTGAGTTATTAAAATATTGAAGACCAGGCTCGCTACATTCTATATACATAATTTAATTACGTCTTATAAGTAACAGCACGAAGTAATACTAAATGCAATTTTTCAGCAATGTTTCCTTGACAAGACTATTCTTCCTGATCTAACATCTGTATTTTCAGCTGGATGCAGATCTAAACAGGTAGGTGCTATCCTATTGATAGTCAAACAGTTCAGCACTCGAAATCTATGACAATAATTATAATCTTTATGACGGCTATCGTAGAATAAAGACTTCAAACGCTTCACTCGTAATATAGGCGGCTCACTGCTTTCAAATAGGATTATGCATCTATTATTGATATGATAAAGAAATACACTAAGCTCTGGTATATCTTGCATTGTAAATGAAATACTTGCCTTATATTTCCTGTATCAAACGCAATCAGTTGTCATATTTTTATTCCAAGTTGGTAACTCCTGAACATATATCAATCTGGAAAATATATATAAAGCAAACACTACAATTTAATCTATGAGGAGACTATGTCATTTGGCCATTGCAAAACAAATATCTAATTGAACTTTTTTGCAATTTGATTGATTTTTTCTTATTTGTAATAGGTGTGCGCTTTGATTGCCAGTGCAGTTGGAAAGAGAGATTCAGTAGCTTGTGCTCAGTGCTGTGATGATCCAGTAAACAACACAACACTAATCCCATGCAACGGTTACCTTTGCAACCAGAGTAAATATATTTTTAAAAATACCAGCAAACAAAAAAATAATTATTTGTACATATCATGTATACTAGTAGTTGAATTTAGTTAGACTAGATTAGGAACACAGACTTGTGAACAAGTTTTATGAAATCGAAATGTGCATTGATTGTCGACGAGGCAACTAATCATTAGAGACGAATGTACGCTAAAGATAGCAACTAATCCTCGATTTGAAACTAGCTGGACCTCCCTATCGTTTTACCTGTATGAAAATAATTTTTGAAAGAAAAAAATCTTAATTTTAGTTCGTAGTTTATGACCTTTCAATAATGGTCGATTAAAATTTTTCAACGGTACACTCTAAAACAACAACATTTATATTTTAAACATCATGCATTGTTATGCAATATTTATAGATCCCCAACGAGCAGGATCAACCTGTGGAGTGTGTGACAAAGTCAGTGATCCAAAAGATTGCTCTGTTGACCAACAGTGCCAACCAACTGAGGTAGGCTATATTTATGTATTCCATCAAATACGTACATAAACAAAATGTGCTTTAATTTGTTCAAAGAAACGATTGAATCATTCCTACTTAATTTTTTCAAAGGAGTTCTATTGATTCCTCTTAATTCCCCTTAAGAATTACAAAATAACAAATTTAAAATAAAAATTTAGTCAGTTCAATATTTCAAAATTTTAAACATAAACTACAATTAAGACATAGAATTAATATACAAAAGACTGTACAGTATACAGTTATATTTCGAAAGGATTATAAAAATAGTTGGAAAAATAGTGGTAAAAATAGTTTTATCATATGCACATTATTTTCAATTTTATGTTTATATTTTTGAAATTAATTTCCTGATAAATGTATTTTTGTAGGTTTGCAAGGTCAATACTATCTTTTCTGGTGGTGTCTTAAAGTATGAACTTGGATGTGAGAAAAAAACCGTAAGTGTTTGTTTATTAAGTTTGACAACAACAATGAACAAGCTGGAATTTGATTTTTAAAACGTTGAGAAATGTATCACACCGTATCATTAACAGTTATCTAGCAAATTACTCAAGAAAAAAGGTAAACTCCTCACAAAATAAGAAGATTTAGAGTTTACGACCGTGTCGTCTCTTATTATTGTCTTATTTCAGTAAAAAACATGTCCGGCAAAAAATCATATATGTATGTTTTTCTGTTTTTCAAATATCATACCTAGAATATATACAATGTATGTTTGAGATAAGAAATCCAAAATATTGTTTCTGATTTTAAAAGTAAGATACTGAATTCGAAATTCAATATTCGAATGCCATCAGCAACCAATTGAAAGCAGACAAAACGTACTTTAGCCATTAGTACCGCTATTTTTATGAAATATTCGATAAAAATTACTTGTCTCAAATCATATATATTCATTGTAGTGCTGGCATGCATATACATAATGATTTCATTATTTAATTTATATTTTATTTATAATTTTTCAGGAATGTGATTTACTTTTGAAAGAATATAAAGCTACCCATAATACAGCTGCAGGTAGAAGAGCCGATCACGGAGATCTTGTTCTATGCTCTGCCTGTTGTGATACTTTAAGTTGCAACAAAGATCAATGCTCTGAAGTTATTAAAAGTAAGTTACTAGTCAATAAAAGGAAAAACAACTTTGCACTATATAAAGCAAAAACAAAAGGGCTGACCAAAATATAATAACCACAGGAGAAGCAGTAAAGGGATAAGTTTGGTAAGACCCAAAATCTAGAGCAAGGTTTAAAGTTATCATACACAATATAATAAAGTGAAATAACTAAAATACCAAACTCCAGGGAAATTTTTTAACGGGAAGTCTCTTAACAAAATTGCAAAATTAATGGCTCAAACACATCAAACGAATGGAACACAATTATACTTGTATAACTATATAAAAAACAGAAACCAGAAACATTTATGAACCACACCAACAAACAGCAACCACTGAAAATCAGGTTCCTGACTTAGGATAGGTGCAGACAATTGCAGTGGGTTTTAATGTTTAATAGGCACCACCCTTAGTTCGTTTCTATGTATATTACATTGTCGTTTGGTTTTTGTTACACTTCACTGTCCTGTTGTTTCGTGTTTTCCTTCGGTTTTAGTTTGTAACCCGGACTTGTTTTGTCTCAATCGATTTATGACTTTTGAACAGCGGTATACAACTGCTGCCTTTATTTGAAGCCTTTATTTCTTTGGTATCCTTAAAAAAATATGAAAAGATGTGCGTGCTGTTTTTGTCAGATAGTGTATTCCTCTTTTTACGATATCAAGCTATAACAGACCGGATCAACAAACGCATACAAGGTCAATAGTTGTTTTGAAAATTTCATATTATTATATCGCGTCAACTTGGCAAATGCAGATAAACCAATGATTATTGAGGGGGTATAAAATATTCTATAATTGACCTTCTAATTTTTGTGAAGCCAAACATGATTGGTAACTGTAGGTGAAAATAGTCGAATGATGAAATGAAAAATTGTAAAATGAAAAAAATCATAGATTGTAAGGCGTCCTGTAAAAAATGGCAACTGTAGATTCCCTTCGCTCGACGATAACATTGTTCTGAATGATAATTTTCGAAAGCCAAAATTAGAAAACATTGTTTGAAAAATTGAATTAAAAAATGTCTTATTAAAATAGCCACTACTAGTACCTCCTTTTCCTTCAACTAGTTCAACTTTACCATGTATATTATACTAAATTATATTATATTTCGAATACAATTCGAAAAAAATATAAATATCACGTTAAATAGTTAATTACAGAAGCACTAACTAATTGGAAAAAAATGTTTCTAAAGATTTGATATACATAGTCTATTGGTTGCACATGTATGCTATGATTCCAATAGTTTCAACTCGTGTTTATGAAAAAAAATATTTCATATTAAGTTGAAATCTTTTTTGAAAGTTATTTATTTTAATCACATTTCATGTGTTTTCTTTTATAGCTCAGACATGCCATAACTCAACCATTTGTGGATAAGAAACACAAGAAAGGATTGCTTACCCAACTATGTACTCCACTTTAACATTGTATAATAAAAGTATTTAGAACTTCATTCTTACATCTTATAGAAATATCTTAATCATTTGGAACCACAGTTTTCAAAATAAAAAGGGTGAACTATGGAAGCAATGAAATAACACAAAATGGCCGTACACCACTATGATCAAAAGAAGATACACATTTAAGGTAAACTATAATGATTGACAAAATTTTAGACTGAGGAATGTCAATTGAATACCCTGCAAATAATCCCCTAAATAATAGATCTTACGTGATTAAAGATGCTGTAAAATCTAGGACGTGCTTCTTGCTATGTGGTGCCACCTTCTCCGTCACCGATGACAAGCATAGCCATTACTGAAAATATAGAACTTTGAATTAAAAAAGTGGAATGAGTCCTTAATCATCTGTGTACAAAATATAGAACAACTGTCAATTAAGTCATAATAATAACAAAGAACCAACTACCCCGCCACATTATTTATGTATGTGCCTGTCCCAAGTCAGGAGCCTGTAATTCAGTGGTTGTCTTTTGTTTATGTGTTACATATTTGTTTTTCGTTCATTTTTTTAAATAAATAAGGCCGTTAGTTTTCTCGTTTGAATTGTTTTACATTGTCTTATCGGGGCCTATTATAGCTGACTATGCGGTATGGGCTTTGCTCATTGTTGAAGGCCGCACGGTGACCTATAGTTGTTAATGTCTGTGTCGTTTTGGTCTTTTGTGGATAGTTGTCTCATTGGCAATCATACCACATCTTCTTTTTTTTATACATGTACTAACTCTGACTCTTGTGCGTTTCTGCACGTATGTTGTCATTTTAGCGATATTTTGTTTTAACATTGTCATAAGGCGGGAGGTTTGGTTAGCTATTAAACCAGGTTCAACCCACCATTTTGTCTTAAAATTTCAAGTACAAAGTCAGAAATCTGGCAGTTGTTATCAGATATTTCGGTTCTAAGAATGTTGGCATTTGTTTTTGTTGCACTTCAGTGTTCCTGTTGTTCGTTGGTTCGTTTCCTCTTATAGTTGGTGCCCGTCCCTCGGTTTTAGTTTGTAACCCAGATTTGTTTTTTCTCAATCGATTAATGAGTTTTGAACACCGGTATACTACTATTGCCTTTTTTTCTTAATAAGAAGTTTGAATTTCTACTGTATGTCATTAAACTTAACATGTTCTTTGGTCGAATTTCTGGTTGCATATTTTGAAGAAAATAAATCAGAATGTGCACATGTAATAACAGAATTTGAAGAAATACATTAGAAACATACATTCATCATTACCACACATTCTTTATAACACTGATTGAAAGATTTGTTTACATATCTGAAATATCATAATATCCTTTAACAAGAAAACAACTTTTAATATAAGGTCATCTTTCTAAATTTATTTATTTGTGTGCTATTAAATTAGCCGACCAACAAAAGTTATTTGTATGTTATAAATTCATATTTTAAGCTTCTCTCTGGATATTAAATGCAAATACAGATATATCAATTGCAAACAAACAGCAAACAAATAACGTTTCTATCTAGATTTCGTCAAATGCGCGTAGACATTTTTGTCATAAATATTACCCATTCTCCGAGAGGTTTGGCCAGATTTCTATTTCCTTCTTAAATCGATATGATATTACATGTAAACAGAGTTTGAGATGAATATGTAATAAGAAATGCGATAATTTGGTTGGTCGATAACGCTATGTGCTAGGAAATAGCGCCATTGTAATTGGGTATTCGTGATGTCAATAGGGACTATTTTAAAATGCTATGACTAGCGCTTTTTTCCTCGACAAAAGAGTTGTTATTTATTCAAGAATAATCGAAATACTCACATGATTTCCGTGAAGATTTCAGTGTAGGACCATGCAGGTCTTAGTGTGGTTTTACAATTGTAATTTTATAATATCTTATTAAAATCTGTGATTATGAAATTTAGATACCTTAATCGGTGCATAGGCACAGCAAATAATTTGAAATCCTGCTTTGTGCAGGTTATATATTAGTAGGGTGCCCAGTATCGAAAAAGACGTCTAGTTAACGAGTTTAAGTTAACGGATAACACACGGCTATATTTATATGCAAACTATTGGAAAATCATTATATTTTCCAATCATGAATGTCGTCGTAAGTTACCGTGGTCACGTTTTTCAAAAAAAAACCTCCTCATACAGGTTATCGACAACACGAAAAATAAAATTATTGCTTTCTGTGTTATTTGTTCAAATGATACTTATCATTTAGCTTAAAAATTAAATTTATCATATAACGAAAGCTGAAAAAAATTATATAATTTATGTATAAGTATTTCATAATTTTAGTAAGACTATTTTTTTAGCTAAAATTTACCACATTTTGAATGAAAGAAAATTTATTGCGTGTTATTTTCACGGGATTTTTTACTCTGATTACATTAATAAGACATGGTTCATTTGTGTGCTAAATATCTGTCGTGTAATGTTAATCGGTGAGAAGAAAATAGCAATTTAAAACACAAATTTAGTGATAATTCTGCAATGATTCAAACACGCCTTTTCCCATGCCGTTAATCGTTTTGTAACTTACACTATCAGGTCATTAACTAGGACAATTGTCACTGACTTTATTTCTCTTTTTTGCTTGTTGTATGGTCGATTTGTATGTTTTGAATACTCTAGTTAGTTTGACGATCGTTGTTTTGTTTTAGGAAATATTTTTGTTTTTGGTTTTTATTACTATAATTGTTTTTTTGAATTGGTAGTTTTGTTATAATTGTAATATACAAATCAAATCCTTCGGTCACGTTTCAGACCCGGAATGTGGCACACATTCCCAGTCCTGTTAAACTATTCCCATCAAGCCCTAAACAAAGTAGGAATAAAATACAACGGGATAAGTGTGTTATGTCAGGGTTCTTTTACTGAATGGCTTATGAACATGCGAGGAATTAGAACAAACAAAAGCTTTATAGAGGCTTTGGGAGCACGGAAAGATCATGTATATTTCAGTATATTGCATGATGCTCCAATCCTAGACAATCTTCGTACTGATGATTATAAAATATTGTACCACCATGTTTGCTATAAATCTTACACTAGCAGCCACAACTGCAGTTATTTGAAAGCTGAATCAAGTTCTTGTTCGTCTGTTTTCCAGGTCATATATAGAAGGTCGTTAAATTCCTGACTGGAAAAAGTTTCTTTGAGTAAGTGAGAACTAGCAGGCCTTAATCAGATTTCTTGGCGAATCGATTGTTCAGCATCATGGTAGATCAACAGTTACTATGATACATGAGGAAGTCATTTATCTAGCTAGCACTTCCAAAAATCTGCTAAAAAGGATTTTTCAGGTTTTAAAAATTATTTTGTACGCCCAATGAAGTAGATACCCGCATGATTTTACATGCTATTCAATGACATGTAGACAAAGAGTTCGGTGTTAAAGGCATCAAGGGTAGGATAATAATAAAGTCACAAGATATAGATGTTCTGATCTTATGGATTTATTACTTCGCCTCCATGCAGCATACGCATGAGGTATGGTTTCAAACAGGCACTTTAACTTGCACACAAAATTTCGCCACTATATACCTGTCCACAAAATATGTATAAGTTTGTACAACGAAGATGAATGATCGACGTCTTAAGAAAATCGATTTACAAAATTAAGGTACTTTGAGAGTAACAGTTGGCATTTTCTTTTGAATGATTGATTGATTTGTAATTGATTTACGTCCAGCGGAAACTATTTCATAATCCAGATGGGAACAAATAAACATAATTACAAAAGTTAAGTTGTGAATTATAGTTTGCTGTCTGTGGTGCTCCAAGTCAAATATTTTATAATCTTAATGTGTTGGTTTTCATGTTTTTTCTTTCGTGTTTATTTTGTTTTTTGTCTTTGTTTTCCTTTATTTTTTTGTCACACAAGACAAAATTGATAGTCACATCAATATCATAGATCGGACAGACAAAACCATGATGATAAAAGAATAACGTACATACAAACATCTCCCAAAAATATGTAAAGATTGAGAAATAAGCATCCACAAAAACTCCATATGAACTATAATGGTATTGAAGACTTAGGTTACGCATAGATATCCCAGTAGCGACCATAATTTATATCCTTAAAAGTCCAGTTATTCTATGGTTATATAACAAACTAATTGCAACAGAAATGTTTTTTTGCGGAATTCGTGAGAAATATAACGTACAAAAAAAAATCAAGAAAAATCGAAATAAGAGAAAGTCGTCAATTTTGGCCAAACAAAAAATCTAAATTTAACGTCAAATATTATGGAAAGATATGGCGCCCGTAGATTGAAAATGGCGATATGGAACACCATTCGTAATGCTCAATATATAAAAGTTTTATACGTATTTTACATTCTTAAGAGTAAAAGCTATCACGCAAGGTATTTTGGATGTTTTTGAAAGGCGTATACACGGGAAACGTCAAAAAGCAGTACACGGCAGAAATGAGTTTATTTCGTTTTGCCGAGGTCTCCAAAAACCAAAAACCAGTTGTAAAACAGCTCTGCATTTTATATTTGGACTACATTATATACATTAAATACATTACTTAGCACCGTAAAAAGCATACATATCTATTATTACATATTATACTCCTCTTGCTATCTTGTTTTTATTTTTTTATATTTTTGATTCGAGCGTCACTAATGAGATTTTCGAAGACTGGTGTAAAAAGTAATATTTCAAAAATACTGAACTCCGAAGAAAGTTCAAAAAGGAAAGTCCCTTATCAAATGACAAAATCAAAAGCTCAAACACATAAAAAAAACTTTAAAAACTTTGTGATATTATATATAAAATCTGAATCATAAATAAATGTTTCAAAGTCATACAAGTATGAACCGAAACAGAAAAATGTGTTAGTAGTTGGAGATTAATAAAACTAAGTTGAGATATGTGTTCAAAATGAATAAAGATGACAAATTATTGAGGTAAAATTGGAGAGGGTTACATATTGAAAAGCGGAACTTTTTTGTTGGTTTGTTCACTGTACAATTTGAAACTTAGTACAAATGTATTATATCCATCTTCCGTTGAACATATCAGTGAGGACAGAAAAGCAATTAATCTATACTAAATAAACCTTTCTTTTATAATTTGTCGAACGTCGATTCAAAAGTATATCAAACGGAACAAAACCTGAATGAGATATGGGTTAAACGCAATAAAACAGAAATCAAACGACAATTGACAAAAAATCACTAAAGCACATCTACGGTGACGCATATAGTGTTCAAAGATAGGCTGATGTCTAAAAAATATGGCAAGCTCTAATCGTTTATGTCATGAATATTGTTTTTAAAGCTTGCTCAAAGCCTATGTTGTAGTATATTCTTCTTTAATCAAATTGAATTAAAGGAAACCACTTTTGATTTGATCGTCACAAATTTAATATCAAAATTTTTAACAAATTTAACAAAGAATTGCCATTTATCACAATTGCCCAAATGCTGTAACAATTAAGAAGTTAACCAGAATATCCAAACAGTCTTCAGATTCATGACCCCTTCTGTAGCCACGTGAATTACAAAATTTCCAAACTGCAATAGTATTAAAACAGCAAAGATGATGAATAAAAGAGATGGGTGATTTTGTATATATACCAAGGGGAAACTTCGTGTTTGATTGCATTTAGTAGATAAATTGGATTTTGTGGCAATTAAAACCAAGATTTTTGTAGAAAATTGCACAGACTTTAAAAATGAGATTTTTTTTCATCATAGATTATTCACTTGTTTTTCAATTATACGCTAGCATTTATTGTTTACAAAAAGTCCTAAACAAACTTTTGAATTTAAAAAAAGCTCGTGCTTAGTCAAAATAGTCGAGCGCACCTATAAGTTTTACTTGAATTGTTTATATTCATATTTGTTTTAACTCATATCTAAATATATAAACTTGTTTAAAAGAAAATCATTGCTAGCACAACAGACAAAAGTTCACTATTTATCAAGCACGGATGGGCCACATATGAAAACAATAGGAAAGGCTGAAGATTTGTTTTTCTGTAAAATTTCCATATGTTTAGCATTGAATCAACAAAAGGGTCATAATCATTATTTAAAAAGTTACCAACCTTTAACTTGTTTAATGAATATGTTCCCATTTCTTTACCCTGCAAGAAAAATTTCACCGGATCCATAGATCAAATATCGTTCGAATATTTCAGGTTTAGGAAAGTTGATAGCGTCAAGTGTTGAAACAGTTATCGACCAATCAAATCGGTACATATAGTCTAATCTGTACGGTCGTGATGACCCATTCACCCGAACTCCTACTTTGCTCGTGTCAAGCAGGTCTATCCAACCAGTGCAGAATAAATGGCATATACCGACTTGCTTGGTCAATAATTATATTTTACCTGATCAGGATGTCCTGATATGAGCGTGTTGGAATACAAGGAAATATTTACTGAGGTGTTTCCAAATGACTGATCAACTGAAAATCAATGTCAAAAAATAAAACAAAAAATATTGAGCTCCAAGGTAAATTCAAAAAGCGGATATGGTCGGATATCATGCATCATAAACTGAAAAAATTCAAACACTATCAAACAAAGTTAACCATGCTGATCCGTAATTGTAGTTTCGTCCTGTCATAGTTCCTAATATATAACTCTTTCTTTTTAAATATGATTTCATATGTTATGTCTGGTTTTTTCTCTATTTGTCAAAGGTGGATGCGGTTATATAAGTGTTTTCTGTCCACTTAAAATGTCCCATTGAGGTATAAAGAATGACAGAAGATGACAAAAGTCTGCAATGTAGTAAGTTGAATGGACTCATTTCTGATTTGTGAAAACTTATTTGAATAAAGTGACATTTTGATGAATTACATTTACATAAAGTATCGGGCTCTTTATGCAAGAATCTGATGCGAAAACTTTCCTTTCCCTGTTTCTTTAAGACGGTAATGCAAACAATGTTCATATGTTACATATGTTACATTTGTCTTTTTTTCATTTTTAGCCATGTACTTGTCAGTTTATTTTTGATCTATGAGTTCGACTTTGGTGTCTCTCGTCACTCCTTTACAGGATTGTTTCCTTATGATGTTCGATTGACCATTAGTCCTCCATCAATGAAAAACCTGCCACCGATATATGATCAGGAGTGCAGGAAGCGGCTTAAAACATCAACAAAATAATCAATCATTTAGCCTCTCAATTTCTTATTGAAAGAACAACAAAAACATTGAAATATCTATCTTATACTTAACTCATATACATGTACGAACGTTTTTCTTTAGTAGTGCATTCAAAACGATAAATGACGCAATTGGCGTGAGATAAGGCTAATATAAGACAAAGCATGATAAGTAGTTTAGAATTCACGATCCAACCTTAAGGTTAGAAACACTTATTCACGTAAGAATTTGTTTTCTTTTGATTTTAACTATATAATTTATTTAAATACATATAAAAAAGTATTTTTAAAATTTTATAAATTCTCTGACAGAATACAGGTAAATACTGATGTACAGATGCAATTCAGCTGATACCATTAACGAATTGCAACATTTAGTGATATATGAAATGAATTTTAATTCATTCTCTGCATTTGTAGCTGAAATCAAAATCATCTTTTGTTACTTAATTGGCCAAAAAGCATGAAAAGTAAGTTTGACTAAATATATTGACAATGATGAATATTTTGGACGCCATTTGCGCATTTTGTCTACAAAAGACGCATCAGTGACGCACGATTTCCAAAATTGAAAAATAGTCAAATGAGGTTAGAAGTTGAAAATTGATCTCGTTGAGATGATTAACTATAATTTATAAATGTTAAAGATACCAACTAAGATAAAAAATTAAAAAAAAAATGAAATAAAAAAGAAATGGACATAATGTAACTTGATATCTTTTCCGTCAATGAACCCGATTGAACTATTGTTCTTTTTATTAGAATATAGGGACATTTCAAATAGAGTGTTATGTTTAACTTTTTGTTTACAGTTAGAATGGCCGGAAAACACGCAATAATTTCTGGTAAGTGTTGTAGATTTAACACGTCATCATTCTTTTCGATAAAATGCAAAACCAAGATGACATATTTGATGATGTTGCTACTCATGATGAAAGTAACACACTTATATCTATTCAAATCTGTGAATTAACAAATAATAAATTTTGTAGAGGTTGATAAAAATATCACAAATAACTAGCTTTATATGCATACATTATATATCTAGAAGGTATCATCAGCTTAGTTTTCAGTGTTACGGTTCTGACATCATTTATATCCGCGACAATATGTGTTAAAATATATCGTTCTACTACCAAGAATACTCTAAATCATATGGTTTTGTCACAATTATCGAGGAACAAGTTCCTTCATAGGTTGCATTATGATTATAATTAATCATGTTGAATTATTGTTGTTGAATGAATTAATTATAAACTATACAAAATTATACAAAATTTGATACAAGAAATATGTTTAGAACTAGCATCGAAAGGCTTAAAACCATTTTTTTCTAATTTGACATCGTTTGAAACGTTCATTTTGATTGGATTAAATTAAGTCAAAAATGTTCATGCATCAAATCACAAAACGTACTAGCAAGCGTAAACGACGTGTGACATATTTTAAATTATATTAATATAACTTTGTTTTCCATCAGTTTCATTAGAATGGAGATAGCAATACTGTTTGTTAAGCTCCGACGGCATCACTTAGTGATACATCGCCAGTAAACTTAATTTGCAACCATCCAATAACCAATTGATGCCGTCGGAGCTTCAAGTACATTTCAGTTATCTCCTTAATAATATAAACCAATTATCAATATATACAAAACATGATTTCTTATTAATCAAACATTATTAATTTTTTTTTTAACTGGTCATGTGATGATCTCAATAATGAAATACATGAATGTGTTAGTTCTTTAATGTGCCGAAATATATGTTAGTTCGTTAATGTGCCGAAATATATGTTAGTTCGTTAATGTGCTGAAATATATCTTAGTTCTTAAATGTGCCGAAAAATAAAAGAGGGACGAAAGATACCAAAGGGACAGTCAAACTCATAAATCTAAAACAAACTGACAACGCCATGGCTAAAAATGAAAAAGACAAACAGAAAAACAATAGTACACATGACACAACATAGAAAACTAAAGAAATAAACAACACGAACCCCACCAAAAACTAGGGGTGATCTCAGGTGCTCCGGAAGGGTAAGCAGATCCTGCTCCACATGCGGCACCCGTCGTGTTGCTTATGTGATTACAAATCCGGTAAATAGTCTAATTCGGTAGGTCAAATTCATGAAAGGGAAGGGGATTGTAGTTACGACGTGAGGAACATATCCGATATCATTTGTGAAATGGTTATTCCATAACGGTCAACCAACTCGTGATGGCGTCCGTAAAATTTACGAAGGGATGATTTCAACTTCACCATTTGGAACTCTTGATTTAATAGCTTCCTTGTGAGCAGTAAACCTCTATCAAGAAAATCATGATAGGAAATGTAAGCACGGGAATATCGTATCAATTGAGAGATATATACCCCGTATGCAGGTGCTGCTGGAATGTTGCTACTTAGAAATGGAAAGTTCACAATTGGAAAGCTGAAATCATCTCTTTTGTCGTAAAGTTTTGTCTTCAACCGACCCTCATTGTCAATTTCTAGATGTAAGTCAAGATATGAAGCTGACTTAACTGTATCTGTAGTATCCTTTATCTCCAATTCGATGGGATAGATGCGTTCCACATAGTCACCAAATTTTGAATTGTTTAGTGAAAGAACGTCATCTATATAGCGGAAAGTAGAGTTAAAGGATATTGCTAACTTCTTATCTTTCTTCCTAAGAAGTTCCTGCATGAAGTCAGCCTCATAATAATAAAGAAACAAGTCAGCAAGTAGAGGGGCACAGTTTGTTCCCATTGGTATGCCGACAGTCTGTTGAAAAACACGTCCTCCGAACGTAACAAATATGTTGTCAATCAAGAAATCAAGCATCTTGATAATATCGGTTTCAGAGATTTTTTTGTTTGAAACAGAGTGATTCTTTACAAAGTAGGATTTATCCCTCCCTAAGACAAGATACTTGTATCTACGTTGGCCATTCTTTTTTATGAAGCAAAGTAATACCAACTCTTTTAATTTGTCTTTAAGTTTGGAATGTGGAATACTTGTGTAAAGAGTAGAGAAGTCAAATGTTTTAATACTGTTACAAGATGAAAGAGAGTTAGATTGTATGTACTCTAAAAGATCTTTGGAATTTTTAAGTATCCACATCTGATTCACGCCACCTCTAGAATAGGCAGTTTCACAATAACTTTGAAGCCCGTCTTTGATTGCTGATAAAATGGATGTTAATAATTTAGAAAGAGGTTTTGTGGAGCACTTGGAAGACCCAGCAATATACCGCTGTTTGTAAGGACACTTATGTAGTTTAGGTATCCAATACAGTGATGGAAGATCCAGTTCTTCATCTTTGGTTGAAATACCAAAGGAACAAAGAACAGACCTATGATTATCCAGGATTTCCTCTTTGGTAAGTGTCGTGAGGGTATATGTTGAGTTTCCAAGTGAATTGTTTGTACCTAATTCGTTTATCAAGCAATTAATGTAATGACTTTTACAGACAAAAACGATGTTATTTGGGGCTTTGTCTGCGGGGACAACAACATATTTATCATGGAGGTCGGATAGGTGTTTAGCAACAAATAAGTTAGTGTTAAAATGTGCCGAAATATATGTTAGTTCTTTTATGTGCCTTTAACCAATAATAGTTAACTTTAAGATATTTTGATTTGGATGGATAGTTGTCTAATTGGCACTCTTCCAACATCTACGTATATTCACTTTATGTCATTCATGATGATATTCGTATGCATTAGTATAACATTCACTATTCTACATTACAGGGTTCGTAGCCATTATTGGTTTATTCTATCTTACAAGTGTTAATGGTGAGTTACCTTTAAAGTTATTGTAACTGTCGCGCACCTTACAGATGCATATTTCAAAAGAGAATTGCTAAATAAATGCAGATATAAATAGTTCGTTTTAACAATTGACAAATCCTGCTTATCAAGAAAGCCATCAAATGCAAAACAATTCTTTCGAACAGACATTTTAAAGATACTAGAATTGTTTACATATTTGTTTTGCCTTTTTAAAATGAACATTCATTCTCTTCGTATCAACGTAGTTTCAAGAAAATAAAAATAACCTAGAACTAACTCATTCCTCGATATATATGATGTCATTCAATCAAATAATTTAAAGTTTGGTGACAATTTTTATGACATTTATTACATAGAACATAAAATACAAGATAAACCAAATACAAATACTTGTAACACCCCTTACATCAAGGAATCTAGAAGAAGGAGACTACAAAAGTTTTTGCGAAAATATATCATTTAGATCTTTCAATTGCGTACCCTTCTGTATAGCTACTTGCTAGTGCCCTTTTATATATAATGCTATCGCGCTGTTGGTATGACATTCCGGAGTCTACATTTTCTATCATGAATTCCTTTAGGGGTAAATTCAGTAAAAAATCTCCCATTGACTTTAATGGTAATCTATGTATGGAATTAAATTCATACCTGATTTACCTTTAGAAATTGGAAACTTTCATATAACATTCATGAAAGTACAAATGTAGCCCTATCTTTTGCACTAATAAAAACATAGGGTCATGCGGCATTTTTGGGCATTCACATGGCCTTGTTTACAAACAATGTAGATTCGCACTGAATTCCTATACTGACCCCCATTATTTTTCAACCCTGTAGGAAAAAAATTTAGTACATTCAGCATTTATTTTTTTATTTTTTTTCAACTCTAGTTTTGATCCATCTGCCAAAAATTATTTATTACAAACATTATCAACCAATCAGAAGAGCATATGACTTCAGTGTTATACAGAAAGCTCTCCCCTAAATGGGCGGTCCCTGATGACGTATATTTATTTACTGAATTTACCCCATAAATATGGTTACAAGACGGTTCAAAACCAAGGATTCGAAATGTTAAAACCAAATGAAAATACATCATCGAAAGTTACAAAGAGGATATACAATCGTTAATGTTTAACTGCCAGATAAAACAATTACTTACATACTCTGAAAAAAAACAACAGTTTTCTTTAGACATTTAGATGTCGAGAAAATCAAGACGTGTTACACAACTTGTTAACTTGAAGATCTGTCTAAAGTATGCAGCGTTTTAAAGAAAATCTGATTATTTTATATTTCTCAGGATTATCATGTTTGTTTTGTGATAACGTTGTAAACATCACAGATTGTCTAACACAAAAAGCTTTATGCACAGACAACGACGAGGTAATTCATTAGTTTTAGCTTTTTATTTAGCTTTTTTTTAAATGTATTTGATAAAATAGGATTTAAAAAAAAACCAACAACCTGTAATTACGATTTTATATTCAAGTTGTGTTGGTTCTTCGGTTCAATGGCATTGTTGTCTGGTATGAGGTTGATGATACTTTTTTGAATGATGGTTTTATTTTTATTTATCTATTTTTATTTTTTATATTTGAACACTGCTTAGATATACAGCAATGTACTTTAACAGAAAAAAAAATCCGAATAATTTTATTTTGTTTACTTACTAAAAATGAAATACTAATTGCCATTTTTCAAATCAACTTGCTTTTTTAATAAACACGACAAAAGCAGTACTGTGTTTGATCTCTGAAAGTTGTTTTTGTGTTTACGGTAGAAATAATTTTAAGCTTGAAACGGACCTGACTAAATTGTCGCTGTTTTCACACAGCCTTAAAAAATGAGTTAAACCCTTACCACAAAGTCTACTATAAAATCCCTAAACATAACAAAATTTGAAACATTTATAAATTTGGCTTGTTTCGCACTGCATTATACAAGAAGTCTAGTATAGTAATTTAAAATATGTAAAATATATAGTAGCATTGGAGACAAAGTTCTTTAAATTCTATATACATAATGTAGTAATTAGTTGAGGCAGTAATCATACTTAAATCGTGCATTTTTTCAGCAATGTTTCCTTGACAAGGTTGTTCTACCTGATCTATCGACTGTTTTTTCAGCGGGTTGCAGATCCAAACAGGTAAGTTATATCTTTTTTGTATTCAAACAGTTTAACTCTCGAAATGACTTCAAACCGTTAGGATTTCGTCGTCATTGTAAAACACATAATGTCTTGTATTGATGCATGAATTCCTTAAAGTTTATTTCATAACTGATAAAACCATGAATGTTTTTTAGTTTAAAAACTTATTTTACAAATTAACAAAGCTAGACAACAGTAATTGTGAATGTTGGTCTTACATTGTCATTTGGAGCTTACTTGCCTCCGACAAGTCTGGTCAATATAATACTAGGTTATGTGTTCTGTCAATTGTCAGAATCATCCATTGCAGTAAATTCATTACCATTCAGACAATTTGCCTTTTCAGAATCTAAAGGACTATGGGTAATCTCATTGTTCGTACACCAAAATGAAAAATAACGTTAAGTCATTGGTTGAATTTCTATTGTTTATCACGTTTTAAAACAATCACAACGTTTTGGTGTACGATTTTCGGTATATTACCCACAATGCATTATATTCTGAAACGGCGAATTCGACGGATGCCAGTGCAGTAATAAAGAGACACTCCAAACACATGTCTCGTAATACCGGTATATTTCGCAAAACTGTTTTGAAGTTTGGATCCTCAACGCTCTTTAATTTGTACTTGTTTGGGTTTATAACTATTTTGATATGAGCGTCACTGATGAGTCTAATGTACACGAAATGCGCGTCTGGCGTATTATATTATAATCTGGTACCTAAGATAACTATACGTAGCTAGCTGATTTAAAATAGGATGATGAAAATGCCAATAATTATACCATGCTCTGACATATATTGCATTTTACCCGACAATCTGTTTTTGTTTGCATGTATTAAACGTAATCATTTGGCACGTATAAAGTCGAAATTGGTTTACCTCTTAAATAAGTGTTTCTTTGGAAAATATATATAAATCAAACACTTTTTGCGCCTGTCCCAAGTCAGGAGCCTCTGGCCTTTGTTAGTCTTGTATTATTTTTAATTTAGTTTCTTGTGTACAATTAGGAGTTTAGTATGGCGTCCATTATCACTGAACTAGTATATATATTTATTGAGGAGTCAGCTGAAGGACGCATCCGGGTGCGGGAATTTCTCGCTGCATTGAAGACCTGTTGGTGAACTTCTGCTGTTGTCTGTTATATGGTCGGGTTGTTGTCTCTTTGACACATTCCCCATTTCCTTTCTCAATTTTACTTCAATTTCAGCTATGAAGAAACGATTAATATGCTTCCATCACAAAACAAATATCCTATGAAATTGATCATAGAAAGTTTTTTTTAACAGGTTTGCGATTTAATGCTTAGTGCAGCTGGGAGAAAAAGAGCTACTGTGGCTTGTGCACAGTGCTGTAATGGACCGGTTAACAACTCAACACAAATCCCATGCAACGGTTACCTATGCGAACAGAGTAAATATATTTAAAAAAAAACACAAAAAAAAACTATTCGATGTATCGTTGAATTCTCGACAAGTTAAATATAAAATTAAGAAAAGAGAATTTAAGGATGTACTTAGGTGAAATTCGAAAAATCAAGAATTTAAAATTGATACTTTAAGTTTGAAGAGCATTAGTTAAAAATAAAATAAGATACAAATATTGATAGGTCAAGGAGCTCCTTTTTAAAAAAAATATTTTTTTAAATATGGCGGGAAAAGGCTGACTCAGACTTTTACCTTGTATTTGCATTGGTATTATTTGGGTCTCAAATCAATAGACAGAAAATTAAGAATCTGCTTAAATTTTTGCAAATGACCTTTTTTAAGCAATTTAAAAGTCTTATGTAAAAAGATTAATGGGTGTTATTGGACAAAATATTTCTCCGGCATACAAACATACGAAATGATTCAACGAGAATCCAAACAACTTAATTTATTATGAACCAATAACATCAAACTAAGGAGGCAACCAAACGACAATAGCTCATTTACAGACTCCTGTCTTCCGACAGACACATACAGAGTGTTGGGTGGAACACATGGCTGTATGCGCTCAACCCTAGCTCATTTTTCTTGGTTCTTGGTATTGATAAAATCATTTCAAGTGATAAAAAGAAACAGAAATTAATGATTAATGAAATTAATTTCAAAGTGTTAAATTTAAAAAAAAAACTATATTCATACAAGAAAGTATTATAACACGTATTTTGAAAGATATTGCATCATGTACATAAAGTGTAAGCTAAGATGGTATCAGCGGGATATTCAAACTCACTATTCGAACGTCAACTGGCAACTGTTAAACAAAAAGTTTTAATTCATGAAAATTCTAAATTAATTGAAAACGAAACAGATATGAAAAGAAACAGTGCGTCTCAGAGATTTATCTGTATGTAACTTCCAAATATGCAGACATTCGAAAAGTAATTTGGCGCTGCTTCTTTAGTTCACATGATCGAATTACGTTTTAACTGAATTTTAAAAGGAAAACAAAGAGGATGAAACAAACGATATCATTTGTATACCATGAATAAATTTCCACTTTAAAACATCTAGCATTACTTTACCATATTTATAGAGCCTAAACCGGCAGGAGCAACCTGTGGAGTGTGTGACCAAGTAGGTGATCCAAAAGATTGTGCTGTGGACCAACTGTGCCAACCAACTGAGGTATCGTACACAATCATATGTCCTTTTTTGAAGAAACACTTTAAATCGTTTATACTATACAGTTTATCTTCAAATAAGTTATAACTGTAAGTGTACCCCTTAAAATCAAACAACAACTAAGTTACAATAATAATTTTTCAATTTCAGCCAATTTAAGTTGGTAAGCCTTGGTACCACCAAAGTTTCCCTCTCGTTTATTCTTTGTTATATTAACAGCATTAAAAAAGGTAGAGTCCATGCATCATCTGCCGAACTCTTTTGTGAAATTCACCGTTTCATTTAATGTCTAGGGTAAATTGAATATATAAAAAAGAAGACGTGGTACAATTGCAAATGAGACAACTGTCCACAAGAGACCAAAATGACACATAAATTAACAACTATAGGTCACCATACGGCCTTCAACAATGAGCAAAGCCGATACCGCATAGTCAGCTATAAAAGGCCAGATAAGACAATGTAAAACAATTCAAACGAGAAAACTAACGGCTTTATTTATATTAAAAATAAATGAACAAAAAACAAAATGTAACACATAAACAAACGACAACCACTGAATTACCGGCTTCTGACTTGGAACAGGCACATACATAACTAATGTGGTTGGGTTAAACATGTTAGAGGGATCCCAACCCTCCCCCTAACCTGGGACAGTGGTATAACAGTACAACATAAGAACGAACTATAAAAATCAGTTGAAAAAGGCTTAACTCATCAGATGGACAAAAATACAAGTTGACGTGGCCGGGTACTTATTCATTCCCGACACAAAAATCCAAGAAAGGACTGTTTGTTTTGGGGTACACTAAAAAACGGTCAAACACACTGATAGGTATATATCATTGTGTGTGTTTTCACGTGTTGTCATTAAAAATACCCATTACTTTTAAAAAACATAGAGGAAACATACTTTTCAATACATCTGAAATATCATGGTAATACTAATAGGCTGAGCGTGAATGAAAAAAATATGCTTTATAATTATTAAGAAGGCAAAAATTCTGGCCAGCTCAGATAACACTTTTTTTTTAAACTTAAATCCTGCAATAATTGTAAACTTTTGGGGTCAAACCTGCAAGAAATAACTTTTTTTATTTTAAGTCCGATTTTGATAGTTTTATTCCATTGAATTCTTTATACCAAGAGTGGACACACTGAATGTCTCGCCTGGTCTAGTGTTCATAACATAATTTATATTGAAGTATAAACAAAAAGTTTATACCACAAGCATGACATTTAACTAAAAATATAACATTTAAATGACCAATGTAAATGAGATCAAGGTGAGATAATCCCACAAGGTCCTACAATCATTCAATACAACAAATCTAGATAACCTATTGCTTAAAGCATCTACGAAATTAACGTCTTAAAAAATAACCTTGACCAATGAACCATGAAAACAAGGTCAAGGTCAACTGACACCTGCTACACAGACATTCACATCATCTTGCAAGTATTCCCTATACCAAATATAGTTCTATCCCTAAAGTATCTGAAATAAAAATCTATCTGAGACATTTATCTTTTAATTGACCAATGAAGCATGAAAATGAGGTCAAGGTCAGATGTTTATCGCGAGACAGACATGTACACCTGACACACATTAGATGCTTATAGTATCTGAGAAAATTACCAAAACAGAAACAAAAAGCTTTGTCCAATGAACCATTAAAATGAGGTCCAGGTCAGATGATTATTGCCAGACAGACATGTACACCTTACAACCATTCCATATACCAAATATGATTGAGTGGATGCTTATAGTACATGAGAAAATGACCAAAACACAAAAAATATCTTTGACCATTGAACCATGAAAATGAGGTCAAGGTCAGATGACACCTGCCAGTTGGTAATGTTCACATTCCATACACCAAATATAGAAGACCTATTGAGCAAAATTTAAAAAAAAAAGGTTTTAAGGACTTACCTAATGTATTCAACCTCCAACATGGAATTATTAAGGGCATACATCATATAAGCATTAGCATATGTACAATATTTTCAATCTTATGTTTGAATTTAAATTCCCGATAAATGTATTTTTGTAGGTTTGCAAAGTCAATACTGTCTTTACTGGTGGTGTCATAAAGCATGAACTTGGATGTGAGCAAAAAACCGTAAGTTACTGTTTTTTAAAAATATCTTTGTCTAATACGTTTTCCTATTTATTTGTATTGTAGTCCTGTAATATTATGTTGTCATTTCTATGTTATATTTAACATTGCCATTAAAGTGCGAGGTTTGGCATGCCACAAAACCAGGTTCAACCCACCATTTTTCCTTTAAAATGTCCTGTACCAAGTCAGGAATATGGCCATTGTTATATTATAGTTCGTTTTTGTGTGTGTTACAATTTAACGTTGCGTCGTTTGTTTTCTCTTATTTTTGAGTGTAAATTGGCATTGCGATAAGACGTGTCACGGTACTTGTCTATCCCAAATTCATGTATTTGGTTTTGATGTTATATTTGTTATTCTCGTGGGATTTTGTCTGATGCTTGGTCCGTTTCTGTGTGTGTAATTATTTTTTTGTAATGTTGTGTCGTTGGTCTCCTCTTATATCTATTCGTTTCACTCAGTTTTGGTTTGTTACCCCGATTTTGTTTTTTGTCCATGGATTTATGAGTTTGAACAGCGGTATACTACTGTTGCCTTTATTTAGGCTAACTACAAGCTGGAATTTGTTTTGAAACCTTAGAAAATACGTATTATCCGCTCTAATGACGTTAAAATACTAAATCCCTGGGATGTGTTTTAGTTGATTTTAGTCTCTGATGCATGATTTTTTTATTATTAATTGTTTTTGGCTTTTAACTAGCTGTCAGTAACTGCGATTGCTCTCAAATCATATTTTCTTCTTAATTCGACCTGTTGATACTGATTATAATGCTTTTTTGTTATTTTAAATTTATATGGATCTTCTCTATATACCAGCGTTGATTATTTGGAATATTTTCAAAGTTTCACTTCTTCTTGCTACATTTGTGTAAACTTCAAGATTTACCTGTAATTTTTTAAAACCGTTTTTTTTTTTCTAAAGTGAATATTTTCGAAGGGTTAAATATTTCGCAGTGGTGTCTTGACATGGCTTTGTTTGGACTTGTTTGTTTGCTTTTTGGCCTTGAATGTTTGTCCCTAATATTTTATTAACTGTGCATTTGCATTCAGATACCGCAGATCAAATTTATTCGTTCATAGTGTATTAATGTACGTTTTTTGATTGAGTTAAGCCTGCCAATTGATATCTTATCGTGTGTTTTTCTTTGTTGTGATGTTCTGCTATTTTTTCAGAAAAAGGGAGAATGTTTAGATCCATTAAAACGTTTAATCCCGCTGCAAATGTTTGCACTTGTCCTAAGTCAGGAATCTGATGTACAGTAGTTGTCGTTTGTTTATGTAATTTATACGTGTTTCTCGTTTTTTTATTTTATATAGATTAGACCGTTGGTTTTCCCGTTTGAATGGTTTTACACTAGTAATTTTGGGGCCCTTTATAGCTTGTTGTTCGGTGTGAGCCAAGGCTCCGTGTTGAAGGCCGTACATTGACCTATAATGGTTTACTTTTTTGAAATTGTTATTTGGATGGAGAGTTGGCTCACTGGCACTCACACCACATCTTCCTATAGCTATTCTTTAGTTTTCTATGTTGTGTCATGTGTACTATGGTTTTTCTGTTTGTCTTTTTCATTTTTAGCCATGGCGTTGTCAGTTTGTTTTAGATTTATGAGTTTGACTGTCCCTTTGGTATCTTTCGTCCCTCTTCTATATAGAGAAATGAGGATTTTGATTTTCAGAAGAAAACGTCATCTAGCAAATTGAAAGTATTGGATCGTCTAAAACTGACGATATTGCACAAATCAGGTATCACTAATATACCTCTATGGATTGTTGGAGTGATATTGATACAAGACAGATATGTTGAAGCAAACTAAAATTATATCATAATGAAAAATCCGTTGACACAACAAATCGCATCTATAAGCGCCATCCTTGAATTTTTTTTTGAAAAAAAAAGATAATATATATTTGAGAGAGGGGTGCTTGTATACAGGTGGTGACTGGTTATTATCGTTTTTTTCATTCACATATTTCAGGCCCTTCAAATCATATATGCATTTTTATTTATTTTTTCAAGTCATTACATAATGTAGATGTCGTACCATTTTATGTCTCGTTTCAAAGGTACTTTGTACTTGTTTGGCTTTATAAATATTTCGATATAAGCGTCACTGATGAGTCTTTTGTAGACGAAACGCGTGTCTGGCGTACTAAATTATAATCCATGTACCTTTGATAACTATTATAACCACTGGGTCGATGCCACTGCTGGTGGACGTTTCGTCCCCGAGGGTATCACCAGCCCAGTAGTCAACACTTAAGCGTTCAAGTGTTGACATGAATATCTATAATGTGGTCATTTTTATAAATTGCTTGTTACACAACTTTGAATTTTTCGAAAAACTAAAAATTTACTTATCCCAGGCATAGATAACCTTAGCCGTATTTGGCACCTTTTTTTGGAATTTTGAATCCTCAATGCTCTTCAACTTTGTACTTGTTTGGCTTTATAAATTTTTTGATATGAACGTCACTGATGAGTCTTATGTAGACGAAACGCGCGTCTGACGTACTAAATTACAATCCTGGTACCTTTGATAACTATTCAAAGGGTTTCCTTCTCGAGTATTTTTCATAAGATTTAATAAATGTTAGAATTAACATTTGTAATATTGAATTTCTAATCAAATACTCAAACTAATTAGCTTTGAGATAAGAAATTTGATATTTAAGAAATAAGTGATGCAAGCTATACTTTATTGTAGTTTTAACATGGGTAGGCAATAATCGTGATTATCTTTGCCCGAGCGATAGTGAGGGCTAAAATAACACGAATATAATGCCTATCTAGAGGGGGGAGTTTTGAACAGCCAGCATGAACGGTTGTCGTATTTAGGTCAAATATGTCAATTTCGAAATGCAACAAATTACAGTCATAATAAATGAATTAGAAACAACATGTGCATCACTTAAGAGTTTGGAAGTGTTTGAATTAAATGAAATATATTAAATGCATGCCAATTTGATAAAATTCATTATTCTGCAGTAGTCAATATACACATGGGCAAACATATTTTATTGGATTTAGAGCACGGGTTTATTCAAAAAGCGAAAGAAGCACGTTATATAAGAACCAATTACAATTAAGATACTAATTTCAAAATTCAATTCTCCATTGTCCTCGGCAACTGATTGAAGTTCATTTCAACATTCTGCTGTCAACAGTGTGACATAGTCGATAATTTTTAATTGTTACAAATTCTATACGCATCATTGTCGTACTGATACGCATATATACATAATCATGATAATGCTAACATTATTTTTTTAAATTAATATTCTATTAATTACTATTGCATTTAATGTGCTACCTAACACTACAGGGAGATAACTCTGTAAAATAGGCTAAACGTTTTAATCACGTTGTATCGTTGAGAAAATATTAAGCTTCTCTATGATCAAAAATAGTGTTTGTCAAGCTGCTATATAGCCAATGGACATTTTCTGAGAGAATGATTGGTACAAGTTTTTTGAAATTTTATATAATTTTGTCAAAGGGTCAAAGTAAATGTCCTATCAAGATATTATGAAAATTAAACGAGCCAAATTTATTTTAGTCAAGGTGTTAGGTACCACTTTAAAAGTTATATTTATCTTAAAATGTCCTGCACCAAGTCAAGAATATTGCAGTTATTGTCTAATAGTTCGATTCTACATATGATGCATGTTTTATTGCTTCGTTGTTTTCCTCTCATAGTTGATGTGTTTCCCCTGGTTTTAGTTTGTAAGCCGGATTTGTTTTCTCTCAATAGATTTATGACTTTTGAACATCGGTATCCTACACGGCCGTCACTCGGCTAACCGAGAGATTGGTCGGTAAATCTAAATTGAGTATTCGTCTAAATGTGCGGTTTGTTTGTTTATCGAGGCGGTTATACGTCTGTTAAGAGTAAAACGCACAATTTAATGTTAAACTCTGTTAAACATACAGATTTTTGGCATATTATAAGAACCAAGTCAAAAAAAGAAAAGTGTCTAAGAAAATGTTATCTATCATAGTTAATGTGTTGGACAATTTAAATTGTGTGAGGTAAGAGTTATTTAGCAACGGCAATAATTTAGCTGCCTTAGATTTTCCCATTGAAAAAGTTAAGAAGGGGATGCACTTGTGTAGAAAAATGACAAGACTGTGCAATAGTATACTTCTAGTATCAACATTTTTATTTTTGACCTTCTTTGTATTTTATCGAAGGGTGTGTGACTTCAATATAGCGTGACATGGATTGGCCGCTAAATATGTATGAATTTATTATTTACCTAATCAATCAGTCTTATTTTGTGTGTCTGTTTGTTAAAAGTGTGAAATAGCTACGAATCTGTCATGTGTAGCAATGCAGCTGGTAAAATGCCATGCGTTTTCCGATACGGATTGTATTTCTTATCTAGTCACCATTGTCATATTCTGCTTAAGGCTATGTCTGTACCAAGTAAGGAATATGAACGGTTTTCTAAGACATGGCTTTAAACAATAAATTGACTTGAGTCAGGTTTTTTTATAATCTATATTTGTGTTAGCTGCTGATTAACTTTAATGTGTAACAAAAAGAATCTTTTATTTTCCTGGAAATAACATAAAAATGCATAATATTAATTTAATTTTTCGAGTAATAATGTATTTCCATTGTTTTTTAATCGAGTAACCTTCAAGTTGATAAAGAGAAATGCTGATGTTGAAAGATTTGTTTATACGTGTATGCAATTATAAACATATTTCAGTCAATTTGATAAAAAAAAATGTTTAAAAGTGAAGACTAAATTTTGTATATGTTACACATGGTATAATAATTATAAATGTTTAATTTGAATTATCCGCGCTGTTTAATCACAACAAAGACTTAAGTAACTACCACTTCTTTCTCTTCATGCTAAAATTTAAAAAAAAAAACATTTTGCTTACTGATGTTTAGTTATATTACGAAGTTTATCTCTGATTTATATACTGTTTACCAATGTAAATATCTTGATATTATTCATGACTATAAAACAGAATCCACATGATATATACGACCATTCTTGGATGAAATTATATTACTTTAATATAACACTTTATGAAACTATTTTTATCAATTTTCAATTTCCATTGTCTAAATTTGTGTTACATTGTTGATGTGATGTTTCCGTATATATTAACCACTCGTCTTGAGCCTACACATTTTTTTTCTGATAACTTCCTATATATAGCAATCAAATTACACTTCAATTGCCATTTATAACTCTTAAAAGAACAATTAACAGACCGAGTTGTTTTACATCCGACCCATTAACGGACCAGGTTTTTAATATAAATTGAATTATGTCACCAAAATACAGACTTTCATGTAGATTTTTCACATAATAATATTAATATGGTTAACAAATATAATGCCTGTCTTTTTTCGATGTTTAAAATTGCATGTAAGTAAATTGAACCAACTTGTCATTTTGTGCACATTTTGTGTGTGTAAAATGTGTATAAAGTTGATGAGTAACAACCTTAGTCATTTTATAGATCGTTTATCGAAGATAGAAAAAAAATACACCTCCCGCAGGACAGTTACTGTACATTGAATGGTTTTGCCAGACATGCATAGTTTTTATGCTAAACATTTATTTAAAAACTTATACAATAAAACATATCTCATTAACAGACTGTAGCCAACTCGATTTTAACAGATCAACCGCCCATTTAGCCGCATACGCACTATAGATTAACCGACCAATCTCTCGATAAGCCAAGTGACGGCCGTGTACTACTGTTGCCTTTATTTATCCTCCGTTTCAATAAGATTTTTCTATGACTTTCCAGATGTGTGATGTACTTTTGAAAGAATATAAATCTACTCATACTACACCAGCTACAGGTAGAAGAGCCGACCACGGAGATCTTGTGCTATGCTCTGCCTGTTGTGATACGTTAAGTTGCAACAAAAAAGAATGCAAGGAAGTTATTAAAAGTAAGTTGCTATAAAGGGCAAAGAGTTTTGAAATATTAACAAAAAAGATAGGGGTATAAAAAATGGAAAAATCAGGAAGAGAACATATAAATGGGGTAGCATTATAACACCCACACTCGGAGAAAACTTTTTAATTACCATACACTTATTATAAAGTAATAAACAATAACTTTAAAAGCGATCATCGGAGGAATTTTTAACGGATTGTTCCTTATAAAATTTCAAAAAATAAACTTAAAAAAAATAGAAAACGACTGTTATATTCCGTCCTTGTAACATGTATTTCCTTATTTAGAGAATGGTGGGATAAGCCTGCTTTTATAACTAGCTTAATAACCATTCATTTATATTCACACGACAATGTGTGAGCGAAACAAACAGACGAAATACGTAAAATATCAGCGATTGGGGTACAGCAGTCAACATTGTGTTATAATTTCAACCACTACGAAAAAAACTAAAAGCTTTGTCAACAAAAGAAAATAAAAAAAAACGCCATGTAGTCTCTTTATAGACAAAGCACATAATCAAACATGAAAGACTAGTATCCAAAAAGTTACCATAGTACACGAAATCATCCTCTAAGTGACAATGGTTATGCATGTTCAGAAAATAAATCAATTTCGAAAACAGCAAACAATGGCAAAATGAGTTTAGTGTACAGTGTCTTTTCTTTAGGCTTTAAAGTATATTTTGAATTGAAAATGCATTGGTGCTTAACACTGTTTTGTATTTTGGTTGACATGAACTGTCAAAAACTAAAAATGAACTGTGGTAGAAAAGATTATTCAGTAACTTAAATGAAGAAAATTAAAAAAGGTATATGATTGTCTTCTGAAAATCCTTGTACCTAGTCAGAAATATGGCATTTTTTAAAGTTGTTCGGTTGATTGATCGCGTTTGTTTTTGTCAGTTTTGATGGATGATGGATATCGTCTTCTTGTTTTTGCCATGTGTTATTGCGTAAAATTAATCAACATGGTAATATGATTTTAGAATCATTTAATTCGTAAATCGAGTCGTACATGCATGATTTTTTTATCGGTTGTTATTGGCTTTGAACTAGCTGTCAGTAACTGCGAGTACTCTCACATCTGTACTTAGTGTCTTTTTATTGTTGGGAAGTGCAAATACCCAGCCACGTCTACTTGTATTTTTATCCATATGATGAATTAAGCCTTTTCAGCTTATTTTTGTAGTTCGTTCTTATGTTCTACTGTTACACCACTGTCCCAGGTTAGGGGAAGGGTTTGGGTCCCGCTAACTCCGCCACATTCTGTATGTATGTGCCTGTCCCAAGTCAGGATCCTGTAATTCAGTGGTTGTCGTTTGTTTATGTGTTACATATTTGTTTTTCGTTTTTGTACATAAATTAGGCCGTTAGTTTTTTTCGTTTGAATAATTTTACATTGCAATTTCGAAGCCTATTATAGCGGACTATGGGGTATAGCCTTTGCTCATTGTTGAAGGCCGTACGGTGACCTCTAGTTCTTAATTTCTGTGTCATTTTGGTCTCTTGTGGCGAGCTTTTCTCATTGGCAATCATAACACGCATCTTTTTTTATATATGTAATATAAACCCAATCAAAGACAAAATTCTCTTCAGGTGCTCACACGAAAGTATTCTGTCTTATTCTACATTTCTATTTACATTTCAATTGAGAGTAATACATTTTTAATTATATTGCATGTGTTTTCTTTTATAGCTCAAATATGTTATGATACAGGTATTTGTGGTTGAGAAGGACAACAAAGGATTACTTGCACACGCATTCTGCTTCAGTTCAACATTGTATAATAAAAGTGTTTTGAATTTGATACTTACATTTTTGGCCTCTAAACCAATTGGAACCACACTTTTAAAAATATTGAAAAGGAAAATGACGAAAACAATCAAATAACTCAAAACAGACGTATAACACTATTGTCAAAAGATGAAACAAATTTAAGACAAACTAAAGATTGACACAACGGTACAGAGAGGAGTGATATTTGCATACCCTGAAAAATAGCCCATGATACCTCAAAAATCTTACACTATTTAAGATGCTGTAAAAAGCTTAGAGGTTCTTCCTGGCTACTTGTGCCACCTAATGTATTGCAAATGACAAGTATAACTAGAGGCTCTAAAGAGCCTGTGTCGCTCACCTTGGTCTATGTGAATATTAAACAAAGGAAGCAGATGGATTCATAACAAAATTGTGTTTTGGTGATGGTGATGTGTTTGTACATCTTACTTAACTGAACTTTTTTGCTGCTTACAATTATCTCTATCTATAATGAACTTGGCCCAGTAGTTTCAGTGGAAAAATGTTAGTAAAAATTTACAAATTTTATGAAAATTGTTAAAAATTGACTATAAAGGACAATAACTCCTTAGGGGGTCAATTGACCATTTCGGTCATGTTGACTTATTTGTAAATCTTACTTTGCTGAACATTATTGCTGCTGACAGTTTATCTCTATCTATAATAATATTCAAGATAATAACCAAAAACAGCAAAATTTCCTTAAAATTACCAATTCAGGTGCAGCAACCCAATAACGGGTTGTCTGATTCATCTGGAAATTTCAGGGCAGATAGATCTTGACCTGATAAGTAATTTTATCCATGTCAGATTTGCTCTTAATGCTTTGGTTTTTGAGTTATAAGCCAAAAACTGCATTTTACCTCTATGTTCTATTTTTAGCCGTGGCGGCCATCTTGGTTGGATGACAGGGTCACGCCACACATTTTTTAAAACTTAATACCCCAAAAATGTTTGTGGCCAAGTTTGGATTAATTTGGCCCAGTAAGCTCAGAGGAGAAGATTTTTGTAAAGGATTACTAAGATTTACGAAAAATGGTTAAAAATTGACTATAAAGGGCAATAACTCCTAAAAGGGGCAATTGACCATTTCAGTCATGTTGACTTATTTGTAAATCTTACTTTGTTGAACATTAATGCTGTTTACAGATAATCTCTATCTATAATAATATTCAAGATATTATAACCAAAAACAGCAGAATTTCCTTAAAATTACCAATTCAGGGGTAGCAACCCAACAACTAACAGGTTGTCCGATTCATCTGAAAATTTCAGGGCAGATAGAAATTGACCTGATAAACAATTTTACCCCATATCAGATTTGCTCTAAATGCTTTGTTTTTTTAGTTATAAGCCAAAAACTGCATTTTACCCCTATGTTCTATTTTTAGCCATGGCGGCCATCTTGGTTGGTTGGGCGGGTCGCCGGACACATTTTTTAAACTCGATACCCCAATGATGATTGTGGCCAAGTTTGGTTTAATTTGGCCCAGTAGTTTCAGAGGAGAAGCTTTTTGTAAAAGTTAACGACGACGGACGACGGACGCAAAGTGATGGGAAAAGCTCACTTGGCCCTTTGGGCCAGGTGAGCTAAAAATTAATAACAAAACATACTGGCACACGAATAAATAATGGGACATGTCCTTTAACATCTGTGTAACATATAAAGTGTAAAGGTTAACCAAGTCATTATAACTTATTGACTTATTAAAATTAAAATTAACTTTGACTTTAGTTTCACCTTATGTAATAATGCTGTATTTTGATTATATGAGAGGAATGGCATTTTTCGGAAATGTGCTATTATAATTATATTTCAAGATTTTTTCTCTCTCTATCTGTGTATTTGTCATTAGGGAATTCCATGTCTCGCAATATTTGCAAGGAAATAACACGACAGTTGGCAAATACCATGTCTGTAAATAAAACGGCTTCCGAAGACATCTAGAATTTTTGTTGAGAAAAAGATGAGTCAAATACCGGAGATGGCTAACAACGCAGGCGACGCGTCCTACATGTAGCAGGTCGAAAATCGATTTGCTGATGCTTCTGATGTTGAAGTGAATAATCCTTTAACAGACATTCACATTAAAACGCTGCAATATCTGTAAAATGGTTACGAGACTACTTTTAAGGAATGAACGTGCAATTGAATTTAAAAATGAAAAAAATATACCGTTGTAAGAACTGATGAAGGGACATTTGTGGTCAGACTTTGTCATTGGTTGTGTCGTTTGATTTTTCACAAATTAACAACTATAGGTCACCATACGGCCTTCAACATTAACAAAGGCCAAACCGCATAGTCATACTTGTACATTCCAACACAAAAAGTTACTAAGTACAGATCTGAGAGTACTCGCAGTTACAGACAGCTACATTGTAGTTCTAAGCCAATATCAAATAATAAAAAATCATGTATTTAAGACTAACAAGCACAATGTCATGTATGCAATGCAAATATCGTGTTGAATTTTAAAACATCTCTTCTTTAAATATATTTGATAAATCAATGAACAAATATTTTAATCCAGGATACAAGGAATTCATCAAGGTTATTCAACTGTCAATTTCGTTAACGAAGTTAAGTCATAATAAAATTGAAGAGCGTCTGTCATGCCCCTTCCTTTTAATTTACCAGCATTCGGGACTCTTCCAATTTCGGTAAATCCTAGTTTTCTCCATAAGTTAAGCGACGATTCATTAGATACAAATACAAGGTTGAAAAACGACGCAAGGTATCCTAAATCACGTGCTATTTGTAAATATGCTTCCGCCATAAATGTTCCAACTCCATAACCCCTTGACGAAGCTTTAACTATAAACCCAGCGTTGCAGATATGCGAGCATCTTCCCGGAAAGTTTGGCTTTACATAAAACCCTCCAATGACTTCCCCAGTTGATGTTTTTTTACATACAAAAACATCATGTGATAGGTAATATGACCGGAAGTCATCTATATTAGACATTTCATCTTGAGGGTAACTATCACCCTCTTCATGCACGATGTGTCTCAGAATATCAAATAATTCTCTCTCGTCTGCGTCCTTGTACCAGTCCAGGGTAACATCTGTTCCATTCTTGAGTTTACCATTTTTAGGAAGGTACGGAAGCTCTACTTCTGATTTCTTGGTTTTAATGACATACGCCATTTTGTTCTAGAAATCAAAAAAGATGTTTTAATAACAATTTACGTGTGTTTTATTTTTGGACCAATCGGACGTTTAGCAACCCAATTAATCATTTACATTTGGATTGTTGGTATGTATACGGCGATAAACGCTAAGCATCGTCTACATTTAAACCATACTTGTCGATTCGTTTTTCATGACGAAGTAAATGCAATGAAAAAAGACAGGAAGAAATTAACTCTCTCTCTCCGTCTCTGTGTGTGTTCCGAGACCTATCAAAAACCTAATTAAAGGAAATTACCATGATTTTTTTAAGAGAGACTTATGTTAAATGAAAATGAGATGAAAATGGTAACATAGATAATAGGATATACTTAAAAGATCTTAAAATTGGCGAACGTAACAAAAATTAAATGAGGCTGTAAAACCCTAAAAAAATGATAAAAGCATTCCATTAATTTTTCAAATGTAATTCTAAATAGTTTGCCTTTATTTAAACTTTAGTTTGTTCCTTTCCAGTAGACTTCTTACAAATATTTTCTGTAGTCTTCGCATTATAGCATTATCAAATGTCGGTGTGTAAAAAAAAGTTTTCAACAATTTCGTTTATAAACTTTTAATTTCCTTCCTTTTGTATCTTTATAAACCGCTCAACAATTCTTTGCTGTAAGTGTCTATTTAATAATTGTTTCTTCTTCTTTGTAGTTTTTTCTCTCAGGTGATCCTTATGTAGAAACTATATATATATATAACTCCGAGTTCTATTTTTCTACATGGTGTTTCATATTTCACTCTATCTGCCTTCTATGCTCAGAACGATTTTGACAAGACACACAATTGTAATGTCTGAGAAAAAGCCCCTTATGAAATATTTTTCCCCCAGATAGGTCATTTTGTCAAACATGGTTTTCACAGGGCTGCAACCCATACATGTCGTGATGAGAGACTAAAATGTGTTAACTAAAATGCCGTTCGCCAAGTTGAAAGTAAATTGAAAAAAGATTATAGTCCATAAAACATGAAAAAACATAAAACATGAAAAAATAAAAGCCTGGACTATTTCAATCTGGAACCAGGTGCTCCACAGGGCGCAGCTTTATACGACCCCAGTGGTTGAACCCTGAACAGATAGGGCAAATTTGGTCACAATATTCAAGCTTGATTCTGTCTGAATTTGGATTGTGATCAAATTTTTGACATAATATAGGTTTTTGTCACAAAATTAATGTGGTCAAAGATCTAACAAATCTATTGCACAATACTGTGCAATTGAAGATTTCTTCTTGAAACTTTTCAAAAATTTTGAAAAAAAACCTTTTTGAAACCCCCTTGGAGCAATAACCCTTAAGCTCAATCCTATGCTTTTCATTGCAGTATTGAACCTTGTAGTACAATTTCAGAGAGATCCATACACTTAAACACAAGTTATTGTCATGATTGTTTGGAAACTAGAAACATGCTTCTTTTTGGCCCTTTTTGGCCCCTAATTCCTACATATTTTGGGCAATTAACCCAAAACCTAATCCCAGCCTCCCCTTTGTTATATGGTACATTGTGGTACAATTTCAGAGAGATCCATACAATTACACATATTAAGTTATTGTCTTGAAACTAGAAAAATGCTTGTTTTTACCCCTTTTTGGCCCTTAATTCCTAAACTTTGGCTCCATAACCCCTAAAATGAATCCAAACCTTTTACTTGTGGTTTTAAACATTGCGGTATGATTTCAGAGCAGAAATACTTCTACACAAGTTATTTATCCTGAAACTAGAAAAATGCTGGTTTTGGGCCCCTTTTGGGCCCCTAATTCCTAATCGGTTAGGACCATCATCCCCAAAATGAATCCCAACCTTCCTTTTGTGGTATTGAACCTTCTGAAAAAATTTCATGACGATCTATTCACTTAAACTAAAGTTATTATCCGGAAACCAATGTGTCTTCGGACGAAGACGACGTAGACGACGCAGACGACGACATTATACCATTATACGATCCCAAAAAATGTTTGGGGTCGTATAAAAATAATATTTAAATTATACATTTGAGTTATGTTATCCATGCATGTTATCAACAATAATTCAAATAACAAATGCTGTCACGTGTTGATTTTGTTACATTTATCTTGTAATACACAAGTAAACAACACAACTTGCTTTACACAATACCGCATTACACACGTATTAATTCGATATATATAATTCTATGATCAATGAATTAAATTGCAAGAGTAAGTTTAAATGTTAAAAATTATTTGGTTTTATCATCTAAAAGTTAAAAACCATAACTTTTAAATCATGACAAATTGACATCGAGCTGACCTGTTTAATTTATATATAACCCTATTTTTTTAATATGTACATACCTTTAATCTCACACACCCTGCGTTTACACAAGCTGACACAGGGGATTATAACGGTAAACAGTTTAGTATGTTAATATGTTTAAACTGATCATTAAAAGAAACGCAACACTTACAAATGTAGGACAGTAATAGTTACTGTTATACACTCAGTATTTACATGACTGTATAACAATTAAGTATTAACACATGACATAGTACGGAAGCCGATAAGGGCCATTAAAAAAAAAATTATGTCGTAATTACGACATAGCATGTCGTAATTACGATATAGCATGTCGTAATTTCGACATAACATGTCGTTATTACGACATCGCTATGTCGTTATTTCGACATAACATGTCATTATAACGACATCGCTATGTCGTTATAACGACATCGCTTTGTCGTTATTTCGACATAACATGTCGTAATAACGACATCACTATGTCGTTTTAACGACATCGCTATGTATATAAAAGAATATGTATTATGATTGCCAAGAGACTAAATGACACAGAAATTAACAACTATAGGTCATCATAATGCCCCCAATAATTAGAAAAGCCCCCGCATAGTCAGCTATAAAAGAGGGACGAAAGATACCAGAGGGAGAGCCCCCGAAATGCTGTGTGGCAGACAGTGTTATTAATTAATTATTAGCTCCCTTGGTAAAACTCCAAATTACATATTTAATGTATTTCATTGTTAAATAATTTACATGAAGCTTAATGAGTATATATTTGTTAATTGCATAGCTTTTGCTATTTGAATTCATTGGTTAAAGATATTTATTCATATTGTAAAGTTTAATATTTGTATCGTCGCAAAATCTTTGGTTACCTTCTTTGGTTACCTTCTGTGAGAATCTTATATATTTTATAGATCCTATTAAAATTTATTAAGTTACCAGCCGTGGAAGGGCTGTATAGCCAGTCTAGGTTTAATGAAACTTCTACTTGTAGGAAGAATTATATGTTGAATTATAAGAGGACTGACATTGAGTCCTCCGAAGGCAAGCCAAGCTTTCCACCTCCATTTAAATAAGCGCAAACTACATGCCTTCTTGTAATAAGGTTAAATTGAAGTATTGGTTGCTCTTTTTCCACTTTTCAAACGTTGGACACGATGTTCTTACAACCTCTAGGATTTAAAACAGAATCTTCGAAATTTCATCCGCAAAACAAAATAAAAATGTCAGAAAACACGAACCAATATTTAAACAAATTCAATACATGTTTCAAATCATGTTTTTACAGCTCTTGATCATATACTAAGTAATATCTAGTATATTTGAGGATTAGATTAACAAAGCTATGTGAAAACTGAAAACGGATGTCCAACGTTACATTTATGAAAAACTGTTTTAACTCATATGTATAGTGATCCTTTTTATTATTGTCTGATCTTCTTGATTCTTGGCAGGAACAACGACATGTGTCGATTCTTTGTGGCGTTAAAGCCGTTATTTTGCCAAAATTTCATTTGACTCGGTGGCTTCATATTAAGCTGGAATAAGAAAAATGTCCAACGACGTTTCTCGTTAACTCAACGACTGCAAGTGAATTTTGTAAGTAGAAAATGAATAAAAAGAGTAAGACTATAGGGTCATTGCATGAATATTGGGGAATATTGTCCCGAGTAGAATTTTATATTGCTTGAGCTTGCGAGTGCAATATATGTTCTACGAGGGACAATATTCCCCAATATTCATGCAATAACCCTTTTATTGTATAGCAATATAATATTTAAAAGTAAAAATTGGTATAAACTAAGATTTTGTCGTTGATGACGTCATGAATTTTGAAGATTTATTGCACTAGTGCAATATTAGAATTTATTGCACGCTAACTTTTGGTTACTTTCTGTGGGAAATATTATATTGCTATACAATAAAATAATAATATCTAACAAAAGTACAAATATTTGCTTCATTGTTCGTGAGTTCAAATATTGCTGATTCAATAAAATCTTCTCTACACAGTCGTTTTTCAAACGGTAGCCATTTTGTCCAAGTTGATATTTCATTTTTCAAAGCAGTTAACGCTTATTTTTTATAATTGATCAAAACAAAAGTTAGATACACGAAGAGTAAAAAATGCCAAGATTCTTTTCTTATTAACTACATGTTTGGGTCTTAAAGGAATAAAATGCTTCCACACATTACAAAACGGTAGCCAATTTGTCCAAACGTCTAAAATCCGAAAGACGCTAATTTCCGTCGTTACATGTGCTAAAGTTTCAATTAAATGTTCATGATAATTAAAACAAATCGTGTTATGAAATTTGGAAAAAGAGGTTGATGATTGCTGCCGAAAAAAAGAATAGCGCATGTTACTATAGACTCCAAGCGGGGACATAGATTCGACACAGGTTAAATTTTGCAATTTTTATTAATCGTTTATAGCTTTTAACGATTTATTTAAAAGAATGGGGAAATGGGGGAAAAAATCTCATTACATGAACTTCGTCCAACTTTTGCAAAGAAAAATTGGAGACACCAAGACAGTCCTCTAAATGTAAAATGCGAATTGAAATTTATGTTGTGGAAGTACTCCAAAATAGATTTAAAGTCGTCACTTCAGTAAGGTGCAATCACCAATATTAAAAGACTTATACAAGTTCACGGAATGTTTTACTTCGCGATTTGTCCTGCTATTCATGTTATAACTGTCTTGATGAAATTAATTTCTGTACTGGCGAAGCCGGAACTTTTCGTCAATATAAACTTGTGCATGAAATGGAGGTAATTGAAAGACAAATCCCAAACAGCGACAACATCTGTTTCATCGAATTAATAAAAACCCGGGATTATATAAGCCGTTTTCGCGGACGATCCGTGAGTAGATTACTATATTTTAAAATGTATATCAGAAGTTAAACACTATAGATGAGTTAGGGAAATAATTCTCAAGCCAAGGTTCAAGTAATTGAAGGGGTGTATTTCGACAACTTATGTGCCAGGGAAAATACAATTTGCACCTTTGTTCTTACTGTCTTATAAACTTGATTCATTACCTCAGATTCAAATTCAAATGTATACTTTTACCTTCAGGAGCGGGTTCGGGATTTTTCAAAGGGGACGTTTTTCCATAAAATACAAATGTTAACGATTTTTTTTATGAAAGATATATTTTCATCAATCAACAACTTTGTACAAACTTCGATGATTCAAAATATGTATAAGAAAGTCTTTATCATTCCTTCCATTGGCAAAACATTATGATAAAAATGTTATAAACAATATGAACCTTTGAGACTTTGTACATTGATTATGCAGTTTGTTTTCACGATTGAATTGTTTTACATTTTAGATTACGGGGTCTTGTGTTGCTGACTATGCAGTATGGTGTTTGCTCGTTGTTGAAGGCCGTACAATAACCCATAGTAGTTAGTGTCTGTGTCGTTTGTCTCTTGCGGAGAGGTGTCTCATAGGCAATCATTCAACATCTTTTTTTTTATAATAAATATAAGTTAAAAAGATTCCAATTGATAAAAGATTACACTTCACATATGCATTGTTTATTATACAAAACACATTTTTACTAATACTTTCTTTATTTTTACTTATATAGGGACCAACCGAATAAAAATGATCACCTAGCAGTAATACTATGCGTATGTTATCGTAAGACAATAAATATGTGAAACAGATGAATGGAAAATTAGAATTTATATATTCATTGATAACAGTGAATTTTTTTGTTCGTATTGAGAAATATTCAATCAGATCACTGACGTCATATATTCGACGGACTCGTCAGATCTACATGAAAACATTTGACAAGTGCAGCTCTCGCGATGACTTGGATCGCAGAACTATAGTTTGTTCGTGATAATACTTTAAGTCTTCCAAAACAGTCACTGCAAACGACGTAGAAATAAGCACATATATGTCACCGCACGGCCTTCAACAATGAATACAATTCTCACCACATAGCAAGCTGTATAACAATCCATGAAATGATTAGTAATTCAAACAAGAAAATTTACGGTCTGATTTACGTGTAGATACAATAAAAAAAAATATGATACATGTATACAACAACAAAAACATCCGCTGCGTTAAAGGCTCCGGCTTGGGGCAGGCACATACGTAATGTAGTAGGTTTATACATGTTTGCTGGTCCCATACCTTCCAATAACCTTTAAGTGTAAACATTTATAGTTCCTCAGCGCACTTCTAAATGCTCTCTGGACATTGACTTAAGGGCATACGATACAGTTTTGGTCCCGTATTTACATTTTGATAAAAATTTCCATATAGACTATTTTTAACCTGATTAAATCAAATATGCAATAAAAAAATATACCTTCATGTGCTACTTTTTGAGTAAAATGAGGTCGACATTTTGTATATTAATTTTGCTCAAAATTCGGATTTGTGGCCGTATTTTCCGTTTCGAAAGAAAGATTTAACTTTTTTGTTTTAAAAGATAAACACAAATTGTTTTAGTTAAATAATTTGTAATTTCTGTATTTTATAAGGGACAACATCAAAAGTTCAATGAAGGATAAAAAACTTAATTCACATAGTTTTTTCTCTGACCCCCCCCCCCCCCTCCAACCCCCCTCTTATCTTAATTTGGGAAAAATTGATTGACCCATATAGATATATGTAAAAATCAATGTCGGATAACCACATCTTGCAGCAGTTCACCCCCCCCCCCCCCCCCCATCCCCACCCCAAACTATTTGAATTAAGTTTTTTTTATCTTACATTGATCTTTTGATGTCGTCCCTAAGTATCCGAAAAAATTATACATTTTTTATTCAGAAATAACTCATATTTATCAAATGTTCATGAATGTAGGAAAAAACATAATTTTTTGCTGTACATTTATCAAATTAAAAAAAAAATGCACTATTTACGTTTTCATGAAAATTGGCACACATAATATTCTTATGTAATCAAACCAAATGGCATTTTAAAAAAGATGGTTTTATAAAACTCGTTTTCAAGTTAAATAAGTTTGAAAATTTTAAATTTTCATCTAGCAAATTTCATTTAAATGAGTTATCTCTAGTGAACGAATTAAAACGACTACTTTTACAGCACTAATGTCCTTAACAACCGGTTACCAGTCTAGTATCCCGAATTATATTGATATTCGAAGACATTTTCTTAGCTTTTCTCTTTTACCCTTAATTGTTCTTTTAAGGTTGCAAATATTAAAATCAGTTTTTTCGTTTATTTTCCAAAAAGAAACCCCCCTTTTTTTCGTATTTTGGCATGATCACTATGCAGATTTAAAATCCAATGTTCACCTGCTATAACTAGTCTAAGAGTTCATAAGGGCTTCGAAGTCGAGTCCGTACCTTCGGTTATTTAGAATACTAGTATTACGTTTATAAAGTCCTTCATTAAAGGTAAAGCAATTTACGCATTTTCGTCATTTGCATACATTGGATAAGCTAATTCACACATGATACAAAAGTTTGTAGCATGACACATTTTATACATTTTCCGTTCGATTCGGAAAATATGCAATCCCAACAGCTGTGTGTGCATAGCTTAATCTATATATGACCGACAAACGGACATGTTCGTCCTCTCTACTATATATATCTATTAAGAAGGTTGTCGTCAAGAGCAGGAAGTTTTGATTTTAAACACAGACCTATGCACCTTTTATCAATATTTGATAACCTGCATTTTCCCATTTATGTATAAGTATGACCGAGGTTAACGAGTATGCCGTCTATTTTGAAAAAGGATAAGACCATGTTGATACCGCGTGGATGTTTAAAGTCTATTTTAGAAATGAATTTTGATTTTGGCTTCCAATTGTATCAACGTCTATGTTTTGTCTAGTATTGCCTTTTCCTACAGACGTTTGCTTCACAAGAGCTTTTGCAATTTACGGTGCTCGTTTCACCCTCTAGAATCTCTATCATTATATTACAAGACTTGGTACAATTTCCTTCACTATTATACTTGACATGCTAAATAGTGGAATCTGATAAAATTTAATATTACATTGTGAGAGTACTTATAACAATATATATAAAGTTCGAATCCAGTTAGTTAATTTTCACTATTGTATAGGAGTATGTCTGTTGTAGAATAAAGGCTGATGGGTAAAACTTTTTAAAAATACAAAATAATTGATTGAATGTATCTTTCAACAGAATTTCATTAGAATATAACATTTTTATGTTTAATAAAAGGATTAAAGTAAAAAAAAAAGTGTTCAAATCTTGGTCACTTTCACTATTTTCATTTTCACTTTCTTCTCTACTTATACATGTACCAGACGAATTCAGTTTTCTGGAGGATACACTTTGATTTCCAAAATCAGTGATACTGTCAGTACCAGAACTTTCTTCAGTTTCCAGTTGTTCAAAAGCATGTGTCTGGTTGTAATAAGAGCCTTTGACAGATTCTTCAACAGAATATTTATACTCATCGACTTTTTATCTTTTGTACATTTTTTCCCTCTTTTCCTTTTTCTTGATTTACTATTATCCATCCTTTTTTTTTATAAATTACTTTTAGCAGTGAAAAAAAAATCTCCCACATGGACCTCTTATGATAATTTTGTCTGGGTTACTGATAACACTCAGGTCAAATCATTGTCCAATTATCTCCAAGATAAACAGTTATAAAGACCGCCCACATGTTTTTTCTACCCTTGGTCAGCCATGTGGTTTTGTTTACTAAACTAATTAGCATCAATAGTCATTAACAGTAAAGAAATTATGATTTTTTTTTCTATAGGTCAAGTATGTAAATAAGTATTAAAAAAAGCCAAAATTGAAATTTTGATATAAAAATGTATCTTTTGTATTGTATCTATAATATTAATAACTGAATTCGATTCATTTTAACTATGATAGTTGCGATGAAATTTCACTGTAGTGACCTCATTTCTGATGTGGAAATGCGCGATGAATTTTCATTGTCGTTTTATATGATAATTCTGCATGCAACAACTGAACACAGGTTTGAAATGACTACTTAAGAATTGAATGCTTCTTTTTGTAAATTTATTGGGGTGTAAAAGTGTTGACCGAAGTACATTTTGTAAGCGCTTCATTCTAAAAATGTACGCACGAAGAACAAGCCTAATTAAATGGGCATTCAAAAAATCAGAATGTGAATATATATGTTCAAACTCTTTTAGGTCATTTTTTAGTAGCAATAAACAAAAAAACTATGTTAATTGGACATGCTTTGATACTATATATGCCCTTGAATTTTTACTAGATAACATTTTTGTTCGCTTTGGGGATTCCGTATATCGTCAGATTATCGGAATTCCAATTGGGACTAACTGTGCACCACTTATTGCGGACCTGTTTTTGTATTGTTATGAGTTACAATTTATGACAAAATAAGCAAAGACCCATCGAAACAACATCTGATAAACGAATTTAATAATACTTTTAGATATTTGGATGATATTTTGGCTCTCAATAATGACGACTTCAGTATGTATATTAATGAAATTTATCCTGTTGAACTTACTTTAAATAAAGCTAATACTAACAATGACCACTGCCCTTTTCTCGATCTTGATATCTATATTACTAGTTGAAAGCTGAATACTAAAATTTATGATAAAAGGGATGATTTTTCATTTTCTATCGTTAATTATCCGTTTTTAGATGGTGACGTTCCCTTGTCACCATCTTACGGTGTTTATATATCTCAACTTGTACGATTCGCTCGTGTATGTAACAATGTTTTAGATTTTAACGAGAGAAATTTATGTATTACTGAAAAATTATTACACCAGGGTTTTCGATATCACAAACTATAGTCAAAACATTTACTAAATTTTATTATCGGTATAAAGACATCATTCGTAAATATAGCTCAACATGCAGACTTCTAATACGTTCAGGTATTTCACATCCAATTTTTTATGGAAATATTCTTTATAAAGCACAAAGGTGTCAGTATTCACCTTAGAAACTTACAAAACCTTTGAATAGACTTATTAAGAAGGGATATGATTACGATACTGTTGTCAAGTCATTAAAGGTTGCATATTTTGGCGTTAATATTGAGTCACTGATAAGGTCTTTGCATCGGAACTAAACACATTTTATTCTAAAAACAGTTGTTGGCATGACACGGGTTATGTTCTTCTCATATATGTTATGATGGTATGATACTAAACCCCTAACGGAAAGGATTGTTCCTGATGTTCATATGATGAAATCATAATCTTTCAGTCAGTTTAATTGAAGTCTGGAGCTGGCATGTCAGTTAACTGCTAATAGTCTGTAGTTATTTATGTATTATTGTCATTTTGTTTATTTTCTTTGGTTACATCTTCTGACATCAGACTCGGACTTCCCTTGAACTGTATTTTAATGTGCGTATTGTTATGCGTTTACTTTTCTACATTGGTAAGAGGTATAGGGGAAGGGTTGAGATCTCACAAACATGTTTAACCCCGCCGCATTTTTGCGCCTGTCCCAAGTCAGGAGCCTCTGGCCTTTGTTAGTCTTGTATTATTTTAATTTTAGTTTCTTGTGTACAATTTGGAAATTAGTATGGCGTTCATTATCACTGGACTAGTATATATTTGTTTAGGGGCCAGCTGAAAGACGCCTTCGGGTGCGGGAATTTCTCGCTACATTGAAGACCTGTTGGTGACCCTCTGCTGTTGTTTTTTATTTGATCGGGTTGTTATCTCTTTGACACATTCCCCATTTCCATTCTCAATTTTATCTAATGTAATTATTGTAATATATATTTGATATAATCGCTATTTTGTGCATTTTTCCTTTGATCTTTGTTTGTGATAATTTTCATATCATGCTACTCGCTTGAGATGGAAAATTATCGCTGGAAGCTAAGCATGCACGTGGCGTTGCTAACGAAATTGACATGAAATTGACATAAAATTGACAACGTCGTCATAGGTAAAATAGCAATAAAAAGATTATCATTGTTCATCTCAACTCGATTGTCTTTCTCGCTTTCGCCGTCCCGGCTCAAGCGAGAAAATCAATCTTATTGAGATGATCACCGATAATCTATAATTATCGCTATTTTGTGCATTTTTCGTTTGATCTTTTTTGTGATAATTTTCATATCATGCTACTTGCTTGAGATGGAAAAATTATCGCTAGAAACTAAGCAGACACGTGGCGTTGCTAACGAAATTGGCATGAAATTTACAACGTCGTCATAGGTAAAATAGCGATAAACAGATTATCATTGGTCATCTCAACTCGATTGCCTTTCTCGCTTTCGCCGTCCCGGCTCAAGCGAGAAAATCAATCTCGTTGAGATGATCAACGATAATCTATAAATATCTACTTGTAATGCAAGCTAGTCGAAGATGCTTACATGAATATACATGTACACGGGTATAACCACGTTCATATCATGCATATTCAAATATTATTGGTGAGTTTTTTATTACGTCTTGTCATTAATCCGAAAATTAACTGGGGCAGAAAATTCGTGAATATAACGTATTTCTACGATGAATTCGAACTCGCTTAAAAAAGCTTTGAATTTTTTTTCTACCATATTTATTGCTTCTTAAAAATGTATAAAAACTACAAAGAGAATGAATCGCACAGTGCCAAAATTATGAGGTAAGTTTTTCAAGTAAATGTCTTCGAATAAGATAAAAACAACGGGTTTCTCATTTGTATTATATATTTTTAATAACAATAAAGCACAAAATGCACGGTCGCATTAATTGTAAGAGCCAACCAGTTATGCTCTATTTGTAGTTTAATCAAGTTTGAGTGTTTATTTCGCGATATTTACAGGTAATTCACAGACTTGTCTATTTAAAATAGTCGCATGGTGTTCATGTTATATAAATGATACACAATGCTACCGGGAGCAGTAAAACATTGAACATTAACCTGCACAGTACGAAACGATCATTTGTTTTCCTACGTATAAATCTTGATCTGGACAAATTATTACAGAGAAAAAATGGACTATAACATTAGCAATGCATGTTCATACCATTTTAAAGGAATTTATTGATATATTACCTCTGATTTTGAAATTCACTCACTAAGCATCCATATATATTCAATCCTTCTGACTTCATAAATTTTGTTAGAGTCGGCTAAATTAAGACTTTATATAATGAAAATTAATTCATTTCTTTCTATAAAAATGCATCGCATGTACTATAAAAATGAATCGCCATACATTGAAAATGAAATAAAATTGAGAATGGAAATGGGGAATATGTATCTTTATTCGACAGTAAACATGAACTATAAATAACTAAAACAGCATAGTGGAATTTGATTCAATATCAACAAGCTGAATAACAGAACCAGTTTTAAGTTAAACAACATCAATGATTATGTTAAAAGGTACATTTTTCTTCAAATGAAACTTAACTGCTACATGTACTTTTAAATATGTTGCACGCTCTGTTGGTGCACTATTCTTAATATTTATTAATTTATGTATCAATTTTGCACATGGATGGCTGTAGGTTTTTGTATTTTCAATAAATAAACAAACGCAGTTCCCCCCCCTCCCCCCCCCCCCCCCATCATCCATTCTTCTACAATATACATACTCGCATACAATAGTGAATATGAACAAACTAGATTCACACTTTTATAAATTATATACACTGCTATCATTATTTACGAGATTGTAGTTTAATTGACATTCATCAAAAATTCTGCTCATCCTGTTGCCTTACTTGTTGTTACGTAGAGCGAAGTAGTTCGTCAAGATAAAAATACAGCTACAGTTAACATGTGGTAAAACAAGAAAACAAATTCAGGGAACCACTTATCCTGTACTGGGGGTGATCTAAGGTACTTTGAAAGAGATCATGCTCCACTTTTGGCACCGATCTGTTCCTTACGCTTTTCAACGTCGCATCTTTCTTACGACTTAAGAATAATGTTGTTAAATAAAATGTATATTTTGACAAACACCGTCAAAATGACAAATAATTCTAAAAGTGCATATTTTAATGATGCACATATTTATAGAAAAATGTTTGAATATAAACATACAATTGTAATTAATCATTATGTGTTCATGACTGAATAAGTATACTTATATCAAGTAATAAACAAGAAGTCCAGTGCTTGTCGATGGTCACAGTCTGTTATTTTTCGGTATTGCTCAGTATTGAAGTATTTGTGTGGAAGTTTGTTTCATATCTAAAATGTTTCATACTTTATCATGCCGGAGCTCACTTTAATATATCCTGTATTGTTTTTATTCGTTTTTGAAGACCGTGTGGTGACCCGTGATTATTCACATTTTGTCCGTTTGTCCTTACGGGTATTTGTCTCATTTAAAAAAATACCACATCTCCTGAATTTTATATTTGCAAACGTACCAAAGTCTCTGGACTACATGTATAAAAGACGCAAAATCATTTGTACTCAATAACTCATATTTAATAATCGTTTACGAAACAATTTTTTGATGAGTTATCCGAATTAAGCGTAACCTTTCATAACAATAAACACATTTAAAGTCAACGATTTCTTTAATTTGTTATCCTGTATTCGTTGAGTAGTATATCTGTTCTGAAATGTAAAAATAAATATTTATTAGATATAAAATAGAGCAGAAAATCTTTTAGAACATGTCTTACTTTATTTATTAAATCATTCTGCAGATACACGAATGTAAGGTAAGGAATCGAAACATACAATTTAGTACATGAAGCTTTGTAAGGCCATTCTTAATTCCATGATATTCGAAAAAATCATGTATTTTATAATTTTCGGTTATTGAGATTTATACTCTTGTTGCATTCCCATAGGTTACATTGTACAGCTATAGGTTAAGCAATAGTAAATTATATATTACTTTGTCTGATGAGGTTACATTGTACAGCTATAGGTTAAGCAATAGTAAATTATATATTACTTTGTCTGATGAGGTTATATTGTACAGCTATAGGTTAAGCAATAGTAAATTATATATTACTTTGTCTGATGAGGTTACATTGTACAGCTATAGGTTAAGCAATAGTGAACAGATATATCATGTTATGGAGGGGTATTTGCGAAAAATACAAGTCGAGGGACTCAAATTTCCCGAGCCGCTAGGCAAGGGAAATTTTGTCCCAAGACTTGTGTTTTTTGCAAATACCCCTCCATAACATGATATATCTGTTTAATTACACCGAATGAATTTTAATTAAAACTCTCTGAACTAGGAAAAGGAAATATTTATTTGAGGACAAGTACTATCATAAAATATACCGCGGGAACTATACATGTACTTATACGCGTTCGCGCTGTCTTTATGTAACGTCATATCCGAAAAATTGGCGGGAAAATGCTCGAGAGGGTAAAAAAGGAATATCCAAAATGGCAAATACCATGGTATTTGAGGCATATTCACCGGCAGTGGTGAAAAACAGTCAGATTCGTTTGAAATGAGGAAGAAATGTTAGAATATGCGAAAAATACACTGGCTATCAGCCAATCAAAAGCTGGCATTCTAATATAAGGTGTAATTATAAATTATATATTACTTTGTCTGATGAGGTTATATTGTACAGCTATAGGTTAAGCAATAGTAAATTATATATTACTTTGTCTGATGAGGTTACATTGTACAGCTATGTATTTTATAAGCAATAGTAAATTATATATTACTTTGTCTGATGAGGTTACATTGTACAGCTATAGGTTAAGCAATAGTAAATTATATATTACTTTGTCTGATGAGGTTACATTGTACAGCTATGTATTTTATAAGCAATAGTAAATTATATATTACTTTGTCTGATGAGGTTACAAACTCCTTGGTTACACTCCCTCGTGTTACAACATGATGAACAGATATTTATGGTTCCCTGATCACGTTTTCTACCATGTGTATCTGTATATGCCTCGTGAGTCTTGTCACAAATCTAAAATTAGTCTTCTGTTATTTGTATACTTCAAGTTAAAATTTATTGTTTAAAATCAATGGTAGTACATGTTGAAGTGTTGTAAGAACTGTAACTCTTAGAAATAAATGGGAATGTCCCAACAATTATCTAAAATATATATTTGTAATTAGGTCTTTCCACTTTTCGTGGAAAGACCTTTTGTTTTTCTTCTGATTATTTTTTTTTATTTTTTTTTTTTTCTTCTGCCGTCTGAGATGCTTTTTTGTCTTACAACATATCGAATGGATTTTTTGGCCAATGATGTTGTACAGTAATGGGGGTTTCAAAACTCACCCTGTGTGACCAAACACTTATTAGGTCTTTCCACTTTTCGTGGAAAGACCTTTTGTTTTTCTTCTGATTATTTTTTTTTTTTTTTTTTTTTTTCTTCTGCCGTCTGAGATGCTTTTTTGTCTTACAACATATCGAATGGATTTTTTGGCCAATGATGTTGTACAGTTATGGGGATTTCAAAACTCACCCTGTGTGACCGAGCACTTATTCTTATAGGAGTTATCTCCCCGCGTCCTTTTTTTCTTGTTATCGCTATATCTCTAAAACCGTAAAAGATTTTAACAAACTGGTTTCACCAAATTGTTCGTCTACTCTTGAGAAGGATTTGGTGTATTTTGACTTGACTGATCGGAAGACATCTTATGGGAGTTATTTCCCTTTGAAAATTTAAGATAGGCGATTGGTTGGATAAATTCATACGTTATAAGTCGTAGAGGCCTACAGTTTTTTGATATGAAATCCTTGGTCCATTTGAAGGAAATTGAGGTCAAGGTCAAAGGTCAAGGTCATGTTCTAAATTTTGAATTTTGCTTGTTATCGTTATATCACAGAAACTGTGACAGAAAATGATATGATGTGTTTGCCAAATAACTGTTTACAATAAGGCGCAACTTCAACCTATTTCAGTCAAAGTGTTTTGGTTAACCCTAATAGGAGTTTTCTCCCCTTATGTATTTCAAATCAGTATTTCTCCACAACCATACAAGTGTTTGACCTCCAGTCTTCCGTTTTGAGTTCACTGACCTATGACTTTGAAATTAAGATCAAGGTCAAAGGTCAAGGTCAAGTTCTAAATTTTGAATTTTGCTTGTTATCGTTATGCCACAGAAACTGTGACAGTAAATGATATGATGTGTTTGCCAAATAACTGTTTACAATAAGGCGCAACTTCAACCTATTTCAGTCGAAGTGTTTTGGTTAACCCTTATAGGAGTTTTCTCCCCCTATGTATTTCAAATCAGTATTTCTCCACAACCATACAAGTGATTGACCTCCGGTCTTCCGTTTTGAGTTCACTGACCTATGACCTTGAAATTGAGATCAAAGTCGAGGGTCAAGGTCATGTTATAAATTTTGTGAATTTTGCTTGTTATCGTTATTCAAAAGAAACTGTTACAGTAAATAATATGATTTGTTTGCCAAATAACTGTTTACAAAAAGGCACAACTTCAAACTATTTCAGTCGAAGTGTTTTGGTTAAGCCTTGTAGGAGTTTTCTCCCCTTATGTATTTGAAATCAGTATTTCTCCACAACCATACAAATGATTGACCTGGGGTCTTTTGATTTGAGATCACTGACCTATGACCTTGAAATTGAGGTCAAGGTCAAAGGTCAATTTGACGTTCTAGATTTTGACCTTTGCTAAAAATTATTTTCTGTTCTTGATAAAACAATTAAGTGTTCTACATATACCTTTTAATCTTATTTTTTTATATCAATTTGAAGAACTAAATGACATCAACAAGGAGTGACATTTTCTAACATCCTTTTTCAAATTTCATTCTTATTATCGAGGTGGAAAGACCTTCAATTGTTCTCTGAAGAATTGGTTTTTAATTCTTATAGGAGTTACATTTTTATCTCCCCGTGTCCCCTTTTTCTTGTTATCGCTATATCTCTAAAACCGTAAAAGATTTTAGCAAACTGTTTTCACCAAATTGTTCGTCTACTCTTGAGAATGATTTGGTTTATTTTGACTTCAGTGATCGGAAGACATATTATGGGAGTTATTTCCCTTTGAAAATTTAAGATAGGCGATTTGTTGGATCAATTCATACGTTATAAGTCGTAGAGGCCTACAGTCTTTTGATATGAAGTCCTTGGTCCATTTGAAGGAAATTGAGGTCAAGGTCAAAGGTCAAGGTCATGTTCTAAATTTTGAATTTTGCTTGTTATCAGTTACAGTAAATAATATGCCAGCTTTAGCTGGCACTTATGGTAGAAGCATCGTTTTGGAATAAAGAACGATAACTCTCTCTACACGACCCATCTGAAACGTTTCGTCACTCTCGTTAAATCTCGTACGATTATTTTTTTTAATGGCGGCCGAATTTAACGTTTCAACGCGAACTTGAAAAACGGGACAGATCGGAATAATTTCGATGTTAAATACGACATGAATTTTTATTTGTTAACAAAACAAGAATTCAGAAATTTTCGTAACTTGTGTAGTTAATTTAAATTTTATTGTACCACCTGTTGTTGTTGTTGTCTGGTAAATTCCTCCGTTGACTTCGGAGCACCCTGTCGTAAACAGGTATAAGGAAAAGATTGACCACGGAAATTACCGAAGTTAGGACAACAACATCTGACGCCATGTTTCGTCTGCTTTGACTTTCCATCAGTGAGATCAAAACAAATTACCTATTAGGCTAAATAATCACAGGTACTTCATTTAAAAGTCACAGAATCATATTTCGATAACATATTAAGGGTAAAAGTTCCGTCCAGCTATGGGAACACAGAAAAAAACTCCGTGACTTGGCGCAAGAAATACATTTCGATTTTTTTTTAAATGGCCATACGGCATGCGGGGTGCACTGGTTGACCATGACTACTTATGTTCATCTGCCGCATAATTCCCCACATCAAGGAACAGTGATAATGACGCTGGTTATACTGTTGAATGTGATCACGGTTAGCCATGTAGCCAGTGGCAAATACTGAACTTTTCAAGGGGGCCCTGCTGACTCACTGACGCACCTGAAAAGGGGGGGGGGCTCCAGCCATGCCCTATATAATCAACAGTTTTTCCACGAAAAGGGGGGTGGGTGCCCCCCTAGATCCGCCTATGGTAGCCCACAGACAGACTAATTCAAAACTTAACAAAAGTTTAAAACAAAAAAGAAATATTCAAATAATGCACAATCTTCTAATTCTGTACTTCCTTTGGCAAACTAAACTCTCAACAAATCTTTTCATTGATTATGTCACATATCAGATATCTACCTTATAAGTCCTAGGAGATGGACACTGTTTTGTTTTCTCTCTCTAAGTTTAATAAAAAAAAATGAGACTTTAGTCCGAGTAGTACATTTAGTACTGTATATATTGTATGCTTCCATATTGTCAAAAATAAGATTTTATGGGAAGATGGAGTTATTATGATAACCCATGAGAATACCATGACTTTGATTGGTATATACAGGGCATGTTACTTGGAAGTATGTGGGCTACATCCTTTAAAATTCAAGCTGCAGCAGTGGCTTGTATATTTTATGCGTCAGTTAAAACCTGATCATAACATTTTCAATCTACCAAGTTCTTTCACACTATATCACTATCAGGTTCACATTTCAACCTATTTAGCAATACACACTTTGGTTATATAACATCACAGTACCAAAATTGCACTCAGTAACCAAATTGCACCTACATGTATTCAACAAAAAAAGCTGCAGAAATCTTTCAAGCTTTCTTTCACCATGTGAAGTTATATAATTATCATATTTTTAAAAAGAGCAAATTAATTATAAAAAAGATGTTGTTTGATTGCCAATGAGACAACTGTCCACAAGAGACCAAAATAACACAGAAATTAGCAACTATAGGTGGGGGGGGGGGGGGGGGGGCATATGTCACAGTACGGCCTTCAACAATGAGCAAAGTCCATACCGCATAGTCAGCTATAAAAGGTCCTGATATGACAATGTAAAACAAAAATTAACTTTTTTACCAGCATCCTTTTCTTAAAAAAATAATATTTGAAGCATGGGATATTGTCAAATTGTTCAAATATTTGAAGAAATAAAACAAAACATCTGTTTATATTCCAGTTTTAAAGATTTGAAATTAAACATGTAATGATGTATGGAATTTTGGTACTGACCTCATTACAGAATCATGGATTGTTTAGAGGTCAGTTCAAACCCATTTCTCTATGACTCTACATACATGGACCCAAAAATTAAATTGGTATACTACTGTAACTATATTGTAAACAAGGATAGTCTACAAAATAAGCACAGAATGGTTCATAAAAAAAAGTTGGTGAAAAAAATGGCAATACAGGTGCAATTTGGGTACTCTTATGTTATCAACTTCACAACTAAAAATTTATGTTTAGGACCAAAACAAAAAAAAGTACAAACCTAAAGTCAATAACATGCTTTGCCATGCACAGCCTGATACGACCACGGTATAGATGTATATATTAAGCATATAAAAAACACCAAATTTTTTATGTCAGTTGAAATCAAGCATATTTTAATTTTGGACCCTTCAACTTCAATATGGACTAATTTGAAAACAGGTATCAGTTGAACCCAAACATTTCTATTCCGCAGCAGTCTCTAACTACAAATTTTATATGTCTTATATGATAGTCCTACAAAAATATTGAAAATGTGTAGATTTTTTCTTTCTAGATTCTCTCATGTGAAACCAGTACCTTTTTGGTCACTATTTATGTGTTGCGTCTAAATAAGAATTGTAACACTTTATAGTAACTGAACAGGTTAAACAAATTCTTCTCAAGAAGCAGAAAAAGAAGACAATTAACTTGGAACAGCACCAGCCATGCCAGTATATGTATGAATAAAAACTCAGATCAGAATAGCATGGATAATATGTTAGATATATGTCCTTGTGAATAGTAAGGAAAGTTATCAATAATTCTGCAGATAGTGCAATTTTTATATCAAGTGTTTTGTACATTTTCTGTTAAAATTTTCACACAATCAGTGTAACATTCAAAAAGGCTTAAAACTGAATTTTGATTACTGAAAGTTTCAAACAATGACAAGTGTTTTATTTACCACATAACTCATGTGTTTCTGTGAGAGAAAAAAATCAAGTGCAATTTTTGGAATTAAAGTGGAAAAAATACTTTTGACACGCACTGGCACATGTCAATTGTGAATATACTTAGTCAAAATTTAACACTAGTATTTAGGTTCATCATTACAAATTGGCAAATACGACCGTACTTTCACCTAAAAAACTACTATGACTTTGTACAGACTTACCTGTGCGGTTTGGGAAGTTTTAAATGTTTTAGATATATAAAAGTTAAATTTATTTTGCATATCTGAAAGATAAAATCGTTTTTGGTGAAGATCTGGATTCAAAATAGTTTTTTTGTCCTCTGATTGAACAGTTATTTTTTCATCAATTTGGGAATTTAATATTTTTTTTATTAAAAAAAAATACCATACGCCCTCCTTCCTTTTGAAGTTCAATGAAACATTGCAACATTTATCATTCCCTAAACATTTTCCATCTGAACTTTTTATTTTATTTTAGACAAAAACTATATATATATGTTAATAATAATAGTAGCCTGGGACATTCGCCCTGAACATGTATGAAACATTTGCCACTGGACGTTAAGCAACCAACAACCAATCAATATATATAGGACATTGTCTTGGTATAAAGCTGGCATTTAAGGTAGCGCCTTCCTCATATTATGATGTGTTTGCCAAATAACTGTTTACAATAAGGCGCAACTTCAACCTATTTCAGTCAAAGAGTTTTGGTTAACCCTTATAGGAGTTTTCTCCCCTTATGTATTTCAAATCAGTATTTCTCCACAACCATACAAGTGATTGACCTCCGGTCTTCCGTTTTGTGTTCACTGACCTATGACCTTGAAATTGTGATCAAGGTCGAAGGTAAAGGTCATGTTATAAATTTTTGATTTTGCTTGTTATCGTTATTCAAAAGGAACTGTTACAGTAAATGATATGATTTGTTTGCCAAATTGCTGTTTACAAAAAGGCGCAACTTCAATCTATTCAGTCGAAGTGTTTTGGTTAACCCTTATAGGAGTTTTCTCCCCTTATGTATTTGAAATCAGTATTTCTCCACAACCATACAAATGATTGACCTGGGGTCTTTTGATTTGAGATCACTGACCTATGACCTTGAAATTGAGGTCAAGGTCAAAGGTCAATTTGACATTCTAGATTTTGACCTTTGCTAAAAATTATTTCAAGTCTTCTGAATATACCTATTACATGTAGTCTTATTTTTTATATCAATTTGAAGAACAAAATAACATCAACAAGGAGTGACATTTTCTAACATCGTTTTTTAAATTTCATTCTTATTATCGAGGTGGAAAGACCTTCAATTGTTCTCTGAAGAATTGGTTTTTATTTTCAAAGGATTTTCTTTTAAAAAGTAAATAAATCATTTGATTTAAGTCTTTTGATTTTGATTTGTGTTTGTGGTTAAATTATAACATGCGATATATATATATATGTTTAAAATTTTCTTTTTCCTGATAGCTTAAGCTGGACCCGAGAAGTTATCAGATCTGTCTGTTTTGCAGAGAAGTCCCATGGTGCAATGTACGGTATAAATACGGCCAACGGAATAGACAGATGCACATTTATAGAGGGACTTTATACTAATTAAAGTTTGTACTTGTGAGGATCATAGTTATCTTTAGTGTTCTTCATATTCAGGATATAGTAACAGGGCTGAAATGTAAAAAAAAATCCTACTATCAAACTGTCTAAAAATTAAACTGAGTACACTACGCGAAAGGGAACAAAAGTGACAAATTTCATGGACATAATGCTGTTATGATGAGTTACCTGTTTTCTTCTACATCCTAGGCTATATATTAATTGTTGGTTTGATACATATAAGTCCTGTGAACAGACCTATAAATGTAAAGAATGAAAAGTAATATTCAATTTTGTTACAATGGCTTGACGTTGGTTATATTTAGATAATTTTGTATTGAGCCTTTAGAAACTTGTCCACTCCGTTTAAAAGTCAAACATTAAATTAAAGGCAATTAGATTTGGACAACATGTAACATTCTCCCATAACCGCACATGATTCGTCTACAGTAGTGTACATCAGTTACCGAACGTCATTCAGACCCAAACGAAAAACTTTTTGATAGAAAACACCGTCTAGAAAGACAGACGACATTCTATCTTAAGAATCAAGTTTGACCTTAATATAACATTATGATTTATTCAGCAGATGAAACCCAATGAATGTTTAAAATTAAAATTGTGAATGGAAATGGGGAATGTGCCAAACAGACAACAACCCGACCATAGAAAAAAAACAACAGCAGAAGGTCACCAACAGGTCTTCAATGTAGCGAGAAATTCCCGCACCAGGAGGCGTCCTTTAGCTGGCCCCTAAACAAATATATACTAGTTCAGTGATAATGATCGATAATGATGCCCATACTAATTTCCATATTGTACACAAGAAACTAAAATTAAATAATAATACAAGACTAACAAAGGCCAGAGGCTCCTGACTTGGGACAGACGCAAAAATGCGGCGGGGTTAAACATGTTTGTGAGATCTCAACCCTCCCCCTATACCTCTAGCCAATGTAGACTGTTTTAAATCTTGATATTTAAATTGGTCACGGTAATCCACATACTAGAATTTATGAACACATAATATGAATATTCCATTCCAACTTTTCCTCTCGTTGACAGACACCTACATGTACGTCTGCTTCAGCGTTCTATCTATATAAGCACAATATTTTAAATCTCGCTAAAGCCTATATATACATGTATATAGCAAGGAGAAATTAGTAATAAATCATACGATTAGGACACGTTCGAGATCATTACCCAAATGTGATATTCTTTTTGAGAGGGAAATATTGACGTCTATAAAAATAATTATTTTGATTACAAGTTTTATTAACTTGTTGCAAATTAAAAATATATTGTTTTCATTTCCACTTACAAAATCTGTCTTCTGAACACTGACAAAGCCTAAATCAATATCAAACAAGACATATAAAGGTACAAAATATTACCTCATTAGATGGACACTGAACAAATCTTGAGCACTTCGTAGGATCATCTGTTTTGTCACATTCAGCACACCATACATAATTAGGGTTCAAAGTGGGACCTGAAAAAACATACTTCATTGTTTTTGTGGGTAAGACTTTTTATAGGAATACGGGGTGGGAGCGGGGGGAATTTATTACTGCAACTGTCTATAAAAATACAAAATATGTTTTTGATCGATTCAATATTTTAACTTCAAGTTAGTATACCCAACTGTACAAGGCTAGATAACTCTTATAGTAATTTTTTCAAACAAATTGATTCATAACTTTTTGTTGGTTTTTTTTGTACACGTATCAAGAAAACAAGATCAGTAACACTTTTTTTTTACTTTTATCTTCTAAAATAACATCAAAAACCTATATCCTCATATTTTGTTTTACAATTCAGTCTATTATATTAATTGAAATAAAAAACTGTTTTGTGTGAAAACTGTATGCAAATTAAAAAAAATGCTGACCAACTTATACCTTGAAAAATAGTATAATGAACATATTACCTTATATCATATTTTTCAAAAACATGAAAAAATCTTCCTTTTTACCAAAGAGCAAGAAAACTCTATCTGAAGAATTATTTATAGTTGATGGTCCTCCTTAATTGAAAGTACCGCTGCTGGTGGACTATCAGTCCCTGTGAGGGCACTAACATCGGTTCAATAGTCAAGTATAATTATACTTCGTTACTAACATGATTTTGATATAGCAAACTTTTCTGAAATTGTTCGTTTGCAAAAATATTAAAAAAAACTAACTAAAGGTTTCAACCCCAACAGGCAAAGTTGACCTTTGATGGTTTTTTTTTTTAATTTTTAGTTCTTTTTCGGTTCTTACAAATGTATACATATTTGGCTTTCAGAGCGTCCCTGGTGAAGGTAAATCCAAAAAAAGCCTTTCGGACGCATATAATTATAAACTTACGTATTCAATTTGTAATTTCATTTTTTGGAATATTTTTATTTAAATAATCTACAAAAATAAAATGTTAGTAATATATTTTTTAACCATGATAACATTTTAACACAACATACGTTGCCCACAAAGGTAACCATTACACGGTACGCCATCTTTGTTTGGTCCTGCAGTACAGCATTCGGAACACATAACTAGATCTATCATATGGCCATGAGAAAATTCTATTTGTCGTTTCCCATCTCCAATTTGGTGTTCATCGAAAGAACACACCTAAATTGATAGTACGAAAACAAATAAAAGTAGATTTTAAGTTAAAAGTAACAATTGCAATACCGGATTATCTAGTCAAATGTATTTCTTTCTATGGTGTGTAACAGTTGTTTGAAATTCTAAAAATCATGCAGAACAAAGTACCTCAGTAGCAGAGTTTTTTTTATAAAGTAAAACCATGGTGACATTATGGATAGCTGTTTTTAACCGCAACAAAAAATATCCTTGTGTCACTCAGAATTTCAATCGATTTTTAAACTCGTTCAAACAAGCAAATTTGGTATCTCTTCTTCGCTCTGTATAAAGTCGACTGACAAGTTTAAAGTAAACATATAAAAAAGAAGATGTGGTAAGATTGGCAATGAGAAAACTGTCCACAAGAGACCAAAATGACACAAAAATTATCAACCATAGGTCACCGTACGGCATGTTTAGAGTCAGAATATGGTATATTGATTTTTTTTCTACATGGAACAAATAAGTGATACATTTATATATTGAAAAATCGAGGATTTATGATAATAAGGGGAGGCTCATTACAGTATCCTACCCTCAAGCCCCTATGATTAAAAGAGCATTATGTATCACAATCATGTGGTAGGTTTTGCAGTTTTTGTTTCACTTTAAGGGAGTTCGAATTTACACGATTATAAACGATCATTACTTACCTTATCAGATTTACAACCTGCTATAAATGCAATCTCCATGTTTGGAAGCATCACTTTCCGTAAATAACATTGCTAAATACAAAGAAATATACAGTTTATGACACGTGATAATTTTAATAATAGCGTGTATTTTCACATGGTCGATGTATGCAAGTAAAAAAAATATGAATACTATTCCGGCGCCTGGTTTTCGAAAGTATCTTATGACTAAGACATGTCTTATGATGGTCTTAGGACATGTCATAGTCGAAAGATATGTTTTCGAAAGTGTCCCAAGTTACGATTTGTCATAACTTATGTCGTAAACTTAAGACCCCTCGCGACATGGCTTATGATGGTCTTATGATTGTCAACTAAAATTTTAATCACTTTTCATGTATAATTTCATGCTAATTGCAATAAAAAATATATGTTGTGTTTCTCAGTTAGCTAATCAGTAAAGATTTGATTTTTCTTAGTCAACTACGTAAATTAAAATTTGAATCTCTTGCCTGCGATAATACAATATTGAATTCCTTTCTTATTCATGGTTTTGTATAATAAATATACATATTATTTCGTTCCTATTATATTAGACGTGTTAGGAAAGTCGATACTACTGCTGGCGCTCGTGTTGGTCGGAAGAAATATACAATATGATTGGGGACCTTCTCAATGAGTATAAAAACTGAACTCTTTTGTTACCTGTTTGGGCGTGTTTGATACCGCTGAGACAAATCTGTAACAATTGTATTTATTAGAGTACGCAGGAAAAGATCAAATTATTTGTTTAAGAACCAGAAAAGATTCAATAAATACATTTTTAGACAAATTAATATTAGTTTTGTGAATAATTTGTCTTGTTTTAACATCTTGTAAGCCTATGTTATTTTATTAATACTTTTACTTTCAGTAACTGCAAGTACTTTGATATTGGTACTTTGTGTCTATTGTCTTTATGTTATTTCTTTTAACGATTCCTGCCGATATAATGAGTCATGCCATTTTCAATCGATTTGCATAGTATGTACTTATGAATTACTGTTACAATTACACGACTGTCCGATGTTAGAAAAGGGTTTCGTCAAGAGCTCTTACGAACATATTTAACCCCGCAATATTATGTATGAACCGGTCACACACCATCAGCCTCTTATTCAGTAATTGAAGTTAGATTTTGAATGCGCACACTGGTAGTATACAGCAAATAAAAATAAGTACAACACAAAACAAATAAACACAAAAATAAATACCCCCCCCCCCCCCCACACACACACACACTTCTCATCTGTTATAAGACTATAAAAAGGTGTCCACGATTTTTGATTCTATATCATAAGCATACGTCTTTGGAAAGATCGTTATAAGCTTTTCTGATAATTCTGATTTTAGAAACAAAAAGTTTAAACGACATTTAAAGAACGATACAAACAAACTTTGCTTTAGTTGACATTTGACGATTTGAACCACATTGTCTTCGTGTAAAATAACATCTGTCTGCATTTCCGATTCCAATGGGTTCAAGTTTATTCTCTCGCCTACAAAATTCGAGGGTTTCTTTACCCTCGGTCCGCCTTTCCGTCCGTAACACACTTGTTGACACTCTATATTTAACAACGTTCTAGGAATTTGACCGTACTTGATTCGTTTTTAGTCCTTATGAAAATCTAGAATCCTATTAATTTTTGAAGACAAAGGTCAAGGTCACAGTTGGAATTATTTGACGCAATAAGACGTCTAGAGACAGTCAGAGTCGTTTGTGACCTTATGGGAACAGCAAAGGAACGAACTAAAACAAACAGTTGAATTGTTTGGTGGACTTTTCGGGAGACATTAAACAATGCAAATGCTAGCTAAAAGTTATTAGGCAAGTGAACAACAAAATCCCAAATTTGCATTATAAAATAAATCATCGAGCATTCATATTGTGAAAAGGGGATTTGTGTTTTCCAAAATATTTTTTTTTTTTTATTATTTTTTTTAAATCGTACCAGAATGAAGCAAAACGATACTAGTAGTTTGCTTCCATTGAGAGATCAAGCGGGCCAAAACCCTTATCAAATTTTTTTTTGAAGGAATTTTGTTGATTCTGAGAATAAAACAAAAACATCCCCTCTTTTTCATGTGTATCCTTAATTTACAAATGTACCACGTAATTTATTTTAATTATCACATTTGAAAATTAATTTTGGTTCTTAACAATGCCCGATCGGTCATGTATTGCACACTATAAATAACGTATTTCAGTGGCCATACAGGTAATAAAAAATAGAGTATTTATAATTTTGGAGATGACCCCCCAAATCTTATTGTATTTATCTTCCATCCAACACGAGCACCAACAGTAGTATCGACTTTCCTAACACGTCTATTTAATAGTACTATATTAGTGATGTGCACGGGCATTTCGTTAAGCGGGTACTCGATGAACCGAATATTAAAAGTACTCACAGTTATATAACAATGCATGTATGGTAATAAACGAAAGCGAAGTTCAAGATTTATTATATATTACAAACTAAATTTAAACAAGTTATCCATTCATATTTCAATTCATTTTTGTATAAAATTTCGTGTTCATTATAACGAAAAAAATAAAATATTCGTAAATATTAAGAATGGTAATAATTAATATGTTCATACTTTTCATTTTCATTTTTATATTTATCACTTTTTAATCATTATTTTAAATAATAGAAAATAATGTTCACTTATGACAGCCATAAGAGCATCATGGATATGACTCTCTTAAGACAGCTTTGATTTACATCCTTTGACATATCATATGATAGTCATAAGATGATCATAAAATATGTCCTAAGATATATCTTATGACATATCTTATGATACTTTCGAAAACCAGGCCCCCGATTTATAAGACTAAGGCATTGGTATTAAATTTATTAATTTTATTCTTTTTGATGTAGAGTTGTCTTCCATCAGCCTACATTTGCAATATTTTAGAGAATTAAGATTAGTTTTCATAAAATAGTCCTGTTTTTTTTATTGTTACATTAAATTTCTTTAATTTTTTTAGATTTCTCAAACACCACAGTCAAGTTGAAATGAATTTGGCATGGAGTAAACAATTCATTAAATAGAAATATCATAGCCAAGTTTTGTTGTTTGTATTCATGCGACAACTATTTTGATGTGTAGTGTATCAGTAAAAAGTGTTTTTTCTTGTTGTTTTGTTTTGGTATAGACAGATAAACTCAAATATGTTAAATCAAAGATCAATCAGCATTTGATATAAAGTAGTATTTGCTATTGGTGATCTCTTTAAGACTCTAAACTGGTTCCAATTGTTTTTATCCCCTTTCTACTTAAGGTGGATCGGGACTATTCGACTGCGCATAACTTTTCACGCATGAATTACAATGCACACGAAAAGTATTTGTCGTAAATTCTGTAGTATTTTTTAAATATTTTAATTGATTAGAAATGTTAAATCATTGTAGTTTTGTCAATAAAAGAATATTTTCGTTATTATGTGTTAACGGCTCAAAATGACATTTCACCCATTTTCACCATTTTCCCGCTAAAATTTGGGTTTTAAGGCATTATATATTTTTTTCCTTATCGGTGACCTATGTTTTTTATTTGCTCATTCTTTGAATCTATATTTCAGCTTTTTATATTACAGTTTTGACCAATTGTCAAAGAACGTTTTTTTTTATATTCTGATAAAAATATGTCAACACCTCTATTTTCCCTATCATTTCATGGAAAAATGGTCCCTTTTACATACCTGTTAAAAATAAAATTTTAAGCTTAAATAGTCCGTAACCCCCTATTTTTTTCGACCAATTTGATACACTTTCTGTTAAGAATAAAATAAGAAAAATACGGCACTTCTGATAGAAACTTCGAATAGACCCGAGCCCCCTTAAATTCATTTATGAAATGAGTTGGGTTAGGCTGCACAGTCACGGTAGAGTTTTAGTTACATATACTTTCTTCGAGTTAAATATAACTATGTCTTTCATTGTATATTGTGTTGGTTTCAGAATAATTTAAGTAGTTTGATTGATGCAGTGCATTATATGTAACAGTATGTGTGCATTATCCAAATGCACAAGAACAACGCAATAAATAGAAGAAGAAGATACCAAAGCAGCAAATAATATAAAAAAAACTCCGAAAAGACGAACTAGCCAAGAAAAGATTGAATAGAAAACTTAAAGACTAAGCTACACGAACCTTACAAAAAAATTAAGCGTGAACAAACGTGCTCCGGAAAGGTCTTAGGTTACTGTTTCACATGTGTTGCTTATACAGGTATACATTGACCTATAATGGTTTACTTTTTTAAATTGTTATTTGGATGGAGAGTTGTCTCATTGGCACTCACACCACATCTCCCTATATCTATGATACGTTGATAAGTCATTTAGTTGAGGTATATATTTATAAACATCGATAAAACAAAGAGAATTGGAACATATAATCAATGGAATGACCTCAAATTTACATTACGCACTAAAAACCATTGGCGTAAAAACCCAAATCTGTGATCCCGACTACCAATTCCTCTTTGCTTCACAATTTGTTTAATTGTATGGCTTATAAAAAAATAAATTTCTTTCAATACCTCCTCTCCATCTTCACACTGTGCCTCTGTCCGGAAACAGTCAGTTACGTTTCGTGCGAACTGACATGAAAGGCATCTTAGTCCTATAAAACATTACTCTTCTATTTTGAAAGTTTTTGAATGTAAGTATATATAGCAACACAACAACCAATAATTCATTTTAAACTTAAAGGTATTACATAATATGTATCATAAATGTATCATATTTCCTTATAATTCATCTATTTATCTATTTATCGAGAGAGATATAACTACAAGCCAAGTAACTTGTTTTTAAAGCGATTCTCGTGTCTCTACATGCACTTTTTTAAATATGATATTTAGTTGTAACATTTAACATTTATATTAGAAGTCAGTTAGGACTATTATATTCGCGTCACGTCAATGTGTTCAGCTTAACCGGATTTTGGTGGTGTTCTCGTTGCTCAAAACTTCAATTTTCTATTTTGCGTTTTCTATACTGTTGTTTGTCCTTTTGTCATCACTGTTGCTACATTTTGGAACAGGAAAGGCTTACCCTTTCGGAGCACCTTAAACCAATCCGAGTGTTTGGTGGTTTTCGTGTTGCTCAGTCTTTATTTGTCTATGTATTATTTTGTATACTGTTGGTCTTTAAATTGCATTGATCGTGTTCGTTTTTAACCATTGAACTGTCAGTATGGTTTCGACTTATTACTACGAACACTCCTTCTATCTCTCGCCTCTCATTAACAGAAATGTACAAACAAACTCACATCTCGGCACTAATCGAAACTATCTTTAGTTTATTTGATCTACCATAGTATACATGTAAAACATAAATCCGCTACATTTATTTGCACCTGTCATAAGTTAGAAACCTGTTGTATTGTTCAGTGGTTGTCGTTTGTTGATGTGGTGCATAAGAGTTTCTCGTTTTTTTATATACTAGTAGATTAAACCGTTGGTTTTCCTGTTTAAATTGTTTAACTGTAGCCATTTATTGGGCCCTTTAAAGTATGATGTGCGTCAAGGCTCCCTGTTGAAAGTCGTTCTTTGACCTATATGGGTTACCTTTGCAAATTGGGACTTGGTTGGAGAGTTGTCTCGTTGGCACTCATACCACATCTTCTTATAATTTCTATAGATATATTAAGTTCTACCTACCAGATGTTCTTGGTATCGCTATAAATATTGCTACTAATACAAGACCTGGATATAGATATAAAAAAAAAACATTTTGTTTTGTTCTTTGTATTTTCGTTTATAATGTGTAATCGTATTCTTTTATTTGTTTTTGTGAATATATTACTTTGAATTCACTGTTTAATCTATTCTTAATAATTATTATATGAAGTGGCTCGGTACTTATACACCCCTTCATTGTGCTATTGTGCTATGGTAAAGTTTGTATTAAATTTTGTTATTTTGCTTTTTATCTAAACATTGATCTTTTTGTTATTGTTTCTTATTTAAAGACATTTTGACTCTCAAATTGGAAAGACTATTGTTTAAATATATATTTCTGGTTTGAGGATCCCAACTTATCAGTTCGTTAAGCAATGTCAATTTAAGGCTGCATTTCTGGATTTTTAAAATACATAAATGTTCATAAATTTTAGAAGCTTACCTTTATCTAAATACGAATAGTACATAGTTTCTTTTAGGTTCTAAAATGTAAAATAAGGAAAAGACAATCGGGTTATGTTCGTCTCATATATTTTAGGATGGTATGATAATAAACCCCAAACTTGTGCACCATTTTATTTCATGAAAGGAGAAGAATGCGGAATTACATGAAAACTGTACAACTTCGATTCATATATCCGTGTATTTGAATTGCTTGTCTATCTTGCAGAGAAAAAAATTGAATAAAAAAAGTTGCGTAAAAAAACAACCTATTATAATTGAGTGAAATAAGTTAATGTGCAAGAATTCAGATATTCTCATTTTTGACACGCAGTCACAGCATGATTCAAACCAAAGATGCAGACACTCAGTAAACGGATTATGAACACAGGAGTGTGGGCTCGATTAAGTAACAATACTAGTGTAGCGTTGTCGTTTTTGTAAAACATCAGAACCCCCGGGAAATTATTTCAATAACACATTGGATACCAGGTTCGTCACAGCTAGTGATAATGATTAAGTGTTAGCATCTGCTGTTATAACTTTATTATCATATGCATGTCACATTGAACTTATAAGCATTGACTTGAGTTGAGCTTTTTGGCTTATGTAACTGTACAGTGACTAGACTAGTTTTGTTTACTACATTGCAATAGGAATTTCAATTGCTAGTTGGGGGAATTGTAGCGATTTTAGTTTTGACAGTTTAAATTGTTATTATGTAAGATGTCTTTCTTTTTAAATACAATCGGGTTAAAGTACATTTCAATAGGCCCGGTATTTCATTTATCTGAACGGTATCTAATTCGTTCAACTCTATCAGCGCCAGGTATCTTTAGTCGAACTGCCCGGTATCCAATCTTTGGAACCGTTGGTAATCTGTTAAATATATAATATCAGTTTAACATAATAAAACAGTTGAACAATGATCCTGATCTCACTAACAAAATATCATCTCAACTCTTCTAACCAACTATCTATCAATTATCTCTCTGATCTCTCTCGCACACCCTTTATATACATAACTACAGGCGATACCCCGACGGTTCTAAAGATACCGGGCGGTACCCCAGTGGTTCCAAATGATGGGTAACGGGCGGTTTTAAAGATACCTGGCGGTGAAGTTGAATGAATTAAATACCGTTCAGATAAATGAAATACCGGGCCTATTGAAATGTACAATAACCCGATTGTATTTAAAAAAGAAAGACATCTTAAGCCCTGGTCACAACGAACCCACGACACATCTATGCAGCGCAACGACATGAAAATTGGTCAAATCGTGGGTCATTTGTGATCATCGTACGACAGTCGCACGATATTTTGAGCATCGTGGCGCAGTCGTGTGTCGTTGGACGAAAATTGGACATGCACCTTTTTTGCTCTACGATTTTGTATCGTGTCACTGTCTTGTGACTGTCGTGATAGTGTCTTGCCACTGTCGTGCAACTGTCGTGCGATAAACACATTGTCGTGGGTACCCCAGTTGTTCCAAAGGATGGGTACCGGGCGGTTTTAAAGATACCTGGCGGTGAAGTTGAATGAATTAGATACCGTTCAGATAAATGAAATACCGGGCCTATTGAAATGTACTTTAACCCGATTGTATTTAAAAAAGAAAGACATCTTAAGCCCTGGGTACCGTTTCACAAAGCCTTCGTAAGTCTACGTGTCATCGTAAGTCCATCGTAAATAAATCGTAGGATTTACAGCCGTTTCACAAAGCCGTCGTAAGTTAAGATGATCGTAAATAAAGCGTAAATCCTGGCGTAACTTACTACAGCTATACCCAGTCGTAACTCCATCGTAGTTTTTCTACGAAAATAAATTAATCCATCTAACATGGCTGCAGCGTTCTTTATTCTTTGTCAAGATGCCTCAAATGTTAGAAGACGAAGAAGACTCTTCAATATTATAGAACTACACTTAAAGTCTTTCTTCGTTTGTTTATTTGTATATTCAAGCAACTAACTTAATGCAAATCTAAGGTATTAATCATTGTTTACTCATCTTATTTCCCACCGGCGTACGTCTTCACAATTTAATAAATAGGCTTTCTATCACGTCCGCGTTCTGAAATCTATTTATAATTATATCACTACAGGCACAGTGGTAATCGATAAAACGTTTAAAGAAGGATGTTTTATTCCCATTTTTAAAGTTATGTGTACAATATAGATCTGAAATCAGTGTTTCACAGTCAAACCAGATAATAATTATTTTTTTGTTATTTCGGCCAAAACAGAAATGTATTTTAATTAGAATATCGAAATAAATATCTGACTGTAATTAGTTTCGTGGTTAATGGAATTTATTGCAACTATTTAGATATGTTACTGTATGTCTTTCTAGTGACTATTTTTGGATCGAATTTAATGTAGATCATATATATATCAAAACTAATAGGGGGAGGGGTAAGCTGCAGATCAATCAGACTTTGTGTAGATGCGAAATGTCTTAAAAAATTAATACAGTAGAAAAAAATGTGGAAGGGGGAGGGGAAGTTAAAGATTGAAAAGTGAAGCATTTTTTTTTCTGTTTACTTTTTTTTTTATTTTTTATTTAGGGACATTGCCACATGTACCTGTTTCTATCAATGGGAAGGTCGACTATCAATATGTAATATACATATGGATTTTGTCGACCTTCCCATTGATAGATCGAAACAATTAAGTGCCTGTGCACATCTCTCCTTGGTCCATCTTCTTTTAAGCATATTATTTAGGGAAAGAAAGACAATTATTCTATACACAATAGCCGTTTTAGCTATACAAAACTTTTGGAAATGTAGGTTATACGTTAATGAGACCGCAATCAAATGACAAAGACAAACTAAGGACATCCAGAAGGCAACATAGCATGGTATAGTTTTCAACAATATAGATAGATGTCTATATGTTCCACACCGTATGCGTACTTTTTCAAAAGACGCATGCGTCGGACTGTTCGCGTACGGTCTGCCAGATTTTAAGAAGTTGGTCAAGTTTTAATACAAATAAATATATTACAGATCAATCTCGAATTGATATAAAAAGTTCAATTGTAATTGGAATAAAAACTTGTTGTTTTGACTATTTTAATAGGTCGCGATAATTTAATCTGGTAAGCTCCTGTATTTAGCATGAAATTAAATATTGCTCACTGAATTGAAGACATAATGTGGGTGCAAAGTTTTTAGAATATTTAGGAACTTTTCTAGAAAAAACGTCAAAACAGCTGTTTCCTTGTGAGACAACAGGTCAATTTCTAGTTTCAATATAAAAATAAAATTTGATAGAAACGATACAAAAAAATAACATTAAATCGCAATTCTCCAAATAATGTAACAATTTAGAAAAAAAGGAGAAGCCTAAATGTAAAAAAAGTTAATAATTTAAAATTACCAATTTTTAACTACATAAACGCGTATTTCCCGCTTTTCGTTACACTACAAGAAACTTTCCTATTAGCCGTTGATTGCGGAATATCGTCTGTATATTTCCAAAATATTCACGTAAATTGATGTCGTCGTGTGTTAAAACAGTTATTGGCCTATCAAATCGGTATATATTATACAATTATGGCCCGTTGAAGAGGTGAATATCCAAAATTGTCAACACGAGAAGGTTATTTCATTGAGGGCGCAGCCCGAAGTGAAATAACTTTTGAGGGTTGACAATTTTGGATATTCATCGATTCTAAGGGGCCACAATTGTTTTATTATACCGAACTAACAGTGGAAAGGCCTTTCAAACACTTAGTTACTATATTCTTTGGACTTTTTATAACACACACAAAAATACCTTTGACGGCTTTGTGTTCTAGAATTTCTCAAATGTACAACAAACTTAAGGTAGAATCTTTTTGTAAAATATTGATGGTCCTGAAAAGGACCTTTTTATAAGATACATCATCGGCTGCTGGCACTCTTTTCATGTCCAATGCCTTATTTCCTCTTCTCTCGGTGGGCTTCCAGTCTAACGTGAACGCTGCCATTTTGTTTATTTACGTCTGTGACGTCATTTTCATGGGAGATAACTCAAGTAAAAAACAACAAACTCAAAAGGTTATTCACCGGTGAATAATAGGGTTATTCACCGCTGGTGGAAATTTTTAGGGTTATTCATCCTTCCTTGCAATTGAATGAAAAACAACTGAATTATTCCATGTCACGTGATAACGTTTCACCCAATAGAATTGTTTAAAATATATGTAAGGTATAATAATATTTAATATTCACGGTTGGGAACCCCTTTAACCCGAATTCCTGCAGTGTAAAAATTACATGCTTTGCATATTCTTTAGCTTTTATATACTTAGTATGCAACCTTTTTGTTGGTTGGTTGTACCATAATATTCTCATGCACCGACTTTTAAAAGAGACCACCCGAAAACTCTCTTTGTGGATACTCTTATAGTATTAAGCATCGTATCCCGCTAATAGGCGCTTGAATATCAGATATCTATTTGAAATTACACAAGATATATGAGGTTGTGAATGAGGTTTACAGAATAGAGAATAATGCCCCTCCCCCCCCCCCCAAGAAAAAAGAGAATATAAAGTAAAGTTGATTAACAAAATAACTAAGGGGCGAAAAGAGGGGTATCTGTAAACACTGCTCTGATTCTTAGTTTGGAATTAATAGCTCGAAATATATCAAATCACTTTTTATAACAAAATAAACAATAAAAGAAGTAGGTTTTTTTTATAAAACATTTTAGACATCATCTGGGATAACAGTATCCTGAAATTTTAAGGTTGTGCATCTTTAATAAAAAAATATCCTATTTAAACAGGCATCAAATAAATTAATTTAAATATTTGATAGAAAGATAGCGTTTGAGATAAAAAAAAAAAAAAAAAAAAAAAAAAAAAAATAAGAACTATTTGGTGTTCCCAGTGCCAAAAATTTAGAGGTAACAGTGAAACCAAGTAGGCAAAATAGTATTATTCGCCTTATTGACGTTCCTGATGAAGGTAGATCCAGAAAAGCGCTACAGTCGCATGCAACTTTAATTTTTTGTTTTGCCGTAGTTTTTTATTGATTGCATGACGATAATATATTGCCTTAAGATTGATTTCAGTTCCAAGTAATGATACGGAAGGAATTCTTAATGTATGGCGTCACAATGAACGTTGTGCTAGGCGTGCTTCAGTAGGCCCCTATAGTTAAAACAGTGTACAGGGTTGCGTTCAATATCGTAGCGGCTACGTAGTGCTACGTATATTTATGACTATTGAACGTGTACAGCTAGCCGAGTTTTCTGCATATATATTGATAGCAGCTACGTAGCGGTATTGAACACAACCCTGGTTCAGTGATGGTGCAGTGATGGTTCAGTGATAATATACGTCATACTAACTTAACTACGAAATAAAACAATGAACTAAAATTAAAATCATACTAAACTTCTAAGACCAGAGGCTCCTGAATTGGGACAGGCGCACAAACGCGGCGGGGTAAACATGTTTCGTGAGATCACAACCCTTCCCCTATACATCTAGCCAATGAAGAAAAAAAACCCACAGCAATACAAACAGTTAAACGCACTTTAAAAGAAATCCAAGTCCATGTCAGAAAAGGAAACAAAATAAACTAATCAAAATGACAATGATAATAAATTAACAAAGGACTACTATATATAAAGCTAGCAGTTACTGACAAATGCCAGCTCCAGACCTCATCAATTAAGCTAATTTAAAGATAATAACTTCATCATATGAATAACAAGCTAACTGTTGGACTTATTGTTTATTTGTTCCTGAACACGCATGAAATATTTGTCACTGGCAACCAAAAATGGATAATTTAAAATAGGTTGTTCCTGAACATTTGATAAATTTAAGATGTTTATAAACAAAATATTAAATAAATTTATATGATACATATGTAAAAGAGGACTTATAAATAATTTATAAAAAAAACAGCTTGTGTTTATCTTTTAAAACCAAAAAGTTGTGCATTTCTGATTCCTTTCACGGATTTGGCTATACTTTTTGGACCTTTTGGATTATAGCTCTTCATCTTTTATATAAGCTTTGGATTTCAAATATTTTGGCCACGAGCATCACTGAAGAGACATGTATTGTCGAAATGCGCATCTGGTGCAAGAAAATTGGTACCGTTAATTTTATTACTACCACTGGGTCGATGCCTCTGCTGGTGGACTATAAGTCCCCGAGGGTATCACCACCCCAGTAGCCAGTACTTCGGTACTGGCATGAAAATACGGATTTTTTGTGTTACTAAAATTTACTGTTACAAAATGATAGAAATTATTAGAAATTAAGGAATGTATCTCCCTCATGCAAAGCTCGGATTCCTTTCACGGATTTGGCTATACTTTTTGGACCTTTTGGATTATAGCTCTTCATCTTTTATATAAGCTTTGGATTTCAAATATTTTGGCCACGAGCATCACTGAAGAGACATGTATTGTCGAAATGCGCATCTGGTGCAAGAAAATTGGTACCGTTAATTTTATTGTACAAGCATCAGTCCAAACGGTGTCTAAGGGTGCAACCATTTAACTTCAAAAGTTGGGATATGGTTGTTTTGTCAAAGTGAAGAAAAAACGCTCTGAGCGCAAACAATTTCATTAAGTTTTCCATCGCTTTAGATTTTTTATATATCTCGTAGCTAGTGCCCCTTTAACAAAATTGATAAATGGTTTCATTTGTTTAGTGCAAATTCTAAAGGGGCACATAACTTAAAGTATTAGCATATTTTTAATGCTGAAAAGATAAGAATGGCTAAAAGAATTACAGAACAAAGAAATGCTACCCGCCCCCACCCCCTCGTTGCCACTAATCTAGACCCTCACTGTGTCGGAAAGTTTCGTTTAATATATTTTACTGTTTTTGTCTCCAAATAGAATATTGGTACAAAGTGTTGTTAATATATGTATTATTACTGACGAGGTGAACACAAAGAAAAATATTGCTTGACTCACGGCAAAGTTTGCTATGTATTCTTACCAAATTAAAATCGTTAAAAATTGCATTTGTGTTTAACCCATTGAATAATGAAAAAGCACCTCACTAAAAATATGGCCAAATAAACAATTAAACTTCAGACATTTCTGCATCTTATGGTATCTATTTTATAAAAATCACTCATAGACTTACTTGGTAATAATTTTTTGAAAAATACCGATTTTAGTTGAAATAATAGGACATTTTTTGAGTGGGAACTCACTTTTGACCTATGACTGTAAGCGTCATATATCTTGAATTTAATATATTGAAAACGGACTGAAATTCTTTAGTTGTATAATATTAATGTTGATATAAAAATATCGCCATAATTCGCCATCCATAATAATTATTTTTTAAAATGTTTATTTGGCATGCCATACTCGATAAAAGTGCGGACGTGAAAGAAAGCACTCTTCTCGGTTTACGATACACTTACGATGATACACACGACGTAACTTGCGATCAACTTAGTAGTTCTTTACGATGCCTTTGTGAAACACACGTAACGGGAACGTAGAACCACACGTAAACCGATCGTAAACTGATACGATCATCGTAAGTTAAGAAGGCTTTGTGAAACGGTGGCCTGGTCACAACGAACCCACGACACATTAATGCAGCGCAACGACATGAAAATTGGTCAAATCGTGGGTCATTTGTCATCATCGTACGACAGTCGCACGATATTTTGAGCATCGTGGCGCTGTCGTGTGTCGTGGGACGAAAATTGGACATGCACCTTTTTTGCTCTACGATTTTGTATCGTGACTGTTGTGATAGTGTCTTACCACTGTCGTGCAACTGTCGTGCGATAAACACATTGTCGTGGGTACCAACATAGACCATTTTAATAAAGAAAAATCTTACAACTGTTGCACGATTGTCGTACGACAATCCGACGACTGTCGCAAGACACTCGTGATACAGTTCTCACGAATACCAAATTTCGTACGATGCTCGCACAACATTGCTTTAGTTACGTACGACAGTGGTACGTTCGTCGTGCAACATATTTTTGTTTTCTTCAGAAGGATACAATTCGGCGGGAATGAATGTATGGAAAAACATATCGCTGCCGTCTATTCCACCAGAACGATTACGCTAGGTCCTGCTAAATAGGCGCCTTGCCGGACTCAAACAAGAGAACAATATGGTATTGTTAGCCCGTGAACAGTATAGGAACCAGCGAATAGCCCGTCTTTGGTGGGTTAGGCCATGGATCGAACGGCGCCTTATGTTTGGGCAGAATAGTATACACTGATGCAAGAGTTGGAGCGGGAATCTGCCGGTGATTTCGTTGGACTCATGAGGATGGAGCCTGGCATGTTTCAAGACAGTGGCACGACAGTCGTACGACAGTGACACGCGCATCCTATGACATGAAAACCTGAAAAATAGCCCCAAACAACTCACGACTGTCGTACGACTGTCGCACGACCGGCTTGCGACTTACCTACGACAGTATAATTACAATTCTATTTTCTCTGTCGTGTACCCATCGTGGACATGTCGTAGTTGATGTGACCACTCGAAATGTTGTTTTTTTTACATTTTGCACGACAGTGCCACGACAACTTTTTTTATAGATCTTCCACGACAAAAAATTGTACGATCTGTTGTGACCGGGGCTTACATAATAATAAATTAAACTGTCAAAACTAAAATCGCTAAACTAGTATGTTAACAATAATTTGGTTCTATATATACCAACAAATGATCTCGTACATGGCTTCATTCCCCGATATTGTGTGTACAAACCAAATTGGGCTATCTCGATCTACTGTTGTATGCTGGCCTTTTTTGATGATTTGGTTTGGTTAGTTTTGGAGCAGGTCTTTGATTATGTATCTTCTTTGACATAGGAAGTGGGTTCAAGTGTTCGATGGTCTTATTCTTTTCGGAAATACACATCATCTTCTTATATATTATACTTTGGAAACATACAGTGTTCCTACCTTGTTTTTCTCTTTATAGCTCAGAATTTATACAAGATCATCCGCTACCATTAACCTAAATAATATTAACAAATGGTACCTAGTTGTTTGTTTCTTTATGACTTGAAAAAGATACGATTGACAACCTAACAAAGAAATTTGCCTCGATTTCAAAGAAAACATAAATATGAATCGTATTTGATCTTTTTCGAATAATATTTTAAGGATAAATTATGTCCTTCATAATCCCTAATTATATTCCCTTTTTATACATTGCTGTAAGTGTCTTTCAAGATAAAGCTTAGCATGTTCTCCAAACAAAATTTGAAGAAAAAGTCATTGAGACAGAAATGTGATTACGACTTATTGGTCCTTCCTATACGTTAATTTATAAGAGGTTACACAAATATGACCTAAAATGCAAAGATAATAATAAAGTGCCTTCTGGTTTCGAAAAAAAAATCATCACATTCTGTCTAAATTGAAACCAGGATAATACAAAATATATGAAAATAAATGACAGAGGTTATTTGAAATGATATTTTAGTTTCGACAGAATTAAAATCAGAATGTTTCATATGTATCTACACTTGTTACACAATACTATAGTTCCATATATAACCTACAGAGAAAGTCGTCACGATCAAATACATGTGTACACGATAACAAGACATGATGGTCTATGTAATTATTTCTGTAGTCTGTATTCAATTTGTTTAACTTGATTATTAATAAATATTTTTACAATAGAGACAAGAAAATTCATTTGAGGTAAAACTGCAAGAAACCCCAGTTATTTATTGTTCTGTAAAATACACAATCATTCATCATCTTTGTATATGTTTATTGAATAACAACTACGTTTTTTAAAGCTCATATCATCATGTTGTTTTCTTTCTTTAATCAGATGATTTATAAGAATAATTCTTTGAAATATACCGTTGGCTAAAAAGATAAAACAGTCCCAAAATACATGTATACCTAACTTAAAATAGACTATGACATGCATTCTCGATTAGCCTTTTCTCAACCTCCTGTTAGTCATGCGCGATAAGAAAGACTCAGTAAAACATTTAACATTTTCTATATTATATTCACACTATATATCAATGAAAAAAGTAGCAAATGTAATTGTTAAGATATAATTGACGTAAATAACCAACCTTATATAAAACTTCTTATCACTGATAACAGATGAGTTGTCATCTGCAGTTACTTCCCTTTTCTCGTTTCGTTACTTGACAATCACACGATTACAGAAAAGCTGCAAAATAAAGCTCGTAACAACTTCATCTAAGTTTCTTCATTACGTTCCTTTCCCTAATGGAATATAGAACAGATATTGTCTTTTAAGGACAATAAAATTAAAAAAAGTTATTATGAAAATTTTGAAAGATGTATATTATTGGTCACTTGGTCGATACCACTTCTGCATGGTGCACTGTTAGTCCCCGATGCTTGCCATAGTCCAGTTGTAACTGCAATCTCAACTACATGATATATACAAAAAATAAATTAAGAAACTTAGCTTTTTTTTTTATTCTCTTTTGCTTTCATTGCACCGCTAGTACATGTATTTTTAGATAAAGTTACTTAATTTTCAAATTTGAAATTTTGAGCGTTCTTGAAAAAGATGAACCAGAAAACTCTTCTGCATCAGATTTTTACTTTTTATCGCTATTACCACTTTGAAATTTTGGTTCAGTAACTTCGTTGTGAGCATCAACCCTTATTTTAAGGAAATCAAATTAGAAATGCCGACTCTAGAATATCGGAATCAACTTGGGGGATTTACTCCATATGTAGGTGTTGCATGAATGTTTCTACTGAAAGACGGAAACTAACTAAAACCCCACCACAATCTGTATGTATGTGCCTGTCCCAAGTCAGGAGCTTGTAATTCAGTGGTTGTCGTTTATTTATGTGTTACATAATATTATTTGTTTTTCTTTCAATGTATGTACATAAATGAGGCCGTTAGTTTTCTCGTTTGAATTGTTTAACATTGTCTTATCGGGGCCTTTTATACATGTAGCTGACTATGCGGTATGGACTTTGTTCATTGTTGAAGACCGTACGGTGACCATTAGTTGTTGATTTCTGTGTTATTTTGGGTTCTTGTGGAGAGTTGTCTCATTGAGAATCATACCACATCCTCTATTTTTATATTTATAATAATAGAAAAAAAAGTATTTCCATTTCTGAATGATAAGGTTTCATTACAGAACTGTATGGTGTAATTATTAATTATAGTTTAAGTATGTAGCATACTATAAACGTTACATCAATCGTTTACTATGATAGTTTCAATGCCTCTATGAAGGGCTTTTGATTTTAAAACTTTCAAGAAAATATTAGATTTCATTTATTTGCTTTGAAATCTACGATATAAAAACGTTCTACTACGCTCTACTATCATTACAAAATTATAAGACTGGTATAATAGTAATATTATAAAAAAGCAAACTAAAACAAAACCAGAATGAAAAGCAAAAACTGAGTTAATGAATTATTTCAGCTAATGGTATGGACATTTGTTTAATGCATAAAAAATATCTCTTTCATTAGCGTTTAACGAAAATTATTAACAATCATGATCAAATGCACAAAGCAAACAACTGTGTAAATATTGACCCACAAGCCAATGAAATTATAAGTATACGTTATAGTTATTGACCAAGCAAGTCGGTATATGGGATTTAATTTGCACAGCTCGAGTGACCCTGTTTAACCCGAACGACGAAGGAGTTCGGGTTATTGGGTCATCTCGTGCTGTGCAAATTAAAACATATACCGATTTGATTGGCCAATAACTGTTTTAACACATGACGTCAACGACGTCAACGATTTCCCCGCATAAATCACATCCGCCCAACAAGACGTTGCAATGGATGGATTTCATCATGAATTATCGGAGGATGATATGATCTTATCACAAGTAATAGAAACATTGGAGGATGAAATGGAACTGAGAAATGTAAATATAGAGGACTTTTTTGGAGAGTTTCCTAGTAATGTGTTGGATGAGAATGCATCTGGAGATTTAATCAACACCTCAGCTGTTTCATTTGACCTAGGACTAGACTTAGATTTATGGTTGCAAGTTCCTTCGGAAAACGGAAAGATCCAAAATGTCAAGGTACGTCTTTTTTTAGAATTATCTGCCACGCGCAGAGCCATTATTGCATGATTTGAGGTGTGGACCCATAGACGGATCCAAGGGATGGAGTCCCGGGTCCCTCGTTTGTGGAAAAAAATGGTTAATTATATAGGGAATCACTGAAACATGACGCACGCCCCCTCCTTTGAGGTCAGTCAGCCCTCCCCCTTTAATAAAAAGTTCCCATTATTTCATGATTTGAGGTGTGGACCTATAGACAGATCCAAGGGATGGAGTCCCGGGTCCCTCTTTTGTGGAAAAAAATGGTTAATTATATAGGGAATCACTGAAACATGACGCGCGCCCCCTCCTTTTAGGTCAGTCAGCCCTCCCCCTTTAATAAAAAGTTCTGGATCCGCTACTTAGACCCTTGTAAAATCATTTGCGGAAACTTCCGACTAGTTTTACTGTTTAATTGTTCTCATCCGGAACATTCATGAAATATTTGCCACTGCCGGATTTTGCCTCTGCGATGTGTTAAATTATGTGATATTATCTCATTTTAGGATGAAAAACCTAAAGATCAGGAACAAGGAGTCAAACCAAGGTTTGCAGAAATGACAGACAATGAAATTGATACACTTATTGAAGATGCTGAGAACAAAAACACAAAGAAAACCACAAAATGGGCAGTTAATGTCTATGAAGACTGGAAGAATTCTAAAATTGGTAGTGGTTTAATTATACCAAACCTGAAGGATTTGTCTGTTCAAGATATTAACAGCATTTTAGGAAAATTTGTAGTAGAAGTTCGAAAAAAGAATGGAGAGAAATATCCAGCGAATACACTTTATCTTCTTGTAACTGGACTTCTAAGAGGAATGCGGTCACAAGGTGTTTCTAATCTTAACTTTTTGAACGAGTCTGATGACAGATTTCTGAGGTTTAGACAAATACTTGACGCACAGATGAAAAAATTAACAGCAGATGGGTATGGTATAAATGTTAAACAAGCAGATCCAATTTCAGTTGAACAGGAAGAAATTTTGTGGGACAAGTCTGTGTTTGGTAATCATTCATCCGAAAGTTTTTTCCTGAACAAGTTGATATTGAAAATACAGAAAATGCATTTAATGTTTCAAAACCAGAAGGAAAATGTCGAGGACTGCCAAGCAACAGCTCTTTTCAAAACTGCGTGTTCAATTTTGTAACGAAGATGTGAACCTCACAGATTTTTTTCTCAATGTTTAACACTGAATTGTTAATTTACGTTGTTTTTAAGCCGTACATAGAAATGTATGAAAAGCGGGTATTTTTCACTGTGTCAGGTTGTGACACTGATAACTTACATAACAAGACTACAATGAGGAAGATGTCGATGATAATTTATTTTCATTTTTTTTAATGACAATTTTTTTTTATTGATGGAAAAATAATTTTAGTATTAAATCAAACTCTGTTCTTTATCTTATTTAGATTTGTATTTTGTTGATTGTAATGCTACTACATTTGTTTTGTATGTTTTCTATTCTGATGTTTTATCAAGTGACTTATTGTTATGTCCGAGTATAGATACATGTATCCACTTGATATTTCTTACAAAAAAGAGAAAAACAAATATCTGTAGTAGCAATGGAATCAATAAACGTTAAGTACTGTACAATAATCATCTGTCAAGGACGTGACCTGTGCAATAACTGAAGTAGTTAATGCACACCTGACCCGTGCATTATCCAGATTATACCACAGTAAGATCAAAGGGATTTTGCCTCTGTCATGTGTTAAAGAGTAAACATGATCGGTATTCCCATTCTGATTACTATATATGGTTAAATATTTATTAAATAATTTGTTAATAGGTGCAAATAAATTAACATGACTTTTTGTATTTTTCATGCTAGTTTAACATAGGAAATAATTATTGCTTAATACATCATGTTAAATTGTTCATTAACACGATCAACAACTCTTTGAAATTATCAAGATGTCTACACGTTAATGACAATTTTGGGAGTACTACGCGCCATTTTGGATTTGCCTTCGTCAGGAAAGCTGAGAATAATTAAAACGTTTGAAGGCCAGGGATTACACAAATGTACCAACTCGAAGGTCCCCGTGCTAGTTATTTTTTTGCAGAGCTAGTGCAATAAGTTTTCATAATCACGATATCGATACTGTTGTCAGTCACACGATTTAAAATATCAAAAAAATAAAAAATCGTTGTGAGCAAGCGTACATATTCCACATTGTCATTGGGTAAACAATATAAATCTCAACAGAATACTAAGTTCAAAGGCTCACAACTCCTACGAAAATCGGTCGATAAAGGTTCTTGCGGTTTGTACATGTACATGTTTTGACCTAGCTATCTACTAATTTCTATACAAGTTTGTCGCGTGGTTTCAGAGGAGGTGCGATAACAACCTGTTGTAGTAGTATATTTAGGCCTAAATAGTAAGTTTAACAGGGTATAACTCTCGGGGAAAAAGGAATAATAAACCTGTCGAAATGCGCATCAAGTATGTTCTTATTATCTACATAGTGTCAAGGAATTCTGTTGTGATGTTTTAGATGAGTTCCGATGACAAGAACAGGATTGATGTATAGACGGACTGGTAGAAATATTACAATGACCATGTGTTTTAGTATAAGAAGTATATTTTATTTCGTTTGAAATTGGGGTTTTCCTGTTTGCTATTTGTTGTAATTATTTATAGACGTGGAAAAAAGGATTGCAACACCTTGATTTTTTAAAACTTGATAATGCAGCCTCTTATTTTGGATGGAATATGATAAAATATTTGTAAAATTATATTGAAACATAGTTTATGATAACATTGGCATTTAAACGAACAAAAATGTATGAAAAAAAAGTTTTATCTAACCACAATTTTAATAACAAAATGAGGTGTATTTGGTACAAAAAAATGCATTTTACAACTTTTACTTTAGTCGAACTTTTCAATGTCAGACATTTCAAAATTAATCTTACGATGATAGTTCACATCATGGTTGATCGTTATACGCCAAAGAATTAGTACTTTGTTCGTAGCCTCCATTCAAACGGATACGCGCCTCTTAACGCGTTCTGATTTCTGCCATAAATCGACTAATTTGTTGCTAAGGTAGAAGCAACCATGCATTTTTGATGAAGAGCATTGTTTATTTCATGACGATTTTGAACTGGGTTGTCCTTTCGCGCACTTTACGCCCAATAGTGTCCAATATATGCTCGATATGGTTCAAATCCGGGCTACGATCGGGCCAAGAAAGATGAACCGAATTCCATTGGATGCTAATTTCCAACTTCCAAAAGCTCTGCACTTCATTTGATACGGACAACTGTGTGTCTGTTCGTAAGCAAAGGTCCCCGAAATAGTCTTATCGCACGATAACCAGTAGCGATGAGTCGATCTTGAACAGTTCTTGTTTAAAGGCTCCTGTATGGCCACCAATCTCTTTTTAGGATTGTATTGTAAGCAATGGGTTTCCTTCTGACCAATCTTCATTATTCTCAATTTACCCAAGCAGATGGTATAGGGGGTCTTCTTGATCTCGGAAGGTCTTTAACATCGTGTGTTGCCTGATTTTTATTCTCAGAACAACTTATAGTAGAATGGTTATGACCAACAATAGTTTACGTGCAGTTGTCACCTACTTGTCTTATGCTGATAATCTGCCAATTTGCTGCAGTTAAGTCTGACAGTTGTGGATGACCAATTACATAGTGTCAATCACTTAACTTTATAAACTTGGTTATCTAAAGTGTTGAAAACAATGAGGATAAAAACATCTGTTTTGTTGATTACGGATCCAAAACTGCATGTGCAGATAAGAACTTATCGAGTCGATATTTATTGATTAAACTCAGGTGATATTTAAATAATGTTTAACTAGTTCTATTTCAACAAATTATATCACAAAAAAATAAAGAGTGTTTTTTTAATTTCAATTTCAATTTGGTATTGCAATACTATTTTCCATGTGTATAGTATAACTAGTTCTGAGACTGGTTTTGCAACAGTATGTACTATTTATAAAGTTTGATGTTAGGTGCATAAGGCACGAGGAAAGTTTTTGGCGGTTTCTACGGGTAAGGTTTAATGGTACTATATAAAGTTTGGCATTTAAATGTATTAGTATCGAATGTGCTTGCAGTTGCGTCGAATTGAAGTTGGTCACATTAGTATATTTACAGTTGCTGCTTTGTTTAATTGTACGTACAGGCGTTGGAGGTATTAGCCGAGGAAAAAGAAATGATGCGAAAGAGGAACAATGTTATATATCATGTATTTATACGTTGTTTGAATCAAATAAATCTGTACAATAAAGTAAAATAAAATATTGTGTCACAAGAGAAAATAATATGTTACTGCGAGCAACTAATCCTATATCTGTGTTTGTCTTGTTTATAGCCTATTGAATTTAGAGATTAAATACAATGTACTTTAAATTCGGACGAGCAGGGCGAGGGAGAATTTAAAATACCTGACAAAGTTTGGTAGTAATCAATTATTATTAAAGAATTATACATTGATACATTGCCAATAGTAGCGGTGATGTTCAATGGAAAGGCATTCAATAAAAATAAAACTGTGCACGCTGGCGATAGTTTGGCGCCTGAGCTTTTCTAAATGCATTAGTATATATTTTAAATTATACACATGGAAAAAAGTATTGCTACACCTTGATTTTTTAAAACTTGAAAAATCAGTCTCTTATTTTGGATGGAATATGATAAAATATTTGTAAAATAATATTGAAACGTAGTTAATGATGACATTGGCATTAAAACGAACAAAAAATTAATGAAAAAAAGTTTTATCTAACCAAAATTTTTATAACAAAATGAAGTGTTTTTGGTACAAAAAAATGCATTTTACAACTTTTGCTGTAGTCGAACTTTATATTGTCAGACATTTCAAAATTAATCTTTAGATGATTGTTCATATCATGGTTGATCGTTATACGCCAAAGAATTAGTACGTTGTACACAGCCTCCATTCAAACGGATAACCGCATCTTAACGGCTTCTGATTCCTCCCATAAGTCGACTAATTTGTTGCTAAGGTAGCAGCAACCATTCTTGACGAAAGGTATTGTTTATTTCATGACGTGTTTGAACTGGGATGTCCTTTCGTGCACTTTACGGCCAATAGTGTACCATATATGCTCGATATGGTTCAAATTCGCACTACGACTGGGCCAAGGAAGATAAACCGAATTCCATTGGAACAATGGATCTTCCTCCACGACGCCAATTTCCAACTTTGGCGAACTCTGCACTATATTGGATACGCGAATCTGTGTGTCTGTTCGTAGGCAAAGGTTCCCGAAATGGTATTATCGCACGATAACCAGTAGCGATGAGCCAATCTCGAACAGTTCCTGTTTAAAGGCTCCTGTATGGTCATCACTCTCTTTTTAGGATTGTATTGTTTGCAATGGGTTTCCTTCTGACCAACCTTCATTATGCTTGATTTTCACTAGCAGATGGTATAGGGGGTCTTCTTGACCTCGGAAGGTCTTTAACATCGTTTCTTGACTGATTTTTATTCTCAAAACGACTTATAGTGGAATGGTGATGACCAACAATACGTGCAATTGTCACAGCGACATACCTGCTTCCCTCATGCTGATTATTTGCCATCTTGCTGCAGTTATGAGTTGTGAATGACCAATTACAAGGTCTCAATCACATAAATTTATAAACTTGGTTATTTTAAGTGTTGAAAACAATATTGAGGATAAAAACAGCTGTTTTAGTGTTTACGAGTACAGTACCTGCATGTGCAGATAAGAACTGATAGAGTCGATATTAATTTTATTGATTAAACTCAGGTGATATTTGAATAATGTTCAATTAGTTCTATTTCAACAAAATTATTTAACAAAAAAATTAAGTGTTTTTTTAATTTGAATTTCAATTTGGTGTTGCAATACTTTTTTCCATGTGTATAGATCCAATCAAAGGATTCTAATTTGACACACTCGAAATATTACCACAGTTCGTGCGTTCGTGCATTCTAAGTTTGACCAATAATATAGTTACATGTATAATAATATAGATGATACATTGTATCGAAGCAGAAAAATACGAAATTGTGATATGACCAGCCCAAATGTATTTACCAGTTCAAATAATGATTATTCGGAATAGAAAATGAATAGGAAAATATTATTATTCTGTCAAATTGTTTATTAAAATTAAATTAAAAAAATACACGTCACTGGGTCACTGGAATCGATATCTTACTTATTTATTTCCCCGATTTGGTCAGCTTCTGAACCTTCGTTTTTGGTTGGCTGTCAGTTTCAGAGTGTTCATTTTTAACAGTACACAGTGACTGGTATGCACACAATATAATTTATACTTTTACAAAATTGTTTTATTTTATGATCTATTAATCATTATCAAATAATTGCTATAAAACAAGGTGAAAACCTAATGGCAAGGCAATATTGACCAAGACTCCGTGTTGAATGTCGTAATCTGACCTATAGTGGTTTACTTTAACAAATTGTGACTTAGATGGAGAGTTGTCTCATTAACACTTATATCACATCCTCTAATATCTACTTGCTGTTGTCTATTACGTTCAGACTCTTATAAAATTCAGCTGTTTTCACCCGGCACTTTAAGGTTTATTTGTGTTGTTTTAATCCAAGTAGTTGTTTCTGAGAGAAATCGACATAGTTTAAAGACGCGGAACATGAAGATAACCTCTAAATGAATGGTTTAAAACCCAGGTGTTCTGGAGGGTATGGTTAATATTGCGGAAATGTTTCTACATCATCAGTTGTAAAGATTAGTTTGTATACAATCTTTTCTATAATGGAATAATTATGTAGTCGGAAATTACAATTGCACGAATTTGTAATCGCATTGAAGTACATACGTCACACAACGACAGTAATGTTTGCTGTTTTGTCAATTAATATACCAAAAGTGCATTCCGTGCATACTTAATTTGTTTTTCAGTCGAAATCGAAATCATTTCGGTCGAACGATTTTGTATAAACAAACTATCTACAGTGTAAACAAAACAATTATCCAGATTTATACAGAAATAAGACACATCAAGTGTAGTTTATTCTTCATCTGCACCAAGAGATGCAGTGATTACAAGTTTTTTGAAATGAAGTTCACTATCCCTAAACAGTTTAAACCAGCTTGCACAAAAAAGGCAATTAATTCAAATAACTGTTCCTTCATTTTCATTGTATAATAGTTCTCTAGAAGTACTTTTTTTCATAATTATCTTAAAGTTAAATAGACATTTTAGAACTACAAACGTATGACGCACAATGGATACCAAAATAAGAACTCCTCTATATGTGTTACAAGTGGTGCACTGTTATTCGTATTAGTTGTTAAAAAACACATAAAAATACTATATGTTACAAGCATTTCTGAGCGCATTTGTATTTGACTTAAAATGGTTAAGGAGTTCCTAAAAACGTTTCTGTTTTACACTTCCAAAAGGTCCACTATAGATAAAGGTACTGCTCATGCAAGGTCGACCTTCTTTTGCATTTAATTTTGACCGGTTCTCAGAAAAATGGCTCTCGTAAATTTTATTAAATAAGAATGTTTTCGATTCTAGGCTTTAATAATACAAACGTAGAGAGATTATCAAGAGGGTGATAAAAAAAGAAAAGTAAAAAAAACCGGACAACACAAGTAAGCGAAAGACAAACAGACAAAACGTTTCATAAATCGCTTCATATAAAATGCATTTTTAATTTGCACAAAAATCAATAAAACGCTTCATAGAAAATGTTTTGGTAATCTACACAAAAATTAAGAAAGCGCTTTGTTAAAAATGCATTTTTAATGTACAAAATATTTAATATAACACTTTTTTGAAAAATCACTTTTGATGTAATGTTTGTGTTACAGAATACCACGGAGTAAGTCGTCTCTCGATTTTGCCACAATCATTATAATATCTTTTTTTTCTCGGATCGTGGTCACATATACACATATATAGTTTAACAAGGGTCTTATAAAATGACGTTGAGAAAACACAAAGCGTCAGACTTCTTAACCCATACTACACTTATGGTACTCTAGAAAACACAAAGCGTTATGGTACTGTAGAAAATACAAAGCGTCAGACTTCTTTACCCATACTACACGTATGGTACTGTAGAAAACATACAGCGTCAGACTTCTTTACCCATACAACACGTATGGTACTGTAGAAAACACAAAGCGTCATCCCTCTTTGTCCATACTACACGTATGGTACTGTAGAAAACATAAAGCGTCAGACTTATTTACAGATGCAACACGTATAGTACTGTAGAAAACACAAAGCGTCAGACTTCTTTACCCATACAACACGTATGGTACTGTAGAAAACACAAAGAGTCAGACCTCTTAACCCATACAACACGTATGGTACTGTAGAAAACATAAAGCGTCAGACCTCTTAACCCATACAACACGTATGGTACTGTAGAAAACACAAAGCGTCAGACTTCTTTACCCTTACAACACGTATGGTACTGTAGAAAACACAAAGAGTCAGACCTCTTAACCCATACAACACGTATGGTACTGTAGAAAACACAAAGCGTCAAACTTCTTTACCCATACTACACGTATGGTACTGTAGAAAACATAAAGCGTCAGACTTCTTTACCCATACAACACGTATGGTACTGTAGAAAACACAAAGTGTCATCCCTCTTTACCCAGACTACACGTATGGTACTGTAGAAAACATAAAGCGTCAGACTTCTTTACCCATACAACACGTATGGTACTGTAGAAAACACAAAGCGTCAGACTTCTTTACCCATACAACACGTATGGTACTGTAGAAAACATAAAGCGTCAGACTTCTTTACCCATACAACACGTATGGTACTGTAGAAAACATAAAGCGTCAGACTTCCTTACCCATACAACACGTATGGTACTGTAGAAAACACAAAGCGTCATCCCTCTTTACCCATACTACACGTATGATACTGTAGAAAACATAAAGCGTCAGACTTCTTTACCCATACAACACGTATGGTACTGTAGAAAACACAAAGCGTCAGACCGCTTTACCCATACTACACGTATGGTACTGTAGAAAACACAAAGCGTCAGACATCTTTACCCATACAACACGTATGGTACTGTAAAAAACACAAAGCGTCAGACCTATTTACCCATACTACACGTATGGTACTGTAGAAAACACAAAGCGTCAGACATCTTTACCCATACTACACGTATGGTACTGTAGAAAACACAAAGCGTCAGACTTCTTTACCCATACAACACGTATGGTACTGTAGAAAACACAAAGCATCAGACTTCTATACCCATACAACACGTATGGTACTGTAGCAAACATAAAGCGTCAGACTTCTTTACCCATACTACACGTATGGTACTATAGAAAACACAAAGCGTCAAACTTCTATACCCATACAACACGTATGGTACTATAGAAAACACAAAGCGTCAGACTTCTTTACCCATACTACACGTATGGTACTGTAGAAAACACAAAGCGTCAGACTTCTATACCCATACTACACGTATGGTACTATAGAAAACACAAAGCGTCAGACTTCTTTACCCATACTACACGTATGGTACTATAGAAAACACAAAACGTCAGACTTCTTTACCCATACTACACGTATGGTACTGTAGAAAACACAAAGCATCAGACTTCTATACCCATACAACACGTATGGTACTGTAGCAAACATAAAGCGTCAGACTTCTTTACCCATACTACACGTATGGTACTATAGAAAACACAAAGCGTCAAACTTCTATACCCATACAACACGTATGGTACTATAGAAAACACAAAGCGTCAGACTTCTTTACCCATACTACACGTATGGTACTGTAGAAAACACAAAGCGTCAGACTTCTATACCCATACTACACGTATGGTACTATAGAAAACACAAAGCGTCAGACTTCTTTACTCATACTACACGTATGGTACTATAGAAAACACAAAACGTCAGACTTCTTTACCCATACTACACGTATGGTACTATAGAAAACACAAAGCGTCAGACTTCTTTACCCATACTACACGTATGGTACTGTAGAAAACACAAAGCATCAGACTTCTATACCCATACTACACGTATGGTACTATAGAAAACACAAAGCGTCAGACCGCTTTACCCATACAACACGTATGTACTGTAGAAAACACAAAGCGTCAGACCTCTTAACCCATACAACACGTATGGTACTGTAGAAAACACAAAGCGTTATGGTACTGTAGAAAACACAAAGCGTCAGACTTCTTTACCCATACAACACGTATGGTACTGCACAAAACACAAAGAGTCAGACTTCTTTACCAATACTACACGTATGACACTGTAGAAAACACAAAGCGTCAGACTTCTTTACCCATACAACACGTATTGTACTGTAGAAAACACAAAACGTTGTGGTACTGTAGAAAACACAAAGCGTCAGACCTCTTTATCCATACAACACGTATGTACTGTAGAAAACACAAAGCGTCAGACTTCTTAACCCATACAACACGTATTGTACTGTAGAATACACAAAGCGTCAGACTTCTTTACCCATACAACACGTATGTACTGTAGAAAACACAAAGCGTCAGACTTCTTTACCCATACTACACGTATGTACTGTAGAATACACAAAGCGTCAGACTTCTATACCCATACTACACGTATGTACTGTAGAAAACACAAAGAGTTATGGTACTGTAGAAAACACAAAGAGTTATTGTACTGTAGAAAACACAAAGCGTCAGACTTCTTTACCCATACAACACGTATGTACTGTAGAAAACACAAAGCGTCAGACTTCTTAACCCATACAACACGTATGTACTATAGAAAACATAAAGCGTCAGACTTCTTTACCCATACAACACGTATGGTACTGTAGAAAACACAAAGCGTTAGACTTCTTTACCCATACAACACGTATGTACTATAGAAAACACAAAGCGTCAGACTTCTTTACCCATTATACATGTATGCGCATGTGCGATAAGTAAGAAGTTGATTTTTTTTCGCAGAGAAATATAAATGTGGATTTATTGTGTTATATTGTGCTATATTGTGAAATTATAACGAACTTTGGATTAATCTGTTTCTCCACTATATATCATGTATCCTGTCATAAATGAGAAAGAAGCAAACACCCGGTAGAAAAAGAAAAAGATCGAGTCGAACTGTCTCAGACACTGAACAAGAACTAGTGCCTCTGTCAAAGCGCCCAGATACCAATTCAAGTCCTGTATCACCACCTACAACTATGGAAAATAAAGCCGATCCACAAAAAAACCGTCAGTGAATGAAATTTATGATTTATTAGTCAAAGTCAGTGAAAATCAAATCACTCTCAAACGGTCACTAGCACAACGTATTACTGATCTGGAAATCGGTCTCAGAAACAATATTACCATCAAAATAAGAACTTTAAAAGAAGAAATTGATCTGGAATTTACAAAATTGGATAATAAAATAGAGAGCTTAAAACATAAGATTGAAACACTTGAGAATAGCCAAGCCAATACACAAGTGGTATATTTACAAACGAAAGGTGCAGACACGCAATAGCCAACGTAATTGAAGCAATAGAATGTTTTCAAAGCGGACTCCGTGAAATTGACAATCTTTATAAACTATTCGTTGACACATTTCATAGTGAAATGGACCAACAGCTTGTCTACAACGATAAACATAATGAACATAACGGCAAAAGGAGGCGAAAAATAGAAAAACCATACTGGAACAGTAATCTTAATGAACTTCTCAATAAAACGCATCGGTCGGAAAAAGATTTTCTACGATGTAACGACAACAGACGCACACGAGATAGACTGAAGCAGATTTTTATAGTGAATCGGAAAAGCTTTGATAAATGTCTGAGGCAAGCGGAACGACAGTATCAGGCGGAACAACGCAACAAATAAAAAACACTAAATACGCAAAATCCTAAAGAATTTTGGAAGGAAGTAAACAAATTGGGACCAAAAACCACTAAACAAAACATTGATTAAGTTTTTCGGGAAGATGGAACAGTTACATATGACACAAACGAAATTCTTGAACGTTGGCGAAGCGAGTGCTCGAAGCTTTTTTCGGCAGAAATAACGGAAGTTGATGACTTATTTATGTCCAACATTGAACAGTTAAATGCGCAAATGGAGGCCGAAATCGATAACCTAGATTTAAACGAAAGTAAAACTATTAAGGTTACGGATGCTACACTAAATGATGATATTAACATTGAAGAGACTAAAAGTGCCATGAAAAGACTGAAATCAGGCAAATCAGTAGGAGTTGATCATCTACCAAATGAAATTTTTAAAAACAAAAACGCTATTCGCCTTATTCATAAATGATTTAATACCTGAAATAAACGCTCTTGGCTGTGGAGTTCTACTAGAAAATAACTTTTCACTCAGTACGTTGCTATATGCCGATGACATAGTTTTCATTTCTAGCTCTGCCGCGAGCCTACAAACACAACTAGACACGTTGAACAACTGGTCGAGACGATGGCGCTTAAATGTGAATATTGACAAAACTAAAGTACTACACGTAAGGAAAGCTACAGTTGCACGAAGCGAATTTGTGTTTAAAATTGGCGACAAAATGGTTGACTATACTTCACAGTACCGCTACCTAGGTCTTACAGTGTCAGAAACGTTAGACTACAACATCAGTGTAAACGAGTTGATTACTGGTAGCAGTCGTGCTTTGGGTTCCCTTGTTTCGAAATATTACAGTACAGATGGATTTGATTATGATACGTATACTAAACTTTTTGAAAGTACAGTCGCCCCAATTATGACCTACTGTGCTGAAGTATGGAGGTTTAAAGCGTACGAATTACTAGACAAACTGCAAAATAGAGCTATTCGATCTTTCTTAGGAGTTGGAAAGTTTACACCGATACCGGGAATGACAGATGAAATGGCATGGATTCCAGTCTCTATCCGAAATCATTGTCAGATGATAAAGCTTTGGTGTCGTATTGTAAATATGCACTCTGAAAGATTACAATCACGGATATATGCTTGGGACTGTAGTTTTTCACGAAATCATAAGAATACGTGGTACAACAATATAAAATCAATTATGAATGAAAGTGGACTTGATACTTTATTTAACTCGAAATATACGGATGGACTTAGTACCAAGTTTATTAGTAATTTTGCAAAAGACATGCTAATGCAAAAGTACGAGATCACATGGGAAAAAGCCGTAGAAGCTATGCCAAAACTCCGCACGTATAGAGACTTGAACACCACATACAGTGTTCAGCCGTACCTAAAATCAGGCATTTCACGCCACGAAAGATCATCAGTTGCAAGACTGAGATGTGGTGTTTTCCCCCTTGAAACCGAGAAAGGGCGTTACCGGGGAGTCCCGGGCGATAGACGACTTTGTAAAGTTGGCAGAACTGGAAGCGTAGAAGACGAAAAACACTTTTTATTACATTGTCCTACCTATTCGTTACAGAGAAATCGAATGCTATTGGACTGTCAACAAAGATATAACTGTAATTTTGATAACATGTCTGACATGGATAAATTAAAATTTTTACTTAGTGCCGGTGTTAAAATAGTGTCAAAATTTATCACTAACATTTCTGATATTAGAACACAAACATTAATGAGAAAAAATTAACTACTTATTTATTGTACATTAAAATTGATATTTGATAATTATAACAGATAACTATGGGAATTTTAAAAGTACAGTGCATCATAAGCCTATGAAGGCTGGCTGACATAAAATATGTTTCAAATTTGTATTATAATATTAAATATCAGGCTGCACTTTAATAATAATAAAACAATATATATATATATGTATGGTACTGTAGGTGGAATGGTTATCAGTGACATGCATTGAAGTTATAGTACAGCGTTAAATAAAGGGAAGGATGGGAGAGAAAGAGGGGTTGTGTGGTCAAGTGGTACATTGTGTACCTAAAACTGAGATTACCTATACAAATGTCCTAGGAAAAAGCACAATTATTAACAGTTTAAGGTTGACAAGTACACATTAGGCTCCGAGTGTGAAAAACAATCATAAAATTAATAGTTTGGACACCATGGTAAACAAGAACTCGAACCTTTACATCAATTATAATATACTGTAAACAAAGTAGATTTATATTGATTACTATGAAGTTTGCTTGGTTTTATAGTGCAATTGCCCTTCAATTAACCATTAATTACAAAACATTTACATTTTTTATTACCATAACCTTTTGTTTTATTGACAATCTTAATATAAATAAGTCGCCATGTTACTGAAAAAAGAAACAACATTTTTAATAAAAAGAAGGAAACGGATGTTGTTTTACTTCATTATGGTATGGGGTTATTGCAAATTAATGGTTAGTAGAGTAATGAAATCAATATAAAACGATTTATGATCATAGGAAAATAAACAAATCTGCCCATAGTTTTACTATGTTTGACTGTGTAAACAAATCGAGAAACAAATAATTTGAAAAACTTCTTTTCAAAACCGCAAATAAATGATTAAAAGAAATGGTTATAGTTTAAGGCATTATGGCGTTGTCGTTTTATTTTCGAGTTGTGAATGTTCCTTTGGTTTCTCTCGCTTCCCTTTTAGTTTTAATTGTAATTACTATTAACTAATGACTCAGCAAAAATATCCCGATTTAACCATTTTAAATTATTTTCAGGAATGAAATTCAGAGGTTACAAACGAAATGTATTCACTCGGTAACTAAATGTTCTCGGTGCAGTCGGCTCTTTTACCAGACTACGTACATTAATATTATTCTTGTCATACATAAAAATGCTTTCTGATTTGGTCAAATGTCGAATATAAAAACACCGATCAATGTTGACGTCTATTAACCATACTAGGAGAATGAAAGAATCTCATAACAGTCTACATGTACGTTTTTTTATATTGTAGGCACAACAAAATGGACAAAAGTACAAAACAGATTCAGTTGGTCTCAGATATAAATTTAAAAACCGCTATAATAGAAGTATAAACATTATGAGTATATAGAATTATTTTCAAAGTTTATAATTAAATCCTGTGATAATGTCCAAGTAAATTCTGGATGTAGTTTTGTGCCTGTCCTATGTCAGTAATCTCGTCAGAAGTGATCGTATGTTTTTCGTTATTTGAAGAAGGGGGATGTTAATGATGTTAATGACAGATTATCACAAACTCCTCTGAATTGCTTCTTTTTATTCAGCTTGCAGTTTCGTGTAGGGTTAATGTTCTGCAGTGAAATCCCTCTTAAACAAAATCAAAGGCCAATTATTACATCGCTCTAGTTTTACTTTCATCTTGTCAAATATTAGTGACAAAAATCATAGAAAATGGTCTTTTATTCATTTGGTATAAATATACTTTTCTGATTTATAACTTGCATTTTTCAATTAGTACTAATAATACTCAGTTCAATGGTTTCATCAATGAGCATTTGTTGACTGTATTAGTTGTCACGACTGAATGCACATTCTAAATCAGCGTGGATATTGGACTATCAACAGTAATTTACTTTTCCGTATCACTTATATTAATATTAATACAACATACTTAGGAAGAATTAAAACTAATGAAAATAGGTATAAATGGGTATTTTTAGCAGCGGGAATTAATTCCGGAAACCCCGGATTAACTGGTCACTAAACTTTCTGTTTTTAATGAAAACATTAAACCAGTAGTGGGAGTAGTTTTTTTCGGTCGGTTGAATATCACCCGTTTACTTATTGCTTGCCCTTTAAAGTAGACTATCATCCTTGTGAACTGACTTTCAATTTTATCATGTTTATACGAATGTTTTTTCGTGTTATTTTACGTTTTGTCGAAGCTTCATTCCAGACTGCGACTCCAACTGTTCTCAACAAATCGTATGCGTACGTTCCAGTTAGATTTTAAGAACTGGCAGTGTATCGATTAACAACATGCATGTATCATGATCACATACGGCGTCGAGAATGTGGCAAGGGGCCGGAAAAATCTGCAATTAGTCGTGAGCCTTCCAATGAATACTAAATACACAGATAAAATTACTCATACAATCTGAAAGTAGACATAAAGTGTACTAACCGCAAATAATACGCCGAGGGGAAAACACGGGAAAACGCCTCTCATGAGATCATGAACCAGAAATTAAATTCAAGTAACTGGAAGTTACAACGCCTCCTACCGTTTTCGAAAATATGCACAAAATGCTACAGATCTACTGTAACATGTATACTGTTTTATAGACGAACAGAAGTGTATTTTGATTTACAACCTTCATGGCGGATAGTCTTAAGGGTATTGCAATTTTCAACTTCTTAATGAGATTTGTGTTAGGAAATTGAATTTTGTCATGAGATTTGTCCAGGATCGACAGGGGCAAAATTCGAAAACAACAAAGTTACCAAAGGATAATTAAAGAATTTACCTTGGAGTTTGTTATTTTTGATATTTTAGTGTTTATAACGTTTTAATTTTAACTTACTATTCTTTCGGAAGCTGCATGTACAGAGTCAGGATTATGACAGTTGTTTAGTCATTCGTTTTGTTTATTGATAAGGTGTGACTTTGTCAGTTTTTATTAACTTTTTGAATTTATCTTTGTGTTTGGTTGTTTGTTATAATTTTTTACACAAAAGTATTTACCCCTGAGTAGACTCAATAATACACCAAGATGTCATCAGTAGACAGGCGATACAATGATAAAAGTCTGTACCGAGATAGGCACAGGTGACCTCACCTGCAACATGGAAAAGACTTATTTAAAGACGCTATCAACCTTATCAAACACAAAGAGAAGATATAGAAACCGAGACCAATATTCTAGAAGACGACGACATCCATGGTCGAGCTTTTTATGAAATTTCTTATCACCCTCATTAGGAAGTGCAAGACTTTGTCAGCTAAAACATATTCATGTGTGATCTTATTTAATAGAAAAACAAGGGATATGGGGTATCTATCATGATACAAGATCAGTACATGCACAACACAATAAACAAAAGAAAGGCAAAAGCAGTGCAGTTTTTCACCTAAAAGTCACACTGAGGACTTCAACAAGGAGCACAAACAACCAACCTCTCACCTGACTGCAAGTTTAAAAATTCCACTAACACCCGTCCGGAATTCTCTACTAATTGATTTTGATAGATTAAAAATGATGTAACACCACCAAATAGGGTCTTAAGACCAATTGGTGGCCTTCATCTGCTCTTTGGTCGAGCTATTGTCTCCAAATTATTTCCTTTATCAATTTTATCTGATCAAAACAACATTCTAGAAAGTAGTACACATGCAAAACATGATAGTTCCATCACTTAGTGTAAGTATTAAAATATGTGTAAAATATAATTAAAAAATCAAGGTATCAAATGTAAGGAGAAAGTTTAGAAATGAAGTACCCGGTTTGCCTTGGTTTGTCTTGAAATACATATAAAGACAATTGTAGTATATCGGTGTTTAAAAGTCATCAATCGAATAAGAGAAAATAACTTTGGATCACAAATTAAAACCGAGGGAAACATATCAACTATAAGAAGAAAACAATGGAACAACAGAAACATTGATCTGCCGCAAAAACAAACGCAAACACGCATAAAACGTACTATTAGATAACAACTGCAATATACCTGATAAATCCTGGTTTTATGGCTAGCCAAACCTCCTGCATATATGATAATATTGAAAATACCGCTAAAGTGATACCATTACGTGATAGGAATACAGTATCAGTGAAATTAGCTAGATTGAGAATGATCATGTATTTAACTTTGAGATACAGTTACATCAACTACCAAATTGAATGATGGTACACGTATGTTCATTTCTCAACCTAAATCTAAAGCAAGTGTTCACAAATCATCAGTTGAACCACCTTTAGATATTCCAGCGACCAAAATACTCATATGCGCTAAATAAGACCAAGTATGAAAACACGGCTATGTCTAGCAACATCTGTTTACAGTGATAAAGTTGTGGGTTTGCAATTCAAGAATCAGCTGATAAAAACATCGGAGCAAAATCGCATTACTAAGATGCAACCTTCTGCAGTTACTTGGTCCAGCTAGCTCCGAACCCCTGACAGCGTTCAGTCGTTGATAACTTATCTTGTTGTTCACCATCACTAAATCCAAATTCACATGATTCGGCTGAATTCTGTATTTACGTCCTAAAATACCCTGGCACGGAGATTTCATCGGAAAAAAATAGAAAAAAGCTTCGTCGATGAACCAATGAATGATGACATAAGATTCGATTTGCATATATTCATAGAGTGTGAAAATATTTCAGATTACTGGAATGAAATAATTGATTGTGCTCATTTGAAAGAACTCAGAGGAAGCATTTCATTGATTGACTGATTGGTGAATATTGTCAAATCATACTCTAAAGTAGAGGAGACCTGATTGGTGAACATTGTCAAATCATACTCTAAAGTAGAGGAGACCTAATTGGTGAACATTGTCAAATCATACTCTTAAGTAGAGGAGACCTGATTGGTGAACATTGTCAAATCATACTCTAAAGTAGAAGAGACCCTTAAGAAGCCCATTTAGTCATTAAACAACGCATAGAACCATATAGAGCTTCATATGCCCAATAGTTGAATTTTTTTGTATATATTAATTCAGGAGTATTGTCTATAGATTACAAAATCTGCGATCTGGTTATATTTTTTACTCCAGTGATTATACAATGATAGTTCTAACTCGGGATCTAAGTGTCAATTTGGATTAATCTGGTCAATTGAAAGCGATAAAAAGTTAAAATAACAAAAAACCGTACTCCCAGGAAAATTCAAAATGGAAAGTCCCTTATCAAATGCCAAAATCAAAAGCTCAATCACATTGAACTAATGGAAATCATATTCTTGCTTAGAATATGCACATTCATATGTAGAAATCGAACTTGTGTGTCTTATCTCTACAAGACAACCAACAGGGAGCATGGAGCCATCAATAAATTTCGAAAAATCCTAAATCTTTGCACAACCGACACCACTGGTACATTCAACTTTCGTTTTGGTTTTGGGATGGAAAAGAACTGACAAGAATTTTAATCACCATCGCAAATCTGAAACCATTACTTAATGACAGGCTGTCTAATAGTGCATCGAGAAAAAAAACCCCAGATTTAGATCGTAAATTCAATACAGACGCTTTAAAATTTCAACAGCTTAGAAACATTCAGGAATTTCGGCATGCCAAGTCAATAGAAGAAGGTACCAACTAATCATAATATCTGATCGATTCAGAAACATTATTTGTACCAGCTCACCGATTCAGCAACAATATTTGTACCAACTCACGATACTTACTTCAGCTAATAGTTACTATGACCGAACCTGAAAAAAGGAAGAAAATTACGATCACTACCGATAAATCTGTCAACCGCAAATGTTGTAAACACGTACTTTGTATGTAAGTTTTGCAGTACACCAACTTAAAGACCTCATCGAATCCGCAATAAGACAACCCGTAAACATGTTTTTAAACGTTTGTGTATATTACATGAGTTGGCAAAGAAAGTATCAGCTACTTCCGTAAAATTGTTGTGAATTCGAAGTCTGCAGAATGCATATGGTGACACCCGTTTGAGGACAAATTATCTACCGTTCTACAGCAATGTTTGGCACACTGTCGTCGAAGGAGTGATCATATTGCTAAGAGACAAAACAAATGTAGTACCCAGTACCCTACGTAAATTATAATGAGGTCTGACAATTACCTCCTGAAGGTGCATGTACAAACAGTCGTAATTGAAATAAGCAGGTATGATATTTTCCATCGACAAACTGTTTAGAAATATATGGAGGCATGACACTATCCCAAACGATTGAGCAAAGGCTCTCATAATAAAACTACTCAAGAAAGGAGACCAAAGTGACTGCAACAACTGGTGCGGTATAACTTTGCTGTCAGTACCAAGCAAGCTACTACTGAGAGTTTTTTTTAACAGAATAGATGATGCTAAAGATGAAATTCTGAGAAAAGAGCAGGCAGGGTTAAGCAGGATTTAGATCAGGTAGAGATGTATCGACCATAATGTTTACCTTCAGAAATATAGTAGAGCAAAGTATAGAGTGGTAAAACAAACTAGTCCTTAATTTCATCAACTTTCGTAGAGCCTATGACGGTATTAAAATAAGTTGCTTATGGGCCATCCTTAGATGAACCATTAGTGTACCATTAAAAATAATCACCTTAATACAACTATGAATGCTATGTATAATAAGGGAGTATAATATCTACGATCTTATTCATCACAACAATATATTGGTGTATGAGAACAACATTGGTAAATGAAATCACAGATATCAGATGGACAATGAATTCCTTTCTAGAGGATTTAGATTTTGCAGATGACATCTGTCTACCTACAAGCAACAGGAACAACGTGCAGTACAAAACCACAAGACTGAATGAAACAGCTTAAAGTATAGGCCTGAATTTTAATGAGAAGAAGACCAAGCTCATGAATATCAACAGTAAAATAATACAACGAGTGCAATATGGCGCAGAATGATAGAAACTGAAATGAAAGAAACTTGGGAAAACCTGGAAGGAGATTGAGAAGAATGCAAAAGACAGGCAAATGTGGCGAGTACTGTCAACATAAATGGTTTCCGTGCGACCTAAAACAATCACCAGTCTGATGTTTATATTCTCAAGCTTGCTTTGGCAAAATGATTGTAGACCTGAGTTTAAATACATTTACATATAAATGAATAAGAAATTTAGAAACAAAATATACCAGTAATACATGACATCTAATCCCCAATAAATTTCTGCTGCACTACTGCAGTGATGGTACCAAAAGACAACGAGTATTCAGCAACGGAATCAACTACATGGAAGTAAAATAAATTACGAATACGAATTATGATATCTATGCATGCAACATTTGTTTCTGCAACAGTCCCCATTAGGTACAATCGTTTCTTAATTATAAAAATATAAAGTTCTTGACATTATTTCCATCAAAAACGTTTGTTTACAGTGTAGCAAATCCGTCTTACATCTTTGTTTCCTTGGGGTATTTCAACCTCAGTTTCAGATCAATTACATATTTTTATGAATTGGAAACTAACCAATAATAAGTATCATTTAAACAATTAAAGACGAATTTTTTAACACATTGTCTTTAAATACGAGATATTGAAAATTCATAATAATTATAACAAACAAAATCTATGCGGTGGTTTCAAGAGAGTTAGTAGTGTTGATTCATTCCTCTTTATAAAAATGGTATAATGGAAGGAGGCTAAAGATTTTTTTGCAAAGCGAATAAAATTCGTCAATTCTTTTTGAAAATAACACATTTTAAGGTAGAAATGTCCAGTTATGCTGTCCTTAATGACATCATCAATTGTATTCACCTTGAAAGGAAATTTCATATATCATGGTTTAAAAAATAGATATGCGTCACAAAAATCTAAATAACAAAACCGAACTCAAAGAAAAAATCAAATTGGAAAATCTCTTATCAATTGGAAAAATGGAAACAACTGTCATAATCCTGACTTGGTAAAGACACTTCCTTTTGTATAAAATAATGGGATTAACCTGGTTTTATATATAGCCAAACCTCTCACTTTTATGACAATCCTCTGACCACGTATAAATCATTACATGATTTTGGAACTGACAACACATGGTATTGATATATACGCTCTAGACCACTAGTTTGAAAGCCTAGATATAAAAACAAAATCTGCCTTAAATGATCTATCATATTTGCCTTAAAGAGTTGCAGCTATATAAACAGCACAATTGCATAACTTTAAGATATATTGCATCCTTTAAATCCTTTCAAATTCAAAATACTGGTTACAGGTTTCTAACCGGATAATGGGATCGGGAGCTGATAGTCCATTAGAAGTATTATCGAGTCAGTGATAAGTTAAAACTTATGTTTTGTATCTGATGAGTCAAACGCTTTTCAACTGATTTTATAGCTTCATCTGTTGTGATACTGTAACACCACTGAACCAAGTTAGAGGAGGATTTGGCGCTAGCAAACATGTTTAACTCCGCAACGTTCATATGTGCCTGTTATTCAGTATTTTGGAGGAATGGGTCTTTTTAAGGTTACTATGCTGTATGGGTTTTGCTCATTGTCGAAGGCCTTACGGTGACTTATATTTGTTAAATTCTACGTCATTTGGTCTCTGGTAGAGAATTGTCTCAGTAGAAATCATACCATTTCTTCCTATTTCTAAATGTATAGTGTGTTGAAAATGTGTATTAGTTTATCAGGAGTTTCATTCTTAGATTCAGCACTTAAGAATTGAATGCTTCTTTTTGTAACGTCATTGGGGTGTAAAAACGTTGAGCGAAGTACTTTTTTGCAGGAAGCGCGGAAGCGCTTCATTCTAAAAATGTGCGCACGGTCAACGCTTTTATAACCCTATGAAGTTACAGATAGAAGCATTCAATACTTATAAATACATTTTTTAGCTAGGATCATGAAAACACGATTTTTATCAAGTTTTTATTTAATTTACCTATGCACTTTATTGTGGGACCTCGTGTTATCATGAATGATACATTGTATTGTGTAGTAAAGTTGATTAAGGAATAACGCGAGATTGCAGTGTAGCCAATCAGAATAACGTATTATAATGAAACATACATCATATAATGGAATTGTTTGCAGATACGTATATACAGTGTCAAACATGTCATGTTTGTTCAAGACGAGATCGAGTTAACAAAGAATCCAATAGACCGGTACTGCAAAGTTGGTTGACCAGGATAAATCTCGATTACCACATAAAAAGGAATTGCATGGGGGATGCTGCAGAAATTTTGCTTTGCTACATGTCTTTTACATACCCTTTTTAAAAATTGCAGCAACGGTTCTTTAACATACCGAGAGCATTAATATTGTACGTACTCTTCCTACATCGAACGTAACGTTCGTAATTTCATATATATTCCATACCTCTACTAGTAATCTGACAATAAAACCAATGAAAGAACTTTTTTATATAGACTGTAGTCTACCATGTGCGGTACCGAATTTGTGACAGTAAAAGAGGGACGAAAGATACTAGAGGGACAGTCAAACTCATAAATCGAAAATAAACTGACAACGCCATGGCTAAAAATGAAAAAGACAAACAGACAAACAATAGTACACATGACAAAACATAGAAAACTAAAGAATAAGCAACAAGAACCCAACCAAAAACTAGGGGTGATCACAGGTGCTCCGGAGGGGTAAGCAGATCCTGCTCCACCTGTGGCACCCGTCGTGTTGCTTATGTGATTACAAATCTGGTAAATAGTCGAATTTCGATAGGTCACATTCATGAAAGGGAAAGGGATTGTAGTTACGACGTAAGGAACATATCCGATATCATTTGTGAAACGGTTATTCCATAACGGTCAATCAACTCGTGATGGTGTCCGTAAAATTAACGAAGTGATGATTTCAACTTCACCATTTGAAACTCTTGGTTTAAAAGCTTCGTTGTGACCAGCAGTCCTCTATCAAGAAAATCATGATGAGAAATGCAAGCACGGGAATATCGTATCAATTGGGAGATATATACCCCGTATGCAGGTGCTGCTGGAATGTTGCTACCTAAAATGAAAAGTTCACAATTGGAAAACTGAAATCATCTCTTTTGTCGTAAAGTTTTGTTTTCAAACGACCCTCATTGTCAATTTCTAGATGTAAGTCCAGATATGAGGCCGAATTAACTGTATCTGTTGTATCCATTATCTCTAGTTCGATGGGTTAGATGCGTTCAACATAGTCACCAAAGTTTGAATTATTTAGTGAAAGAACATCATCTATATAGCTGAAAGTAGAGGTAAAGAACATAGCTAACTTTTTATCTTTCTTCCTACGAAGTTCCTATATGAAGTCAGCCTCATAATAACAAAGAAACAAGTCGACAAGAAAAGGGGAACAATTGGTTCCCATTGGAATACCGACAGTCTGTTGAAAAACGCGTCCTCCGAACTTAACAAATATGTTGTCAATCAAGAAATCAAGCATCTTCATGATGTCAATTTCAGAGAATTTTTTGTTTGAATCAGAGTGATCCTTTACAAAGTAGGATTTATCCCTTCCTAAGACAAGATACTTGTATCTATGTGTGCCATTCTTTTTTATGAAACAAAGCAAAGTCAACTCTTTCAATTTGTATTTTAGTTCGGAATGTGGAATACTTGTGTAAAGTGTAGAAAAGTCAAATGTTTTAATACTATAACAAGACGAAAGAGAGTCTCAATAACTGCTTCAGGGGTCAATTGACTATTTTGTAGATCTTACTTTGCTGAACATAACTTTAGCATTGCTGCTTACAGTTTATATATATAACTATAATAATTTTCAAGATATTTACAAAAACTGCAAACTTTTGTTAAAACTACCAATTCGGTGGCAGCAATCCAACACTGGGTTGATTGATTCGTCTAATAATTTCAGGGTCGATAGATCTTGACCAATTCAACAATTTTACCCCATGTCACATGTGTTGTAAAAGCTTTAGTTTTTGAGATATGAGCCAAAAACTGCTTTGACCCTTATTTTCTATTTTTAGCCATGGCGGCCATGTTTGGCAATGGATCTAAACTTCGGATACAATTTATAAACTAAATACCATAAGGAACATTAAGTAAAAGTTTGGAGGTATTTGGCCCAGTAGTTTAAGAGGAGAATATTTTTGGAATAGTTTACAACGACAGACGACGACGACGATAACGACGGCGGACGACGATGGACCACGACGGACGACAACGGACCACGACGGACACCATGTGTTAGCATAAGCTAACACGGGGCCCTTCGGGTCCCGGTGAGCTAAAAATGGTTTAAAGTATAATAAAATATCCGATAATTAGCCAAATTTGATATGGGGACAATAAACGCGTCAAAAATGTATAAAGGCTGTAGTTGTTTCATATTAGTTAAATTAAATTTCAATCTATATTTAACTTTAAATTCCAGAATAGTGAAGTTACTTCATTTGTCGTTTCACATATGATACGTTATAATCTAGTGCTTAACAAAGGAGGCTTTGCTTTCATTTACATGGCCTATATATCATATTTCGAAATACACCACCCTATTGAAATGAAATAAAATATACATGTAATTATGCTTTCTGTCTTTATTGGATTGTGTAATGGTAGACTACCATTCTCGACTTCATCTCCGGTGAAATTATACTTGATATACATGTAATAACTTAGCGTAACACCTTCCAATGTATTTTATAACATTTTTGTCAATAAAAGTATTAGAAAGATCAGAAACCAAATATAAGCTTGATAGCAATTAAGGTACTATTTTAATTAAGTTATATCAAAGAAGTTACAAGAAGTTATCAGCATCATCTAATCGTATATATTAGTTTGTTTCTTTGAGCCTGACTTCCGGTGTTTGTGCGGTCTTAGTACCACCTGACCATTTGTATAGTCAACAGAAAAGTAACGTGTGCTGGAAAATCTCTTCGTTTGTTTGTTTATTTCATGTGCTGCATTGTCATCATAAAATCTATATCTACAACATTTCACCATCATTTTAATCCGAATCCGAATTTTTCTGCTGAATAAGCAATATATAATTGGATTTATTCCACTATTAGAAAGTCCAAGCCATTGAGCAATAGGTACAATGTAATTATTAAGTAAACGGACGAAATCGAGGTTATCATATTCATCCATTTGGAAATATATTAAGAACTTTATGATATAAAGCGGTAGCCAGGAAAACAGAAACAGTACAACAACAACGGTTAACATTTTCACAGCTTTGACTTTAGACTTGTGAATTACTCCATTGGACTTGTATACGCCAGGGGCGTTCCTATTCCAAACACGAAATCCAATCAATGAATAGCAGATAATAATCAGAACTAATGGCACAGCATAACAGCAAATACAAATTCCAACAAAGTATATTTTTTCTAGAAACTTATTCTCCCAATTTTCACCACATACATACAGTAAGCTACCACTTTGAACATACCGCTGATAAAACAAAGCCATTGGTATCGAAATGATGAGAGAAAATATCCATATAGCAAACATGATACATTTGGATGTTTTCCACTTCATCTTATAGTTGAATGTATAACAAATGGCTAAGTACCTGAAATAAAAACAGCATAATTAGTTGTATTAAAGTTATAATCGGTTCAAAAACACATAACCATAGTTGTACCTGTATTTTTTTCACATGTACATGTACATGCTGTAATGGGATCATTTTGTTCATATGAAAACGGAGTATGTCAAACCTGATGATTCATTAAACCTTTATTGCATCATTTGTATTTATATCCACAAATCACCAGTATGGTTTCCTACGTGTTCCTACATTTTGCTGTTCCACCATGGCAGTTATCTCAAAACGACAATTCATTCTGCTCCTTTCTATGCTATATGGTGTTCCTACTGACATGTAAGTCTTTACATTTTTAAATCTTTCAATTGTTTAAATAGCCCTTCTTGTCGCGTTGATGTGAAAATTTTGTATTTATAAATGCTTGGCAATTTAAGTATTTCAGCGAACTACATGTTGTAGGAAGACCCAATGGAAGCTACTTAAAGTAAACTTGTTAAGTGTGGTATGAATATGCATGTAATATTTGTCGTGACTTGTGCAGCAATCATTCGTTTATCTTATATGTGCTTTGTCTATATGAAATGTTGTCAAATATCTTTCATTTGAAAAAGTAATTATGCACCTGATAAAAGTGATTGTCATTTTCGAGAATAAAACCGATTTCAAAAGCATATCAAAGTAAAAATGTAAAAAACATATTAGTTATATATATTGAAATCAAATAATGTTGCGTTTTTACACAATTTACTTACATACATGTTCTTGTATTTACTTGTCACTAATAGATAGTTGTTATTTTGTATTATTAATAAATCATTAAGAAGAGACAGTTCAGTATAGTTTTACATATCAATATCTAAATTAATCAATCCCTTCATAATGATAACAGTTATAATGGGGGAGTGATGATTGAAAAGCAACTATTCTTAAGTAGATAATAATACCGTCATATTGTAATTATATTATGGTCGTTTTCTCCTAGTATTGATGGCATATGACTTTACTTTTGAGTTATACATTTAGTAAATAAATATAATCTGTTTCTATGTCAAATATCAACATGCTCTTTATGTTCTATTTGATCCATTAAATGAAGCTCGCTATGTGTTTTACGTGATTTCATATGTCATTAACACTTCTATTTCGAATTGATTAATTTTAAATAATTATAATTTTGATATGCCATTTGGCAACATGCTACTGTATTCATCACAGTGTAGAACATCAGCAAGAATGAACAGATTTAACCTTACATGTATGGAGTACATAAAATCAAATAGCAATAAAAGAAATCATATTGTTTATTCAGGGTATCATGTTAACCCCGCCCCATTCTGTATGTGTTTATACAGCCATGATCCTGAAATCGAGTGGTGTTTGTTTGTTGCTGTTGATTGATCATGTTTGTTTATTGTCTATTGTTTTGTACAGTTCGTGTATTCTTCTGATGCACCACTACCCAATAATTAGATTGAAGGTTGCACTCACTAACATGTTTAAACTCCGACATATTATGTATATGTCTGTCCGAAACCGGGAGTCTGTAATTCAGTGGTTGTCGTTTGATGCTGCTGTGTTACACTTTTGTTTTTAGTTCATTATTTTGAACATAGATAAGGTCTTTAGTTATTTTCTAGTTTGAAATGTTCTAAATAAAGGCAACAGTAGTATACCGCTGTTCGAAATTCATAAATCGATAGAGACAAAACAAAAAATCTTGTCATTTGGAGGCCTTTTATAGCTGACTATGCGGCAAGGGCTTTGCTCATTGTTGAATACAGTACGATGACTTATAGTTATTAATTTCGGTGTTATTTTGTCTATTGTGAAGAGTTGTGTGAGAGCTTACATGTATATAGGCAATCGTACCACATCAATTTTTTTCATTTGCACTATAAATTGTTCGATACAATGTACATGATTGATTGATTAACTGTGGGTGTTTGACAGGAAAACTGGCAAACCTAGTCAATAAAGATTGTAGTTGAACACAAATACTACGTGCAGGGATCGAACTTATAACCTCAGTGTTGACAGGCTAGTGATGCAGCAGGTAAAACAAAGTACATGTATCATTTACCTGGTATTTGTACATGTAACAGTTGAATTCAGCATACTAATATTATACTTAAGCAGACAACAGTCCAGGCTAAATGGTTTTTTGTTGTACGATATACTATAATTGGTTTTTGGTTTAAATTGCCAATGTTGTAACGAAACGATAGTATAGGTTCTGTCGAAGGACAATGCTCAATAGGTATATTGTTTTGTATAACCAATCAATATAGAATATTTTACCTGTCTACAGCTATTGCTGCCAGTGTGTTCACAGATGCACAGACAGACACAGCTTGAAGGTACGGAGTAACCTTACACATGACAGCTCCATATCGCCATTCTATAACATAGGAAATGCATAGTGTCAATAATCACGTGACTCAATAAAAATAAAGACACATGTCAACGTTTTATATGGTTTGGCAGAGAATTAAAAGAGATTCGGATACACAGGAAGACACAGCTGGAAAACTATGATTAACTCACTGTCATACATGATTTTGAATAAGTTTATTCAGTTAAAGAACAATTATTATATTTGTTATTTTCGATAGTTGAAGGTTGGGTTGATATTAAAGGAAATAATTTATTAAATTACACTGGTAATGTGAGGTGAAGAGAAAGTTAAATGGTATTAAAAAAAACGATATTAAGGATTTCACGTATGCATCGTTTGTTATCTGATGTGTTAATATTTTGGTACACATTTATTACTACAATTGCAACACAGTTAAAAAGAATAGAACATACATAAAACAACCACACATTTAGTAAGAAAACAAACATTAGAATAACAAATGTATTATGCTCGCGTCTCAGTTTTTCTAGTTTCAATCACTTATTCCGGAAAACGGAAATTGGTAGGATGCGTTTATATCATACGTGCACATGTTCGTTACAGCGTTTGAAACGGAAGTAACTATTCCAACTCCATTAACATTAGGAAGTGTTGTGAAAATCGTCCACGATACATACATGTACATATAAAAGGATGGACGCAATTAAATTTAATTGCTGTTTATAAATGTCAACAACAATTGACAAAATAATAAAATATGAATGTTTATGTCCATTTTAAATGCATTTAAATTGCATCATTACAGATTGAACAATAAGAATTGCGCAGGTATTTTAAATAAAATGACTCACGTTTTGCATATTTTAAATTCTAATGTTAGCCGTTAATTGCAGGCCATTCCTACTGTTAGAAGTTATTTGCTTTAGAATTAAGTCTTGTAACATATTACAAATGACAAACCTATCATGCAGGGACAAATTAACAATGATTTAATGTTCTAAGATAATTGCAGGAACAAGAATTTCATTAATTAACACTCGTAAATTAAGTTGAAGTGTGCCCTAGTATGGCACAATAGAGGTAAATAGTACTTCTAGTTAGGATCACTTCTCCTCTCAATAAAGTTAATTCTAATTCACATTTTTCTTTTTTTATAACCGTATAAGGCAAATCGTATAAATTCGCATAATCCGTATAAAGAGCAATCAACATTTGTAAAATCAAGATATGTTCTAACAACAGAATATTTACAGATTTGTTAAAAAGAAAACAATTTATAAAACCACTGAGAGTGACATCTGTACATGTATCAAGGATTCGAATACTTTTTACATTAAAGAATATCCCCGTTAAGAAGTCGGGCAATGATTTGCTACGTCATACTTTTTTGCACGATTTTTCTTTTAAGTTTTGTTATTTTCTATATATCAACTCTATATCTATTTTTCATATAAATTGATAACATATCTTAATGTAGTAAACATCAACTTTTAACATTCCCATTGGAAGTTACCATTATTGGCCAGCGCAAGTTAAACAAGTACGTAACAGCTGTTTGTGACATCTTTGTCTGTTGATATGTTGAACGTCATTATTTTGCCAGGAAATATTAAGCTTTGACTGCGTTTCTGGACCTAAGGTTACATTAAAACATCTACATAAATAAATCGAAATGTTAAATATTCTTAATAACTGTACCAGACAGAATACTTGGCAAAACCATTTTATTCAAAGAAAACGATATGTTTCTAACTACATGCGACTTTTTCGTGACAATCAATTTTTTATTGCACATGGATCCTTACCAAATGCATAGGATTTCAAAATTTCTGATACGAGTTATACAGTAAAGAGTGAGGAGTTCCTGTATCACTGTCAGTCCCTCTTATGATACTAATGACAATCGATTACATATCATGGTGATAATTTCGCTCGGAAATGGTCATTACATCAACGTTGAAAGAGGATGCAATTGTTGCTAAGACAAATTGAACATAGTTATCCATAGTCTTCTTTGTCATAGATAATCCATTAAGGTTATTTAAGTCATGGTGGCATCTATAAATCGTACAAAAAAATACTTCCAATTTTACCATTTAGAACCCTTGGTTCAAAATCTACCCTGTAACAATAGACGTTTGATGCTCATTACGGTGGATAGACATGAGTTGCACTAGTCCGCCGGATATAAGAACAATTAATCATTTTCTGATAAAAGCTTTTGTTACACTGAAGAAAAAGCATTGCCTTTCGATTTTACTTGCAATTAATTGTCTATGACAACAAAAGTGCATTTGAAGTTCCATTTCGAGTGCAAATGACCGTTAACAAGTTTTGTATTTTTTTTTTATCAGAAATGAATAAACGTATAACAATTGATAGCTTTGTCACTAAGAAATAGATTAAAAGCAATTCCTTGCATTTTTCTGTCTCAGATAGTATTATAAACACGACCTTTTTTCAACCTTTTGATATTTGCTTACTACTAATTTGAAATAATATTTGACGATATTTGGCTTTTTTTAAAAACCCATATTTTTAAGATTCGAGCGTCACTAAGTATTTTTGTAGTATGACGAACAAAATTAAAAGCCAGGTATCTATCATGATGAGGTTATTGAAATACTGTTTGACGATTAAGTATAGACCGAAATGAAATCTTGGTGGGCATTTTTTGTCAGTTTATTAATTTTACATGTAATGTATTCAAATCTACAAGCCAAGTGTAAAGTGAGCGATATAACGATAAATTAGTGTTACAACCTCTGCAATACAATTTGTATTAGTTGCTTTGTTTTATATCAATTTTATGAATGATGATAACTGATATAAAACGTTTATTCACCCTCCAATATAGTGGGTACGATTACTGAGTCATCATAATCAATTTCATCAAGAGAAATAGACATTGATCTTTTCTGAGGATCTTTTACAAGGTGCGTTTATCATTTATAATAATTATCTTAATAATTTAATTAGAACCTGATGGTTTTACACTAGGTGTTTTGTTTCCTTTAATCAATTGGGTGATGACATATGCATTATTCGTGAGGTAGGCAGAAAGGATATTGCTTTGTCGTGAGTTGGAAAATAAGATTACTGCAAATATCAAATTTAATTGCTCATGTATATCAATTTAGGTAGAGTAAAATATTATCGACATTGTTGCGCAATAATGCTTAATGTAGTCCATTATCAGAATGCATCGCTCTTACACATGTCTGATTATGTTACCTTAGTCTAAAGGTGCTCATAAAAAAGATGAAGGCTTTTTCTATTCTTTAAATAGATTAAGGTAAATTGAACGATTTTAAGCGTTTTGCAATCTTCTTTAGATTACTATTTACCCGGAACGCTCAAAAGCATCAGTATACAGAGCTTAGTAAGAATAAATGCATGGATAGTTATCACATAAAAGAGATAACTATAAGGGGAAATGGTCAAGCCGATGGTAGTTTTTCTATCAGATATTTAATACAATCATTTGAGTCATGGCGTTGTCAGTTCGACTGTACCTCTGGTATCTTTCGTCCCTCTTTTTTGACTCTGTTAATCTTGAAAATGCATTAATACGGCCAATTTTGCAAAGATCCCTACTAGTGCAAACAAAAGATCGTTTGTCCATGTTTAATGTTCAAAATTATGACAACTGATTCAGCAGCTATACCTTTAGTATACATGTGTAAATAATTCATCATAGATACCAGGATTGAAATTGTATATTTGTGCGCGTTTCGTCTCCAAAAGACTCATTAGTGACGCTTTATTAATTAAATAGGTAATACCGGCGTCACACATCAGCGTATAGCTCCGACGTATGCCGGGGGTATTAAAAAATCATGTACGCTGCCAATAAGCTAGTAATTTGGGATTCATTCAACCTATCAATCATATCTGTAACATGTGCACAACCAACTTTAAGCGTGTATATGGCGTACGAGGAGCGTACCGAAGCGTTTATCGGGCGTTCAAGAAACGTATGTTGGCGTATGCCCGGCGTTTGTCTAACGTAGATGGAATGCATGCTACGAAGGAAAAAAGATCCTTGAACGTATTTGAGACGCGAACCGGTCGTGTTTTGGACGTTCTATTATAGGATGTTTGTTGCAAACACAACCGCATACGTTTTAGTTAAAGTCGAACGACCTTGAAGCGTATACAACGTGCCTTAAACGTGTCTCAAACTTATCTGTAGCGCGTTAAACGATCTTGCAGCGTATGATTTATGTGCGTGTAGCGTACAGGTATACGCTAGACACACGCTTGAGCTGGACAAACATTTTTATGCTGCATAAAATTTCAATGAGTTGTAGCGTTCACCAAGCGTGTATTTTTGTATTTCGACGTACTTCAAACTTATGCAGCGCGCGTTTAACGATTGCTTATCGTTCCTCTGGCGTGCAACTAACGTATACCGACTTTGTCAATTTTCTCTGTACGCTTGATGCACGCCGGTCGATACGCCAATGTGTGACGCCGGCATAGATGTGTAAGTTATATGTTTTATTTTCTGCACGTTTTTGTGATAGCTTTAAAAATTGAATAAAATTGATGTCCAATTTACCAAAAATGTTTACTATTATGTAATAAAACAAACTTTGCATATTGTCTTTATAAATTAGTTTTACTTGTGACAAGAGCAAACCTATAGTACAGGAAGTAGACCGATTAATTTTTTGTTTTGAAGCGTAAGAAATGAGGAAAAAATATAATATTATTAGATAAAAGTTAAATTTAGACCCTTTAAAATAATACAAAGTATAATATCATCAATTAAGAAATCACGCAACCTTCTGGTAAAACTACCAGCTACAATTTATAAATACATTTACTTAACCCGTAACGATATGTTGAAATCAATGTGATACGAGTTCAAAATGAGTTATATTTTGATCCCTCTTTTGAATGTAAAAAGTTCTGTAATTACTTAGCTGAGAAAAATCTATTCATTATGTCTGATTGTCTTTCTTCTGTTTCAACAAGAAGATTTGAAAACTCACATGCGTGTTTACAATGATTATATAATTAGTTTCTTTGTTCCGAAGGCACGTGTTGAGATGAAATGAGAAGATAACAAAATCTATTCTGAAATGATACATGATTCTTTAAAAACATACAAATACCTTGTCATTTTAATCAAAAACAAATTTCAAAGCTTGTAGGAGTTTTGTTATAAGCACAACTTTTCTTATCTTTTCTTATCAGTTCGCATATATATCATTTGAACTTTTGATAGCAATACAGTTTAATTCACGAATATGAGGGATGGTTGTACTTTCAAAAATACATATTATGGTCTGCAAATATAACGAGTAAATGTAGTATAATAGTATTTTTTTCTAAATTTTATTCTTGGTACTTCAAAATGATTTATTTTCAGCATTGCTTTGGTGATTTGAGCTTACGCACAAACGCACGAATGTCATACGGTATACGGAATACGGATTTTCTTTAATTATAACGTCTCGTGTGCCTTTGAATTTCAACTTATAACAAAGATACAACAATTCAAATAAGAACAGCTGCCTTTTGAAAGATACAGACAACATGTTGCTACGCTAGTTTAATAATATTTTTGATATATTGGATAAGAAACAAGAAATTGCAACTTATATGAATCTCTTTCAACTTTGCGGGTGCAACCTGGTTTCGGCATTAGCCTTATCTTTTTTGAAATCTGCAAGAAATATGGCTCCCTCTTAAAACGGGTCAGCCATCTATCGTCCCCCTCCGACGGACTATCATTGTTTCGTTTCTCAAGACCATTCTCGCAAATGGTGCCAAGGGTGAACCGAACATTCAGTTCCTGAAATTTTCTCCCTGGAACGTGGATCGAACCAGGAACCTTTGCGCTAACCACTACACCACAGCTCTTGCTACGTTAATTTAGGACAAAGGCAATAATCTTAACGATGAGTGTAGAAAGATATCAAAGGGACATTCAAACTGTCAAAAACAAACTGACAATGTCTTGGTAACAAAATGAAGAAAAAAACGAAAAAAAAAACAATAACAACAGTTACAAAATATACCATAGAAATATAGAGACTATAGAACAGGCGTACGAACCCTACCAAAACCGGGGAGATTTCAGATAATCTGGAAAAGGGTAATCAAATCATGCTCCGTATGTGGCAACCGAAGTGTTGGTTATGTAAGGGCATGCCCAGTGAAAAGTCTAATTCAGTAGATCATATTTGAAGAAAAGAGGACGGAAACTATTATATAAAGTAATGTTGAAAGAATAAAATTTGCGTAAACTCCTTTTATTGAGAATCGGTAAAATAATTCAACATTTCCTGCTCAATAAAAAGAACGGCAAAACAAGTTGACAAATGTAACTTTTTCTGCACTGACCTGGAACCTAGATTTTTAGCGATTACAATATGTGTCTAAATATTTTAACGACACCTATGTTTCCAAGCTTTGACGATGTAACGACTACCTATTGAAAGTATCGAAGTCAAGTGCTCTCGATATGTGGAATTTATATTTGCTTACGGAGTTGATTAATTCATGAATGATATTTAACAGCTAGGGATTATACATAAAATACACCTTTCAAAGAAGTTAACTGCTTTATGTTTGCTTTAAAATAGCGAAGTACATTTAAGTACATCAAATACGGTTTAAGTTAAATGGCATTTTCCAACGCAATGTTATCGTCATCAAAAGGATATTTGAAAAAGAAAAAAAAATACTGATTGATCTTTACATCCAGTATTTAACAGCACATACAAAATCTTATTACAATATTATTATATTTGGACAGTGTTTTTGATAAATATCAGTTCAGATATAAATAAAGGCAACAGTAGTATACCGCTGTTCAAAACTCATAAATCCATGGACAAAAAACAAAATCGGGATAACAAACTAAAACCGAGGGAAACGCATTAAATATAAGAGGAGAACAACGACATAACACTAAAATGTAACACACATAGACAAAATCCCACGAGAATAACAAATATAACATATATATATAACATCAAAACCAAATACATGAATTTGGGATAGACAAGTACCGTGACACGTCTTATCGCAATGTGAATTTACACTAAAAAATGAGAAAACAAACGACACAACGTTATAATGTATAATGTTAATAAAATTATAAACTAAAATGTAAAATCCCGAACGTCATTTTTTTCACGATTTTATTTAAACAATTTTGGAAAATAAATCAAATAAAAGTCAATTTTAAAGCAAACCATGATTGTCCTTTGAGAAATACAAGTTTTTTTTATAGAATATTACCGCCGGTGACATGAGTTCCCAGTTAGTTTTAATTCTTGTAAAACAAATTCTTTTTAGTAAAATTGTGCAAATGCATTATCTAACACATAATAACTGTTTATGTATAATATGTAAATCACTCAATTCAAGATAGATTTGACGGTTACTTAGATTTACTGACAAAACACTAATATAAGAAATCAAAAATACATTTGTCTATTTATCGTATACAGTAAGACAGTTATAGAGCCACGTTATCCTCTTGTTTCCTGAGATGTTCAAAATTGATTTATGACGTTTCAACAGCGGTATACTACTGTTCCCTTTATATGTATACAAAAGACAATACTGAGCATTGTTTCTATAAAAACTGTGAGCTAATATATCATTAAGGACCTTTTGCTAAAATTATGATGAGGTTTCGTTAATATATTTGCATGGCAAACGGAGCAATTTATCATGTCTTCTCAGTATATTTAAAAACTAAAACAATTATCAAAGATAACAAGTGAGTAGCAAAATAAACAAACATCCAATTTCAACTTAGTTTCTTCCAACTAGAGATTTTTTACATTAATTTCACTACATATTTTCTCTATTCTCCTTAATCAATCAACATACTCAAAATGTTTCGCCTCAGTTTGCTGTATGTTTGACACGTGAGATAATTTGTACAAACAAATCTGAAAGGTATGCTTTTGCAATGAAAAATATCTACTATAATTTCAAAATTGAGACGATTCCGGGAAACCTTAACAAATTGCGTAGTAATTGTTTTTTGTATTTTATAAACTCATTTGTTTACGTCGGATACATTCGTGTTGCACTAATAAATACGATGTCATCTTGCAAAGACTGTTGCTTTTGATGATTCATTTGTTTGTATATGAAATCTAAATGTAGTGTGATTTTTACAGTTTCACAGATGAGTAAGTTCGTAGATACTGCCTTAGAGACTGCATATAAAATGATTGATTTTACATAATGAATACAAAAAACATCTATTGTGAAAAACTTGTTTTCAAAACTGCATTTGAGTTTTACTATTTGTAAGAAAATAAATTATTCATTTAGCAACCAAGAGAAAAAAAACATAATTTGCATAAAAAATTATATGAAACGTGTGAAAGGAGATGCAATGTATCGCTGTTTTCCCATTGTTACAAAACTAAGCAATGTGTAGGGTGAAATCCTCAACTGTTTAATAGCTGTACCAACAATGAGAAAGCTCTTGAAAATATAAGAAACACAATTGTAAATGTCCTACCGAATTCCCAAAACAGAATTATGGTACCTGACCTTTGAGTAACTTACATGTGATATAGATCGTATATGGAAGTCCCCGAACGATATATACCCTTATGCAAAGCTTTTTAAAATCTAAACAATGAACAAAATAGAAAAAAATAAGCAAGGAACAGAATTGTAAATATTCTACCGAATTCCGAAAATAATTAAGGTACCTGACCTTTGAACTACTTATATGATCGAATCGAATTGAAATCGAATATGGAAACCCCTGAACGATATATACCCTTGTGCAAGGATCGTATCGAAATCTTTGGGAGAAACATGATACATTTTTACAAATCTTTTGGGTTTCCTTTGGTCATAGAGCTTCTTATGTTTTTACGTATTTATCCATATCTAGCTTTCACATGTGTAGATTGTAGAGTTGCCTATAAAGATAAATCCACAGAAACGACCATGACGCACGAAAACAATATATAATTACAGTAAAACTATATATTCACAACCACAGATGAAAAAAAAGAATCCTTTTGTTATAGTATTAAAGTCGATGACGAGTTTTTTTTAACTGTGCTGAACTACCCATGGGGGTATTGCACGGTATGATTAAAGTATACGAAATAGTAATAGATACTGTGGTTCTTAAGATATGCAATTGTATTTAAGACTTTATAAGAACTACGATGTACCCCAAGCTATTCTTATATTAAAGTAAGTAAAGTTCGTTTGTTGTCCCTTTAAATTATATTTTAATTCTTCATCAACATTGTCATGAAGTGTTTTACAACTGTTTCATCAGTAAGTGTTTATGAATTGAGCATACTCCTAGGCACATTGACAGACTGACAGAAAGAATGAAGTAATTGAAATCGATTATCTCCTCTTAAAGGTGTTGAACAAAGATCTATCCTATGATACTTATCTATTGATGTACAAAGTTTTAACAATATGTGTATAGCTGTGAAGGAGGAGTAGGTATATAAAAAACGCATGGAAACACAGACATACAGACACATACAAAGAGAACAGTATTTATGTACAACATAGTCGAATAAATTACCTTTTAAATGATACATCTTACGCGAAGAGTAGGAACGCTACGTTTAGCTTAGATTGAACTCAATAATATTGTAAACCAACTTATTTTCGCGAGCGATTTATTTTCGCGACTTTCGCGAGTAGAAAAAAAAACCGCGAATTTAAATATAGATGTTTACCAAATCACTTTGTTAAAAAAAACTTATAGCTAATAACTGTTCCAGAATAAGTTGCTACAAATTTCAACCCACAGCTTTTGTAAATAGAAAGGCTTGTAAATAATTTTACAGCATTGTTAAGTTTAATTTAATTTGAGAATCAAAGACTGTTGTTTGTTTTACGTGCACTGTTTGCTTTCATTGGACCAATCAACGGTCAGAATATGTTCTAATGCACTTTGTTAATTAGAAGATTGGTCCTAAATTTTATGTAAGGACATCAAAAGCCATTGTCCCATTAAATCTTAAAAGTAACAAGAGCAATTTTGAAACATAAAGTCAACCCTTTATGTGTTTATGAGGAATTCAATAACTTGTAAAAATAACAGTAAAATAAATCGACAAACAACAACAGAACGGACGGAAGACATTACATGTCGCTTACATCCATAATGGAACTACAAAACTCATAACTTCCGTTTACAAGGTTAATATGATGTTTTTCACAACAAGACAAACGATGGCATCATATCTATGAGCGATCCGATTTTATATAGAGAAAAAAGATGAACATGCCCACTTAAGGAAACGTTTTATAGGATTTTACAGCTTAATATTATCATTGTTCTATAAAGAAACATGCTGATCGCATTAAGAAGCATTTAAAATGCTTTATGATGTAATATACGGAAACACCGGTTCATTAAACTATATAAATGGTTGCTATGTTGCCTGATTGTAAAATCTTAACAGGAAATCCCTTTTAATTTACTGACATAAAATATTTGTTTTTTCCCCACTTTATTCGTATATTTGTAACTTCCGTTAATCAATAAGTTATTAGGATGTTCTTTTCAGTGACTTACTATTCAGACTTCGGCTGAGAACAAAATACTTTCAAGCTTTTAATTTCCTACTGTGAAAATCTTTTTGACACCAAAACGACAAGATAATACTCTCTTACAATGTTAGATTTCCCGGATGGACTAACTTAGTGTCGACGGATTTTATTATATTGCTGTGTTTATCTTGGACTTAATACGAATGGTAATTGATAGATTCTGTTTTTTTCATCGACACGTTTTTGATCAATACACACGGTACTATAACCTGATAAACAAAACCAATACAAAATATAGATAGCAAGGACTAATCGTTCTGACGTTTTACAATCTTTGAATTAGGAAATATTAAAACAATTATAAAAAAAACACCCCATAAAACAGCAATACATGCCCCAGATGAATGAACACACGTAGTGTGACGTGTTTCCGATTATTTTGTCCCATCAACCACCATCTTGATCAATTATAGTGAAACAAGAATATCTCAGCAAAACGACCATAATGACAATTATTTTAAGGTAATACCTAACACCTTCATTTAAATCAATTTGACTCGTTTAATGTTCATAAACTCATAAACATAAAATTTTAACAAAATATTAACTATGACCCTTTGAAAAAAAAATCGAAACAATTTGAACCATACACTTTATCGGAAATTTTCATTGGACAAATAACAGTTAAAATAACAACAATTTTGATATTTGAGACGCTTACCCTGTGATCACAACCAGGTTTTGATGGGGTTCGTGTTGCTTAGTATTTAGATTTCTATATTGCGTCTTGGGTTCTAATATTTGTCTGTTTGTCTTTTTATTTTAGCCATGGCGTTGTCAGTCTATTTTCGATCTATGACTGTCCCTCTGGTATCTCTCGCCCCTCTTTTAATATTACTTAACAATAGTTATTAATTCAAACGTTTACCTGACTTTCACAGAGTTATATCATTGTAGTGTTATGTACCATCTTAAGTAATTATTCACACTAATTCAGTAAAGTCTTTTAAAAAGAAACTAACACTTATACAATATATGAGCGACTTGATAGAATATTTTTTGTTATTGCATACACAAATCCAGAGTTGGACTACAGTGGCATAACTATAAAAAGGCAGTCATATTTGAAGCTACTAGTGATATATAAAAACCGAGTGTTGATGCCATATATACACGACTACATATTATTAGTTACATAGTGTGCTAGTGACCTAATACGGTATATATGGGGTCAGTAAATTCCATATGGGGTGAGAGCGAAGCTCGAATCCCCATATGGAATTTACTGACCCCATATATACCGTATTACGTATGTAACGAATTTATCTTACCGACTATCTGAACGTGTGAAATTAAGACTAGTGATTCTCAAAATGAGCAAGTCTTTAATACTGTTAGCATTAAGAACATACTACCATTGATCCTACAAAAACAGATGCCAACAATAATGTCTTGTAAGGTTTAAATGTGTTTTATGAATTTATTTCAATCTTAATTATCAATTTCGTCGTCTGTTGGAACTTTTAATTTTTTTCTCAGTACCGTTTTGTTTTTATAAAGGGACATAACACCATTACTAAACGTGTATGAAATAAGCCCAGCCCCCTTCTTACCTAATATGGAATATAAAGGGACGTAACTCCACTACTAACCGTGTATGAGATAACTGCCGCCTCCCTACTAACATAATATCAAATATACACGGTTTGCACGCGGACGTTTTTAACCAATCATATTCCTGGAAATGTATAGGAGGTAAGATAAAGTTTGATATCTTATCAAAATAATCGAAAATGTATGGCATTAAAACTTTTGATATATTAACCCCAAAAAAAAACAACGATCTCCGACAATCGAAACGGATAGACCATAAGTAAATGGCAATATCAAAAGCTAAAACGTATTAAACGAACAGTTGACAACTGTCATTTTTCTAAATTGGTACAAACAATTTCTTATGTATAAAAATATTGCTTCAACCTGGTTTTATAGCTATCTATACCTCTCACAGCATTCAAACGAATTGAATAGATGTGGTACAGTAACAAACTTCCATAGATTGGATATTAGATTTTTTCGAAAATGGGTGTTAAAGAGTTTTTAAAGATTCAAACTTTCCAAACTGACGGGTTAGTTTCATTCCGTTATAATAAACAAAACCCAATGATGAATAAAGAGTATGTTTGGTTTGTTTAAACTGTCGAATATTGTAGATAATTCCTGGTTTTATTTTTATTAATTGTATAGGTTTAATGCTTTGAAACGTAGCGCTCACCCGCATTTTCGATAGTCCAATTCTCTAAAATAGCCTAAACGTTGGCGCTAAAATTGGTAAAACATTAGCACTAGATATGTCCAAATGTCATAAACAGCTTTGAAACGCAATACTGTTTGTACTTCTGATTAATAAGAGCGTCATAGCTACTGTGAAATAAATTTAACATTACAATTCTAACCCCGATACAATTAAAATTATTATAAAACAATTTCAGTATTCTCTGATAAACAGACATGTTATGTTGATGAAAATTCAGTGATGTTATACAATGTAGATTCATATCACATATCTATACGTTTAAATTTGAAATTTGATTTGAATTATATGCATGTTCATTGTACAAACGTCGTACACATATGATCAATTGTTTTCATTTTATTTAGAATTTATTTTAACAATTTTATATCTGAAAGTTTGCACTTGCGTCATCTTTCGTAAAGCAGGAATACATACAGGAATTAAAATGAAAAAGATATAATAATAAAAAATACGTCACACACGTTCAAATCAAATTAGTTATCGTACCACGAGACTAAACGCATTTTACGTAAACCCCTGAATACATGCACCTTAAATTTGCATTGGCTTAATTCAATTTAAAGGGAATACTTTTTGTTAAATTGGCATCATACTATGTCAAATGAAATTAATCAAATGCTTCTTAAAATAAGTTGTCTCTATTAAGGAACAAATTATGCAATGTACAGCATTTTTGACATACACCCTAAAACCGAATTCGGTTAATTCAATTGAAAGAGAATATGTTTTGTTAAATTGACACCATACAATGTCCATGAAACTAATTTAATGCTTTTATAATAAGTTGTCTCTAAGGAACAAACTGTGCACGTTCTTTGAAGTCTGAAAGATAATCACAGACCAAGGCATACAATTTTTGTAGCGAACAAGTTTGAAATAATCAGGATAAAGAACAATCATTCAAGACAATGTATTCCTCCCTAGATTTCTAATAGTAATTCTTGTCGTTCGCCCACTACATCATTTGCTGATGCCTCACCTCTTCTTTCACTTTCCGTTTAGTGCTTTTCGTCTATTTCGTTTGATAACCTCCCGAGAATGTTTAACGCTATTTTGCAGGTTTGATGGATTTTATAGAAATTTGTTTGAAGTTAACCACGATGCGAACTAAAACTAAGTGATAAAAATTGTCAATATAGTTTATAGCTAGGTGCGATGAGAGTATTTAAAGATCAAATAATAAATTGAATTAAAAACAATTATCTCAATTTCTTATGTAATAAACAGACCGAAGAATAAAACGATATTTGTTTGATCGATGTGTTTTTCTCTCTAATCATACATGATAAGTGTTACACATTGCATTATTCATGTATAAGAAAACCAACTGAAAATGTGTTAGCAATAGTGTTTTCAATATGTTATATATGATAGGGGTTAAGTGTGAATAGTGCGGGTCCCAAAAAATTATTATATTATATTATTGTTGGTCATGTAGCTCTTCAATTATTGTTTCGGTTCTTATAAATCCTTGGCTTTCAAATACTAGTGTATGGCCTTGAGCGTTGGCCTAAATTAGATTGGTTATTTCATTAGGTTATTTCTAGTCATATAGCTTTTCAATTGTTTCGGTTCTTATAAATCATTGTCTTTTCAAATATAAAGGACAGACTGGCGCTTTGTACGCAAGACATTTATATAACGTGTTGTTTTAATTTTTTAATTTACTATTATATTAATTTTATAACCAAACTTTTCAAATAGAGTGTTACATCTATTAGATAATAAAACATTTTTCTTTGTAAATATTGTAATAGGGCCCAATACAGTTATATCCAGTGTACGGTAATTTCTGATACAGTCAACATCGTTATCTATTAAATGTGAAGTGTTACATTAACGAAATATATTTCCCTTGACAAGAAACAATCATTGAAAAGAGATCACAATACATAAGATACTTGTAATAATAAGTTCAATGTTTCCATTAATTATACGCAACCCAACACATTTTCATTAACTCCTTTCATTTATTGCGTGTTTTAGCATGTATTATTTCAAAATATGTGAAGGACATGAAAGATGAAGCTCTAATGAATCGTGTTTTCTTAGCGATCTGTTAAATTTGTGAAGCTATTAAGACCCTCAAAGTCACTTTATGTAAAAATTTGCAAATGGAATGTGACTTTATAAATGATGCAATATCTTCAAAAGAAAGAAAAAAATAAATACAACTTGGAGAGGTTGGTGAGGTTATAATGAATAAAGTTATAATCAAAGCAAGTTAATTTAAGATGAAACGAAATTTTTGGAATCGCCGCCAATTTGCTGAACTGGTTGTGGTTATCTCTTTTTGCTGACTATGCTTAATTGATTTAATCAATACATATGAAGGCTTTTATGTTGTTGTTAAATTTATAAATACTTGTGTGCTTCTTTGATATATATTTGTTTGTTTTTGTTCTAATTGAGATTGTGACACAGTGATGACTGCTGTACCCCTGTTTTGACAACTTTACCTTGTAATACTGTGTTGGTCACGCATCGTTGTAAATATGATAGAGTTTGATGAGACCGTCATACAAGTAAAAGGTTTAGCGCTATCAAACTAGGTTCAATCCACCATTTTCTAAATTGGAAAATGCCTCTACCAAATCAAGAATATGACAGTTGTTGTTCATTCGTTTGATGTGATTTGTCATTTGATTTTGGCATTTGATTAGAGGCTTTCCGTTTTGAATTTTCCTCGGAGTTCAGTATTTCTGTGATTCACTTTTTTCATATAGTACATATATATATATTTCAATATATATATCGCTCTCTTATCTGTGTCCTCGGATTCACGTTCATATCATAAATTGTTTTTTACATTATCCTCCTAAAGTACCTGACAACACTCAGGCATTGTTCCCTGTTTACATTTAAGATTTAGGAGTTTTCTTTTTTAACAATCGCGATGTTATCACACCGTATATAGAGGATGTTTCAAGTACTAGGTAGGAAGAGCGTATTTTCCCAGGAAAACATTACCAAAAATGAAAGTACATCTTTAAATTGCCTTTCAATAAATAAATTATTGAATCATGAAGCTGTTTACGATCAACGATAATAATTTCAACAAGATCGAAGTGTTTGTTCAGTCATTATTAACATATATACATTTTGTAATGAATTTATGTTAACGTATGCGAGTTTTTAAATGCATCATTGCAAAACAAGCTCCTAGCATGAAAGATAGCATCAGCCTGATTTAATTTTACTTCTGAGCTGTGACAAATGATAAAAACATTTAATGTAGTGAGCTTCTTGAAATCATGGAAGAGTTCAAAAAAGAAATATTGCAATTGTATAAATGATAATAAAACAAATTTCAAAGACAATTGATCTTATGTTACATAAATTATTATAAATACAGCGACTTCACATCACATGTTTTATGCTCATTTTTAAGACATCGAGACTATCATTCCTTATCTTATATAATAAAATTATACGATATGATATGAAGTAAGTGTAGTCTTTTCTCGTAATTCACTATAAAATTATTTAAACAAAGCAACATAATTTGATGACACTTAAAATTATACTAAAAAAGATTTATTTAGTGATCGCAGAGACTTAATTGTGCAGACATCGTGTCTTATCCTTCAAAGCTGGAATTGATGACACATATCAAAATGTGCTGTACACCATTGCAAAATAAACCAAAAAAGGAGACCAAAATATGCTGTACATGATTGCCAAGAGCAATTTGGAACATAAATCCTATGTATTGTATCCATCATACCGATACTCCGAAATATGAGAAGTAATAAAAGCTTTAAAAGGTTTCCTCCCCCCCCCCCTTTTTTTTTTTTTTTTAAATCAAAGCATAACCATGTAGCTTCGCAAACGTATTTTCACTTTATGCCATTAAAGCTTTAAAAGGTTCCTTTTTTTTTTTTTTTAAATCAAAGCAGAACCATGTAACTTCGCAAAGTATTTTCACTTTTTGTGCTTTTAAGTTGACAATTTTAAAACAAGGATGATGTGGTATGATTGCCAATGAGACAACCCTCCACAAGAGACCAAAATAACACAGAAATTAACAACTATAGGTCACCGTACGGCCTTCAACAATGAGCAAAGACAATACCGCATAGTCAGCTATAAAAGGACCCGAAATGACAATTTAAATCAATTCAAACGAGAAAACTAACGGCCTTATTATGTACAAAAAATGAACGAAAAACAAATTAAATATGTAACATTTAAACAAACGACAACCCCTGAATTACAGGCTCCAATAGTTAATATATGAAATAGTTTTTATTGTTGAACACTAATAATAATAATTGAATGGCATGTGTTCAATATGTTATTTATTGAATGTTATGATATTAAAGATCACTTTAAATTTCCAGTACCACTAAAACTTAATCTGTAACTGCCTCAGTCGAATATCACCGAAGACGGGTTTTACTGCTTTTTTTGGTTTTTGTTTTTTGTTTTTTGTTTTTATTATTATTCGTTTGTTTTTATCTTTGGAAACATTAAAATTGTTTTTGATTTCAAGAAATTTTGCAATGTGCGTAAATGTTAGTCTTACTCCACATATAAGTGCGAGGGAAACATTTATTCAATTTTTGTCCTTTCATTATTGGAAAGTGCTGAATATATAAAAACTATAAACATGAACTTTCTTTAAACTCGGTTGACATATCTCTTGATGTTTTTATGATCATCAACAGATCCAGATGAACACTTGTATGGCTTGCCGTTTTTATAATGTTTCATATGTCAACCAGTGTTATCTGCACTAGCTGAGTTGTCATCAGTACTTTGATACTGATATGAGTAATATCAAAACTTTCTGAAGTTGTCTCTTTATAAAGTAAGAAACGATTCGTATAAATCCTTTGCTTTCAAATACTCAGATTTTGAGCGGAACGTTCATGTTGAAGATAAATCCAGAACAGCGCTTCTGTCGCATGAAATTTATAAAAGTTTGGTTTATAGTTTTTACAGCACTGATTCGACACTTGCGTAATTTCAATCCCCGAAGATACATGTACTATCAGCTAAGTGGCAGAACTAAAGTTCTGGCAGATTTTAAACAAACTTTCTTTATTGGTCTGTTTTATAAACAAACAAAGAAACTAAGATTCTACTTCCTCAGGCAAAGTTAAACTTAGATGGCTTCTATTTTTAAGGTCCTTTTTAGTCATATTGCAGTTCCACTGTGTTGTATCCATAAATATAAGTGTTTCTGATGAAGTTTCACTAAGAAAAATGCTTTGGACGCATGACATTTATAAACAAAATGTTTACATTTTCTATAGAACTGAGTCGATACCGCTGCTAGTGGACTATTAGTCCCGGAAGGTAACTTTCATCAACAGAGTATTTATATTTGAGGTATGGACATGATATATACAAACCATTCTTAAATGATTTCATGTCACTATCTGCTTTAATTTATAGGTTTTTACATATGCTTTGCAAGAAAGATAGGAAGTTAGCAATATCCTTTAACTTTAATTTCCGCTATATAGATGATGTTTTCTCACTAAATAATTCAAAATTTGGTGACTATATTGAAGTTAAGTCTGACTCATATCTTGACTTTTATCTAGAAATTGAAAGGAGGGTCGGTTGAAATCAAATCTTTACGACAAAAGAGTTGACTTCAGCTTCTTGATTATGAACTTTCCATTTCTATGTAACAACATTCAAGTAGTGCCTGCATACGGAGTATACATCTTAAAATTGATACGATATTCCCAGGCTTGTATTTCCTATCATGATTTTCTAAGGGTTACTGCTCACAAAGAAGCTATTAAAGCAATAGTTTTAAATGAGGAAGTTATAATCATTCATACGGACGCCATCACGATTTAGTTGACCGTTATGGAATAACCGTTTCACAGATGATATCGGATATGTTCCTTATATGTCGAAACTACAATACCCTTCCCTTCTTTTGACATGGCGTTGTCAGCTTATTTTCGATCTATTAGTTTGACTGTCCCTCTGGTATTTTTCGCCCCTCTTTTGGAACATTTGAAATGTAAAGGGAAAATGCACATTTTTGAAATTCGTCTTAGAGAAAATGTGTTCAACTCTGTATGTTATAAATGATCCATGCTATATTTTTATCATAAAATCAAGGATTTTTATAGTCTAGTTTTATTATAAAATTGCCCGGTAAAAACGTTTTAGTGTGCATTTTCTTGAGATATGTTACCGAATCCAATCACCCGGTCATACCAAGATAAATTAATAATTTTTTTAATAAAAACATTAAATTATTAACGCTATGGAGTAATTGACTTCAATGTCAAACGCAGATTGAAGTTAAGGAAAGTACAAAAGCTCATTTCTCATCCCCAAGTACCAGGAAAGGATTAACGTGTCAGCAAACCATATCTGTTACTTTGTTTTTTTCTTGGTAATATAATGATGGTAAACATTGGAGTTTTATGATCTATAAACTCTACACTTGCAAAATTCCACTTAATTAAATTGTATGGCGTCTCGATGGTAATAAAACATTCTTATACAATGCCATTCCTTAATCCTTTTATCTTTCCTATTCGATTGCATCATCTTGCATGTCCCAACAGGTTAGAAAAACATCGAACTCTCATTCAGCGCTAGCTATCAGTGTATAATGGAAAGAGCAAAATCTCATATTTTATGATGTTTTTTATGATACGTGCATTTCATTTAAACAAAAAGGTTAATGGTTTAATTCTTTAAAACTGTTGACATTTAACTATGACGGCGTAACACTGTTTAGATTTCTTTGATATTGACTCAGCACAACAAACGAGAAACATTTTCAAAAGTGTGTGGTTTAACAGGCATAGACAAATTTGAAGATCTTGAATGATGCATCTATTTTATTACAGATTCCATATGTGTATGTTGAAAAGGGGAAAATGTACTGTAAATTCAGAAATTATTGCGAGGTTTTTATTATTGCGAAAAATACGACTGGATGGGTATCGCTATAATAGGAAATCGCATCCTTATAAACTAAAACATAGATCTGAATGCAGTTTTTTTTTCGAAATCGCGATAATTAAACTCACATTTTTGTCCATTCTTGAAAAATCGCAATAATAAATGCACGCAATAATTTCTGAATTAACAGTACTCGGTTGTACTAAATGTAAAAAATGTTATCCATTATTAGGAAATACACATCTAATTATTTCATGAGACGCTAGAAAGTTCACCTATTCGCATTTTTGGCGAGTGTGGATTTACATTGCTGGTAATGTATTGATAGCAGACTTTGCTAACCGTTGAATTTCATACGATTCCCTCAAATTTTGTTTTAACCATGATATATATGTTGTGAAGGAAATTATGATATTTAAACATCAATCGGTAATTTTTGTTGACTCTCAGTTTCCCAAAGATATTGAAATTCTCTGTTCACGGTGATTGAGTAGCATTAAAAAGCATTAAAAAATATTTCTGTTTTCAAAATAAACAGCTTATAGAAAATTTGTTATAAATAAGAATCTTTACTTAGGTCTGGTTGTCTCCTTGACATATTCCCCGTTTCCATTTTAAATTTTACAAATGAATTTTACAATTTATCTTAGTCTATCAAAACAAACAAAGACTTTCAACAAATGCTATTTAGAAAAACGGCTGACAGAATGTCGGATGCCGTATCGTCAATTCGTTGATAACTAAAGAGTTTCATTGTGTGAATTGACTAAAAAGATGAAAATTCATGTCCACTATGACATAATAACCAGGTTTTTTTTATATTTTCAAACCAATCACTCAAAAGATACACTTAACATAACAAGTCAAAATTTTACAATTATACAGTTATTCTTAAACAATCACTACAGTTGGAAGAAAATCATGCGTAAGTAATTAAAAAAAAACACTCTACAATATACAATTGATATCTCTTGTTACAGTTTAAATTACATTATTGGAAATTATTAATCAGAAGCTATTTGAAACTTCTTTGTTCAGTAGGCTATTTATCTAATTAAATGAAACGCGCAGAAGATTGGATTACCGGAAGCGGCTGGAATCATGTAGCGGCTGGAATTGCTTATTTATGATCTGCTGTCATTCTCCTTTTAATCTTCCAGACTTAATAAGTATAAACATTAATTAGCTACCACTTGAGGGGTTTCTCAAGATACATTAGTAGACGAAAGCTAATAGTGTCATGACGTAATTGTAAACAGTCAAAGCAGATCAAGAATGCTCAAACTTAATTAATTTTTCTTGCCGTCAAACTTCATTGTATCTTGTATGGCAGTGCTTTCAAGTGGTCATTGCAATTCTTAACACGTTACTCTTTTAACAAGCAGCAGATTCTTCTTAGATAACTTACTTCATATATAACTTATATTTAAAGGGGGATTGCAATTGTAAGTCCAGTTTATCAATACTGATCATATGATAGTCATCCATATTTAAAACGAGAAGAAGAATTGCCTAGCAGACTTCATCTTATCAATCTGAATGACCTTGCAAATGTTTGTACAATGCTTCAGATTTTTTTTCCATTTTACGCAGTTTTAAAATATGAATTTGACTAGAACGATAATGTATTCGAGGTATCTCACTTATCTATAAAAGGTTTGTGTTTGTTATATGAGCTATGTAAGTTCGACTTAACCAGATGTACTTTTATGAAAGGAAATGAAGAAAATTTGGAAAAATAGTTACATCCTTTAGTCGTCTCAAACTAAGTTAATTTGATAGTATAGGTAAATACATATCATACATATTCATCAATTTATTGTAGAAACGGTCATTATGATGTCAGTATGACGTCATACAAATGTCCAATTTATAAATTTGACCCATGATTACCATTAAGTTTATAAATCTAAATATGATTTCATATACAAAACAGGATGAATAAAAGCAACAGTAGTATACCGCTGTTCAAAACTCGTAAATCTATCGTTGGCTTTGTATCCCATACCCTATAGTCGTCTATAAAAGGCCAAGAAATGAAAATATTTCACCAATGCAAATGGATACATTTGAATGATCGAAGGATGTAACTCGATAGTTTGAATAGAAAAAAAATTAATGTTGCTACTGTGTTTTTCGAACTCCACATCAATATTAAAAAGTCAACAACAGCATATGAATGAAAATAATTTAATGTTCAACAATTTTCATAAATTAAATAGAGGTGAGCTAGAAGTGTTTCAATACAGTAGTTATCAGGGAATGTGTACCCTTTTAATGAAGTGTTTTATAGACAACCTCAAAAACTTCTCATTTAGACATTCATGGACGCTATTATAATTATATATAACGTCATTATACATCCCATATACTACTATATGTCTAAATTATATAGTGTCCATCAATAAATTCACCTTGTTTGTCTTTTTTAACATATTTATTTGTTTTATAGTGATTTAAATACACAATGTTGACTGCTGTACCTCTTTTTTATGTCTGTTTGTTTTGTTCACACATTGTTGTTAATATAATGGAAATTTATTCCATTGTCATATAAGTAAGAGGTTAAGCTAGCTATAAAGCCGGGTTTAATCCACCATTTTCTACATAAGAAAATGCATGTTCCAAGTGGGGAAAAAGACATTTGTTATAAATTGTTTGAGCGTATGATTTTACAATTTTATTAGGGACGTTCCCTTTTGAATTTTCCTCAGAGTTCGGTATTTTTCTTATACTTAGCTTTTCACTACCCTTCTCGTAACACCATTTTTCAAGCAACGCTAAACGCTCGTACTTAAATCAAAAATAAAAGTGAGTTTCATTATCTTACATCATCTAAATGAACGTAACATGAAAAGCTGCTTTTAATATCAATCAGTTGCTCTTAGAAAGCTCTGGTAGGTTGTTGAAAGGGGATTTTACGGATTTGTTTTACATTTTTGCTGCAATGACACGCGACTCACCATGTACATGTACTCATATTTAAAATACATTGTTTACGGCTTCTTAACCATTTTGATTAAATAACAGTGTGTCTATTAGGGACGGATTATCAAAATACTTAGTTTATATACCTATAAACGTTTCACCCATTCAAACAATTTAGCGAAGTTCTAATGTTCTTGGCGATTGTTCTATGCCATAGCAAACAGACCAAATTCAACCCCTTAAGGACGTCGAAGAGGTTTATTACATTGACAGGTAAAGTATAACCTATATTAGCGAAAAGTTAAATGATCAATGTCCAGTTAAGGTCAAGATTTTTAACTCCTTTTTCAGGAAATTGAATTAAAATTGTCAATGCCTTGTAAGCAACAGATATTGTTAACGATCAATTATAAATTTTAATAGAATCTATAACATGTATAAAGCACAATTTAAAAAATATCCTGTGTATTACAATACAGTATACTAAAAGTGTAAATTGTTATCTCAAATGTTACACATTCGTAAGCCTAGAACTTTATTGTTGAGAAAACACGGAAAAAGATCTTGATATACCCCCTGTGCAATACTGATTATAAAATTGTGGTATGAACTGTCCCTTCTCTTCATCTTGTCATGATGTGCACTTTCACCTATTAACTATGAATCCGCTCGTTTTACAAGTAATGGGTATGAAACGGTTCGGGACTATTGTTTGTTGACTTTGAATTACTTGGAACTTCTGCCCAAAGCTATGGTGGAAACATCTAATCTTCAGTTACATAGTATTCGTTCAGATATTCTATCTATCCTTAAATGGTAGCCATCACACATTATACTTTTCCTTCCTCTGTTAGTTTCAAGAAAATTTGTTTTCATGATGAACCAAAATGAGAATTCAAACATTTTTTTTAAAACATTTATAAACTAGCTTAAACTACTATTTATGGTATATGAGTGTGGAGCACTATTCAACCATGTAAGTTTGCGCTAACATTTGTGATAGAAAAAGACAGGCACACGGATTAATTCTATGTTGAAATAGTCTATAATGTCTGCGCTAAAATATCCCCTAGTAGTTCCAATATGTTCGCTGAAATGTCCTGCAGTCATCAAGAATAAGTTGACCAATACCAAGTATTTGCGTCATATATCACATGAACTTAGATCTAAAGACAATTAATGCAATAGTCGTATGATATGTCACTTCGCCTATTATGTAGTATTTCTGGACTTTGTTTTCGGAGTTAATTTTGATGATATGTGTATAAATAACAGGATATAATATACCCGCGAACCCGTTTCGCTAGATTTGATGTTCACGCTATTCTTTAAGATTTTTTGTTTTTCTCTTTGTTTTTATTATAAGACTACTTTCGAACAAGGGTAAACTAATGTTTCATCTTTTGTTAGTCTGAAAATATCGGTCACAAGGGAATATTTGTTCTGTTATTTAAAATGATTTTTGTACAACTTGATATTTTCATCAGTGTGACCTCACTAAACAACTAGGTCTTTCTTGTTTTTCTCTATCCTGTAGACAGCATGTACTGCGATGGGAATACTAATGAGTGGTCTTCTCTAGATAGCATTAATGTAACTATTTATTGCATGATTTGTATAGCTTTCATAACTGAATATGTCAATTGACCTAAAACATCCATCTTATTGGCACTTGTATCTTCTTATCAATTAATAGCGTAAAACGAAAAGCGCCCTTCAGGTAATTCAGTAATTTATCATTCCAACGACGTTTGATTATTACCAGATATCAGGAGTGCCAATGTAATTACTTTATTGCACGGTTTGTATGCCTTGAGATGACATCCTTCATAATATGAAAGCAGCGATAGTTTAGTCTTAAAAAATTGGAATGATGATTAATACCGAATACATACTGACTCTTGGCATTTAATTAAGTCGATGACCTAAATAAAAACTAAAAAAAATTAATGGTAACGTCGCTTATTTGTAACGATATCACTTGTAGACATGCTAGACAACAAGAGAAACGCTCCAAAGAAATGTTTCTTCCATAAAGAATGACATTTGAAACACGGTACCAATCTAAAGATATACCAATTAAACTTAGTGACTTTCTTTTTTGAATTCTCCACGAAGTTCAATACTTTGTGATTTTACTTGTTCTCTTATATTTCAAAGAGTTGTGTTTTCAAATCAAAACCATTGACTAAATGAAAAACACCTAATCCTTTCCCGAAACTTAAAATTTCAAAAGTTGATATTGGAACTTAAACGTAAAACGTAAATAAAATGGTCTGATTAAAATTTTATACCATCATAGATACATGTATTTGAACACTTAATTCTTTTTAAAAAGTGACATTTGATTGAATTATATTCCCCACCTTAAACTGTTTTACGATGGTTCTAAATCATGCGTGCATATGTCTTGTTAATACATGCTCTTCGTCAGGTAACTTAACAGTTTTCACTGTTTATTATATATTGTGATAAATTGATGTCCAAACTTGTGTTTCATTGCTCCTTCTAGCTAGTGCATTATCCTAATCTGTGTTTTTGTTATTCAATTAAAATTTGTTCAGTCAAAATATTTATTTGATTTAAATGGAAATTGAAAGATGAAACTGTGGCTATTGCTATTATCAAAACGTAGGAATAAATTACCTTAGCTGTATTTGGCAAAACTTTTAGCAATTTTTGGTACTCAATGCTCTTCAACTTCGTATTTTATTTGGCCTATAAAACATTTTTTGATTCGAGCGTCACTGATGAGTCTTTTGTAGACGAAACGTGCGTCTGGCGTAAGTATAAAATGTTAATCCTGGTATCTATGATGAGTTTATTTATCGCTTCTACAAAACACACAATAATTAGAAGCGTTTGAACATCAACAAGTAGCAACTTTACCTGACCATATAGCAAAATAGGTATTTAGTCGGATCTTCACACGTACTTGTGATTTAGTTAAAACCGGTTTTGTTCAAAATATACGAAGAAATGTCGAAATGTTCAGGACTTAATTAAATCCGTATTTCGGTAGGTTGGTGCAAGCATACGATTTTTATTGCGTCGTACACTTTGAGAAGCGAATAATCTTCAACTACTTTATTGAAATATTGTGTAAAAACGTTAATTTAGAGCTATGAAAGTCAAGTGGCTCGAGTATTTTTCTGAGGAAGTTTTAAAAAATTGCAAAGAATTATTTTTACATTGGGTTAGCTTTCATTAGTCTTAACTATCTATAGATAAACAACTTTTGGTTATATTTATAATTTAGATTCATCATTGAAGGTGGGGGGCGATTTCGCAGATAATTAATTATATTGATGTGCCATTTGTATGCAAGAGTGACCTTTCGTTGTATTATGTGCCAATTCGAAAAAGTTATGCGAGTATTCTCTCCCCTTAAGAGGTTCATTATTTTATAATTAAATTTAGGTTTCTGATATAATTTTGAATAACTACAAAATGTATCAATTCAATATATTTCAGTTTTTGTTATTGGTGTATCAAAAACATTGATGTACGAATATAATTTCATAAATTTGAAACGTTTAAAATGATTACATACCAATATAAAGAACCGTTAATTATTTTTGAAAAAGACTATGAACGAAAATCGAATTATTTATCTTCCCTTGGTGACAGATTGATTAGGAAATGAACCAGCGTAATATAATGGTAATCACAGAGAGGGACCAGCTAGCAATTTTTAATTTCAGCTTATTCAACGTTAAAACAATTTTCCACTATAAACGAATGTTACTTTATACAAATATAAGGACTTCGTTTGCTAAATCTTCAAATTTTATTAGATATTATGATTTTTTTTATTGCAATAGATTAATATGCTACAACAAGAGCGTAAGCCTGATTGTGTGTTTATAATGTAAAGAACTTTTGTGATGAGGTCCGTCACCAAATGTGTCATTTGTGGGTTCTTAGAAAGTACATAGAAGATATATTAGTGATTAAGATTATAACACAATGTTGACTGCTATATCCTTACTTTTGACATTTTTATCTATTACATGTATGTCTGATTTTTTTGTTAACACATCGTTTTCAATATAAAATAATTTTATGCGACTGTCGTACCAGGTTTCATTCACAATTTTCTACATAATAAAATGTCTGTACCATGTCAGGAATATGACAGTTGTTATCCATTCGATGGATTTGAGCTCTTTGATAAGGCAATTTCCATTTTGAATTTTCCTTGGAGTACAATATTTTTAATATTTTACTTTTTTCGGTATGCCAAATGGATACCAATTGTACACCTTTACTAGTTTATTGACGGTTGAATGTTTTCTTTTATAAAATGCCCTGTACCAAGTCAGGAAAGTGGCCATTGTTACATTAAAGTTCGTTTCTCTGTGTGTTACATTTCGTTGTTGTGTCTCTGTTGTGTCGTAGTTCTCTTATACTTGATACGTTTCCCTCAGTTTTAGTTTGTAACGCGCAGTTGTTTTTTTCTCTATCGATTTATGAATTTTGAACAGCGGTATACTACTGTTGCCTTTATTTACTACCGAAACACGACAATCTACTTCATATATTGATCTTTGAAATTTCCTCGATATTGATACAGATTGACGACAAAAAAATAAAATCTGTAACACGCGTAATTGTTTCCCGAAATCGTTTGATGTATTTGCCGATTTTGCTCTTAATGCAAAATGAACCTCGGTGAACTTCAAAAGATGTAGCAAAAACGTTTACTAACATGAACACAACCTGAATATGAGTATGAAAAAAACAGCAATCCATACCGAACTTTCTATTCTAATCAGACATAAACGGAAAATTTTGCAAATTTTACATTATTGCTTAGAACGATCAAGTTTAGCTGAGTAGTACATCATGTTATGGAATATTTTGAATGTTATAAAAGACAATTTCTATCTGTTGAAGATACTAGATATGTTATGTCAGTAAAGAAAAACACATTCTTGTCGTGTAAATGGGCTTTTGTCTGGAAGTTTATATCGTTTTATGAAGGTCATAAATAATGTGGCAAGAAATGATTTGTCTTTAAAATTAATGGAAAAGATCAACAATCATGTAACGGCCTACAACCGTTCGACATTACAACACATGTTTTATGTGATAAGAACAATAAATAAAATAGACAATTACTTGAAATTATTGAATATAGAATAATATAATATATAGACAAAAGAAAACATCAACAGATGTAAACTATGATCAATTATTGAAGAGGAATTAATGTTATTCCATAAACCTTTAAATATCTTTTTTATTTCATTTTATTTTCTTTTATGACAGATGGTATAAAGATCAATACTTTTTGTAAATTTCAAGCGTAAGACTCGGTGACCGTAGTAAACGACAATTAAGGAAAACAAACATTTCAAGAAGATGTCATATAAAAGAGGGACGAAAGATACCAAAGGGACAGTCAAACTCATAAATCTAAAACAAACTGACAACGCCATGGCTAAAAATGAAAACGACAAACAGAAAAACAATGGTACACATGACACAAAATAGAAAACTAAAGAATAAACAACACGAACCCCACCAAAAACTAGGGGTGATCTCATATAAATCAGCAATAAATACTTATAAGCCATTGCTTTTAAAAACATTACAATTATGTTGATTCCTCCTTCAGCATAAAAGCAAACTCAACATGATGTGCAAAACAAGTTGACATTTAGTTTTAATCTTCAAATTAAGGGTCTTTTTAATTTCGAGTTGATGTTTTGATTTGAGCCAATTATTCTAGATCTAAAACTTCATTGCACACGTGGACTTACTACAAATTAATCTATGTAAACTGAGAATTCCATATTTCCATAACACAATTATATTAGACATTTATGTAATATTTATTTTCTTCTGACACTTTTATACCCTCAAACTAAAAACGCATTTCATGTATTTTAAATCTTTTAAGCAGAATTGCACATCTGTTAATGAGATAAACCAGTTCCTTGTTGAAATCATTGCATTACAACATGAAGCAATGAAAACTGTGTATCTCAATCATACTTTAAGATATTAAAGCCCCTTTCTGTTCGAATTTCGTCACGTATCTTTGACTGAGGTTACGATAACTTATATTTATTATATACGAAATACATGTAAAATGTATATGTAATACAACAAATGCAATCATGCTGCATCAGCCATGATATCGACATCACTGATTTGTACCTTTACAACATCAAATGTTGTAACTACTTGAAGTACATGTATGTTCTTATGCACGTTCACTATAAGAAAATATGAGATCAAACCATCAAAACAAAATATGTAAGGACTTCTTTAACACAAGGTACCCTTTTCATCACTAATTTGAAATTCTGTAGACAAAATGTAATGCAATGTAACACTCTGTAATTGTCCATTTTCAGATGGTATTTCAATATTGAATCATAGCATCATGTCATTCAAGGAAAAACAGATTCAATTAAATAAGAAAAGAGTTACCGGCATAAAAACTTGTAACAGACAGACAGAAACAACGACAATGCCCATAAACTCTCTTTTGGTAGTGTAGGGATAATTAGATTTGGTATTATATTCAATGTCAACGTATTACAATATAACCGGAAGTGCCTTTTGCACCATATTCTAACTAAAATGAAATTTGTGTTAATTAACTGAAATGTCTGTTATACCATGCTGAGAGCGTCTTATGTCTTTATCGTTGACATGTTGAAAGCCTTAGTAACATTGTGTCAACATTCATAAATATCCTAAATGTAACATTATTTTGTTAAAGAAGCTGTCAAGATAGCATGGTGACAAAAACTATAAAAATTGAAAACCAATTCTTCAGAGAACAATTGAAGGTCTTTCCACCTCGATAATAAGAAAGAAATTAAAAAAAAAACGATGTTAGGAAATATCACTCCGTGTTGATGTTATGTGGTAAATCAAACTGATATAAAAAAAAATAAGATTAATAGGTTTATGCAGAAGACTTAATTCTTTTATAATGGTTTTATAATGAACCAGAATTTTTTTTCAGTAAAGGTCGAAATCTAGAACGTCAAATTGACCTTTGACCTTGACCTCATTTTCAAGGTCATAGTTCAGTGATCTCAAATCAAAAGACCCCAGGTCAATCACTTGTATGGTTGTAGAGAAATACCGATTTCAAATACAAAAGGGGAGAAAACTATTAGGGTTGACCAAAACACTTCGACTAAAATGGTTGAAGTTGCGCCTTATCCTAAACAACTATTTGGAAAACACATCATATCATTAAATGTTACAGTTTCTTTTGAATATAGATAAAAAGAAAAAGAAAAAATCAAAATTTAGAATATGACCTTGACCTTCAACCTTTACCTTAATTTCAAGGTCATAGGTCAGTGAACTTAAATCAAAAGACCCGAGAAATACTGATTTCAAATGCATAAGGGGGGAAAACTCCTATAAGGATTAACAAAAACACTCCGACTTAAATATGTTGAAGTTTCGCCTTATTGTAAACAGTTATTTGGCAAACACTTCATATCATTAAGTGTTACAGTTTCTTTTGAATAACGATAACAAGCAAAATTCAAAATTTATAACATGACCTTGAACTTTCACCTTGACCTCAATTTTCTTCAAATGGACCAAGGACTTCATATAAAAAGACTGTAGCCCTCTACGATGTATATCGTATGAATTTATCCAACATATCGCCTATCTTAAATTTTCAAAGGGAAATAACACCAATAAGATGTCTTCCGATCACTCCAGTCAAAATAAACCAAATCATTCTCAAGAGTAGATAAACAATTTGGTGAAAACAGTTTGTTAAAATATTTTACGGTTTTAGAGATATAGCGATAACAAGAAAAAGGGGACGCGGGGAGATAACTCCTATAAGAATAAGTGTCCGGTCACACAGGGTGAGTTTTGAAACCCCCATTATTGTACAACATCATTGGCCAAAAAATCCATTCGATATGTTGTAAGACAAAAAAGCATCTCAGACGGCAGAATAAAAACAAAATTAATCAGAAGAAAAACAAAAGGTCTTTCCAGGAAAAATTAAAGACCTAATAAAAGACAGTCTCATTATGTCATGTTTAAAGACATTTATGGATGTTTGTCAGCTGCGAAAGTAAAAAAAAACATATATATATGGTATTCATTTTTGATAGAAATGTTATTGTTTTATATAATAGTTATTGAAAAACTGATCATTATCGTGATATATGGACTGCCCACAGGATAGTGGTATTGACTGAGACAGCGATAATGACTGAGCCGAAGGCGAGGTCAATATATCACGATAATGTCCAGTTTTTCGATGACTATTATATTTATTTCATTGAGAAACCATGTTTTAAAATTAAAAACCAATTCTTCAGAGAACAATTGAAGGTCTTTCCACCTCGATAATAAGGATGAAATTAAAAAAAAAAAGATGTTAGAAAATGTCACTCCTTGTTGATGTAATTTGGTTCTTCAAATTAATATGAAAAAAATAAGATTAATAGGTATATGCAATAGACTTAATTGTTTAATTATGAACAGAAAATAATTTTTAGCAAAGGTAAAAATCTAGAACGTCAAATTGACCTTTGACCTTGACATCAATTTCAAGGTCATAGGTCAGTGAACTCAAAACGGAAGAGCGGAGGTCAATCACTTGTATGGTTGTGGAGGAATACTAATTTGAAATACATAAGGGGAGAAAACTCCTATAAGGGTTAACCAAAACACTTTGACTGAAATAGGTTGAAGTTGCGCCTTATTGTAAACAGTTATTTGGTAAACACATCATATCATTTACTGTCACAGTTTCTGTGATATAACGATAACAAGCAAAATTCAAAATTAAGAATCTGACCTTGACCTTTGACCTTGACCTCAATTTCTTTCAAATATACCAAGGACTTCATATCAAAAGACTGTAGGCCTCTACGACTTATAACGAATGAATTTATCCAACAAATCGCCTATCTTAAATTTTCAAAGGGAAATAACTGCTTCTAGATGTCTTCCGATCACTCAAGTCAAAATAAACCAAATCATTCTCAAGAGTAGACGAAAAATTTGGTGAAAACAGTTTGCTAAAATCTTTTACTTTTTTTAGAGATATAGCGATAACAAGAAAAAGGGGACGTGGGGAGATAACTCCTATAAGAATAACTGTTCGATCACACAGGGTGAGTTTTGCAACCCCCATTACTGTACAACATCATTGGCCAAAAAATCCATTCGATATGTTGTAAGAGAAAAAAGCATCTCAGACGGCAGAAGAAGAAGAAAAAAAAATTAATCAGAAGAAAAACAAAAGGTCTTTCCACGAAAAGTGGAAAGACCTAATAAATTCATAAATTCGAAATTGTTGAAAGTTACCCGATATAATGTACGATTTACTCTAGGAAAGAGTGAAGACCAGTGATAGTTTTAAATAACTATAACTTATAAGTCACTTCAGTATATGAAATACAAAACATAAAGTTTACTATAATTAGATGAGTAGCAAAACGGTCATTAGAAATGTCTGCACTAGCAGACGTGTCTTCCATTTTCAAACTGTAGACACGTCTGCATTTTATTGCGGGACGTCACTCAAACAGAGAAACCACGCCCCACCGGTCATTATCACGTAAAAGTCTGTTAACGACCGGTTTTCCGGTCCGTTTTGTTCTGTTAATGACCGATGGAATTTATTACTGAAAAATATAGAATGTCACGTGGCCCCTTTTTATTCAATAAGATAAGCTTATTCTTAACCGATATGAAATAATTGTCAATATTGGTATCCTCGTAAAAAATCTTCGGTATAAATAATACTTTCTTTAGAAAGTTTTTTTCATGGCTGTTTATTTTGAGGCACATGACACTGTTATTGCAGTGGGTAAAGATATAAAAATACCAACACGTGAATCCAAAAGGAAAAATCTAAAACAATTTGAACTTTAAACTATTGTTGGTTAATTTTCTGAAACAATTTAGAAGGCTTATTTGGAAACTGTTATTAACAATATTTCAATGATTTGCATATTAAACTGTTCTGGGTTAAAATAGCGCAAATCTGTAAAAAGATGAGACTGTGACAAAAAAGGACGAAATAATCCCAATTCTAACAAAATTTGAAATGCACAAAGTCATGTTCGATATACATGTATGTGCATTTTTTTTTTGCCAGATTTTCGGAATCCTCTGGTTTTATCCATGTATTGTCATTAAAAAAAATTGCCCACTAACCCCTTCTTTTCTTTTCATAGTTTTATTACATCTATAATACTAAAATTACGAGGTCCAATTTGTCAGCCGTCATCACGTAAAAACGACGAATCACAGAATTCAACTTTATATATAGCTAATATAGTACAAAGGTGTAGATTAAAAATTACACCACTCCAGGCCCTTTTGTTTTCCACGTAATTAATATTGCCAATAATTAAGAAGTTCCGGGTCGAGTCCGCTACCGATACCAATAGTATATTCACCTGTTACCTATTACCTTATCTGTACGTTCCGCATCTGACAGGTACACCACCAAACGTTGTATTCAGGATTAATATGCTATATACACGGGTCATAACCACAGGGTTGACACTATTAAATTGTCAAATTGTTACCTATTGTAGTATTTTAATCAGTAAGACTTTCTAAGATAACAATACGAATACTAAAAATCTGGACTAAAAATAAGGCGTATAGGTACAGTTTTCAATTTGTTAGTGGGCATGACGTAAAACAGCGAAGCAAAGAATTCAACTTTATTTAAAACTTATATAGGACAATGCTGTTGATTAAAAAATACTCCATTCCAGGACCTTTTGTTTTCCAAATAATTGATATTATTGTTTCAGTTCGACGGGTTCAAACAGAAAGACTTGAAAGCAGAGAAAAACTTATAATCGGCATGACTTTATCAGATGACAATACTAATACTAAAATAAGGCTTGCGCATAGTTATATACTTTAATTCAGTCACGGACCTGTGATATCCAGGGGCGGATGCAGGAATTTTCGAAAGGGGGGGTGCTAACCCAGGACACCCAGGGCAAAGGGGGGGTGCAGAACATATGTCCCGATACAAATGCATTGATCGGCAAAAATAAAGGGGGGGTGCGCACCCCCGGAACCCCCCCCCCTGGATCCGCCACTGATATCACGGGTGTGTTCTAGTAAAGATTAAAAAGCCATATTTCAAAATTTTATAAAATTCTTGTTATTTTTTCATAGTTTTTGAGAAAAATCGAGAGAGAATTATTTCCCGTCAAATTTTCAATGGCTTATATCTCAAAAACGAGCACACAGACCCTCCATTTTTTTCTACTTTTTAAGTTTCTTTATTTATATATTATAAATTCCTAATAGTCTTTTAAAAACCTTGTTACTTTTTTAACAGAGTAGCGAACATCCTTATCTTTTTATTCTCCCATGTTTAACCAAATTACAGGATGGCAATGTAAATCCACTCTGACTTCAAGAATAAGAATATTTTAACTTTAAAATTATATTACAACCTCATCTTGTCATTTAATGTATATGTACATGTTATAAGTTTACTTAACTAGCACTACGGTATTATTTACAGCAGTCTCTTCATAAACCCTATCGAAACGGAATTTTAGCTTACAGGAATTCAGTAACTGAGGCATATCAATACCGGGCATACACGTTGGCGAAGTCTTTGAATGTTTATCACTCTCACATTACAATTCTATTAAAGCCGATCAACAAATCACAAAAGTTATATCTCTTAGAAATAGCAATTGTATGGCAAATAACTGTAGCAGTTATAAAATATTTCTGAAAAAAATAAAAGAAACAAACACTAGGATTTGGAGTATTCGTCCTAAAAGATAACACTAAGTGTTGGAATATTTGTTATATTAAGATACGTTTTAAATTCCATGATCTAAATGTAACCCTTCTCAGAGGATATTAAGTTTTCTATGAAAATTAATGTTACAAATGTATCTCTCTGTTGTCAGAAATTTTACTGAGACTTAAATTTATAACTTCATAATTTTTCGAATCAATGTTGGCTATGAGTTTTTTTAACCCGTTAGCAGTACTATGTCGATTGATTTTTCTTTCTGGCTTTTAAGTCTTTTTGTTCAATTTAATGTATCATATGCACATATTACTCGGCAAGTTGTACTACAACTATAATACTATTTATGGAAACCAAATTTAGACTCCATTATACTAAAAATACTCTTCTCTCTTAGAAAAAGCAACACGATGCATTAGTACATTTCATGCAAACATGTGTAAAGAAATGTTTCAAACAAAAACGATATGAATAAAATGAATGTTTGGTAAACGTCTGTGGAACAGCTTCCCAACACTGAAAATAATCCAAAGATGTCTAGAGGTCAATATGCAGTCTTCGAGGTTCAGGTACAATAAATTATGCTCGAGTGTCCAACAAATCACAAAACTTAGCATAGACTATTAAAGATCTGACTTCAACACCCATCTATCAAAATGAGAAAACATTTAATTCTAACTTCGGACAACCCCAACACATGTACAAATCTTGATTTGAGAAGTGCACACGAACATGTTGTGAGGTCTCTGTAAACTATAGATACATTGCATTCCCTCTTTTATTTACGAACATGCATTAAGTTTGACACAAGGTTACCAAGAGAGTGCGTTTTAAATTAAATTCTGTAACAAAACAATTCGCAGACGCCAAAACATTGTCCGTATCAAAGGATGCTTTCCCTTACGTTAAACACGCGCAAATGCGATAAATTCTTAACCCGCTGCTAAGAATTTATGCTACATACCAACCAAACTATGAATGCGACTTTTCACCAATTTTTATGTACGATGATGTTCGTTCCCGAAAGATTATTGAATTTAAATGCAGAAAATATAGAATTTGAGTCTCGTTTCAAAGTAAAGACTCAGTCTGGTAGAATTGATATTACTCCAAAAATACCATGATATTCAATAGATGATAAAACATTATAATCATAGTAATTGTTTTCACTGAATCATCCAATTTAGAAAAATTAAAAGATCTCAACGTGCTGCTTTCAAACAATAATGTAATAAAAGATGGTATCATATACCGAAAGAAAAACCATATATTTGTGACTTGCAAGTTGTCGATTTCGTTTTTCTATATCATAAATGTAACAACATATATATAATAGAAATACCATGACCATAGATTAGAAATTTTAAATATGAGATGTTGGAGTTAAAGTATACAACGAGCAACCTAATACACTCGATAAGAAGAAGCACACGGTATATCACCACTGAGGGAAGTAGAAATGACAAAAAAAGGGGGGGAATGATACAAAAGTTTTAAGAATTCAATACCACATTCAATCAAAAACACTAGTGTAACTAACGCAGTCATTTCGCAAACAAAACGAATAGGATAACAAAATGGTACTCACCAATAAATATATGTGTCAGCAGCGTGATTGGAACACAAAATATCGCTACAAGTATATCAGCTATAGCCAAGTTGACGATGAAGAAATTTGTAACTGTATGCATCCATTTGTATTTCAGCACTACGACAATTACAACCAAGTTACCGAAAAGTGCGAATAAGAAAGCAGTGCTGTAAGCTATGATGTAGATTGCAAGTACACCGGGAGGATGTTTGAATTCGGATCCATAGCTAGAATTTTGAGTGTCGTTTATACTTAGTCCACTACTGTCCTGTGCGTATGAACTCTCTATATTCACCATGTTTATTTCGAATTCATTATTCTTTCCACTTGCATTGTAAAAAAATGACATTTTTCTGCAAAGTTCTATTAACTGAGTGTCAAGAACAAAACGTATCGATAAAAATCCAATATTAATTATATTTTCTTTAGGTATGAAATTTCTTTTTAACTACTATAAATGTTCAAACGTCCTACATTGCAGCAAAAATCTATAATGAAACAGCGAAGTAAATTTCACAAAAACTACTGAAACTATCAATTTCATATACTTTTTTTCTTCTTATAGTTTCTTGATGCTGTTTCGTGTTAGATTAATATTTTGAAAGTTCGTTTGTTCGCGTCGTCTAGATTTATCGATCAATTCTTCTGATTGGATTGTCCCGAACAGCCAGTCCATTCATCCATCCCACAATAATTATTGTATTTATACCTACCACACATATCTCAATAATTACAATGTTGTTTCCTTTTCATAACTTACTTTATTGATATAATTATGTATTTTCTTGTATAACAAATCACTACATTTGCCAAGTTGTAAATAAATCTTATACATAATGAGTATACATATTAAATAGTGTTGATATTTTACCATTAAACTTAAAGAATCAGGACGGAAAAGTTTAATAGTTTAATATTTCAATATTTAAACAGCTAATTAAGTGTTTCCACCTAATTAAAGATGAAATTACTGGTCCAAATCAATAAAAGGATACATGTGGTATAATACATGAGACAGCAAAATATAATTTTCTCTCACTTTGAAAAACTACCACTATATTGATGTTTAAATACACCACAGATTTCCGCTCTCTTAGCTAAAATGTTTTATAATTCTGCATAATTGCAATCCCTAGTAAAAAAATACTACATTTAGATTTTTTTTAACCGCAGTTAATTACGAAAATATCATTTTTGCTTACGCATGTTCCCTGTTGAGTATTGCATCATCATTATTGTGGCCAGGTAATTAAAGGCCATGTTGGATAAATGCCTGGTGACACAACACTTTTAACTGAAAACAACCCAAAGCATCTATTGCGATAATTTGTATGGCAGGCGCCATGTCAGAGGGAATGTATTAACCTATTATAATGAAAAGGACAGTAAACATTTATAAATTATATAAGCGTTTTGAACCAAAAACTTCATGGGATAAATAGCATGCTGTAAGTTTAAGGATTAACACCTTATATGGACACGCTTTGTGTTTGTACATTTACGTGTTGGTGTACATTTTTCTGCATTTTGAATAAAAATAATATACTTTAAATTTGCATATTTCACGGCTTTATATATCTTAAAATTAACTCAAACCAAAGCTGCAACTCTCTCAAACCTGTTATATTTTCAACTATTAGACTTGTTTGTTTCTTTCCATACTTCCATGGTAAGGATATTCACGAATCATGCTATGCATCATAAATTGTATCATTTTGCTTTTATTCTCTCTGATTATATGCTATTGTTTTATTGACCAAAATACTCTCCCCTATATAATCCAATATTTATATACTTAGTCTAATTTTTTTTTATAATAATGACACCCCAAGGGTGACTAGGGTATAGAAATATGGTCACTTGGTCTTCTCCCGACCGGCAGTAAAACGCTTGCCGAAGTGGGGCGTCCGTTTCGCTGTGCGGGATGTATCAAGTTCTCAGTCACGTCCGGTCAGAAGGGGGACGTTAAATCCGATGCCTCGTGTAAAGAGAGTGCCACGCTCTTTGGACGTTAAGAACCCTTGCAACAACTCTTTGAGGGGTCCGTAGGTGGCCTGTTGCAAGGCAAAATTTATGTCCCTATCCAATATACCCTCATTTTCCAGTGGCAGTCCAAATTTCCCCGACCATCATCCCAGATGGCCTCTATTGTATCAACCTACCTATTGTATTTATTGTGAACTTGTTCTCGTCCTGAATATACATGAAATATTTGCCACTGGACGTTAAGCAACCAACAATCAATCAATTTATAATAATGGCGACGACAATAAGTCATGCTTACTATTGAGGTAGATTTTCTTATAATTCGCTAGGACTCTACTGTATCATTAATGAGGGGAGGACAGGGGTAAGGGAGACAGGGAGAAAGGAGAAAGGGGGTAGGAGAAAGGAGAGGAAGGCTGGGAGAAAGAAAAAAAAGTTGGAGAAAGAAGAATTTTTTTTTTAATTTATCTCAAAAGGAGATGTTTTATTCTAATGGGAGAAAGGAGAACGGGGGTAGGAGAAAGGAGAAGAGGGGTGGGAGAAGGGAGAAGGGTACCCCCTGTCCTACTCCTCATTAATATTGTACCACTGAGGTAACGAGTTCGAACCCCGCATAAGGCAGACCATGTGTGCGTTCGACTTCAATCTTAATTGACTAGGATTTTCCTGCCGAAGTCGATGGTTTTCTATGGACTCTCAGGTTTCCTCAACTGATATACACTGACCACCACTAAATAGCCAATAGTGCTGGAAGGACAACAACAAACAATCAATAACTTTGGTATATATATATATATATATTTGAATTTCTTTCAATAACATATTTTACAAAATCTTGCATAGAATTACAAGAACAGAAAACATCTGAAGCCCCAAAGGTGTCAGAGGTATAGAATTATGGTCACCTTGATTATCTTCCCACCAATAGAAGAACCCTTGCAAACATTAGGCGTTCGTTGGGTTGTATGAGATATATAAATTTACACTCTTCTTCTCCACTGAGAACGGGGATGTTATCTTGTATGTCTTAATTAGAGACTGTACCAAGGTCTCTGTAGAAAATATGTATCACTCCACCAGAGATTAAATGATGTAATATATAGGTCACCGTCCTGACTACAACAATGAGTCAAACCTGTACCACATAGCAATAAAAAAAGGCCTCACCAGCATGGCATGACGAATGAATGCAACACAATGCACACGAGAAAACTAACGGCCTGATTAATGTCTGAAATAATCTTCACTTAAAATATCCCTGCGAAAACTCTTTGAGATCCGGTAGCTGGATATATGGTTCTTCGCAAGGCGACATGCTGCCTCTATTCAACCTACAATAACTCCCTTGTAGCAGTCGACATTCCATGCACTTTGTCTCAAGTGTCTTACCCTGCATAAACTTCATATATATTGTATTAATTGTATTAATTTCTTTTCTTGAATAATATGCATTACTCAATGAAGCAACAATAAACCAATCAAACATCTGAAAACAATTCCAATCATGAAATTCGATCAAGAACTTGGTACTCATGACCTGACAACCGAGTAATCCTTTCTACTTTTAACTAGGAAACCAAACAAAGCTTCATTGCTATCTAACATTACGTATTTGAATCTATAATTCGTTTTGTGTAACAAATAAGTTATGTTTATTTTTTGATGATTTTTGAACTGATGAAGAGATTTTCATAACATTTATGACGGCGTATCATTCAAACTCAGTTATCTCAAAGTTTAGAGGTTTTCTTATGAAATATATCGCAGATGTAATCCTTTTATACTTCCTTATTGTAAATGATTATATATTACATCATTTGGTTTCATTTGTACTTTAAACGTGATGTTAGATAACAATTTGATACATATTTAGTTTCACTTAGTATACTATAATTGTATTTAAACTTTAAAGAATTTATAATTATTACACGCGAGTTTATCTTAGCATCTCGGCAGGTGCACATTTAATATTAATATAATAATTTGGCAAACAAGTTTTTAAAGATATCAAATTATAATAAAATTCAGTTGGAAAGATATTATGTACAATTTATTGATTTAATGAAAGTTTTGGCTCCAATACTAGTTTATTAATCACAGTAAACTATATGTTAAAAGAATTATCAGTTGCACCATCAAATTATATGAGATTTCGGTTAACCTCGGAACAAAATGACTGTATTGAAAATAATAATGTATATGGGATGGCTGTGTAAAGAAAACGGAGATATTTATTCTTTCATAGTCGACAATCCTAACCTTTTCTATATTTGCATTTTTTCTAAAAAAAAAACTGGACAAAATAGTTATGTGTGATATTATTTCTTTAAAAATTGAAATCAAAAGGTACAAAATGTAGCATGACATCTCCGAATTTATTCATAAATACATTAACAAATATAGTTTATCCATACATTCATTTACAGCGCTCATAAGTTGAATTCCCTCAGTCTTCTGTCTTGGGTACACAAAAGGTCAACCTAAAACCGGGAAAATTTAATACTTCTTTTCGCATCGATTAATATATTAACATTAAATAAAAAGGACATAATTTTTTTATTCACGTTATCTTTACAAACGATTCGTCCTTTACTATGTGTATGATATTTTTTCTAAGTCAATCAATGATAAATGTTATTTAATGATTTATAATTATATCTTATCGAAAAAGAAACTTATATCATAACAATTTTCTAGAATGACATTTACAAAATGACACAATCGACTATCAACATAAAACACCATTTCCGAAAGAAAGGAAAAAGGCAGTACAGAATATTAAAGCACATATATATGGCGACTTTATGATCAGAGTAAAATAGAAAACAAATAAAGATCGTTTTATCTGAACAAAACAAGTAAACGAGTATTTTTAATATGTCAACAAATGTTTCCAACGAGAATATAAATGATGTTTACGGGGGTTAATTATTGTCAAACGCCTCCAACTGATATTGCTAGTTTGTTTGTTGAAGGCCGTTTGTATAACCATTATAATTGTTTACATTCCTATTTCTTGGCATGGTGAAAAGTTAACGTTTTTCTCATTGGTAACCATACCAAATCTCCTGTTTTTTTTTTATTCATTTAAAGACAAAGAGTAACATGTGTTGATTTGCAAAACGCAAGGGGCTAATATGTCCTCTTTTAGGTACATGTAGCTACTTGCATTTCTCTGAATGCATGTCTTTTTTTAATATAGATAAAGCCAATAAACTAATACCGCATGTGGAATGTTGCTTACTGTGTTCTCAACTAATTCAATTATAACGTTTTCCTAGTGCTGTTGTAACAGATTCTGATTCCTCATGAATTGTTGCCAAAGCGATTCAGAGCTTTAAATTTATTAAATTCTATCGATATGTCGTGTACAAGTTGCGATTTTGTACAGGTTATAACATGTACAAAAATATTGTACATGTTATAACTTGTATAATGCAAAAATACAAGTTATAACATGTACAAAAGTACCTCATACATGTTATAACCTGTACAAAATATTGCTTAAAAATGGTTTTAACTTGTACAAAATCGAAAAATAAGGATATTTTTCTATTATCGCAACAGATCATATTGACCTCAATAACATTTTCATAACTTTTTTATTATTCCTTCATGTTAGTGTTTTTTTTGTCCTTTTTTATACAGTTAATGTCCAGGGGTCGTTATTACGAAGCATTCATAAGACCTGTCATAAGATATATCTTAGGACATGTCTTATGATCCTCTTTTGACTATCTATGGACATATCTTTATTTGATGAATTATAATTGTGAGTGTCCAATTTGAAGGCAATAGTAAAATACTTTCATTCTAGTTGACACTAAAAGAATAAGAGGATAGCCAGGATATAGATGTGTCTACAAATAAATTTGGGAATTGAAATTGGGTATGTGTCTAAAAGACAACATCCAAAGGCCACAAATACATGCTTTCAAAGTAGAGGATATATATTTAAAACATCAAAATGACATTCGCCTCATGCAATGATCATTCTTATAGTTTATAAACAAAAATTGAGTTATAAGTTTACATAAGTCATGCTGAAGGCCAAAAATGTTGAAGAATAGATCCAAAGATATTGACAATGAAGCATGGTCCAATGAAAACTATTTCAGCTCTCTCTTGCTTTTACAGAGTAAGCATATAAGACATTGTTTTAGTCTTTGCATGCTCTAAAATCTGGAGGGAGGAGTATTTCCCAAAATTATAAGGAATCGTTCTTAAATTTTTTGGAAGAATTTAATTACTATATAGTATCTAATGTAATTGTCATTGAGGAATGCAAGCTTTTAGTAAATAGTTTCACACTTATTTAAACCATGATGGACTGCATAAAACATACAATTACATGAAAACACATTTTGCCAACATAAGTCATGAAACATATATTTCTGAAAATTTGTGATCATTGTCCTCTACAGAAAAAGACACGTTCTGGCCTATTTATTGTTGTTCTTTATGAATTGGTGAATTTAAATGTATATTTTACTTCATTAAGATTTATTTTAAATTTTGTACAAGTTAAAACCATTTTTAAGCAATATTTTGTACAGGTTATAACATGTATGAGGTACTTTTGTACATGTTATAACTTGTATTTTTGCATTATACAAGTTATAACATGTACAATATTTTTGTACATGTTATAACCTGTACAAAATCGCAACTTGTACACTAATTGATGCTATTTGAGTTTTGACAATGTGTTAATTACAGACTAGACATTAGAAATAGAATATTTAAATTAAATGTGCTCGCAAATGATGAAGATTGGTAAGTGTGAAGTTTATCAACTCTTTGTTTATGTCTGATACAAACAATTGTTATATTCGACAACTTTGTAAACTAAATTTGATGATATATACTGTCATGGACAACTTTTACAAGTTTGAGAACATGTACTTGACGTTTCATATGCATGTTGCTAATATGTAAAGGATCGAATAATTCCTCGTTCATCAGGTACAATCGTTCTTCAACAACAATCGAAGGTCTGATAAGGGTTTTTTTGGCCTAAAATTTGAAGTTAAACTGATGCAACATTTTTGACATTTTTCAAACACTTATTAAAAGTGTCTATTATACTTCAGTGGATTAAATGTTTTTTGGGGTAAAATGTTTGAAATGATTTGGCCATAGAATACTTTCAAATTCAAGCTGAAATATGATAAATCTATCAAATATGCTATTAAATGTCAGTTTTCAGATGATTTTTGTTTAAAATTAAAGTGGCCACATTCGTGTTCAGTGTTAACCATTTTATCTTACCGCCTATAAATTTATGGGGATATGATTGGTTAATGGACTACACGTGGTGACTATATATATATTTCATATAGGATGTCCTAAAAATGAATGGTTAGTTAGCATATAGGGTTAATATATGGTTAGCAACCATAAGGGTTAGAAAGGAGTTACTTCCCTCTAATAACGATTGAAATATATTCATAAAACAAATTTAAGGCTAACACGGTTTAGTTGTTGGCATTTGATTTTTTGAATAGACAAATGGAAGTAGGTTCTCAATGTATCTTTGTCATTTTGTTTAGTTTCTTTTATTACCTATTCTAACATCGGACTTGGACTTTTTTAAATGAGTTTTACTGTGCGTATTGTTGTGTTTTTTTTCTACATTGGCTAGAGAAATAGGGAGAGGGTTGAGATCTCAAAAAACATGTATAATCCCGCCGCATTTTTGCGCCTGTACCAAGTCAGTAGCCTCTGGCCTTGATGTGTCTTGTATGAATTTTTTACTTTTAGTTTCTCGTGTATATTTTGGAGTTTAGTATGACGTCCATTATCACTAAACTAGTAAACATTTTTGTTGAGGTGCTAACGAACGCCTCTGGGTGCAGGAGTTTTAAGCTGCATTGAAGACCTATTGGTGGCCTTCAGCTGTTGTTATCCCTTTGGTTGGGTTGTTGTCTCTTTGACATATTCCCCATTTTCATTCTCAATTTTATCTCAAACATGCTTCGCTCTCACGTACCCATATGGAATTTTCTGAACCCATATATATTGTATAAGGTAACTAACACACCATGAACTAATAATATATGTTATGTAATATAATCTAGTACAACATATCTTTAATATTAAGACTGATCACAAGTGCGGCCAATTCCATTCTAGATAAAATCATCTTAAAATAGTCCAATTGTTTCAATTGTGAATAAAATTGAGAAAGGAAATGGTGAATATGTCAAAGCGACAACCACCCGACCATAGAGCAAACAACAGACGCAGGCAACCAATGGGTCTTCAATGTAGCGAGAATTCCCGCACCCGTAGGTGTCCTTCAGCTGGCCCCTAAAATATGCATAATAGTACAGTGATAATGGACGTCATACTAAACTCCGAATTATACACAAGAAACTAAAATTTAAAATCATACAAGACTAACAAAGGCCAGAGGCTCCTGACTTGGGACAGGCGCAAAATTGCGGCGGGGTTAAACATGTTTATGAGATCTCAACCCTCCCCCTATACCTCTAGCCAATGTAGAAAAGTAAAAGAATAACAATACGCACATTAAAATTCAGTTCAAGAGAAGTCCGAGCCTGATGTCAAAAGATGTAACAAAAGAAAATAAATAAAATGACAATAATACATAAATAACAACAGACTACTAGCAGTTAACTGACATGCCAGCTCCAGACCTCAATTAAACTGATTGAAAGATTATGTCTTCATCATATGAATATCAGGTACAATCCCTCCCGTTAGGGGTTTAGTATCATACTATCATAAAATATATGAGAAGAACATAAACCGTGTCATGCCAACAACTGTTTTTTTTAGAAATAAATGTGTTTAGTTCCGATGCAAAGACCCTATCAGTGAATCAATGTTAAAGCCAAAATATGCAATCTTTAATGACCTGACAACAGTATCGTAACTATATCCCCTTTTAATAAGTCTATTTAAAGGTTTTGTTAGTTTCTGAGGAGAATACTGACATTTTTGTGCTTTATAAAGAATATTTCCATAAAATTTTGGATGTGAAATACCTGAACGTATAAGATGTCTGCATGTTGAGTTATATTTACGAATTATTTCCTTATACCGGTGATAAAATTTAGTAAATGTTTTGACCAGTTTGTGATATCGAAAACCCTGGTGTAATAATTTTTCAGTAATACATAAATTTCTCTAGCTAAAATCTAATACATTGTTACATACACGAGCGAATCGTACAAGTTGAGATATATAAACACCATAAGATGGTGACAAGGGAACGTCACCATCTAAAAATGGATAATTAACAATAGGAAATGAAAAATCATCTCTTTTATCATAAATTTTTGTATTAAGCTTCCCGTTTATGATATAGATATCAAGATCGAGGAAAGGGCAGTGGTCATTGTTATCATTAGCTTTATTTAAAGTAAGTTCTACAGGATAAATTTCTTTAGTATACATACTGAAGTCGTCATTATTTAGAGCCAATATATCATCCAAATATCTAAAAGTATTGTTAAATTTTTTTAATCAAATGTTGTTTTGATGGGTCTTTGCTAATTTTAGTCATAAATTGTAACTCATAACAATACAAAAACAGGTCCGCAATAAGTGGTGCACAGTTAGTCCCCATTGGAATTCCAATAACTTGACGATATACAGAATCTCCAAAGCGAACAAAAATGTTATCAAGTAAAAATTCAAGTGCATAAATAGTATCAAAGCATGTCCAATTGACATAGTTCTTTTGTTTATTGCTACTAAAAAATGATCTAAAAGAGTTTGAACATATGTACTCGCATTCCGACTTTTTAAATGCCCAGTTAATTAGGGATGTGAATTTTTTCTTAATAAGAATATGAGGCAAAGTGGTATATAGGGTAGAAAAATCAAAACTTTGAACAGATTCAAAATCACCAATATATGCATGCAATTTATCAAGTACTTCCAACGAGTTTTTGACACTCCACACATTCCACTATTTTCAAAGGCCTTATTTGAACAATTTATTATCAGGTTTTTTATTGTACCAAGTGTACTAGTAAGTAAAACAGACAATTTAGTAGTTGAACAATGGCTGGAAGATGAAATAAATCTATATTTGTAAGGTTTTTTGTGCAGCTTCGGAAGCCAGTACATAGTTGGGACTTTCATTGTGTTTGGTTCTGCTTGTAAAGAAGTAGCTAAAAGTTTATGTTTGTTACAGATGTCGTTTTCTGAAAATGAAGTCAGTTGGAATGTTGGTGAATTCGTGATTTCCTTTTGCAGAACCTCTATATAAAATTTACGTCAAACAATAATGATATTATTAGCAGCTTTATCAGCCGGGACAAAAACAAATTCCTTGGCTAGTTCTGTTAGTTTATTTTTGATACGCGAAATAGGGTTTTTATAGTTTTTGTTGAGGGTAAAATGTTCTTTAAAATGTTGTATTCGAATATCAACTATCTTCATTACTGAATTAAAAAAAGAGTCCAAAGATTTTTTGTCAGCTTTTTCCCGTTTTACCCATTTCAAACAGTAGGCGCGGAGTGAGTCGTTGATGATATTACGACACTCATTCCAGTTAATAGTTGACGGGGACGATATTTAGGTCCTTTACTGAGGAATGATTTTAACTCTCGGTCGCGAACGATGTTAAGGTCTCCTGTTATAACATGGGAAGAATTCTTTCCATTTGCACGAATAAATAAAACTAGTACCTGACACATGTGCATTGTTTTGTCAAAAACATCTTGTATTAATGTAGATAAAGCATTTAACTGTAAAAAAATAAATAGCTTAAAGTTAATATTCTAACAAAGTAAATTAGCTACACTTTTTCGCCAAAAAGGGGTCTTACCGGGCCTACTCTTTTTCTAAATGATTGCTGTACCAATCGTAAAACGAAATACAAAGCAGTCTAATATCACTGATTATAAAGTGTCAATATTTTTTTTATTTTACAAATTTGAAATGTCCTTTAAGCCTTGCTTGCATAAAGAAATGATAATAGAGGTTTTAATTGCTCTTGAATCGGAATCACCGATAGAAATGATACATATTATTTCTTTTCAATATGAATTAAATTGGTTTTTTAAATGAACAAGTAACCAGACTTAAATATAATTTAACAAAAAAACAAACTTATAGATTTGAAAGTTCAAGAGTTTAAAATCTGAACACCCAAGAACATATTAAACTATTCTTATTTTCTATCTATCCTTATCGTTAACGAAGTAAAGAGAAAAGAAACACACACGGTATCATATATCACCAATCTTTAATAACCGTTTTATCTATCAACAATATTTTTAAACGTGTCCAGTTTTATCCTCAGATATTAGCTTAGTACCCTCCCTGACAGGTGGAATACACATCTTCTGTTTGCATGATCGGAAACAGCTGAACAGGTTTTATACTTTTCCTTATGACAAGTTACTGATACAGAAAATTTATTTACACGGAGAATGGACATGGAAATATTATCATACAAATTCACCTCTGATTAACCCCGTGTTAAACATGCTGATGAAATGATAAGATGACAAGAATGATGATAGTTGCGGACGAATGCTAAATTTCAAAATTTACAGGAAATTGTATAGAGAATGCAGATTATTCGAGTCTATGGGGAATTAGTGAAGGAAATCTATTTTTTTGAAGATTTGTTTTAAAGCTAATGATATGCGAACTTTCTATAAATTTTTTAAATTTTAGAATAACCAAGGATTTGATAGAAAAACGCATCGCAAAATTATTAATAATTTTAATAATTGTTTTTTCTGTTGTTTTTTATTAAATTTTGTACTTAATTTGTTTGAAAATGAAGTGGCGGAGGGTCAATCTTTTGTAAGGTTAAACTAAATTGTAGCTATTTTCATTTAAGATTGTATCCCTTGAAGCAAATAAATCATTAGTTAGTTGTAGCAAAACGTGTGATATTGTCTGATTACGTGTGATGTATAGTCTGATTTTTTGTCAGATCACGTAGAGTTATGATAAAAGGTGTCCATATTACTTCCCCCGATAAGTAATTATTGAACTCGTATCAACTTTTTTGTATCAGACAATCCGCATTCAGTGCATTGTTGCAATTTTGCAGTTATTGTGTATATTCTGTACGTTTAATACTTAACTGAAGATCGACATAAAAAAAGAGAAGAAAAAAAATTATTATTAGTACTAAGTCATATATTTGATATATATTGTCTGATATATTTTTTTGATAAATTTTTATTTCAATTTGTAACCAATACTTACATGATTTAATTGATTGTTTTTTTAAATACAGGATAAAAAATAAGATAGTAAGATGTGTGCACTTCGCGTCTTACATCTTCATAGATAACAATGCCCGTTGAAGGACTGGAGATAGCTATTGCACCACAGCAAAAATATAAATAAAAAATTAGCCATATTTCAGCCAACCTTTAAATAATTAAGATTGTCACTCTATCTGCTGTTACATGTAAGATATATTGCACTTACAGGTAGGAGCGGAAATTGTACGTTCAAACATCACTAGCATATCTTAATGATTTCAATTGTGTATTTGTAAAAAAAACTCTGCTGTATTTATATGTTTTATTAGTTCCACATGGCACGGTATTGGGTAATACGTTTTAATGTTAAGATGCGTATTCGAGTAAAGTTTTGCTACTGTCGGTACTGTTGTCCTACAAAAACTGGAGAACAACAACAGATTCATTTATAATCAGAGTTAAATCTTATATGATCATAGTATTCATTTTAAGAAAAAATACACATTTTGTCATTTATGACCGACAAAACAGCAAAAGACGCAACATATTTTGATTTCCATACAATCGTCATGCTACTTATATTAAATTTGTTTTATTTAAAAAAAAAAAATTAAGACTGCTGCCTATTTAGAAGGACAACCATGCTAGCCGTCGTTATTATCTGTCATGCATTTATCATTTCCGATCAGAAGTATTGAAAGTAAGGGACTATTTCGCTCAATTAATTTCACACTGGGGTCAGTTCCAAAAAGTTGTTCAATCTTTTTAGATTTAACAGTATCGCAGCTTCATATGTTCTTTTTTGGTTTGAAATGTGATTCTTTAAGAATTAACAAATCCAACATTCTTTTTGCAGTAACATGCAAAAACCATTAATTTTTGTTAAGAACGTTTGCCTTTTAATGCCCAATTTTGTGAAAAACAGATAAAAATTACCGAACTTCAAAAATCATTTGACATAATTTATATAGATTACAAATTGTAAAATTGCAATCTTTTTTAACCATATTGTTCAGACTCATTAATTTTCAAATATCATAGAGTGTCGACAACTCTCAGATTTTTACCATACGAATGACACCAATTTTCAAGGGCCCAATTAATGGTCTTTTGAAAAGAATTTCAGGCAAACTTTTCTGTTCAATACCTCATAAAAATAATAGCAGAAAATCAAGGATATAAGCAATCTAGAATTTTCCAAAACAATGCTAATGAATTAAACAGATACTTATTATGAATAAAACAACACTGAATTTAATCCTTACCGCAACTGGCACACATATATACATGTACTGCTCATTTTTCTAGTTTAAAAAAAAAGATTTAATACACAACCATCCATGTTGCAAATCTATCAGTTGGACAACACTAAAATAATGTATATATTTATATCAAAATTATTTCATTGGAAACTCTTGATGAAAAATACCAATAGGACAACACACATGTAAGACAAACTACCGCGTTACAATCATTGCTAGGAGTTACTGAAAAATCACTTAATCTGCAGTGAATATTTGTGTCCTCCGCATTCTATTAGCTTATGTACTCAAAGAAGGTATATGCAATCAACTCGATTAAAATGTTATTGCCCACAAGGCGTTAAACTTCGATTTTCCTGTGGGCAAGGATTTAAAAACAAATTGTACCAATGAATTGATTATGCTAATCTTAACTCCCACCAAACATTTGACATTTGAAATTTTGCAATATCAAAATCAAATAAAGTTTTCTGTAATTGGCATGCTACATAATTCTACAGTAACCTTAATACTTTGATTTTTAAAAACGCTTTGAACGCCCACAGGAGCCGTAGTTACAACTTGTTTTTGCATAACTGATCAAAGAGTATCATATCACAAAAATGATGTACAAATAAATAAAACGATTGAAATGGCAGTCTATTTTCAAAATATTTATTGGTTCTTATTGAACTTCAATGAATATGAAATTAATCATTACATGCAACATGCGAACACTTACACTGAATTATCAATAACTAAATGTTTGATATTAACAGCTAGCAAGTTTTTGGCAGGTAAGTTCGGGAAATACAGTGGAATAACTTATGAAAAATTTACAAAAGTGCAAAAACTAATAAATTTGTCTTTCCTTACTTTACTGTTAATTGATTTAACATTTATCTACAGCACGACAGAAAATCCTTTATAACATAGACATATTTTGATCAAAAGACTGATTTATGTTGTATACTACCGTCTCTAACAAAAATAAATAGTAATCGTACATGTACATGATTGGGATTTAGTTCTAACAAATTACATAAAACCTTTTCAAAATTCTTCCATAGATATAAAATTTTGGTTTTGAAGATTGGTGATACCTGTAGAAAAGGGGATAGCATATCCTTATTTTTACGAAGATGTTGTATACCGAGACATGCAATTTGTCGCTTTGGCAATCATAACACATCTTCTTGTATAATATATATATATATATATATATATATACGAGTCTAAATTGAAAACTACGTTCAAACCTATGATTGCGTTAGATAAAAACCGCAATTTTTATACGTGTGCATGTAAAAAAAAAAATTCGTTGTAGAAGGGTCTAAAAACAGCACAAACAACATTTTCCAAAAGACCAAAAAAGTGAAAAAAGTATATTTAAACAAAACGCATTTGACTAACAGGTCGAACAACTGATGTTCTTTAACCCTGATGACTGCCATTAGCGATTGCCAAATAAAATTGATCACAAGATGTAACAAAATGGATCTTAATATAAATTTAATACTAAACAGAAATAATTTTTTTAACTTGTGGCCACGATGTTATGCCACAAACATACGGTGTCAATATTTTTTTAGTACACCAGATCCGGATTTCGACAATAAATGTCTCTTCAGTGATGTTAGGGATCGAAACGGTATTCGGAAGGCCATATAGAAAGTACCCTCATTTTTAGATAAACTCTTGAATTTTAAGAGTCAATATAGGATGAACGGATCACATTAACCGGAGGGAAAATATGATTCAAACCCAAACGAAAAAATATAAACGAGTCTAAATTGAAAACTACGTTCAAACCTATGATTGCGTTGGATAAAAACCGCAATTTTTATACGTGTGCATGTAAATCAAATTTCGTTGTAGAAGGGTCTAAAAACAGCACAAACAGCATTTTCCAAAAGACCAAAAAAGTGAAAAAGTATATTTAAACAAAACGCATTTGACTAACAGGTCGAACAACTGATGTTCTTTAACCCTGCTGACTGCCATTGGCGATTGCCAAATAAAATTGATCACAAGATGTAACAAAATGGATCTTAATATAAATTTAATACTAAACAGAAAATATTTTTTTTAACTTGTGGCCACGATGTTATGCCACAAACATACGGTGTCAATATTATTTTAGTACACCAGATCCGGATTTCGACAATAAATGTCTCTTCAGTGATGTTAAGGATCGAAACGGTATTTGGAAGGCCACATAAAAAGTACCCTCATTGTTAGAAAAAGTACCCTCATTTTTAGATAAACTCTTGAATTTTAAGAGTCAATATAGGATGAACGGATCATATAAAACCCGGAGGGAAAATATTATACAAGCCCAAACGAAAAAATATAAACGAGTCTAAATTGAAAACTACGTTCAAACCTATATATATATATATATAAAACAATGGTTTCCTACGTTTTGGTTTTTATATATGAAGCTTAAAAACAAAAATACCAAACTCAAAGAAAAAATAAAATCGGAATAGCCTTTATTTAATGGTTACATCAAAAGCTAAAACTCATTAAATAAATGGAAAACAACTGAGAGATTCCTGTCTTGGTACAGGTATTTTCTCATGAAAAACGATGGATGAAACCTGGTTTTAAAGGCTAGCTAAATATCTCACTTGTATGCCAGTCTTATAAAAAACATTTTATTGACAACAATGTGTGAACGAACAAATACATCAAAAATGTCAAGAATTGTTCCTTATAAAGAAGTATAATCACATTTATATCATCCCAATAATGTAAACAAATACGCCAACAGAATGGGTATTTCTTTACTTCAGGGTTTTGTTGTTTCGTTGTTTTCCTCTTACAATTGATGTGATTCCCATCGGTTTTATTTTGTAATCCTGATTTTGTTTGTGTCAATCAGTTTATGACTTCCGAACAGCAGTGTACTACTGTTGCCATTATTTGTTCATGAAGAAATATAGTAATGTGTATCGTTAAATAAAACCAACAGTGATTTACTGGTGTTAAAACCTCATAATTGGACAAAGAAGATGGAAATCGTTATTGAAAACCCACATTGGTTGACAATTGGTTGAATTCTAGAAGGATTTATAAATACTTTACGCGTCAACAGTGTAAGAGTCTCCTCCTATACATGACCCCCTCCCATCGTGCATGAAAGGTGTCAGGAACACACCTATGTTGATAAATTGTTTCCTGTGTGAGACGCACGAACGTAACATACTCCTATGCGAGGATCGCCCATCGTGCAGTTATTATTTTAGGAACACGCCAATGATAATAAAGTGTTAATGTGTAACACGCACAAGCGTAACATATTAGTTTAAATATGTTAACAGCAGACGGTGAGACAGAGGATTTGTAACTGCTTAGTAACGAGAAATGTACCATGAGAAAGTTGAAATCATCATGTTTATCTTTAGTTTTTGTTTGATGTCACCTATCTGTGTCAATATTGTGGAAAATAGTTATCAAATGTACCAGGATTATAATTTAATACGCAAGACGCGCGTTTCGTCTACATACGACTCATGAGTGAAACTAGTTCAAAATAGTTATATAGCCAAACAAGTACAAAGTTGAAGATCATTGAGGACCCAAAATTCCCAAAAATTGTGCCAAATACGGCTAAGGTAATCTATTCATGGTATAAGAAAATCCTTAGAATAACCTTCACTGGACAAAATGGTGAAAAGTTTAGGATACTAATGTTTTCTTTTAAGCAAGGTATTATTCTGGTAAGAAGCATCGAACTGTGTTTTGCGTTAGTTTACATAGGTAAAACGCTTGCGTGTCATAAATGTTGCATTTCCAATCTTATTAGGTTGTTATTATTTCAATCCAAACTAGACAAAAATAGCCAGTAAATGATTGTCTTTTTAAACAATATAGGACTGTTTTTAAAATCGTTTAAAAACCGGATTTGTCTTCCTCATAAAATCTATTAGGCACAACAATGCATGACGTTTGTCTATAATGGTCGATATACAGTAAAGTACAACGTCTTATGTACATGTATGACCGTGGTATCGATAAAAATTGCACAATTACTTTGAATTTTCTGTAATGATGTATGCATAAGAGACTGTTACAATGTTTGTATAAAAAAAAACATATAAATAAACAATCCGATAGTTATTCAAATACTTTTTTTCTACCTTTTTTAAAATATTAAAATCCTATTTTTTTTAATTTCATCAATGGAATTAAATACAGATGATTTTCGTTTCATATATTTATAAAATATAAAAAAACGAACAAGAAGGTCAATATAAATCAACAACTGCACTTGTTTTCAAGATAAACAATAATTCATTCATACACCTTTAATCAGTGAAAACAATTATATATATTTTTTTCAAATCAGTTAATTGAACATTCTTGACTCGGTGAAATTGGTCTAAAAGACGTCAATAACATAAATAGAAGTAAACAAATGTTATTATCTATCGCGTTACAGTATGCTAGCAGTAACTAAAAAGAAAAGGTTCAAAGCACTTAATCTGCCGTATTTGTGTTCTAATAATAATATCGGCTAATGCACTTTCGAGTATAGACAAGTCATAAATACAACTGAACTACTACCCACAAGTTGATAAATTTCTACTTTCCAATAATTTGTGGGTAAAGACAAATGCTTTTATCTTAAAGTGTTCTCATCAAACAAACATTGTGCAATCGATATTTAAAAATAATAAAATAGCAATCAAAATCAAATATAGTTTTTTTTTCAGTAAAAGAGGGACGAAAGATACCAGAGGGATAGTCAAACTCATAGAATGAAATTCAAAACAGTGTGGCTGTGGCCATTGATTGACACATTAAATTCATCCATTGACTGGGACAATTTACGTGAACGTTTGTCTGTAACGACCACTGTTCACGACGTACCTACGATAGACATTTAAACTGTGGGGTCACCAAAGGTTTCTTAACGCCTTTAATTATAAAATAATTCGAAAAAATAATCAGGAATAACCTTTATGTTTTGATTTATATAATTGATATAAATCAAAACATCGAGTTATTTCTGATTATATTTTTTTCGAACTACTTTATTAAGGTGTTGAGAACCTTTGGTGATGTCATAGTTTAAGTGTCTTTCAAAAGTACATAGTGAGCAGTGGTCGTTACATACAAACGTTCACCTAAATCGTCCCAGTCAATGGATGGATTTAATGTGTCAATCAATGACCACAGCCACACTGTTTTGAATTTCATTCTAAATCTAAAATAAACTGACAACGCCATGGCTAAAAATGAAAAAGACAAACAGACAAACAATAGTACACATGACACAACATATAAAACTAAAGAATAAATAACACGAACCACACCAAAAACTAGGGGTGATCTCAATAATCCGGAAGGGTAAGCAGATCCTGCTACACATGTGGCACCCGTCGTGTTGCTTTTGTGATAACAAATCCGGTAAATAGTCTTACTCGGTATGTCACATTCATGAAAGGGAAGGGGATTGTAGTTACGACGTAAAGAACATATCCGATTTCATTTTGAAACGGTTTTTCAATAACGATCAACCAACTCGTGATGGCGTCCGTAGAATTTACGAAGTGATGATTTCAACTTCAATTTGGAACTCTAGGTTTAATATTTTCCTTGTGAGCAGCAACCCTCTATCAAGAAAATCATGATAGGAAATGCAAGCATGGGAATATCGAATCAATTGGGAGTAAAATACACCGTATGCAGGTGCTGCTGGAATGTTGCTACTAAGAAATGGAAAGTTCACAATTGGAAAGCTGAAATCATCTCTTTTGTCGTAAAGTTTTGTTTTCAACCGACCCTCATTCTCAATTTCTTTATTTAAGTAAAGATATTAGGCCGACATTAATATCTGTTGTGTCCTTTATCTCTAGTTCGATGGGATAGATGCGTTCAACTTAGTCACCAAATTTTAAATGGCTTGGTACATAATTATACAATTACATTAAGACTTAGATATTGTTAAGTTCTCCCACTTCCACATGCTGCGATATTTATAACTTGTTTCTCAATAACTAAATATTATCAGAATATAATTTATTAGTGAGTATCCATATTCTGAGTACAGTCATGTAAACGTTTGAAAGCGACAGTGTATTTAAAAAGAAATTATTGATCATTATTGAACTTCGATAAATGTTAGATTATAGTCATTATAATGCGTACAATTAGACTGAGTCAGCACTAACTATATTTTAAATATAGTATACTAGTTTTTGATTGGCTAGTTCTGAACTGACGTTGGAATAATTTATGTCGAATTTTCTTAAAAGCAAAAACTAATAAATTTCCTAAACTTTAAATACTGTTAATTGATTTAAGAGTGATCTACCACAAGAAAGAACAAAATCCTTTATACATTTGTAACTAAGACATACTTTAACCAAAAGCCATATTTGATTTATGTTGTATAAAACCCTTTCCATACAAATGAGGGGGGAATGAAAAGTATTGCACATGTAAAGATATTAGACGTCACTTGGTGACTGCCCGTGTGGTATATTTCGTCCATCTTTTGTTAGAAGAGACAATAGTAAAGCAGAAGTGAACTTGTCAAAACTTTAGCGGAACAACGAGGAATTTACAGAACAAAACAGATGTTATTTGCATGACATTTTTAGATGATCTCAGGGACACTTATATCATCCGCAGTTTTTTTGTCCTTGACATCAACCGTGTCAAACCATTTTATCATGTGCGTTGGGGTATCCATCTCATTGGTTTGTCTACTTTTTGGTATGTTGTTAAGCTACAGTGGAGATCACTTCTAACCTCTCATAGGAACTGTCAGAATATCTCTCATAGAACTGTTCTAACCTGTCCTAGAACAGTTCTACCTAGAACAGTTCTACCCTAGAACTGTTCTAAGTAGAACTGTCAGAAGCAGTTTTAGGTAGAACTGACTAAATCAGTTCTAGGTAGAACTGTCCAAATCAGTTCTAACCGTAGAACTGTCAGCAGAACTGACTAAATCAGTAAGGAATGTCAGGATCAGTTCTAGGGTAGAACTGTCTAAATCAGTTCTAGGTAGAACTGTCCAAATTAGTTTTAACCGTAGAACTGTCAGCAGAACTGACTAAATCAGTCAGGACTGTAGAACAGTTCTAAATGACGTCACTGCAGTAAGGGCACTTTAGAATTTAGAAGAAATAAATCACTTCCAATTACTTTGCTATAGCAGATTTTCTATATTTTTTACTGATCAAACGTTACATGTACAAATATCGAAGTGAATTAATGGTTATCCAAACTCATCGGAGAAATATGTTTATAAGATTGCATAGGAAACATCATTGTTTACGTTTCTTCATTCCCCGTTATTAACAGTCTCTTCATAAATATAACTCTGCATTTAATTCATGGAATTTTAATCGTAATTTACCTTGTTTGCCTTGGATTTACATTCATTTAAGATTCTGTTTTGACAAATGTTCAAACGAAAATTGTACAGTGGATGAATTATGGGATATTAATATATTAATGAAAAATGTGTTGTATTATAACGTAAAAAACTATATACATTTGCACCATCTCGTCAATTTAGCCAGACTTATCCATAACGATTATAAATGATATCAGGGAGTCTGGAACTCAGAAAAATATACTCATCTGAACATGAATGAAACATTTGCCCCTGGACGTTCGGCTACAAACAAAATCATGCATTTTTCCTTGCCTTCTTCAAATTGTATTAACAGTGTACTATTCCAAGAAGAGAACTTCCCATACATGTACTTTTTATTTTAAAATAAAGTATATGAATCAGTCATGTGAGTGTTGGATGATGCTGTAAAATAGTTTTGTTTAAAAAAAAAAACCATTACAAACCTGAGACTACTGTATACTACTATATAGTAGTCTCCATGGTCTCAGCACAAACTAACGTTTTGATTGTTGTATGCTTCAAAAGTTCAAGAGGCCGGGTCAGCCATGATTAGCAATAAGGTGTATTGTGTTCCAAAGTTGGTGTCATTTTTATCATACGATCTGTCCTGACATAGAAATATTATTGGTTTACAATGACTGAGGCCATATATATTTACATGATAAGTGTAAATAAGTTCAGTTTTGGTTGATGTGGTCAAATAATTTTGTTAAAACGACTCGGTCTGATACATGTATATCGAAACTACTGAAATTTGTTTACAATTCAATATGTTGAATAAAAGAGGACTTGCAGAAAATTGCTGGTATTCTAAATTGATGTGGAATTTTTTTTTTAGCCAATGTGTTACAATATTGCTGTCATTTGAATTATACAATCCATCGTTATATATAACTATAAGTGATTTACTATGCGGCTATATATATACATTAAGATTTACATTATAAAGTGTAAATATGGTCAGTTTTGATTGATGCTGTCAAATATAAAAAAGAAGATGTGGTATGATTGCCAATGAGACAACCATCCACAAAAGACCAAAATGACACAGACTTTAATAACTATAGGTCACCGTACGACCTTCAACAATGAGCAAAGCCCATACCGCATAGTAAGCTATAAATATGGTCAGTTTTCATGGTTTTGGGTGATGCGGACAAATAATTTTGTTATATCCATGAGTCAGTCTGAGATATCAAAACTACTGAAATTAGTTTACGATTCAAAATTTTGATTAAAAAGAGGACATGCTGGCACTATAAACTGATGCGAGCATAATTTTGTTTTCCAATATTGCTTTCATTGATACATGTTATATTAAACAATCCATCCTGCTATACAAATATAAGCTCGTGCAATAAAAAATTCTACTCGGAACAATATTCCCTAATATTCATGCAATAACCCTATGATATAGATCATTTGTATTATCATGATTATACACTCCATCCTTACATAAAAATATTACAGATTTACTATGCGACTATAAGAGTTACATAAAAAAGAGCAAATATGGTCAGTTTTGGTTGATGTGGTCAAATATGGTCAGTTTTGGTTGATGCTGTCAAATATTGTCAGTTTTGATTGATGCAGACACATAATTTTGTTACATGAGTCAGTCTGAGGTATGAAAACTACTGATATTTGTTTCTGATGCGATATTTTGAATAAAAATAGGAAATGCTGGCACCCTCAATTGATGCGAAAAAATTTTGTGGTCATTGATTTCCAAAATTGCAGTTATTTATATACTACAGTCCCTATCGACCTAAAATTATAACTGAATTGCTCTGCAGCTATATAGATTTACATAATAAAAAGCAAATAAGGTAAGTATTGGTTGATGCAGTCAAAAGATTTTATTACACGACTCAGTCTGAAGTATAAAAACTACTGATATTTGTTTATGATTCAATATTTAGGATCAAGGGGAGGGGGTCCAGGGGTTGGAACCCCACTTTTTTTTAACGTCAATGCATTTGAATGGGAGCATATAGTTGGACCCCCCTCCAGCCTTTTAAAAATGGCTGGGTCTGCCCCTGCATGCTGGCACTATAAATTGATGCGAACAATTTTTTTTCTTCAAAATTTCTCTAACTTGTATATTACAGTCCCTCTAGACCTAAAATTAAAACTGAAGTACTGTGCAGCTATATAGATTTGCAGAAAGAAAAAAGCAAATAATGGCAGTTTAGATTGACAAATGATTGATGCGGTCAAAAGATTTTTGTTAAACAGGACGTCCGAAGTACGAAAACTACTCGTAAACTGATATTATATTGGTTAATGAGGTCCGAAAATTTGATAACGAGCCATCCTGACTCCCGGAATAACAAATGTAAAACAATTCAAATAATAATGCCCCCCCCCCCCCCTAATACCAACGGCCTAATTTATGTACAAAAAATGAAAGAAAAACAAATAATTTATGTGACACATCAACAAAAGAAAATCACTGAATTACATGCTTCTTACTTGGAATAGGCACATACATGCAGAATATGGCGTGGTTAACAGGTTAAACATGTTCTCTTGCCGATTATAAATCTGAAAAAGAACCGGCAAAATAGCAAAACTCTATATAATTTAAATCGGGTTTTTACCCAAGCCTTTATATTAAGGCAAAGAGTTCTTAAAACTTATAAATCAACTCTAGCCGTAGAATTTAAAAATCATTTTTAGCCGTAGAATTTATAAATCAATTTTAGCCGTAGAACTTATAAATCAATTCTGGCCGTAGAATTTATAATCAAAGTACTGAAGTACTGAACATCAGAGGACCTCAAGTTGTGTTGAATTATTGATAAATGACAGGTGTTTATATTATACCTACCAGACAGATATGTTCACCATACAATATAGTACAAATATTAAATATAATATGCTATCATATCTGAGATACTGACTTGAACTAGGAAACTTAACTTTGTGAATTATCAATGATTACTTGGTCAAATGAGAACTGTTAGATTGGCATTATGACGATATAGTTGCACACATACAAAAATCGTTAGCGTATAACTTATAATAGAGAATCAACATAGCAAACAATTCTTCAAGTAGCTATATAGTCACTCACTGAACTATGAAAAAGAGGTTTAAGACAATCATATCAAAACAGATAAATTGTAATATTGTGGCTAATTAAAAAATAAAGTGGGGAAAAATATATTGTTTTGGCGAAAGAGGTGGCGAAAAAAATAATTGACCCAGGGGAAACTTTGGGGCTAAAGATACCAGATGAACAGCAAACTCATAAATGGAAAATAAACTTACAATTCCATGACTAAAACTGAAAAAGACATGCATACAAATAAAAGTACACTAGAAACAACATAGAAAACTAAAGACTGAGCAACACGAACCCCACCAAAACAGGTGATCTCAGTGCTCCGGATGGGTAAGCAGATCCTGCTCTACAAATGGCATTAATTAACAATGTTTGTACATGTAGTATCCAGGTCTTTTTTCTGAAACATTTAGCTTTTGGATCAATTGCTAATTAAATGGATGTTAACACAGCAAGATTACTATCCCTTATTCTAGATTTTTGTTGCAGTCAACACTAAATGTTCATAAATAGCTTCACTGAGTTACATTTGTATCTAGGTTTTATTGTAACACAGTCAATCATTTATCCATTATATTTTTTTTTTAAATTAGCAGCTATACATGTACATTGTAGGTTCTGTTTTCTAATTAGGTCTTTCCACCTTTCCGTGGAAAGACCTATTGATTTTGTTCTGATTATTATTTTTTTTTTCTTCCGCCTAATTTTTTTTCTTGCGTAATTTTGTTGTTTCAAAAAATGTCGCTTAGATATTTGGAATATGATATCGTATAGTTTATACGCTTTAAAACTGACAACCGCGCAGTAAGAGTTATCTCCCCAAACACTGTTTTTCTTGTGGCCACTACTCCTTCGCAACCGTAAAAGATTACGACAAATTTATTTTACCAAATTGCTCGTTACATCTTCAGGATTCGGAGTTTAGTTTTAACCGAAGCTATCCTGATACTCCATATGAGAGTTATTCCCCCTTATGTATTTGATATAAGTGATTTGCATTTCTAACTGGTAAACCATAAGTGATAGAGACCTAGGGTCTTTTAATTTGAGATCCTTGGTCCAAAAAAATGAAAATTAGGTCAAGGTCAAGGGTCAAGGTCATATTCTATATTTTTTATTTTGGCTTATTTTTACTTATTTTCAAAACCTTATAACATATCTACATCTTATTTTCACTAAATTGTTAGTTGCAACATGCCGTTACTTATAAATTTTTGTTGAAAGGGTGCGTAAACAATAAATAGGAGTTTTTGCCCATCTTATATTTAGAATTATGCGTAAAGTCATATAACTCATTAACCATACATAATAAAGACCTAGGGTCTTTTGATTTGAGATCCTTGGTTTATGACCTTGAAATTGAGGTCAAGGTCATAGGTAATTTGCACGTTCTAGATTTTGACCTTTGCTTTAAATTCATATTTATATATTATAAAGCCATAGGAACTGACATTTTAGATTGGTTTTTAATATTTTGATAATAAAATAGATCTTCACTTGTGGAAAGACCTTCAATTGTTCTTTGAACAATTGGTTTTTAATTATTAAATGGTTCATTGTAAATATTACAATGTATTATATGTAGATAGCTATTTGCTAATGATGGTATTTTTGTTAATTGAATATCACAACATTTGGATAGTTTTTCAACTGTTAGGTTTTTTTTACTTTGTTCTGGATTTAATACTTTGGATACCACTGGTTTTGCAATGAGAACATTTTGCACTATACATATAGAACACAACTACCATATGAATGTGTCGGTCCTTTGTAAGAAACCTGTAAAACAGGCCTTGTAATTTTTTGGTGTATATCTTGGTTTCCCGATTGTACATTGATGTTGCCATTAGTTTTCTTGTATATATTGTTTAACATTTGACATTTCATGGCTATTTCTAACTGATTTATGTATAGTTTTTTTCTGATTGTAAAAATGTTGTATGGTTATAAGCTTTATTTCTTTTTCATCATTTTGTCTAGAGCTGGTGTCTGATTTATACCAATCATACCTCCCTTTTCTTTTTTTATGAATAATGACAACAGTTTGGTTTTAATTTTCATTTATGTATGTACATGTAACAATATAAAACAGTATATATACATGTATAATCTCATTCCATCATTAATATTGGTCATTGTCGGTATATATTTATCTTTAAGTTTAACAATGTACTGTGAAAGAGCTATCTTTTAACAGATAATTAGTATATAATGGTTATTGTGAAACCACTGATTCAAAGGACAAGTTTCACTTATTGCCCAAAATAGCCTAAACTATATAAAACTCCAAAAAGTTCTCAATTTGGTTCGTAATTTGGGTCTATTTCAAAAGTCTTAACACTCAATAAATCAGTTCTTTTCATAAAAGTACATTTTATGTTCCAAATTTGTCAAAATGTGATGATTTTGGGCAATTTTCAGACCTGAAAGCTTTAAGCCTTTAGGAATAAAGATTTGGCCGCTACCTACATGTACCATCCAAAATGTTTTGTAACCAAAAGAATCCAAATCTGATATATATAATTCATCAATATAAAAACGTTTTAGATCTTGGATGGCAGCCAAGTTTAATTATGCCAAAAACAATTAAAGTTTTACCATAGTTATCTGTGGTATAATTTTCACAATTATTCAATGGTTTTGTTGTGTCTGATTTTCGAATAGAAAAATAAAGATGGCAAGACCTGAACGATGCCGCCTAATTTTATTAAGTAACATATGAACAACAGAGTCAGTGTGGGGCCACTAAGCTAAACTGCCCGCTTTGCACCAGCCAATATAAATGAATGCCTAGGGTGGGAATTGAACCCACATACACCAACTCTGTTGTCCCTATATTTTTTTTTAAAAATAAACAAAAAATTGTCAAGAACAAATTTAAAAATATAGCGCTCATAGGTTTGTCTCAATAAAGATTTGCTTAGTTTGCTCATGCAGTATCCCAATATTGCTCTCAATAGTATAAATAGGCTCATGTGTGCTCAAATAACCATTTAGATTAGTTTCAATATTGATATATAACTTACTCAATTGAGTAGATCTAGCTCAAATTTTACTCAACATATAACTGATCATATTTGCTCAATTTAAGATCTCATGGGTGCTCATAGATAAAGTTAACTGATTGTATTTCTCATAGATATAACTAATCATATTTGCTCAATTCAAGTTTTCATATGCACATATGCATGTATGTGTGAACAAATGTCTAATATAAGTTACTAAAATTTGACATGGATATGGTTACACATTTAAATTAAATAATGCTGTAGAGAATGATAAGCACAAGTATGTCATCAAATTATCATATAATTTTGGCGATACATGTCATATATGGTCAAAACAATACAATACTACAAGCTAAGGAAGACTTAAAAAACAGGACAGTTAATCTATATTTATATCTCCAAAACTGTAAGGTTTCTCCCAATATATCTATAGTAATTCAGTAAATGTGATTAACCCAAATTCTGACATTTCAGTGTAAAGTAAGACTCTTGATTTTACGAGCAAGAGTCTTTATACACTCAAAAAGAGTCCAACTCTATAGGAAGAAGAAAAAGTCTTCTCTGAATATTATATAAACAATAAATTCAACCAATAATTATATATTAGAATTACTTACATAGACATAGTCAGAGTCATTACAAATTCCGCGTATTTTCCAGTCAAGGGGACATATTGAATGCAACAAACTAAGTCGGGGAGCGAAAATCCGAAACAGTATCTTAAAAAACAGAAAATAGTTCCGTGTGTGTGTCCAAGTGATCAATCTACTTGTTATTTACGAAGAAAAGAAATTTAACTCAAAAAATTGTTGAGATCTTTATAAAAACAAATTGTTGTTATAAAAAATACACAAATAGTAAGGCCTTGAAGGTTCTTGTTACTCCTACCCAATCTGCTGGTATTTTCAAAATGGCTGCGGGGGACGTGACCTGATAATTTATTTTAATATTTAATATGACAGATTAAATTTTCCTGGTTTTGCTACGTTAATATTATAGACAAATATATGCTACAAACGGTTTCAAAAGGTTACTCCAAATCAAATAATTGAAATATAATTACCTTTCTGTGTATAAATGTGTGAATTGATTTCCTCTCGATTTTCTACACACTCGCTCTTGTCCTCTTGCGCACTCGTGGTATTCATCCGCAACAACAATTTTTTGATATTGAAGATCGTTTGATTAAAATACAAATATTTCTAACGACAAAACATTTTCATATTATAAATTTTGCATTAAGAAAAATTAAAAAAACTGAGTATCCATTGAAAACATGAATTTAAAAGAAGTGATACGGAATTTTATTCTGCACTATATAGGTCCGCGGGTCTATAATGTCGGTTATTATTCCAAAACTAATTATATATGCATCTCTTTGATCTTTGCGCGAATTGAAAAGTAGGCGATGGCAATACACCCGAGGCCCCCTCAGGGGCCTCTGATGTAAAAATCAATTCTAGCCGTAGAATTAGAAATCAATTCTAACCGTAGAACTGTTCTAGAAGTAGAACTGGTCAGTTCTAGATAGAACTGTCTAAAACTGTTCTAGGGTAGAACTGTCAGGATCAGTTCTAGGTAGAACTGTCCAAATCAGTTCTAGGTAGAACTGACCAAATCAGTTCTAGTTAGAACAGTTCTAACCTAGAACTGACTAAAAGGTGTCAGGCTGACAATTTTACGTTCTGTTCTAGAACAGTTTTCCTGACAGAGTTAATGAGAGGTTAGAAGTGATCTCAACTGTATAAGGATGGTAAACTCCTGAGAGAAGGACTTGCAACCATTAAAGATTCCGACCCGATAGTGATAAGTTAGAATCAACAGTAGTTCACTGTTATTCTGATTGCACAATTCTATAAGATGTATACATTAAGGTACAAGGAAGCATCATCCTTATACGTGGCTGTCTGAAGAGATCAGTGGCATAAAAAATCCAAACATTACAATCATGTTATGATGTTTTACACAATACTGTATTATAATTACATTTCAGTCTAACCAATGATAGTCAGTAAGTCAATTTTTTTGTTTTAAAGGAGTAGGCCCAGTAAGACCCCTTTTTTGCCCAAAAATATAGCAGTTTTACAAATTTTTTAAAATGTAAACTTTAGATGAAACTTTAGCTATTTTTTTAAAAGTAGAATACTTATATAATGTAAACATGGGCTTTTTCTTTACTATACAATGCATATGTATCGGGTACTAGCACGCTTTAGTCATGCTTATTTACTAAAATCTTCACGGTTTTAGCATGTGTGGTAATTGTTAGACGGTTTTCGTCTTAAATGGAAGTGGCCGAATTTGTGTTCATTATCATTAATTAAATATAGGTAGTTTTTTATACATATCATGTATAAAGTTTGAGACTGAACACGGATGCGGCCATTTTCATTTTGTTACAAAACCCAACTGAAAAGAGACATATTATTGCATATTTGATAGATTTTATATATTTAAGCTTGAATTTGAGCGTCTTTAATGACAAAATCAATTCAAATCTTTTATACAAACTAATTGATTTGACTGAAGTGGACATATGAGTGTTAAAAAGTGTCCGAAATCTTTCATCAGATGAACCTGAAGTATTTATAGGCTAAAATTGGCTCTTACCGGACTTACTACTTTCCCGCAACAAACATCCATTAGAAACTACAATTCACGAGTGTATCTGTACTGGTCAGTGCAAAAATAATATTTACTATGGGATCTATAATAACGATTTTATTCTTTGTCTTCGAATGTCTGAAAACTAGGACTGGCAAGATTAAATTATTGATCAAGTTTTTTCTTTTTCATAAATAGTCCAATGACTGATCCGAATCATTAATCGAAGCAAATAAAAACGACTCACTGAGAAGATAATTATATATGTGTTACAAGAATGACCATGGAAGTTTTATATATAACCGTTCTATCGATACAAGTTATAGATTGCTTTAGAACTTTCTGTATAAATAGTATACACACAGGACGACGAGACTATTATGATATAAGTCATAAAATTAAGAATGGGGATTGAGTCAACGAGTCAACAACCCGACCAACGAACAGAAAACAGTCGAAGGTCATCTATGGGTCTTCAATGCAGCGAAAAAAATCCACACCGGAGGTCTTTTGTGCTATCTATTAATCTGTATTGTATTATTTATTATTCTTATTTGTGGGCGGCAGGTATAGCCCTTAATAAAACTAATTAATACAATTAAAAATTTTATTTGGTAAATGTGTTTGTACTTTCAAATATATTCCCAATATAATATATATAATAAATTTCTGATTTTTTTCAAATTTAAATCAAATTGGTTATATCATGAATATCACTGAATTTTTACAAAATTAAAATCAAGGCACATATAAAATGAATAATGGGTTTGCTTGTTTTTTCTTATTTATTCTATAATTATTTTCAATTTTAATACATCCGACTTGTTTCAACTGTAGAAAATTTGTATTAAATTGTCCATAAAATCTTTTGTCAATCTTAATCGTAATTACATCATGATTGTAACAGTCTTGTTTATTGATGAATAAGATGCTTCTGCTTAAAATATGTATTGGTATTTTTTCAAAATATGCAAATAATTCCACGAATACATTTAAAGTCTTTGTAAAAAGCTGAATAAAACAAAGATACACCATGCCGCTGCCATATTAATGAATTGAATTGGATTTTGAAAGCATGCAAATGCTAATTTGAATAATATTTTGGTCAAACAAGATTTGTGCCTAGCAAACTTTGCAAAAAGGTCACAAAAAACAGTTAGTTTCATAAGTTCATTAAGAACTTATGCAGCGGGCTTAAACGTTTTGTTAAAACATTCATAAACAATCTTGATAATCTAAAGAATTAAGTTATCAGAAGAAAACACATGTATACTGTTTGAAAGCCTCTTGTAACATAGATAAACTATCTAAATAGGAACAAATAAACATATTGTAGTTTCAATTACAACATTATTGTAAGCATTGTCCTTACATCATTTTAGTATTAGATGAAAAGTAATTAATGATACTAAATAATTCTTATTGGTTAAAGAAAAAGAACTTTAAAAGAACTGCTGGTGGAGATTTATTTCCCCGAGGGTATCACAAACCCAGTAGTCAGCACTTTGTGTGCTGACATGAATTGTCATTGATATGGTTATATTTATAAATATACTGTTTACAAAGTTTTGAATTTTTTGAAATACTAAGGCTTTTCTACCTCGGACATAGATTACCTTATCTGTATTTGGCAAAACATTTAGGAATTTTGGTTCTTAATGCTCTTCAACTTCGTACTTTATTTGGCTTTTTTTTTTTTTTTTTTTTTTTAACTTTTTTGGATTCGAGCGTAACTGATGAGTCTTTTGTAGACGAAACGCGCGTCTGGTGTATATACTAAAATTAGTCCTGGTATCTATGATGAATTTATTTATAATCAATAACAGTTTCTTGTTGAGATAAAAAATAAAGTGATGATCCCATTTGGACCTCCTTTGTAAAAACATCCTTTTACGACAGAATGACAGCTAGAAAAGTGGGTCTGTCAAGTTTTCAAGTTCATGTTGGATCAAATGCATCGCAGAATATCAAATATATTAATTTCATCCTGTCACCATGATGATATTTTCACGACATGTACTTTATATTAGTTTCAACAAGGTACATAGGCTTGCGTGTCATTGATGCAGCGTTTGCAATCTTATTTGTGTGTAATTATTTCAATTAAACACAAAACGAAAACAGCCTTTTCTTGTTTCCCTTTTTAAACCATATAAGGATTTTTCTCATTGACTTACCGGATATGTCTTCGTCGTAAAATCTAGTTAGAACGGCTATACTTGTCGAGTTATTGTAAAGTACAAATATTACTTACATCTAGATCGGTAATTACGATATTATGTCTTGTCTGAGAATAGGGCTGGCTAAATTAAATTATATATCCGTTTTTTTGTATTCCTGAAAAGTGCAATATGTGATCCGGAAACAAATCAAATCGACACACTGAGAAGGAAATTATGTATCTCATTTAAATATGAACTTCGAAGTATAATGAATGACTGTTGCATTGATATTAGTTACAAAATTAGTAAGATCTTTCTCTGATCGTGTATACAAGACGGTAAAAAGAATCTTATTACAAGTAAAACAATTTCAAGTAATCCTTTTTTTTAATTTCTAGTTATAGTAACACTAGTACTATACTATGCATTATGTATTTTTTTTTCATATTTTGTGGAATTAATCAAGCCAAATATTGAACCATTCCTAACTTCTAACATTATTATTTATTAAGACACAAATATAATAAAGCTAGCATGAAAATGGATTATTTTAAACCGCTGGTTTTTTCGCTTGAATGGTTTTACACTAGTAATTTTGGGGCCCTTTAAAACTTTTTGTTTGGTGTGAGCCAAGGCTCCGTGTTGAAGGCCGTACATTGACCTATAATGGTTTACTTTTATAAATTGTTATTTGGATGGAGAGTTGTCTCATTGGCACCACATCTTCCTATATCTATTTGTGGAAATTACATTCTGTGCATAATTTATTTGAATTTATCCAATTTTTAGTACTAGCGGCTTTTTTGGAACCGTAGAAAATCAGCATTTCACTGTACATAAAACGTTAACAGATTTATTCTTTCATATGTTATTACCTCTCAGGGTGATTAGAGTCAGAATCGTTGATGAATTAGATGCTTCCTATTTTGCATATGTATTTAAATCTGTCCCATATATGATATATACAACTTTTTCCGTGAATACATTGAAAGTCTTGATTGAAATCTGTCAACAAAAACTGTATTTAAATTGATGCATCATGCTATTGCTATAATATTAGATTGGATTGGAATTTGAATTGCACATTTGGAAAATATTACAGTCAACGATGATTTATAAGATGTAGAAAGATATGCATTAATGTCATCAAATACAGTCAGTTTCGTCTATTCATCCTAGCATTGAAAAATAAAGTACTTTCTTACAGATCTTAACCTACTCAGAGAAATTTCTATTTTCATTCAAAAAGAAAGTCAAATCATACATTACCTCACATTCTTACCCAGTTTTAGGTATATTCAGTTTTATTTTACTCGCGTAGAAAGCTTGTTGATCCCTCTACGGCCCTTTTAATTTTTTTTTTTATTTAACATGTACAACAATAATTTATGTGAATATAATTTCGTTTCTGTGCCATTTGGCATGTACATCTTTTGAATATTCATTTTATAAAATTTACTGTTTATTTATATTGTAGTCCTGTGTTGTCATTTTGATGTTATATTTCACATGGCCATAAAAGTGCGAGGTTTGGCATGCCACAAAACCAGGTTCAACCCACCATTTTTGTCGAGCCTGCAACTTTTGTTGCAGAAAGCTCGACATAGGGATAGTGATCCGGCGGCGGCTACGGCGGCGGCGGCGGTGTTAGCTCACTTCTTAAAAGCTTTATATTTTAGAAGGTGGAAGACCTGGATGCTTCATACTTTGTATATAGATGCTTCATGTTACGAAGTTTTCGTTAGTCACATGTCCAATAACCTTGACCTCATTTTCATGGTTCAGTGACTACTTGAAAAAAAAGTTCAAATTTTTTGTAATGTTGAATTCTCTCTTATTATAAGTAATAGGATAACTATATTTGATATGTGCGTACCTTGCAAGGTCCTCATGTCTGTCAGACAGTTTTCACTTGACCTCGACCTCATTTCATGGATCAGTGAACAAGGTTTAGTTTTGGTGGTCAAGTCCATATCTCAGATACTATAAGCAATAGGGCTAGCATATTCAGTCTATGGAAGGACTGTAAGGTGTACATGTCCAACTGGCAGGTGTCATCTGACCTTGACCTCATTTTCATGGTTCAGTGGTTATAGTTAATTTTTTGTGTTTTGGTCTGTTTTTCTCATACTATATGCAATAGGTCTACTATATTTGTTGTATGGAATGATTGTAAGCTATACATGTCTAGCGGGCAGATGTCATGTGACCTTGACCTCATTTTCATGGTTCAGTGGTCAAAGTTAAGTTTTTGAGTTTTGGTCTTTTTATCTAATACTATATGCCATAGGTCAACTATATTTGGTGTATGGAAATATTTTATGATCTTTATGTCAGTCGCGCAGGTTTTATTTGACCGTGACCTCATTTTCACGGTTCATTGCACAGTGTTAAGTTTTTGTGTTTTGGTCTATTTTTCTCAAACTTTCAGTAATGGATCAACTATATATGTTGTATAGAAGCATTGTTAGCTGTACTTGTCTGCCTGGCATGGTTCATCTGACCTTGACCTCATTTTCAAGGTTCATTGGTCTTTGTTTAGGTATCTTGGTTAATGTTAAGTTTATGTGACAGTTGAAATAAAGCTTAGCTTTATACTTAGGACTATCAAAATAATATCAATGATTAGTATAGAAGTCGAGACATTTCAGCCTGTGCACTTTTGTTTCCTTTAAAAATGCCCTGTACCAAGTCAGGAATATGGTCATTGTTATATTATAGTTCGTTTCTGTGTGTATTACATTATAACGTTGTGTCGTTTGTTTTCTCTTATTTTGAGTGTAAATTCACATTGCGATAAGACGTGTCACGGTACTTGTCTATCCCAGGTTCGTGTATTTGGTTTTGATGTTATATATATATATGTTATATTTGTTATTTTCGTGGGATTATGTCTATGTGTGTTACATTTTAGTGTTATGTCGTTGTTCTCCTCTTATATTTAATGCGTTTCCCTCGGTTTTAGTTTGTTACCCCAATTTAGGTTTTTGTCCATGGATTTATGAGTTTTGAACAGCGGTATACTACTGTTGCCTTTATTTATCTCATCACTTAGCGTCCGTAATCATCACCCGTGAACTTCTCTGAAACTACAGAACCAAATCGATATGGCTAAAATTAGAACATAAAGATGAAATTCAAGTGACTCTATTATATTTAAAAACGTCATGAACAGAGAAAATCATACGCCAAAACTGTAAGTCGACTTCTGATAGGAGTTATTCCCCTTAAATGACAAATGTTAAATTTAATTGTCATTTGTGCCTATTACATGTATCTCGACAACTTTGATGGATAAAGAGAAATTTTGAACGGCAAAAATGATCAACAAAACAATTTCTACAAATAAGGTTCATGGTTATAAACGTTAGTCGGCCCCTTATTGGAGTAATTGTCTTTGATAATGATTTAAATCTAATTTTTGCCTTATAAATGTACCTTAATAGGTCTAATAAAAAGAAACTTTAATAAGCGAAAATAATTAGTAAGACAAGATTAACATTTAGGTCGACATGGAACACAAAGAAATCGTCTAACGACTCAATATTGAAGTTATTGCCCTTTAATGGCGATTGTTACCAATTGCGCGTTTTGTCTGATATAACTAAAAAAAAGATCAGCAGGGAAAGTGTTACGAATAACAAGGCTCTGATTTTAATTATCATACTGTTTTTTTTACATTTCAATGACAACGAGCAACACTGTAATATGTCTAAGTGTAATTCAATATATATTTGTAAAACGTGCGACATGTTAATAACGGACACGTGTTTTACCAGTAGTTTAACTAGCAAAACTTATAATACACGTAGTCATGGTGATTTGGATTGTAAGTCCTCAAATCTTGTTTACGGAATTGAGTGTACTTTGTGTGGTTTGATTTATGTAGGCGAAACAAAGAGCAGATTAAACACCCGAATGAATGGACATAGGTCAAGTGTGAACGATATTCATTTCCAAAAAATCGTTTACCAACATTTCATTCAAATTGACCATTCATGAAATTCCATTAAAAATCGCATTTTAGAAAAAAAATTTCACCACACCAATAATCCAACATTAAGTACACCGTTTCGCAGACAAAGAGAAGAGTACTGGACCAGAGAATTAGGTACTGCAACACCTTATGGATGTAACGATAAAATAAATACTGCAGGTAACTTGAGTAGCCCACCTGATATGCATGATGTTTCTATAGATGACCTTGCCGAACATATCAATAAACTCTTTGGAATTCATCATATTCGCTCCAAACTGTACTCACTTCCGCTTTCCAGACTGAACTCTTTATTGAAAGCGTGTGAAGAATGCCACGCTACAGTTAGTCGATCTACGAAGTATAAAATAGTTGCCATGCTGATAAATATTGCTAACCATAGATTATTCAGACCCGTTTTTGAACATTCGGAGGAACTGAAAAAACGTTCATTCTTCAATTTGAAGTTCACAAACAAGGATATTGATGCTATACATATAAGTAATATTCTTCACCATAAAAGAGTAAAAAGCAACATTCCTTCTTACTTTAAGGATCACTCTTCTCCTACAGTATCGTATTCCTACACCGACCCTGTTGCATCTAAAATTTTCAATCACAAAAAAGTGTTGCAGAATCTAAATACTGATGACCTCAAAGCTTAACCACCTGATTGTGCCTGTTCACATCCCCATTTCGTGTATATTCCTGCTGGCCATGTAATTTCTGGAGACCTCAACATAGTCAATAACTACAAGTTGAGACAACTTTTGTCCAAGGGTCCGAAATACAGAGAGCCCCAGCCAATCAATTAGAAGCAGAACTTCAAACTACTAATGGATTCTGTTGAGGGTTATACACAAGTCTGGGCAAAAAGAGAAAATTTTGAGGTTGACACTCTTTCGGAGTGGGTAAAATCAGTGAGGTCATTGAGATAAGAGTAGGTAAGCTTAAAGGGTCAATTAACACCAAAGCTCCTTCTATCTTGAAAGACCCTCAGGTCATAGAGGAGTTGTCTCGCCTGCATGACAAATATGTTGTCGTTCCAGCTGACAAAGCCTCAAATAATATTGTTTTTGATTGCAAAAAACACTACATTGACTGCCTTATTAAGGAACTCGGGATAAATAACACACTTGGAAATCCTACATATACACTAAGTACGCTTACGAAGCAGGAGATCCTGGAAAACCACAAATCGGTTTTATTCTTCTTTGGTGTTAATCCAAAGGATGAAGACCAGGATCTTCCATCCTTATATTGGATTCCTCAGCTTCACAAGAATCCTTATAAGGAAAAGTATAGTGCAGGTTCCACTTAACCCCGTTCTAAAGTTCTTACTGCAATATTCACTGCACTCAGGGAAGATCTTCAGAAATATTCCGAAACGGCATATTCAAGAAGTGGTGTTAATCAGATGTGGATACTGAAAAATTCAAAAGAGTTATTGGTGAATTTACAATCTCAATTATTAAAAGATTGTACCAACATTAAAGTTCCTATAGTCAACTTTCCATTTCTATGTATTATCATCTCAGCGGCACCAACATATGGAGTATATATATCTCAACTGATACGTTACTCTAGAAGTAGCTCAAAGTACGTTGATTTTTTTTGAACGAGGAATACTGCTTTCTCAAAAGTTGCTAAGACAGGGTTATGAATCAATCAAATTAAGTTCATCACTCAAGAAAGTTTACGGTCGCCATCATGAGCTGATTGGCCATTATGACAAAAGTGTGTCAAAAATCATATCTGATATTCTTCCTCAGTCATAATAACCTTCCATCTTTACCAAACTGAACACAGAAATAACACGACGGGTGCCGTATACGGTACAAGAAATGTTTACCCTTCCGGAGCACCTGATTTTACTCCCGGTTTTTAGTGGAGTTCGTGTTGTTTCTTATTTATTATTTATAACTGTTGATGTAAATGTCCTTTGGTTTTTTGAGTCTTTGTTTACTCCTTGGTTTTGATTGTTTTTGTCTTTCTTTCTCTCGGATACTTTATTATAAATTGGACAATTTTGTGAAAAATCATTCGTGAAACGCGCATAAACAAATCTGCCTACATGCAATTATTCCCTTATTAAAAATAAAATCTGGTGTTTGGGCTCAAGCCTGTTATCAATCATTGCAAATAGTTAAAAATATGGGTGACTATAAATAAAGAATCTTTTCCATGCATTTTGAAGATATTATGACAAATTACTCAGTAAGTATAATGAAATATATCTCCTTAATTGTAGGGTATACACTATTTGAACTCATCATATTCTCAAACACATTGAACATAGCTAGAATTGGTTAGATTAAACTGAAAAAAAGAACTTACTGGTTAAAAATAAATATAAACAAAGAACAGCTTTCAAAATGACATTTTTAATCATTAAGTTATTCATTAACACCATGCAAATCACAAGACACATCAATCAATATAAAAAAATAATATTGACACAATTGTAGTAGTTCCTGATGTTTATTTTTGCAATTAATTTGGGCTTTAATGATGTGTATACATTTAAAAAAAATAGGCAAATTTATATAAGGAAAATTCTAAAGGTGTTCTTTTTTAATATTAATTTTAAACAGTGGATGCGTTGTTTCGAATGTAATACTATTTATTTTGATCTTTCAGTTCAAACTAAGTAGAATGTAGAAAGAGACAGAAAAAAACAGAAACACGCTGAATGGATTTGAATGAATGAATGAATATTTTATTTGCAAAATCATATAAAACATGCTATGTCAATACCTAATATATACATATGGTGACAACATACTGGTAACTAAGAACAATACAATAATAACATACATGTTGTAACTAACCAATAATATCAGATCTAGCTTTCCGTGCACTCTTCAAATAGTTACAGAGCTTAATTGTTTGAGATCTAGAATTAGATTTGACAACCATGTAAAAAGGATCGCTAACGATATCGTTTTTTCTTTCATACGTTTGTATTCAACTGATATCAATTCATATTTACGAAATACAAACAACCAAACAAGCTTTTTTGATATACGTCAAAACAAGTTGCAGTTTGATTAACAAAGTCATCACAAGGGACAAACACCAAAACACTATAATATTGTCCTTTCCTGTTTGTTTACGATCTTTGACCATGGTAAATTTTTCGATAACCTGTGATTAACATGAAAACAGACCTTGAGAGAAATTATAACTTATCCGGAAACTATAACTAGAAAATCCATATATGACTGACCAGGCTATTGTGCAAACTGAATAATGACCTATCAGTCATAAGACTACAGTTAATTACTCTTCCTTTCATAGACTAATAGTGTAGCATGCTCCTAAACAATCTAATTTTTGTAAATAAAAGTATGAAATTTTAGAAAATGAAAAAAAATGTAAACATTTTAAAAAGTAAATATAGTTGTTAAAGCAAAAGAACATATTTTGTTTTCAACCCTGCAGTTATGTCCTCCAGGATGATAAAAAAATACAATCAAATGAAGTATCTGCATAACTTGATTTTGTTAAAAATTCTATGCCTGACTGTTAAAAGCAGATTAACAATGGAACTTCAACACCCGATTATATGTTTTGCTAATTTGTTGATTTATATGAGATTATAATGAGATACTCCCTTTACATGTCATTGTATACAGTTCTAGCATAGGCGAGTATCACGCACACCTACATATTTATGAAAACCTGACAAAATATTCCAATTTGATAAGAAACGTTTTCTTTCTTCAAACCCTTTACGTTTAGCTTCTTATCACATTGGTAAAAGTTATAATCACATGCAATCAGCATAATACCTATTTTGACGAGGAAAGAACACAATCGTGTCACCAAGAAATGAGATGAAAATGAAAAAAATAAGTACAAACAAAGGCATAAATAAAACGAAACAATGCGCAGTGGAGGATCCAGGATTCAAAAATGGAGGTTAAGATGTGCATTCTGAAATTTCTCTTTTTTAATTATGAATCTAAAAACTGAATTAAAACAATAGTACCGGCCTGAATGTAGTGTTCAGCCAGGTTTTGATCTTCCCCTTTATACACACATACTCGTACGAATGTATTTTTGCTATTATTCTTTATAACGCATTGTGTTACACAAATTCATGTACTTTTAAATAAAACAGTGTATCATGCTGTTTAACTGAACAGTCACATGCGAACGAATTGTAGTACTATTGAAAAGATACACCGTTGATTGAGTAGAACGTTTTATCAAGAATTATTAATGTAAATGTCAATCATCATACATTAAGCTGAAATACCGTGAAATTCGAAAAATATATGTTATCATTGAGAAATAATGTATGCTTGTCAATAGCAGTTCTTCTGTAGTTCAATTAAAGGTCATTCTTTATGGATATTATGCCGACTGTCTTAAAAGTATTACATCGCTGTCATATTTGTATTATGATTTGTCATAGTTGAATAGAATCAAATCCTAGCATTGCACTTACAGTGTTTCATTTTCAGGAAATCTGTTTTCTGCGGCAAAAGACGGAGCAATGGCATTAATTTTAAAATTAATAGCATTTCTAGCTATTATATAATATTCTAAATTGCATTTTCTCTGCCCTAACTTACAAAAGTTACCGCAAATCGTTATAGAATTGTATCTTCCGGCGCCATATATTAATGATGCGATCTTTTCTACTTGAGTTGAGAATAAATTGCGACACTGTTTATACAATATTTAATTATTACTTACAGCATTAACAGCATTTAAGAAGCTATTTTAAACATAATCCTTAAGTACATAATAAAAAGTTTAAAGAAAATAAATATCTTTAATTTGTTGCCTTGCTTCAATTAGCATTTAGATTATAAATTTGTTTATATCAGTTTAACTTTTCGTAGAACAATCGTAAATACATAAAAGTACATTATGGAACGTGTAAAAAAACCCGGGATTACTACAACAAAACTGATCTGGTAAAGGTTTAGTATTTCAGATGAAGATCATCGGTGTGGTTTGATTGCAGTTGATACAGCTATCATTAAAAGACTATAAACCAGAGATGTCAACAAATGTAGGTCCTGGAGGACACTAAAAATCTCCCGGAATGAACAAATGTTAAATAATAAAAAAAACCAACGAAAAACATAATAAATCAATTGCACATACGGCAGACTGCAACTAACAACACCCAACAGATTTCAGCATCCACTTAATAACAAAGCATACTGCACATTAATTGAAAGTTATCTGACATATTTACCTATAATGTTGTTTTTGGTTTACACACCGTTGTCAATATAATGGAATTTTATACAACTGTCATACAAGTGAGAGGCTTAGCTACATGTTGCTTTTAACAAGATTTAATCCACCATTTTCTACATAAGTAAATGCCTGTACCAAATCAGTAACATGACATTTGTTGTCTATTCGTTTGATGTTTTTGAGCATTTGATTTTGCCATTTGGTTAGGGACTTTCCGTTTTGTTAAGTAATTCTGTAATTTTACTTTTTATCCAGTTCAAAACATATTTCTTTGACGCTTTAACATAGACAATTGTGTAAAACCACGTCAAGTCAATTTCATATGCATACAGCTGAAAAGAGGGACGAAAGATCCCAGAGGGACAGTCAAACTCGAAAATAAACTGACAACGGCGTAGCTTAAAATAAAAGGGCAAACAGACAAATAATAGTACACAAGACACAACATAGAAAATTAAAGACTAAGCAACACAAAATGCACCAAAAACTGGTGGTGATCTTAGGTGCTCCGGGAGGCAGATCCTGCTTCACATGTGGCACCCGTCATATTGCGCATGTTATAACAAACCAGGTAAATAGTCTAATTCGGTAGGTCACATTCGTGATGAAAAGGGAAGTGGATTGTCAGCTGTATGCATTACGACATAAGGAACATATTTGATATCATCTGAGAAACGGTTATTCCATAACGGTCAACCAACTCGTGATGGCGTCCGTAAAAATTTACGAAAGAGTGATTTTTCTTCTCTTGATTAAGTCAATAGATGTAATTACAGTTCGATTTTTGTAGGCTTATCGAACGTACTCATGCATACAAAATTTGTTTTGAATATTTATATTGATTGACCATTGCTCACTTCTATAAGAAATGTTAACACAAAAGAGAAAAAAATACTTGGGTGTTAATAACAAATATGACAATATGAAAAGTACACAAAAGACCACCAGAAGAGATTCTAAAGAAATCTAATAACTATGTGACAATACAAGCCGGGTTTGATGATATAAACTATGATATCTATGAATGATTCAAGGTCAAATTCATAAAGCAATCTGAAATTCAATCACCAAAGAAGTTGCAATAGGCGCGAAGTATTTAATACTCTTCAACTTTGAACTTGTTTGGCTTTATAATTATTTTGATATGAGCGACACTGAAGAGTCTTATGAAGACGATCGCGCGTCTGGCGTACTTAATTGTAATCATGGTACCTTTGATAATTATCTGAATTATTGTGTATCAAACAACCAAACTCTGGAATAGTTTTTTTTAGAGTAAAATCTAATTTTCAAACATAGTTTATCATAGAAATACCGAACTCAAAGATAAATTAACAAAAGGGGAAGCCCATAAAAACTAAAAGACAAGAAAGGATTACAACAGTCTTATACCTGAATTGGTACAGGCATTTCCCGTGGAAAATGATGGAATTAAAAAAATGGAGAGTAGAAATGGGGAATGTGTCAAAGAGACAACAACCCGACAAAAGAGCAGATAACAGCCCACCAATTAATGGGTCTTGTTGTATTCGAGCTTAACATCTCATTTGTATGACAGTTGGTCGAGCAACCCTTAAACACATAATAAATTAGTATGAAAAAAATTGGGATCATGAAACAAAAAATGTTTAAACATACTTTATTATACTTTTTAAACCTGATTTGTTATCACATAAGCAACATGACGGGTGCCACATGTGGAGCAGGATCTGTTTACTCTTCCGAAGCACCTGAGATCACCCCTAGTTTTTGGTGGGGTTCGTATTGCTTATTCTTTAGTTTTCTATGTTGTGTCATTTGAACTGTTGTTTGTCTGTTTGTCTTTTTCATTTTTAGCAATGGCGTTGTCAGTTTATTTTCAATTTATGAGTTTGATTGTCCCTTTGGTATCTTCCGTCCCTCTTTTACAAACAATGAACACATCAGTGAAATTTGTACAATCAAAGACATTGCCATTTATCTTGCATTGGTGATACTTGTTATGGTAACGACGTAAAGATATATTTTATTTTTTAGGCATACATGATCTAGATTTGTTAAGTTTATCATTTTAATAATTTTTCGATTATAAGTAACAAGAAATTCACTATTCTTGTAACACAATTTAAAAAGGGAGTGGAGACAGTTTTGCACCAATGTATTTCACAACGGGGGCAGTTTTGTATACGTCTCTCAATCTTAACTAATACCCACAATATCCGGTACAAATCTGTTATGCCCGTGTCACACTGTCCCGATTTTCATATACGATGGACACCCGAATGCGAAAATTGTAAGTTCGTACGAAGTTGGTCCCGATCTCGTTAAAATACCAAAAAGTGACCGAAGCAAGTACGATCAATAACGAGGTCTATACGATGGTGCCGAAATTATATACGATAGCAAAAGATGGACATACGAAGGTTAACCGAAGACCGGTATTTAAGCTTCTATCTCAGCCGAAGCCTACACGATGGATCACGAAGGCTACACGATGGATTACGATGATGGCGTGATGGCCATACGATGTCTAAAAGACGTCGTGTACAGCTTACGATGCATTTAAATTATATGCCGAAGGCATCACGCGGTCACAGTGGCAGTTGTAATACAAGGCAATATTACCCTTGTGAACACTCTAAAACCAATATGCTTTAAAAGATTTTAACCACATTTGGTATATTGTTCCTCCTTGTAATGATCTGACATTTTTTACGTTCAAGGCCAAAGGTCAAGGTTATGCAGATGGACTTGTTTTTTCTTCTTGAAATAGCATAATACACAGGAAATTGGTTGCTTATTTTTTTACCTGCTGGTTCTAAAGACAATATTAAAGGTATTTCAAGTTACTGAATGTTTTGGTTGATTTCTAAAAAAAATAGTTTATGCATCAAATATACATATTCAATTTACCATTTTCTGCATGTGTCATATACAAATATAGTGTCCATATTTGTCCCCAATATATTACATACGAGGGGATGCCACGCTCGGCATTGCCTTGTTTGAACTGTAAAATGTTTGCACTAGTCTGAATAATCACCCATAATTATGCCCATGTTTCCTGATCTATCTTAAAGGTAAGGTAATGGGTTCGTTGATCCCTTTTATTCAAAAAGAGCACTTTCCAGGAGAATATCATAATAATATAAACAAAAGGAAAGATGTGGGGAAAGCAACAAATGCGGCAAAATATGACATATAGAAAACAAAATGGTTATGGAGTAAACATTTGTGTGACAACAACTCAGACGATACATAAAAAATCAGAATTATGAAGAAAAAGATGGTTTCCCTATATTCGTGTACCTGCAGTGTTGGTGTACGAGGCGCTTTTATGATTTTCATTATGTTACTTGATATGAAAAATTGACAAAAAATAATATTTTACTTGTAAAAGTAAATCCTGAGCCTGTAATAGCTGCTCTTCTTGTTCCATTTGAATTAATAGAAGCAACGATGTCGCCTTTCTTGTTCTCATAGAATCATATGATATGAGCTCCATGTTTTGTGAACGTCGATCTTAACTGTCGTATTAGACTGATCAGTGCATATCGCGCATGACACTTTAAATGTATTATAGCGCGAAAATTAACATTTATTGCCGTCGTATTTCCATCTTGTCGCCTTCGTACTTTTATTAGATGGCAACACGACGGGATTACGACGTCTTCACGAAGTCGTGTTGCCATCGTAAGACCTTCGGGTAGCTTCGTGATTCATTCGTGTAGACATCGTAATGTCAAAACTGCCCGATGGAAACGATGGAAACACGAATGCAATACGATGTTCAAAGATGCATTCCCGGTGACATTACGATGGAGAGGATGGTGATACGAACTCAATACGAACCCTCAACATCGGGCGCACCTTCGGGGATTTTTTAACATGTTAAAAAATTTAGAACCCTTCCCGAAGTTATCCCCGAATGCTAGAAAAAGTGGCCGATGGTTCTACGATGGTTAAAGATGGCACTACGAATAGCCCGATCTGGATACGATCAGTCCAGATTTTGAAAATTTCCATAATCGTGTTGCCATCGGCGTAAAAATCGGGACAGTGTGACGCGGGCATTAAGATTCCGTCATCAAAACTAACCCACATCGCATGTTTTTTCCAAGATTTGGACTATTAATGAATAATTATCTAAAACCTGTCAAAAAAATTATTATTAACCCAAAACGTGATTGCAAGTAATAACATAAATTGCCTTTCAGATACGACAAAATTTATTTTGATTTAAGTCTTCCATCATTGCAAAATTTTAAATTGGCAATATATTCATTGATGGCAATAAAGTGCTGAACATTAAGGTCATATGGAAGATTATTTAATAGGTTTAAGTATTTTTTAGACTTCGGGTTGTAGTAGGCCTTAACACTTTTACCCCAGTAAGTGAAACACAAACATGCGACACTTGCATTTTTCTACAGAATCAAACTATTTAATGGTCTCAAATGTTTATCTTTGTATTACAGCCCTTGGATGGTGTAAACTTCCCAAAACAACGTGCATGGTGTAATGGTGTATGGCATATGGTGCGATGGTGTAAGGTGTATGGTGCTATGGTATATCGTGTAAGGGGAATGGTGTAATGGTGTATGAGGAATGGTGTGATTGTGTAACGTGCGATCGGGAATGGTGTGAATGATAGTGTACGACCTTTTATTGGTTGCAAACGAAGTTTTTTTTATTTCATTTTTTCATAATTGTAAGCATAAACATAATAAAAATCCTAATATTTAAAATTTTATTGCATTATGGGTAATTTTGGATCGTGTAGATAGAATGGGGAATGGTGTATGGTGTAAAGTGTAAGGTGTATGGTGCAACGGTGTAACGTTTATGGTGTAATGGTACAAGGTGTATGGTGTAATGGTGTATGGTGTTAGTGGGAAGTTCACACCATCCAAGGACTGTATGCCATACGTTTGGTCTGTATAAAAAAATTTAAAACAACAAGATTTTTTTTCCATCATTGAAATGTGGTATATATTCATTAAAGTAAAAAAAAAACGAAATATTTTTCAATATAAGCACCAGTGAACTTTTGAAATAAAAACTACTTACAAACATCTTTAATGATGGTATTTAGCATTCGTCTAGCAGTCGACAATTTTTTTACAAAAATATATTTTTTCAACTGAAAATAACTCTCTGGTATGATACAAAAACAAAGGTTAATATCCTGTCAAGATAGAAGAATACTTGTACACAAATTAGGCTTGACGTAGTTTGTTTGCTTTCATGTATGTTGGCGTTTGTTCTTGTAACAATTCAGTGTTTCTGTTGTTCCATTTTGTTTCCTCTTATCATGCTTATAGTTGATGTGCTTCCCTCAGTTTTGGTTTGTGTCCCTCATGTTTTTCAGTTAAATCGATTTATAACTATTTAACCGCGATATAATACTATTGTCTTGATTTATACTCTTTACATATTCTATTTAACATTCATAATATTCAATCTCAAGATGGTAAAAAATGATTGTACCAAAACGTGGTTTATATAAATAACAAGTCATGATGATATACAAATCATTCATTCAACAGAAGAAAAATTTGTGTAATGTCAACTGTTGGAATAAACATGGACAGGATGTTCCCCATAAAATTAAGATATTCCATACCCCAGAGTACACACAACTGTCAAATAAAAAGTACTTCAGCTGCTTTACCTGTAATCAGCCATACAACTTATCATGATGAAAAAAAATTGAATTAAAATGGATTTTTTCTTCTTTAAAATTATGAAGTTAATTATTTTAACATAAAAACAAATTGAATAATTCCCAAAGATTAAAAGAAAATTATTTTAAACTACTCCGGTAATAATAAAAAAATGTTTTTTTAATGGGTTCCATCAATAATTTCTATTCACATTATTGGTCTCATGAAATGGATCTCAAACAGACATGAATAATATAGATCTAAACATTTTATTCTTTTCATGAAGGAGTAAATATCACAAATATTTTTTTTTTATAAAAATTTATACGTCAACCTCTCTCTTTTTAGCCACACAAACCCAAAAGATGAATTGTGGGGTCCAAAAGAGTCACATGGTCACATTTTAAAACTGCCTACAAGACACCTATTTTAGTCAAGCAAATTTGACTGGCAGTTTTGCGAACGGCAAAAATTTAAATGCTGTTTGTCAGTAGCTTCGACTTATATTCCAAGTGAAAACAATTAATTAAATGTTTAATAAAAGTAAATAAAAAATTAAACTACATAGGGGATTATTCAGGGTATTTCAACTTAGTTGCACTAAAAGGATATCTTACTATACCAAATTAATCCTTGATTCTTCAAAGTTTAGTTTAGCAATAATAAAAAGGAGTATATAACAGCAATAGAATCATAAACAGTGCAGAATAAGTCTGTTCACGTTTCAGGAAAAATTTATACTGTTGAGATTGTGTCAAGACATATTTAAGACGGTCACGAATGTGTCGAGACATATTTAGACATTATTTATAATGTCAAAATATGTCAAGACATATTCAGATATTATCAAGAATGTGAAGAATTTGTCAAGACATATCGAGACAAATTTAAGACAGTCAAGAATTGGTCGAGACTAATTCAGACTCTTATCAGATGATAAAGGAAGTGTCGAGAAATTTTAAGACAATGTTCATACTGTCAAGACACTTGTCAAGAACAATCAAGAACCTTATTAGACAAATTCATAATATGTCAAGAATTTTTAATAATTATTTAGACAAATTAAGAATGTCGAGTAAAAATTCATGCAAATTCAGACAAAAATTGGTCTTTTCAGACTGTTTGTAGTGATATAGAAAAACAACTAAAGCATTACATATCTCCAATGAAAACCAAATCTTATTCCGAGAACCAAGTAATCCTGGTCCTGAACTCCCTTGTATTTTTGATCTGCCACTTCATACAATTCCGGTATACTATTCTAATTTTTTATCTGTCCTTTAATTTTGTTTTTGCAAGACCTCATGCAATTTAACAAAAGACGAGTAAAAATATCTGCTTTTTCTAAAATCTTTTCAACTGCCTATAGTTTTTCATCGTTTTTATATCAAATAGCTATAGATTGATATCAAATGCATTGGTGCTAATAATACATGGTCATACTATAAGAAAAGCAAATGTAAGAAAAATATATGTTGCCACTTTCGATTTATATGGGATGACACATACAGTAGAAATAGAATAGAAGAAGTGGTATGATTGCCAATGAGACAACTCTCTTCAAGAGACCAAAATGACACAGATATTTACAACTATAGGTCACCATACGGCCTTCAACAATGCGCAAATGCTATACCGCATAGTCAGCTTTAAAAGGCCCCGAAATGACAATATAAAACAACTCAAACGAGAAAAACTAACGGCCTAATTTATGTACAAAAAATGAACGAAAAACACATATGTAACACATAAACAAACGACAACCAGGCTCCTGACTTAGGACAGGCATATATATACAGAATGTGGCTGGGATAAAATTGTTAGCGGGTCCCAAAGCCTTCCCTAACCTGGGATAGTGGTGTAACAGTACACCAAAAGAACGAACTATAAAAATCAGTTGAAAAAGACTCATCAAATGGATAAAGTCCATTTTGGCTGTTGTCTTCTATTGCATTCTGAACACTAACTATTCTTCGTTACTCATTTTTAACTTAAGGATTGACTCGAACTTCACATGTATACGGGTTCAATGAGCTCAGATTATTCACTTGCAAGTGAATAATTCATTACCTATGTTTTTTTACTTGTTTTGACAAAAAGGAAACATAATGGCTGCTAAAAGAGAAGTATTATTTTACTATAATTTCACTTTCATAAATGAATGAACAAAACAAAAATTATATTTTAACCTTTTGTATATATCTCGTAGCTAGTGCCGCTACAATTTCGAATGCTATTTTAAATTTTGTTACAACAAGTTATAATAACACAAAATCTGTATTCTAATTCCACTACCGTAGTACTGGCTACTCGGTTATATGTTCAATGTGGAGAACCTTCTAATGAACTGCATTCATGGTATTGCACAATTTTCCAGTATACACATTTGCAGGTTTTGCATAATGAGCAGAATATGCTTCCCCTTTTCTTATTTTTTTTTTATTGCTATCCCTTCTGTAAATGCATGTTTTCTTATTTTGATATTTTTGTTTTCTATTATTGTTTGCGTGTACAATTGTTTGTTTTAAAGTGTCTGGGTCTAGTAATTGTTTTTTTCGGTATTTTTTTTAATGTTTTCTGTGTCTTTCGCATTCCGCTGTCATGCTGATAAATTATTATTGAAGTATTTGTGTGAAAATGCAATATAAATGTAAAATTGCGCCAAACGACTCTATTATTAACCGTTCTTTTAAAAACATCGTCTACTGAACTTTATAAATTTCTTATAACAATTTGCCTTGCTTACTTCCTTGTCTTATATTTATCTTTATTTTAATCCAATTTCTGTTTTATTTGTTTTTAAATCGCTGCTAGTCATGACACATTATACAGTCAATAGTTTTCATGTCAAACGAGGTTTGAGTAATTTGTCTGTTATATAATTTGGTCAGGAAAGAGATAACGGCTAAATAGTATGGTCCAACGGGCTTATTTACTTTCATTAATAAACACACACATATATATATACAAAAGGGTGGTGTATTGTTCGTAAAACAGTTGTTAATTATTATACAACTTTGTTCTATTCCCATGCATACATCTTGTTATATCTATTACATGTAAATGCAGGGTTTGTTGCTCGTGTGGCGTGCATAATGTGTACTTGTGTTTTATGCCTTTATAATTTACAATTAAAGGTTGTTTACCTGTGAGAGAATGTTATATGTATTCTCACTAATTTAAAGTATACCACCTTTGATTAGTATTTAGTATAATTTTAACCTCAGGTTTCGTACTATGAACAACAAATTTATGCATTATGTAAATATATTTGAATATTATTGAATTGGCATTCATTCCACCACTTCTCTATCTATATTTACAGCAGCACGAGATTTTGCACATTTTGTTTATTTTATTTTGATGAGTTTTCAAAACTCTTGACATTATACTTGATCTTCACATGGTTTCAATTCAAACGCCCAAAATGAGTCAAATATATCATGTATAGTATGTTTTATCAAAACGTATGGCTGACGTCAAAATCAAAGCTTAGAATTTTTTAAAAGTTTATTTAAATATAGCAACACATTCAAGTCTATTCAATATTTTAATAGTTTGAACTAAGACAAAAGAGAAGATAATTTGTCACATGAAATAAAAATCTCATATGAATTGATAACTAATTAAAGTTTATCATAACCAGTGTACACAATTGATACAAAAATTGATATGCAATTGACAAGACCTTTGACAGGCGAAATAATTATTGTATTCAATTTACATTTAAGTAATTGTTCATCGTTGTATCTAGAAATAAAAGGTTTGAGGCAGTAAAAAACCAGGATTTGCTCTGTCGGTGGGTTTGATCACCTACTAATATTTGTATTCAGAAAAAGAATGATCCTTTTAATTGTTGAATCCTTCATCTTATGTAGCAAAAACGAGTGACACTTAATATATAAGTGAGCAGTAACCTAATTCTGGGAGAACAAATACATTTGTCAATCCTTTGACATTTAGCGAGAGCGGTATTAATCGAAAGATTATAAACGTTTTATGATGGCAATTTGTTCGTATTGGTGATTGATGTATAAGTTAAAAAGAAAATGCTGCACCTCATTATTTCCTAGTTATAGAGTGTTCGTTCATGAGATTATTGTTTATGACTAATATAACTTTATCTGATTTCAATTAATGCTACTTTAAGGTTTGAAATGTTGTATGCAATCCGTCAGTTCTAATCTGCTAATTCAACGCACTTGATTTTAAGACCACGAACGAATACTTTTTATGTAGAGTCCTCATCGCGGTATGAATTCAAATTATTATTGTAAGCCGTTCTGTTACACATTGTTGCTAACATCTACGTAATATTTGGTTGACATTTGTCTCATTGGAAATCATCTTAATGGGTTTATATGTATAGACCTTACGGTCAAATTTGTTGACAAATGAGGTTTGTCTGTGTATATGTCGAGGTCTTAAATTACAGAACAATAGTCTGCTGATCTGAAATGTATCATTTTGTCATCTCCGCTGCTATTGCATTATGATTAGTTGCTAGTATAACCTTTTGTAGGCGGGTGATGCAGTCTTAAAGAGAAGGTGGTATGACGAAACTTAATTACTACACGAAAGTTGTTGAGAATGAAAGTATAAATTATTCTATATTCTAGTTCATGCGCTACACAGAGAGTAGTTTATATTTTGCTATTTAGCGGCGATCAGGTTTTATTGGTTTTGAAAGCCGGATGCCTGAAGAGATCCACCGACTTTCGGTAGGACAACTGACAATCCTAATCAATTAAGATTGGAGTCTAGAAGACCTCCCTCGCGCGAGATTAGAACGCGCAGCATCAATGTTTTCGACTACTTAGACCAGTCGGCAACTGATGCCCCTCGGTATACATTCGACGTGAATAGTTTAACAAGTCTAGGTTTTATAGGTCGAATTCTTAGACTTGGTTTAAGCACCCAAACGGAAAGTTGGATTTGTTGTCTTAAAAAAAATCGTAAAAAAAACATTATTCACATTGTTCTTGCTATACATGTAAATTGTAAGAAATCTTTATAACAGAACAGATATGCGTGAGTGTGTCTACCTATATGTGCAAGGTATGCTGTAGCAACATTTTGTTGTTAGTTGTGCTATAAGTACCTTTTTTTTTTAACTTTATTCATTAAACATTGTAAATGGGTATCAATTCTTTACTTTGAAACTGTATTTGCATGTATAAATAAAGGTAACAGTGGTATACCGCTGTTCAAAAGACATAAATCTTTTTGAAATTGAGAAATTAAAATCCGAATCTGAAGGAAAAACATCAGCTATCAGAGGATAACAACTGGAGAAACAATAAAGAACAAACGTCAATGCAACATACACAGACACGAACTATATGATAAGAACTGCCATATTCCTGATTTGGTACAGGTCATTTTTAGAACAAATGGTGGGTTGAACCTGGTTTAAAAGCTATTCAAACCTCTCGATGATAATAGAATATTGTTAAAATTACAACAGTACGTGACAAGAATACAGAACAAATGAATGCAAGAAAAATCAGGACAGAAAAATACATAGATACATAATATTGTAGTATATTGCGATATAAAATCAAATATGCTTTATAGAATACTCAAGTACAGATCTATAGTATAACGATTTTACATAATAAGTATTTTTTTCTTTATCAAAGTCGACATGTTTTATGCTGACCAAATCAAACATATTGTTCATTTGTAAAAAAGAAATCAGCATTTATATTAAGCATTAACAATAATTCGGTCTTTGTTTTCGTTTGCAATAGCTTTTTAATTTGCGAATTGTTCTATAATTTTGAAACAATGATTGTATTCTAGTGTCTGTATGTCTTTTAACAATGTAATTATTTTTTGTTTGTCCTCTGGGACGCAAGTTTTGTGTACACTGGATACAAAATGTTAAACATCAATATGTTAACGTTACGAGGCTTTCGTCCCTTAATTATTTATTTCCATGTACTTGGTACATTCATTACTTATATGGTATTATACCTTACTGTTGCAGTCTGAGCTAGATCTGATGATTAAATGATTTAAACTTTCATGATTGAAAGGGCAGGTGTAATACCACCATTGATTTTTCCCTATTAGTCTTTGTTAAATTGACACTTTTAAAAAAATTGTACATTATTTACCTTTATTTCAACCAAAGAAATACTTTGCATGTGTAAAGTTTAATCCTTTCCAGTGATACAGTGAAAATTTCACACTACATTTCATTGCATATAAGAAAATAATCATCACCGGAAGTAAACAACCCAATTTTTACACTTGTATTTACTGGTTACTTGCTTGGTATGCTATGTAACCTTAACGCTCCAGAATATTTTATAAGACGATCAAATAAAAAAAGAATGATGCATTCAGACATCCAACATACATATTTACGACTCAGAAAAATTTAAGTGCATTGAAATTCAGGGTTAATTTTCTACAACTGTCAAATTCAAGGGAATATTTTTTTAGGCCTACTTTCGTATGCAACCGGATGTGGCGTACCATGATTTGGTGGTATTACACCTAAAGAACACCTAAATATCAAATAAACTTAATGTAATTTTTTTCCCTCCAATTGCAAGTTATTTCAAGCATAACTGTAAAGTTTTGTCTCAGTCAGAGCTATAGTTTCAGAGAAAATCACTATAATGTAAGGCCATATCCTACGGCAATTTCAGTCTAATTTCTTCGAAAAATCCTCATTTCAGTGTATCATTATAAAATGCAGTGTTGACTACTATCTGATCATAAACTCATGATCTATGCATTCAAACAATTAAATAGAATACAAAAGACAACTTTAAGATGATAAACAATTTTATTGCACCTTTTAGAGTTCATTTGAAGGTCTGTTTTGGTCTGTTTTGGTCCATTTTTCCTCCTTCCTTCCTTTTTCATCAAAACTTGATATCTTTTGTCTAAAAATAAAACAAATGTGATTATTTACCCACAAAAATTAAATAAATATAATGTTAAATCAATAATTAAAGTGTTTTAGCTGAAAGAACTGTCTCTACAAATGTTAACAGTCTACACGGAAGTTTCTATAAGCCCTTATGTGTAACTCGAGTTTTTGGTCTGTTCGCCTAGTGTGACAAATAACGGTTCCCTTTCAGTCAATCATTTTTTGTTACTGGTATCAAGGTCTTTTTATTTACTCATAACAGTATATTTCTAATAGATTTATACAAAGAGTCAACTTTCTTGTATTTTACATTAAAAAATGGGGAAAAAGAGTAATAAAAAAATACCTCAAAATGTTTTAAAAAGGGTTATGTCCCTTGGAATGCTGGTACAAAAAATAATTGGTAAGAATTATAAAGTTTAAGTATGTGAGACTGGTATCTGATGTGTATAAATCCAGGGCAAATAAGTGTTTAGATGATTTATTGTCTGTACAAAATGTAGACGGCACAATGGCAAATTGTAAACTTTTGCGGCCAAAAAAAACAACAAAAAACATGATGATAGTTGATACTTACTTTAATGCTGAAGTGTCATCTGCAGACCAATTCACATATAAGATTTTTCAACAGAATGCTCTTCAGAACATTGTTAACACTGAAATAAAAAATTCACATGTTGTATAAACAAAACTGTAAGGGTAATTTAAAATTTAACACAGTAAACTAAATACAGCTTTGTCTGTCCACCCATTTGACTTAGAAAACACCCGTAAACCCCCAATTCAAGGCAATTTTACCTCAAACGTGCTTTCTATGTCTAAATCCATTCCGAATTGTCCATGTTTACAATGTATGAACTGGTTTATTTATAACTTTTAAAAATGAAAGTACAAAAAGGTCACGAGTGCACATATGGTTTCCCTAAATAGGTGTAATACCACCATTGATTTTTCCCTATTAGTCTTTGTTAAATTGACACTTTTAAAAAAATTGTACATTATTTACCTTTATTTCAACCAAAGAAATACTTTGCATGTGTAAAGTTTAATCCTTTCCAGTGATACAGTGAAAATTTCACACTACATTTCATTGCATATAAGAAAATAATCATCACCGGAAGTAAACAACCCAATTTTTACACTTGTGTTTACTGGTTACTTGCTTGGTATGCTATGTAACCTTAACGCTCCAGAATATTTTATAAGACGATCAAATAAAAAAAGAATGATGCATTCAGACATCCAACATACATATTTACGACTCAGAAAAATTTAAGTGCATTGAAATTCAGGGTTAATTTTCTACAACTGTCAAATTCAAGGGAATATTTTTTTAGGCCTACTTTCGTATGCAACCGGATGTGGCGTACCATGATTTGGTGGTATTACACCTCATACCGATGAATTTAGCAACAATATTCATTTGTGGAAATTTTGTACTTGCTAACATTGAACAAAAAATATTGATACATTGAATTGTAAAATTCAACATACAGTTAATTATGGTTTACACATCAAGGATTGAACTATGTCTAAATCGGGTTCTATCTCTCAAAGGTGTATTTAATGATAATTATTACGGTCCGTTCATATGTGTGATGTGTAGATAGTAATGTGGTGTGCAGCAATTCCGGTCAGAATTTAGACGTTAAATCCAATATATCGTGTCGGAATACGGCAAGGCTCATTACACGTTAAATATCTTTTGTTACAAGTCTTTGAGTGGTTCTTATATTGCCTATTGTAAGTAAAAAATATATACCAATATCTAGCATGGTATCCTCAAGTTTCCGAATTCATCCCCAGTACTTACTTAAAAATACGATTTATTGTTGATTTGTTGTATTACTTTATGTATCGTCTTGAACACGATATAAAACTCGTAAAATCCATCGGCAAAGAAAGTAGTGTAATAGTTTCGTAATAGAGTGAACTGTTTAAATGTTAATTCTTTCTAATTTCCACCATATCGTTATAGAGTATAACTGTATAAATGAAAATTCTTTCCAATTTACACGGTGTAAATTGTACAAAAGACAATAGACACAAACCCTAAAATGTTTACATTAAAAGTATAACATCGAATTCCCTATAGATATTTTGACAGAGCAAAAGTAGGCTAACTATTGGTTCGTAAATTATTACTTGGTTTACTTGTTCGGTAAAAAGTAAAAACACTTAAGAAAATGAGGATATTTTATCGTCAGGCCGAGGTTATGTAGCCTGAACGAATAACACAATTTCTATGTTTGCCTTCACACCATTGCATCAAGTTCAGTTTTCTTAAACATATTCCTAGTTGCTTCCAGACAATTTTGAAACAAACATTAAAAAATAAAAGTTTCATACATTTATCCGACTTTTGTATGTGACTTTTTAAGGTGGACCTTACATTGTACTAAGAATTTTACTTTTGTAAGATACATCCATTCTCAATTTTATTGAAAAAAAATTAAAACAAAAAACGTTTTGTTTGTACTAAAATTTTCTTTAACTCGCTTAATTTTATACGTTTGATTGATTACAATTATCATAAAGTATTGCACTAGTCTCGTTTATGCAAAATGGGTTAATTGTCTGATACATGTTATAGTTGTGTGTTCCGTTAAAATCAATATTTTAAGTTTTTAAGACCTGTGACTAAAAGTTGAGGTCTGAAAACAATTTTGAAAACATCAAAAAGGATTATGAGAAAAAAAATTAAGAACATTAAATGTAGACATGGTCATGTAACAAGCAAGGTTTGAGTGAGATTGAGAACATTTTATTAGCATTCAAATGTCACAAACAATTGCTTTTACATCCTAACAATACAAAATGCAATGAAGTTCTCTGTCAAGCATCAACTTTATTATTGGGGGACTTTCCCTTTTTATACCTTTAAATTTGAAATACAATATTTTAGTAGCCAGTTTTTCTCGGCAAAAAGAAGCCGGATTGTACGGAGAGAACCACCAACTTTCGACAAGAAAAATTACGTCCTATTCAGGATTCGAGTTGTATGCACCTGTCACTAGTAGTGTTGACAAACTAGAGATTGCTAATGGCGAACATGGTGAACTTCTTAGAGCTGTTGGCACCCGAGGACATCAGAAGCGGTAAGAATTATTAAATGAGTGTTTAGAAATAAATTTAAAACATTTAACCCTAAACAAATTATTCAATGGGATTAAAACATCTCAGTTTTTCTTATCCTTTGAATTAAATGATGCAAAATGAACTCAGAATCTGAAATCAGGAAGTCATTAGGTACAATCAAGCCACAACAAAATATGCATTTAGCAGACCAAAAGTCAAAAGAAACGAATTAGATTGAAAATAAAAAAATATTGATTATAATAATTGCAATTAACCAACTTATAAATTAAATCTGTGTAAAAGTTTCACTAAACCTGAATATACTTCACATTCATTTACTTTGGTAATTAAAGCCATTAAGCCATACAACGTTATTATGTTACAAAGAACAAAAATATAACATATCAACACATATCATGTTAAAAGGTACAAATATTTTAGTAACTGATTAAACTGGTATGATGAAATCAGTACAACGTTGATACATTATTAACAATGGAGTATATTCACATATAAACGTATTATGATGGTTTTTTTTTATTCCAATGTAAATGTTATAATCTATATTTTTATATGTATGAAACGATTCGATTTTACAAAACGATACGACGACGACGACGATGATGATGATAAAGAGGAGGAAGAGGAGTCCGTTTCGTCACAACGTCTGCAGAACGCAATTTATGCCATCGTATTTTAAAATAAATTCATTTTAAAATGATTTGTTTCAGGTTTGATTCGAATAAGGATAAGAAATATGACTTTAAATCAAACCTATCAATACGTATACAGAATTCAAAACATTAAGTGAGAATCAAGTGTTGATGAAATGAAATTAAAAAAACATCTCCTGATCATCGTTTTTATTATGTTTGTCTCACCTATGGCACGTCATTTTCCTTTACGTTTCAAATCGGCAAAAGATAAAGTATAGTTGTGAATCCGAAAGACTGACAGTTTCTGTAAGTGAATTACAAAAAACCCGTGACTGTCTTTAAGATAAGTATCTATACACATATTTTGACAAAACAGAATCAGGTCAACAGATTCAATTCTGCAGTAAGAATTAATAGATCTTTACATTATGACCATGTTATAAGAATTTTAAAACTCAAAATTGATTATTTGATACACATCGTTTTGTGATTATTAACTTTGCAAATTGGTCAAATTATATAAGTCATGATTCTTGAGAACTTTCATTGGTTGTTAAGTTTCCTTTTCCCAGAAATATATTTGGGTTGACAACAATCGAAAATCAGTAATAGCCGCGATTATTCAAATTGGCCCTGTAGATTTGTAATGTCATTGTCTTAATGTCCTGATAGTCTCTGTGATTGACCAATTTGACACGGACAGTTTTATACTTAAGGATGTACTTCGGTAAGGTTTAGGATTTTGTTGGCAGATTTTCGGACTTGTGTTGTTTTCCTACAATACAATGTAAAATATTTTGCCCAATAACCACCATGTTTCTTTAATATCAGATTTAAATAGTTCATGAAAAGTCATTTATAAAAAAATGTGCAGATCCTAGACTTCTTTTTTTCAATTTGAGACCTAAAAGAATACTTATGCAAACAAAATGTAAAGCCTTTTTGCACCATTTACTAGTGTCGAAAAGGAGCTCAATGATCTATCAATATTAAAAGAATTATTTCTTTTTAACTAATGCTCTTCCGACGTTGGTATCAATTTCAAATTCTAGAGTTGTACACCCTTAATGCACTAGACTGGTTAATTGGTTAATAAGTTTAATAAGCTTATTGAATATAAGCTTGAACGCTATAAACGTTCTTACGAAAAACGTCAAAATTCTAATTGTTTATGGGAAACGTCATGTTACGCTCATTAAAAACAATACCGTACGCAATTTCTTAGCCAGTTACGTTCGATCGAATCAGCAGAAGCATATAGCAAATAAGGGAAATACATTTGAAAATTAATAAGAGCAATCTGAGTGTGCACAAATTTTGAAATCGAATGCCTTAATTAGATCATTTGTTTTACGCCTTGGATTTAATAAAGTAATACTATCTTATTGATTAATTGTGGCATTTACAAATATAAAACTTACAAATTAGTGGTAAGTTGTAAATTATGATTAGAATTAAATTTTTCATTTTTTATCACATACTAGAATTGATAAAAGCTGTCATCTGTCTCTACATGATTGATGGCTCTCCATAAAGTTTGAAGAAATAATATTAATTTTAACATAAATTCTCATTCTTATTGACAAGCGGAATGAAAAATTATGAAAAGAAGATAGCAAGACTGAAAGCCAAACAATAAATGATCAGATAGCCTGTTGGTGTTCTGTTAATTAAACTGTAATATATTATATTTTTTAAAACTGCAAGCATTTTATAGATTTCGCACACTTGATACATCAGAACGAACCAAAAATGCTATGATACATGTAGCTGGTACCTTAAATTCAATAAGTTTGTTGATGAAAAATGCTCTTAATGTCTATGCTTTTGTTCTCGGAACATCGTTTATGAACTGTCACGGTGATTTGAAAAACTCAATAATGATACATACCAGTATTAATATTTAGTATGTCAGAAAAAAGTAAAATCACAAAAATACTGTAATCCGAGAAAAATTCAAATAGGAAGGTCCCTTATCAAATAGCAAAACCTCACACACATCAAACGAATGGATAACAATCGTCATATTCCTGACTTGGTACAGACATTTTCTTATGTAGATTACATATTCTTGTTTTGTGTAGTTGGGTTGTTGTTTTAAAATTAATTTTATATCTCATTTTTCCATGGTACATGTACTAATGTTATTCTAAGTCTTATTTTCGATCAATATTCGAGTACATGCCGGGTACTGAACAAAGGCATATAAGTATGTGGTGTTAATCCTTGTTTTATGAGTACAAAATCTTCTAATGTTATCTTGAAACTAACATTGAAAGGTTAAACGAAAATGTACGTCACTTCAGTGATGATCACGGCAAAATATTGAGGAACATATAAATTTAATACAAACATTTAAGAGCAGATATACTTTGTATCAAATAATATAGCGCAAGCTGTTCACTCAATAAGATTTAAACTACAATAAAAGTTAAATAATAATGAACAGCAAACATACATTTATATGGGACGCTTGACTCTTTGCGTTTCTTCTATTTTAAGGAAGAACAAAAAGAAGTTAGATGTATCCTCTTATTTTTCTCGGAGTTCATTTTTTTTGGTGATATATGACGTTTTCTCGCTCAATAAAGACAAAAGTATTTTACTGCTGTTGGAAGTTATTGATCGATTTAAGTGAAGCAAATCATGGTTATAAACAAAAACTAAAGGTATCACATGACTATTAGAGGAAGCAAAACGGTACAGAGACACTGAACTGCTACAAAAACAAAAGCCAACAAACAAAAATAGGCTATGTGATAGCAACTGCCATATTCTTGACTTGGTAAAACAGATGTTAATTTTTGCATTGAACCTTGTTTTATGGATAGCCAAACCTTCAGCATCTATAGTAATGTTAAAAATGCCGTTTTAAAAGACAACATAACATGACAATAACATAGTACAAAGACATTAACCATCAAAACCAAGGAGTAACAAAGACTAAGAAAACCAAAGGACATTTACATCAAACGTTATAAAAAATAAATAAGAAACAACACGAACTCCACTAAAATCCGGGAGTGAAATCAGGTGCTCCGGAAAGGTAAGCATTTCCTGCACCGTATACGGCACCCGTATTAATACAAGAATACGCAGAACAGAGAAATACATGAATAAATAATATTATAGTGCACTTCAACATGTAAACTACAGAATAACACCAACTGAAATTAATTTACGATATAAATATAGTACACATATATAGCATGATAGAATTAAGAACTGTGCGTCACACGAATGTATCAACGCACATTACAAAAGAGACTTCACAGGTACATTTCTTAAAATGGTGTTATTTGTAGTATTTAGATAGTTAACAAAAATGGTGAATATGTTGAACGAATCAATTCCATCGAAGTACAGAAATAAGATACATAAATACAGGTAAGACTACCTCATATCTTGACGTACATCTAGAATTGACAATTAGGGGCGGTTCGTAACAAAACTTTTACGGAACAGAGAGGATTTCAGCTTAATAATCGCTATGTCATGTATGTATCAACATTCAAGCAGCGCCAATAACGAAGTATATATCTCCCAGCTCATCCGAATTGTCATAACCTGTTGATTGGTGATCTGTACTATTGATATCAAATCATTTAAGTTAAAATGATGTGCAAATTCAATTTTACCAGATGACAGACCAAAATTATTATTTTACACTCAATAAGAAGTTCAATTGCAGACAATACAATTTAACGAATAAACTGGTATAAAAGTTTGTCTTCAGCTTGCACAGAAATGTTTTTGATATATCATTAAAAGTAACGGAATTGGTAATTAAATCGTTTTTCATACAATCGCAGTGAGGCGATATCAGTATTTATAGCAATTAAAATTTATAAATTAAAAGCTCTTGTATAATGATCATATCGCAACACATTGAATTGAAAGTATATTTTTTTTTCTAGATAATTTCAGTTTATATTGGAGACAACATACTATGATTATATAGATAGGAGTGTTATTATATATCAACAAACATGCAGGTTGCGGCTATGAAACAATAAACAATAATTTAATTTTGGATGTAACGCGTCTTCTGATTGGCTGACGTTATTTTGTTATCAGCCCATAGACATAATTTAGTCATGTGACCGTGACGTCATTAACGTTTTTTCGTGGTTTTCTACGGTTTCCAATGGAATTTAGAATTAAATTATAAAAAATTACTGTAATATTTTTTCTGTCTATTCGAAATAACAGTGTGCACCAATTTTTTTCTGTTATTTCTTCATAGACAGAAAAAATACTACAGTTATTCCTTAACTAAAGTATATAATTGATGCTTTTTACACAGGGCAGTCATAAAATTTGAAAAACACTAAAACCACATTGTGAATACATTAAAAAGTACATGATAAAACACAAAAAACAATATAAGAACTTTTTGTGTACTCAAATGGAAGAGAAGGCTTCTACAATCCCTGTTTTCTATTTTTGACCGATCGTACAATTAAACTCCCCCCCGACAATACACCATATTTTTTTTTACTTTGCCGATAGTTTTGAAAAGTGTACAGTATAATAAGTGGTAAATACAAAATTTGAACGCATACAATCATAATTCAGTATTGCTGTATGATAAAGCAAACTTTATAAAAGTAACGGGCAATCGGATATATAAGAAATCCATTCCGTTCTTTAATTATAACTTCGTTGCCGACTATAGATCTTTGGTTAACAATGATATTATTCAAATAATATGCCTTTTATAATTTTTAACATTCCTGTCATTCAGGTTTGGGTTACATGGATTATCTAGCTTCAAACTATCTCATTAATACAAATGGCTTTTTATCTCACATACAACAATTATGAACAATGAAAAAGCTAGACGTGGCTTCCTTTTTATGCATCATACACATCCAAGCGTACGTACAACTTTACAATTGGTTATCTGCTGGATGTGAGAAACCAGGTGATTACAAGATTTTTACACTCAAACATTGGATGTAGTTTTATATAAAATATTTCACCTGATAACAAATATAACTGACTCTCATACAAGTTAATTTATGATACAGTATAATCATGATAATCTTTAATATTTTAGTTCATTAATCATGTTGCAATTTAAATATCGCCGAAACAGAAGTGTATTGTATCGCGTATCCAAGTGTTCTCATAGCCTTGAAAAAAAGAACTAGTTGAGGTAAAAACTATTTTAGTTCAACGTCTATAGAACATCTCTTAAACAAGAAGTGTTGCATCTTTTTTTTAAAAATATTAATACATATGCCTTATCTGAACTTAGCAACGATTTTGCATTATTGCAAAGTCTTGTTAGGCGGACGTTGTAACTGTGAAACATGATTTACGAGGTAATGACATGAATTTATGAATTAGTCGATTGTTAGATGCATAGTTATACAAGTTATTGATATTACATCAGAGTGATAAAAGATTAGGCATGTGTTTATATGTGAACGATGACGTATGAATGAGGTTTTCCAAGCTATTCTAGATTATCGTTCACTGTTAAGTGTATATCCGCTGCTTTGAAACGGTTTGATTTATTACAAGCAAAAACAGTTTCATTATTTTCTGCTAATCACTTAAGTATCTTTTTCACTTTGCTTTTAGAAAATGCAACATGTCAGATTTTACTTCACACATTTACTACCTTGATCTTTTCTGTAAAAGGAACACATTACTAATTGTTAGAGGTATGTTTTGCAGCTATGTATAAATAAAATGTACTGCAGCAGTAAACAACCAAAAAAAAAAAAAAACTGCGTAGTACTCAGAAATATACCATAATTTTATTTCTGAACTAATCCATGTTATTAGTTTAAGCCAAAAAGCGACATTTGAATTGAAATAAGAATTAGACAGCCTTTGCTTAGTTGAACTGTTAATAATCTTAGATAAAAAAAATAGATTAGATACATGTTACTGAGAAGGAGCACATTGCAAATAACTCATAGGTGATAAAATATTTTGCACTTGAAAGAGTTTCAGTAAGCTATATAACACAATTCATTTGTAATTACGATTTTAACTTCAAGACGTCTAATGTGTTTCAGATTGCATTAGTGTTCGTTTCTCAGAAACTGTTAACTTTATAATACTTGTATTTTACATAATAAAACAGAAGTTCAAGTGAAACTATATCAAATATGATATTAACAATAAGGCAAGCTCAAAGTACTTAATTATCTAATTACTACTACAATTAATTATTAATTAGTATTATAATTTTAACTGTTATTAATATAAGTGAAATAAGTCATACAAATTTAATCTTGAATTTCATCACAATTCTTTCTGTATTTTCAGAATACGTTTTAGAAATACAAATGTGACGTCACTTTGGGCATTGCATTGACTATGGTTTACAGGGCTGTGATTTTGTAATGTATTCGTTTTTATTCTATAGCTAGTTACCACTTCAGTGTAATCATGCATATCTCTTATACAGTCATTTTACAAAATTTACTGTTTGCAAAACTATGTATTATTCTTGATAATTATGTTGGTTTTGTCCAAGGCGGATAAAACTGGCCTCACAACTTTTTGGAACTTTTGGTCCTCGGCGATCTTCAACTTTGTAGTTGTAATGGCTTTCACACTTTTTTCATCTGAGCATAGTTTTGTGTAGAAGTAGCGCGCGTCTGTCGTATACAAATATTTTTTAACCTGTTACCTTTTGATGGCTATTATTCGTTTGTTTCTCTGTCCTATATTTTCTCGCATTTGTCTGTTTATTTATTGTAACCCTGTTGTGTAATGTTGTCATTTTAATGTTATAATTACACTGTCATTACAGAGGGAGGTTTGCAGGTTCAACCCACCATTTTTTCATAAAATGGCCTGGACCAAGTCAGGAAAATGGCCATTGTTACATTATAGTTCGTTTCCGTGTGTGTTACATTTCGGTGTTGTGTTTCTGTTTTGTCGTAGTTCTCTTATATTGGATACGTTTCCCTCAGTTTAAGTTTGTAGCCCGGATTTGTTTTTTCTCTATCGATTTATGAATTTTGAACAGCGGTATACTACTGTTGCCTTTTTCAAACTGATAAATAATGTGAAAATCGTAACATCCTACAATCTAAGAAACAGGGGTGATTGTGCTTCGGAGTAGACTTCACACGTCAACGTCATTTTTGCTAGATGTACAGAACCGATCTTTTGTAACAACTGAGGCAACGAAATAAGCTAATACAATACAGGCAATATTTTAGGCTTATTTTAAACTATAACCTATATAGATTTATTTCATAACACATATATTACCATTAATGCCTCCGCAGTATGCCCCCCCCCCCCCGCAGTTAAACTATTCTATGGTAGGACGTTCTTGTACTTGATCAACCTAAAGAAGTCGAATAAAGCTTACTATCGCGACCGAATGTCCTACCACATAACAAGTATCCTGTAAGTATCCTGTCGAAAATTATATATTCCGGAGTCAAAAGTCGATAATAAAAAGATAGCCTAGTGAATTAAATTCCATTAGCGAGGTTCATCGACAGAACAATACAACAGTGTAAAATACTCAAGGTACAATATATTAGTTATGTACGTGAAGAACTACCCAGAATTTACCGGAAGTATAACAATAGACGTGAAAAGTACAAGTTTTAACAAATTACAGAAAAGTGCATTTTTATTAAATAACAGCTTAAAACATAACGTGTTTTATAAAAAAAATGTCTTAACATATTTCGTAATTTTGTTTAAGAACGAATGACGTAAACTGCTTTAAACATCTTAACTAAACTGTTAAACAGAGATGGGGTAATCGTAATCTGTAATCGTAATCGATTGTAATTGATTACATTTTTTCCAGTAATCGACAGTAATCTGTAATCGAAGACATTTTCGATTACATGTAATCGTAGTTTAATCGATTACAGCAAAAATTATGTTGTAATCATCGATTACTTTTCGATTACATTTCGATTACTTTAGTAAAATAGTTTCATGAAATATAACCTTTTTTTAATGAAAATATGTATGTATTCAGCACTTTGTAGTACAGATAAAATAGAATGTATTAATATGACTTAAGAGTTTATCAACTGTCTTTAATTTCTATCTATTGTCTCATGCTGCATTATGATCAACCAGATCCTCTACCCAATTTTACTTAATAACTAGCTTTTGAAACAAATGGATTTATGTGCTTTTCAATAATTCAAGACCTTTTATATATAGAATAGGAATATTCATATGGTTCATTTGATAATTCACACACAGGGATAAACCTATCTGGGATAGTTGTACCTTTTAGGGTATTTGTTAACAACCAATAGTGCAATAAACTGAATAATTATTAAAAAAAAAAAAAGAATAGGAATATAGATTTGAAATAAGAAAATAGATTTAAAATAAGAAATATGTCTTAAGTTAAGTTCTGTTCTACATTAAAGTAGTAAGCTTATTTGTATTAAAATTCATTTAAGCATAAAAGAGTTCTGTACAACATTAGAGTAGTAAGTTCATTTGTATTAAAATTTCTTAAAACACAATTTTCATTAAGAGTTGGGATTTAAGCTCAAAATAGACAAACAGTTGATTCCTTATAAAGTTACGATATATATAAAAATTAAGAAAGTACACAAAATCCTTTTGACAATGAACCAATGGCTATCCATTGAAATTCTTTTCAGAAACAGATACATGTATCCCATTTTGACACTATATATATATATTGTTTAAAATTTGATTAAAGAATACAAAAATCTGAACAAACTTCTTGTCTTCACCAATCAGAGGATCAAAGTCTTCTAATCAATAATATACAGACTTTGTTTTCATTTCAATTATGTCTAATTAAGATAGAGATTTACATAATTTTGCCCCAGGTTATATATTGTACTCCATTGGCAGTTTTCTAACCTGTAAATAGGGTGTATATCCAAATAAAAGGATTAATTAAATACCATTATAAATTTTGATCTTTAAAATTAGCTGAACAAATTCCAACATTGTAATTGCCTATGTCAAAATATACCTGTTGTAATGCATAAAAACAAAAAAAGCTAACTAAAGTCAGTACGAAAGCAATTTTTTTTATGAATAATTGAGTGATGCAGTGATGTCATCTCTCATTCATGTTGAAATTCAAAATGTCAAGATTTTTTGAAATATTTCTGATTCTCAGTATTCAGAGATTCCATCTACAAAACACTGTCAACTTATATTTTGGAAACAATGCTTTAAATGCTGTATTTGGTCAAGTTCTAAATTTCCACTATACAAACGTTGAGCAACATAATTGTATTTAAACTTACTTTATTAATTTAAAAAAAATATTTAAGCATGTAATTGACAGTAATCGAAAAGTAATGTAATTACTTTTAATAAAGTAATCGGTTGCAAATCCTTCATGTAACTAATCGATTACATTTGTCAGTAATCGTGCCCATCCCTGCTGTTAAACGAATTACTTTAAGCGGATTCTCAGTGAAGAAACAGAAAATTGGCAATTGATTCGAATATTCCCCCAAAATACTATTATACTTGTTTATATCATGATAAGTAATATACCTAAAGTTGCGGTAAACCGCACTACAATGGTTAAAGTTTGGACAACAATAAAAACGTCTAGACTGGTAAGAAAGCATTTCCTGGATTGGTAATTAAAGAGTCACTCCATTTTACTTTCATTGTCTAATGATTCCACTACAATTGTCCAAAAAGCAATCTATTAAAGGACGTGACATTTAAGCGTGAGGTAGAGAATGTAATTAAATGTCATTTGATTCTATCTTTATCTGTAAAACTAGTTGCTTGTAAAGTACAAATGTAAATCATGTTCTGTAAAACATTGACAATGGCTCTTTATATTGCTCACAATAATATACAACATTTGACTGATTTTTGATGTTGTTAATATAATTAATACTGATTTGTTAATTTGCCATAGAAATCAAGAGTCGATCAAAGTCGTTAATACTTTTTTCACATACATGTACATGCATCCATGTTTTTATTGTGTCACTTACATTTACCCCAAATATGACATTTCCATTGATATATATATATAAGATCAAATAGTTTGCTTGTTATCCAATAACCTAGTAGTGGTAACATCTGTTGTTATTATCTGTGGAAAAAATATAATTTGAAGGTGGTGACTAAAACGAACTTTTTCGGCACACTGCACTGATATGATGAAATTACATTATATACACTTTTATTGACCGTTGTGATACTAGGATTGCATTTCAATGTTTTCAACTGGCATCCGGCCAAAGTGCTACTTTAAATGCAAAATGAGACCAAACTTATAAAAAATCTGAATTACTTTTTTTCCTAATAACTAATAAGTTATTATATGTTATTCATAATACATCAATAGTAGCCGCTCTGCTTTTAAAAAAAAACTTTCTGTCAATTATCATCGTACAGAACTGTCTATTTGAGAACCAAATGAATCAGGTTTTTGTATGAATATACAGATTTGGGTCAGAAAATGTATGAAACTTTCATCAGTTCGGTGAATATTTGGAGTGAAACAGTACGGCTTATTTGAATTGGGCAACACTTAGAAATTTACAAATTTAAGCATCATACATGATAACAATACTACAGTATAATGCTGTTCTGTACATCTTTACTATATCAAGTTTAAAAGAAAGGTACTATAAAATTTAATTGTTTACAAAAACATTCAGTAATTACTTCGTGTGTTATTTATATTATGTTTTAAAAATATCTAATAATTTTACATTAAAAGCCTTCTGAAAGCACTTTTCAGCTTATATTTCTTTAACAAAAAGGGAACTAGACGTTTTAAATATCTAGTTTTGGGCAGGAATTCGGCTTACTTTGTGAAAAATCATACAGAGTCAAGCACGAAATACACTGACGAGGATATCACTGCCATGCTGGACTTTTTAATTGACAACATATTTGTTAAATTTGGAGGTTTGGTTTTCCAACAGACTATTGGAATTCAATGGGTACCAATTGCGCTCCTCTACTTGCAGATTTGTTTTTGTATTCCTATGAAGCAAAATTTATCCAAGAGCTTGTACAGAAAGGAGAAAAGAAATTAAACCAGTCTTTGAATTTCACCTTTCGGTATATTGATGATGTGATCACTTACATTTAATATATCCAAGTGAACTCGAAATTTAAGATACTACCTACACAGGTAAATATGCTTCATATTTAGACATTTTTCTCGAAATGACTACTGATGGTAGGTTGAATACCAAAATTTATGACACGCGATGATTTTAATTTTCCTATAGTCAACTTTTCATTTCTGTGTAGCAACATCCCAGCGGCACCAGCATATGGAGTATATGGAGTATAGACGATGTGTCTCAATACAATTGATACGTTGATTTTGTTGAACGAGGAATACTGCTTTCTCAGAAGTTGCTAAGACAGGGCTATGAATCAATCAAATTAAGGTCATTACTCAAGAAGTTTTACGGTCGCCCGCATGAGCTGATTGGCCATTATGACAAAAGTGTGTCAGAAATCATATCTGATATTCTTCCACAGTCATAATAACCTTCCATCATTACCGAACAAAGAAATAACAAGACGAGTGTTGTAGACGGTGCAGGAAATGCTTACCCTTCCGGAGCACCTGATGTCACTCCGGTTTTTAAAATGTTTTAGTGGAGTTCGTGTCGTTTCTTATTAAATTTTATAACTGTTGATGTCAATTTCCTTTGGTTTAGTGGGTCTTTGTTTACTCCTTGGTTTTGATTGTTATTGTCTTCTCTCTTACAGTTTACAAAAGGAGATTATTACAATATGCAAGTTTTCTTGCGACCATTATAAACTCACCTTTTTTATTGTAATGTTAAGTTATTACTAAATAAATAATTGAAATGGGTAGAGAGGTACAAATTTGCAATATTGAGTTCACCAGTTGTATTGCTAATGGGCTTTTAGCATTTACTACATTTGGTATGTCATATTTCATTTAAAGATAAAATCATAAGATTATTTGAGGGCGGATCCATGGTGAAATAGCCATATTACCTTTACTGTCCATATAATTGAGGAAAACAACATTATTCATGGTATAAATTTGGGATTGTTTAATAAATATATTAGACAGTTCATCAAGACGATCATAATTAAAAGTTTAAAGAAATTACCAGCTTGGTATACATTGTGCTGAGACATGTAAGAGCTGTTAAAACATGGATAATGATACTTCTTCTATGTACTAGAAGCAATTGAATGACCGTACAAACTGTTTGTACTACATTATAATAACAACAACTAAATTGATATGCTAAAAGCTTTGTTTGTTAAAAAATCTCTTAACAAAGTAGTTAAACACCATTTAATGCAACGAGATATATCATTTTTCTGTTTTAAAAATGATCTCGAGGACAATGCTCTATCGAGACAAATAAACAAACAATGATTGATGTAAAACAATGCCATAAATAAGGACGAGTGTAAAAAGACATGTCTAAGAAACAAAAAAGAAAAGCACGTTACAGCTTTAGCAATACATGACCCTTTCCCTCTCAGTCGTACATATCTTCGTACATAGGTATTATGGCATACTGTGTGATGTACTATAATGCAATGAATGATCAGCCAGGCTAAGATTTATGGCTTTATCCTTGTTTAACTGCATCGAGATGACGATGTTTGTCTCCGTATAGAAATAGTGTTCGTATTAAAGGAACAATTAACATAACATGTATAACTGAAACTGAAATAAGTTCTTTTTGTAAATATGGTTGTTCTTTATTCTTAAAAGTTATATATTGCATCTTGCAAATACAAAATCTCTGTGTATATAGGTCATGTTAAGTACCAAATTTATACATTACAGTAAAACCCATTAAACACAATAGCATCTGCTTAAAACGCTCCTAGTTTAGAAAAAGACGTGAAAAACGTAACATAGACCAGCACAGATCTGCCAGAAACATCTGAACAGTACATTACTATCGCGTATTGGACGATGCCCGAAGTATCTGAAAGTATGATTAAAGTACTATTTTATAATAAGCTCTTACTGTACTCTTACCGGTCGTTTTACTTGTGAGCAGATGTCATTTTGAAACAATCTTATGCATCGCCTAAAGTATATTAGTTAATTATATATCATTGTGCTCTGTTTCAATTTATCCATATAAGAATGAAATGTGATATGACTACAAATAAGGAAACGTTCCATTAACACCAAATGGTGTTGACATTAATAGCTTTAGGTTACCTTTCGACATACACATAGAAACAAAACCCATACTGCATACCAAGTTATCAAAGTCAACAATATGACAAAATGACAAACTATTTAATCGAAAATCAAAATAAATTTATGTATGTATGAAACATTCCCTGAGGCCTTCATCATTGTTCATGATATATATCAGCAAATGACAACCACTGAATAACAAGCGCCTGACTTTTGACAGGCATAAACAAAATGCGCGGTTACACAACTTTTCCTAGGACAGCTTTGTTAAATAAAAGCATAAGTACACACAATAAAAATACGTAATTTTACTTACAAGACCAGTTAGCAAAAATTTAAAATTACAATGTAACAGTCTGAAGGTACTCGCAGTGAAACCCAACATGATTAAAACTGAGAATGGATATATTGAAAAGATTGATTAACTGCTGCAGTTTTCTGAAAAAAAAGCAAAAACATTTTATTAAAAATAGATATAGGAAGATGTGGTGTGAGTGCCAATGAGACAACTCTCCATCCAAATAACAATTTATAAAAGTAAACCATTATAAATGCCGGAAATTCAATTTCATTTAACAACATGCATGTGTGTGTAAGTAAGGATACTAGATACCTCGTGATACCCGATTGTTTTTACAAACACTTACACACATCTACTACTCATTATGCGTTCATTTTGCTAAATATTCATCCAATACAGGAATTTGTAAAAGTACAAATTTATACAGTAGGTTAAAACTTCTTCGAATAAAAAATGTCTTATTTTAAGTTGCAGAGACAATAGCTAATAATTTTCCTAATGTTGGGCTGTGATATTTTCAGAAACGGGAAATTTTAAAAATGCACACCGATTTGTGTCTTTTCTCCGATTGGACCTTTCGATGACTAGAAAAAAACCAGCTCAGAATTCCTGTGTAAGCATGAAGTATTATTGTTGATCCTGTTCAGTAAATAAGCTCATAACAAAATGTTAAAATCATTTTCAGCAGAAGGATGTTTGGAATGCTAAACGGAAATGGCCTCAGCCAAATTTAGTCTCATAATTTTTAATGAGATATTAACATCGGTAATATAAACAACTATTGTCTAAATTTAGCAAGTATTAAATTGCATTAATCGTTCATGAATACAAATCAAGGTAAGACACAAAAACCGAAAGAGCCGCATAATCTATAATAGGAACGATAACGGGTCCTAATAATAATAATCGTCTTCTGCTATTTATCGTATTCCTAATTGCGAATCCACACTCAATCAAAATTTCATGGTCGGTGAAAGGATGACTTTTTTTTGTATATAAGACTGCAAACAAATTTTACTAGCAGATTGACACACATATACAGTATATTGGTCAACCAGTCCTTGATGCAAACTTATGTAGTTTTGAGTTAAGTCGTTGTTCCTATATAAAAGAGGGACGAAAGATACCAGATGGACAGTCAAACTTAAAAATCGAAAATAAACTGACAACGCCATGGCTAAAAACGAAAAAGACAAAAAGACAAACAATAGTACACATGACACAACATAGAAAACTAAAAAATAATAAGCACTAAAAACTTAGGTCCGACATTTTGTTTTGTAAAAAGCAAAACCTTGCACTCAATTGTTTGTTGTTTTGTTTTCAAATATTCTTTGCTCTCCCAAATGCCTTTATCCTTCATTACCATTAAAGTAAATAATGTTAAGTTGTTGAAAAACCTCGCCTGCAAAAGGTCAATCTATTATGATTACGTTGACTGTTTTTAAGATCTTGTCTTATCATTATGTTTACTCCATTTCAATTTTTCTTTTGTCTCTGTAGTATTAGATATCTAGGTACAAGATTTAGAGTTTTATCTTTTATCCTATTTTGAGCTTTATTATGTCCCCTCTAGGCTGTTGAAATTTTAATGAGTAGGATGGAAAAGGGATACATATATACTGATAACTATTTGTTATATTTATTAAAGACATTGCAATTTAAGGAACCAGGCTTCTATGGAAGTTTTTATATATCAGATTTGTTTTAATCATGCATATACTTTTAATTTAATGTATTTAGGCCTTTTGAGTTAACTTGAAAATGTTAACACCTACAAGTTTCCTCTTTTAAAAGACAGCTGAATACAATTTCCTGTTGTAGCTGATTAGCATTTGTTTCTCAGTTGTACAAATACACAAACATTGTGTCTTTAAGATATATGCTAATGATAGAAAAATATAATTGAGGGAGCGTCGGATAAGTTACATAGGAAAAAAACAAGGACGTCAAAATTAATTGTTTATTTATGAACTAGCAGCGTTGCAGCTTTACATTCACACTTGTTTCAATATACTAACATGAATCAATCCCTTTGGCTTGTCTAGCACAGCGAAAGTGTGTAACTATTAGCAATGATTGATGAATAGTTTGGTAATCAATTGTTACAACAAATTATTACACCAATAACATCGTGTTTTTAGGAAAACTTCTCCATATTTTTATTGTGTTTTAATTTGTATAATAGATAATGCAAATGATTTTATGTCCTACAGTATTTGTCTATTTACGTATTTCTGAAAAAGAAACCATTTTCTCTAATTTGTGTGCCAAGGTTCACATTTCTTAATCGGTGTGATAAAATATTTCTCCACACTAGTGAAATATCTGTTCTCTGCAAACGATTGGTCGAAATTTAATTGTGACGTCAAGTTTTCTTGCTTTCTTCTGCATTTTCCTATTGTGACGTCATTTAAAAAGCAACCATGTCTTATGTCGTCAAATAAAAAGTGCACAACTTTCTTCAAATCTTTGAAAAGGAAGGATAAAAATCATTAGCGAAACAGATTTTGTTACTATAACGCGTATACATAATTAGTCCAGTCAATTTAGCAATAGTTTGACCCTGACCTTAAAATAATTGCAACAGAAGATTTTCAAGTTTTAATCTTTAGCATTATACCCTAAATATACATAGAAAATTAGTTGACCATTTATTAATTTTTTCAACATGTCAAGGTAAAGAATCTCAAATTTAATAAAAATACTTAAGCAAATATTCTTCTTTTTTGTGATTCAAAGTTTCTTTAAACAAGGTAAATGCTAAACAAATATAATATACAGATATAAACAATACCAACATTTCTAAATTTTTCAAAATGGTCACAAAGCCACAAATATGCAATTTCCCAAATGAAAAATGCACAAAAATATATAAATACCCATAAGACCCTCGGTTTTGTATATTTAATGAGCAGAAGATTTTATAAAATAGTCGAACTTATAACCCCATCAAAGTATCATTATTTACATACATTTTAAGAAAATCAACCCAAAGCTGACAAAAAAGACTCAATTTTGCGGAGTTATCTCCCCTTCCGATGTTAATTTGGAAAAGAAATTAGAAATGCTTATTTTGAGTATTCCTAAAGTTTGATTTTAAGGAACTTTCTTCTGTGTATATTTAGGACTTAATGCTATACATTAGAACTTAAATATTTTCTGTTGCAATTAATTTAAGGTTTACACTTAGTTTGAATGGACTATTTATTTCTTCACTCTCAACAGTTACATGGTAATTATTTAAAACGGTCAGCTAGCCACGCGCTTTTAATATAAAAAATAACCGTCTCAAATGAAGAAATATCGTAATGCACTTGTTGCAGTAGTGGATTCTATATTTCAGTCACTTGAAACACTATATGATGTTATTATATTTCATTGTTTAATTTGATAATTCAATCCGTTTTGTCCAAAAGCAATAAAACGAGAATATTTTTTGATTTTCCTTTTCTGTTTAAAAGGTGAAAAGTGTACATTAGATGAAAAGATTTTCAAGTTTTGGTTGTATAAGGCAAATAGTCCCTGGTAAAACAAAATGTTGTTCTCATTTTCTTTGAGTTATCATTTGTGTTTATTTGAGTTATTCAACTTCAAGAGTTTTTTGTTTATGTTTTCTTTACATTTATGTTGGAAATAATAAAACGTTTTTTGTTTGTCTTTTTTTATAGCAGTATATTAAGATACAATGTTCTCTAATCTCCAAGTACCGGTGTTTGTCGAGTTGTTTTTATATTTAGAGAGAGCTCGTATGAGATGCATACAACCGTTAATAACGAGTTGTCATTTTGGTTTTAATGTTTAAAGCATTCTATTAATGTTTTTTTTTTACATCTCAAATTTATGATATAACATTTACGCTATTTCATAGTTTTGACAGCTGGGACGCTTATACAGGTGTCTGTAAGTATCAAATAATTGATTTATTTATAAAAGTTTTTTCCTTTTTGTAAATATGAAACACAACTTTATGACCAATGCACGCAGAAAATATCACGAAATATGGGTTTTAAGCCATAACCCGACTATAAACATAAAAAACGATTGAACGGAATTCGAGTGTAAGTAGCAACACAAATTAGTCTTGTGAATTACACGTGACACATTGTATAATATGTTGTCAGTAGTTATGCCATGAATAAATATTTCATGCGAATATCATGTTATGGCTACCAGTATGTTCGTAAAATAATAGCTGGACTAATGTGTGTGAAATTGTACTTTTTTAATAAACGTCTTAGAGACATGTTATACAAATACTTGCTTGTATGGCATGCAGGTAGTGTCGTTTTGATGCATCAATTTGTTTCATACGTCATTGTAGTTTCTTACTTTAGTATCGAACCTCTTTTTACATACAATTGTTTTAAAAATATAAAACAACACGTTTAATAATTTATTGCATCCGAAGCGTTTTTCTGGATTTACCTTCATCAGGAACGCTCAAAGCCAAACATTTGAAATCCGAAGATGTATAAGTACCGGAAATCGTTGAAGAGCTATATGTTAAAAATACCTAAAATAAATAGCCAAATTCATCTAAAGCCAACTTTGCCTGAGGGAGTTGAAACCTTAGTTTCATAATAATTTCAAAATTTATAAACGGACAATTTTAGTAAAGTTTGTTTAATCATGTCAGTACCGAAGCACTGACTACTGAGTTGATGATACATCGGGGACTGATAGTCCACCAGCAGAGGTATCGACCCAGTGATGTAAAAATATAAAACAACACGTTTAATAATTTATTGCGTCCGAAGCGCTTTTCTGGATTTACCTTCATCAGGAACGCTCAAAGCCAAACATTTGAAATCCGAAGATGTATAAGTACCGAAAATCGTTGAAGAGCTATATGTTAAAAATACCTATAATAAATAGCCAAATTCATCTAAAGCCAACTTTGCCTGAGGGAGTTGAAAACTTAGTTTCATAATAATTTCAAAATTTATAAACGGACAATTTTAGTAAAGTTTGTTTAATCATGTCAGTACCGAAGCACTTACTACTGAGCTGATGATACCCTCGGGGACTGATAGTCCACCAGCAGAGGTATCGACCCAGTGATGTAAAAATATAAAACAACACGTTTAATAATTTATTGCGTCCGTTGATAACAAAGTTGTCCAATATTTTCTTAAAGTCAAACTGGCTTACAAAACAGACACCTGCTTTGTAGTGTTGATAGTTTCGCTATGATCAATAATCATGTTTCAGAGCTTACAGTAATTTGCTACTTCCGTATCGAATCACCTTTACGATACAATCTGTTTCATTCCTTTGAAAACAGATATGTCAAATATTTACATTTATGAAAAAACTCATGATCAAATTAACAGAATGTTGTCGTTAAAATAAACGTGGAGAAATAAGAAACATTATACAAATGCATGGCGAATTTACAAGATTAAGAGTTATTTAGAGAAATAATCATTTTGGTTTGTATGTTATCAATTTTCTTTTTAAAATGCATACTTAATCATCATGAACAGTTATCAATCAATGCAATCTCAGTGATCAGTTGTTACTATCAGGTTTATATTTACTGTTAATAAGTAACAGGAAGAAAAAGAAGAGTATTCACTTACAAATGTGTTGTTTTTGTTGGAACCACAATGTTAAAGCTGGCAATACTTCATCAGAAGATTACAATCTACACATATGAACATATAATTTGTTGAAAACAAACCCTCTCTTGTATTGGAGAACAAAATTGGCCAAGGATTATCGAATTCTTCAAAAATATCGTAAGGTGTATAAAAAAATTCAGAGCTAAATGGCAATTATATCCACAATGATTAAGTACTTGACATATAATAATATAATTATTGGGTAAGAATTATAGAATTAAATAAACTGATGACGTCACTGATATGCTTAGTCCAGACACGAGAGTCAATTTTTGACAGTTCCCTCTAATACCAAAATGGAACTATTGTCCATTGTCAGTGGCGTTGACGAGCCAAAGTTTATAAAAATATCTCAATGAAAAAAGTATCATTGCACATTGAAGACAAGAACAGAACATACTAGGAAAATGCAATTTTGAAAAAAAAAATAAACAAACTTAAAGACAAAAAAAGGAACTAAACAATGCGGGAAGCAACTATTACACTTCATTGTACAATTATAATTTGCATAACTAGGCTGGAATGGTTTAACTGTTTTGTTCTTTTCCTTCGCCAACTAGGTCAACATAGTTCTGGTAGACGTCCTGCAATTGTACGTAACTATCGAAACAATTCAATATTGCGTTTGTAGGTACATGCGTGACACATGTGTGGCATTTATGCCCTAGTAACTATAGCTACCGAAACAATTAAATATCATAGTAATAAAGACTTCTACGTTGTGAGGTATATGTTTACTTCACATAACAAAATACTCTGAGATACAGTATTAAAAAACAATACTTCCATTAACAATACGATATAGACGCTTAAGAACAAGTATTTCAATGAACCACTTTAAATGCCTTGTGTTCATTACTCGAAAGGAAGGAATACGAAAGATTTTCCCATTAGTAATGTTGTAAATCTTTTTCTTAAATGTTTATTGTTGTTCCAATTTAGCTGACTGTCTTAGTTTGTGATTTATATTCATGTTCATGTTTGACAATACAACAAAACAGTAAGCATCACAATATCGAACTGCGTATTACCGGATCAAAACCAAATAACAAAACGACGTTATGGTGTGTAATAAAAACAAGAAACAATTCAAGATGTATACCTTTAGGACTTTTGATATTATTTACAGGTTGATATGAAGCTTCTCATTATAGTGAGTCTATTTCCTTATTTTCCAAATAAATTTATCTCAAAAAGTATTTGCTGTTCTTAAGTTGTACATTGTAAACGGAATTGGTTATTTGTTATCACGTTTATCGCATTTTGACTGACTATTAAATTCGTATAGAATTTAAAGACGATGAAACACGCATCAGAATATCCACATGAGAAATATGGATATTTACATATAATGCCATTGTATAAGGTCAAATTAGATGCTTGGTCATCGATGATAAATAAATGCTACAGTAGTATACCGATAAATGATATAACATATAATTTATCAAAAGAAACCCTACGATTAAACGTAAAATGAACGTGTTCTAGTGAGATTATAGAAATAAGTTTGTTTGAATCAAATTCTCAATTACATGTTAGTTACATCCAAATGCAGATAAATTTATCTTTATTAGGCTATGTTCATTCTATTCTTTGAAAGCTTGACAGATTACGAAAATACTTGTGACGATGACATTTCAAGATGCTAATTTTGTTTTAAGTTCAGATTTGTTCAATGTGTCTGGCTTGAGTACCAAAACAAATAACCGTACTGAATAAGATTACGTAAAACTATATGCATAATTGCTTTTCATCAAAGTTCTGTGGTTATGCTGATAGCATTGATACATGAAATTACTGAACAGAGTTTCTGTAATCTGATAACATCTCAAAAGAAAGATTTTATTGATATATTATATAGAGATATACATGTAGAACAACTTCGAAACGGATGGAGTAATACAGAATATGCAAAAGTTCATCGACAATAACTCAATCTAATTAAAAATCGATCTCTCATCGCTCCCGTTTTCTGATATGTCGCGTGGGAGATCTAACGAAACCCGCTTAGAGGTCACATGTGAGTGAACTCGTAGGTGTGTCTTTTTCGGCCAATGAAATTGAGTCTTCCACGATCTTGAAAGTTTATCGTAAGGTAAAGGGATGTAACTTTTTTGATTGGCTTATAAATAGGTCGTCAACTCATTTGCATATCATTATAAATTCATAACTTCTAGTTCACTCACATGTGACCTCGTTAGATCTCCCACGCGACATATCAGAAAACAGGAGCGATGAGAGATCGGTTTTTAATTAGACTGTGTTTATATTTTTTCTTAATGAAAGTAGCAGTACTCATTCATCTGCTTTTCAAAGCATTCAAAATTATAAGGGTGTTTTGTTACCTCTCATTCTTTTTTTTAATAGCAAACGACCGAATCATGAATTAAACGGGGTTTTCTTTTCACTTCATAATCATTTATTAGACATCTAAGACTATGTTCGAATTATACAATTAATATAAATAGATGAAGGTAAAAGTAATATACCGGTCTTATATGATACATATAAATGAAGATAAGCTACACAATTGATGGTATGCTTTATTAAATATTTAATACCAATATCTACTATGTATATGTTTATAAAAGGATGCAATCATCGACAATCTGGATAAGGCTTTGATACTTATGTATTATATTTGAAAATTTACGTATGGAAAATTTAATTTGCATACGACTGCGTAACAAAACTTCAGAAATGGATGTATTAAATAGAAAAACAGGAATGGCAAAAAAAAAATAACTAATAAAGATTACATAATAAATCCAAATAAGTTGAAAGCTAACGGCAGGGTTTCATTTGTATCTATTTCAAGTTTTTTTTGTTTATATTTGATGCAGTGTTCATCAAATATTCCAGTGATTGACATCGGCTTTACAATAAAGTGAATAATTAGAAAGACTGATAGAGAAATTCTCTAGATTTGCGAGTTTATATAATTATGATACCTTTCAAAGGAATAAACTTGCAAAGATGATAAGGTGTAGACAGTATTGTTAATAGGGGTTAAATGATGATTTTTGATAGCCATTAGCAGTAACAATAAACAGATGCGTGTGCAGTCGAGAACCTTGCAATATTCATTTTTTTAACTACATAAGGATTTTGTTCATCCACCTTGTAATATTAATGATATTCATCTTTATAAATCTATAGATATACAGGCAGAGGGGAACGTTTTATTATAAAATATCAGTTATAATGGGATTTTAATCAGATAAAAATTCCTGGATCTGCGATCTACCTTTCATCATTTCAGAGAAAAAAAGACATGACGATGAAATCCTACATTCTAGTGATTTCATTATTAGATAAAAAAAAAAAAAAAAAAACTTGGAGAATTACGTGCCATCCGTTTACAAATTGAAAGAAGGGGTGAATCTAGAACTAGAAATATTGCGGGGAAAAGGGTTCAATTACCAGGCATGGAAACAAAAAGGGAGGACTGGTTGCATTTTGCAATCCGCTGACAGGGAAGTTATGAAATCAAGAGTTCCAAATGTTGCAGTTGAAATCATTCCTTCGTATTTTGTCACGGACGCCACCACGAGTTGGTTGACCGTTATGAAATATTAGTTTCACAGATGATAGCGGGTATGTTCCTCATGTCGTAACATCCATCCCGTTCCTTTGTCACGGATGCGACCTCCGGCTTATGGAATATAAACCTTTATCCAGGAACGTCACGTTTTCATGTTATTACGTCTTGTTCTAATATGAGCGACCTGGAGCAGGATTATCTTACCCTTCCGATGCACATGAGATCACCAATAATTTTTGGTTAGAATTGTGTTGCCCAGTCCCTTTAGCATTTCTATGTTGTGTTTTGTGTGCTATTGTTTGTTTAATTGTCTTGTTTTGTAATGGAGTTGATAGTTTATTTAGACTTATGAGTTTTAATGATTCTCTGGTGTCTTTAATTTCACATCTCTTTTATACTTGAACATTTATATATTTAAAACATATGTACATACATCTGCGTTAAACAAAATTAAGTGATAAATGTATCATATTAAATTAACAGGAATGGCTAAATAAATAAACAATAAAGATAAGCAAATAAATCCAAATTAGTTAAAAGGTTAACGTGCGTAATACGGTGGGGTTTCCCTTGTACATGTATCTGTTTCACCTTGCTTTACTCATTTGATGCAGGGTTCATAGCGATTGGCATCAGCTATACCAAAGAGTGATGATATATTTGAAAAAAACCGACACAGGCATTCTCTAGTTTTGCTAGTTTATATGATTATAATACCATTCAAAGGAGTAACATTGCAACGGTGATAAGATGTTTACAGTATTGTTAATAATAGTTAAATAATAATATGTGATATCCATCAGCATTAGGAATAAACTGGTGCGTTTGCTTGTTTGTTATTTATTGCAATGATACTTATTGAATAGATAATAACCTATATTTATTTATGGATATTGTGACAAAGGATAAAGTTTTAATTTAAGATATCAGTTATAATGATCATGAATTATTAATATTATTATGGTAGTCAGTGGATCTGCGATCTCTTTTTCGCAATTTCAGCAAAAAAGTAACAAAATGAATTAATACATAAGTTGTCATAAAAAGTCTGCCAATTATTCTTCCAGAATAACTCACCATCTCATTTTCTACATTTGAAAATGCCTGTACCAAGTCGGGAATATGACAGTTCTTGTCCATTTGTTTTTGATGCGTTTTGTTATTTGATTTTGCCATGTGATTATGGACTTTCCGAATTGATTTTCCTCCAAGTTCAGTATTTTTGTGATTTTACTTTTTCAGTACATTAAAAAAAAAAAGGGATGGAACTTAAATTAAAAAAAAAATAAACACAGGAAACATTTGGCATGATATCTTGGTATATTTATCGAGTTAAAAAAAAAAATTCTGACCAAATCAAAATGGCTGAACACAAAATCGAAAAATAAAGTCTAAGTTACAAAACCTATCAAAAAACGTTCTATCCCGTTTCGAACGGGATATACATATTAAATTGTGTACATTGAAGATACAATGCTTTTCAAACTCTCCTATCAAAATAAAGGAAAGAGATGTAAATTAATTCTGATGTAAAATTTCAGGCCCATGTGTCGTTCATGATTTTTTATGCTTATCTTGATTTGTGCGCCTAGCTTTTTCATCCAGGGGAAATTGAATGGTTCGGTCTTCTATACCACCAAGTATAGTTTTGTTGAACATCCTTTCATCCAAAATCATCAAAAGGCAAACGATATAATATGTATTAGTAATAAAAATCCTTGATATGACAAAATGTGAAACAATTTCAAATGTAAAACTTACATTATGATCTTTACTTCAACTATAAAATATGATGACAGCAAATAACAACCAACGACAAGCAATGTATTTCAGGCTCATGACTTTTGACTGACACAAACTAAATTTGGCTCAGCTTCATCGCTTTAATGTTGGGTGGTTGTGTTACCACAAGATACATGTCTAAACTGTAAAGATCAGTAAATATATTTTCAGATGGCCGGTAGGAAAACAACAGACACAATTACGGATAAAAAAGTAACGCAGTTATGATAAGCTAGTATACAGCCTACTGCAACTAATAAATAGTCCATTTTTTTCTGAACTATATAAACATTTTGATATAGTTCTTTCGAAACTGATGTGGTAAAAAGATATAAATAAGCAGTACGAGAAAACATGCCTTATTGTACCGCCTAAGCATCATCACCTACAGGATGTAAGAACTTAAATAGTAAATAACTGTTGCAGCGGCTCTCTGCTTTGCACAGACACCATAAGAAAATTTGCTGTTAAGGATTCGGAATTTGTTTTATCTTCTTTTAACTTGTTCAGTTGTTCTTGGTTTTTATTTTGTAATAACTCAAAAAGGAATATTGAGATGATTGAGCACGTAGTCAAAAATTTAAGCAGTTTGCTTGGTTTTTGTCTTTTGGTAATGAATCCTACAGGAATATTGAAGTGAAGAAGCACGCATTAGAAGAATAAAAACATTGAAACGATAAAACCATTGTTGTTTACATAAAAATCCATTTAATAAGGTCAATTTCCGAGCCAGGTTATCGATGATTTGTAATGAAACACAAATGTTTATGAAATCACTGTGATAAAACGTGTTGAAATGATATTACTAAAATACAGAAATAATCTTTGTTTGAGACATTTTTCAAATTACAAATCACACGTAAATACAGACAATTTTATTTAAACTCGGTACTTTTTCTGTTAAAGTTTCGAAGAGAATACGAAAACATTAACTAAGTTGACATTTCAGGATGTTTTTTACATCATACTTGTTTTTTTAGATTTTTCGAAGAAAATCATTTCGGTTGTGACGATCATATGTACCCAATTAAGCATGAAATTATTGGTATCTGCTCCATTGAGTTATACTTGACAAAAGCAGTAAAAAACGCACCTTTCTATTATAAGATTTGACTGCATTTATCATGTTTGTCAAACTTTTAAGAGGCTGTCCAAGGAAATATCAGGCAAATCCTATGATATGGATGGCACAACATAATTTTTTTCCCACTGAATTTTTGGTTCAAATGCAATGTTTATATCATACAAAGCACTACAAAAGTCAAAAAGTCTGAAAAGACCAGTTTTTGTCTGAATTTGCATGAATTTTTACTGGACATTCTTGATTTGTCTTAATAATTTTAAAAAAATCTTGACATTGTATGATATGTCTAATAAGGTTCTTGATTTTTCTTGACAAGTGTCTTGACAGTATGAACATTGTCTTAAAATTTCTCGACACTTCCTGTATCATCTGATAAGAGTCTGGATTAGTCTCGACCAATTCTTGACTGTCTTAAATTTGTCTCGATCTGTCTTGACATATTCTTGACATTCTTAATAATGTCTGAATATGTCTTGACATATTCATGACATTTTAAATAATGTCTGAATATGTCTTGACATATTCTTGACATTCTAAATAATGTCTGAATATGTCTCGACACATTCTTGACAGTCTTAAATATGTCTTGACACTATCTCAACAGTATAAATTTCGCCTAAAAATGTGAACAGACTTATTCTGCACTGTTTGTGACTGCTATAAACTTATTATGGCTAAACTAAACTTTGAAGAATCAAGGATTAATTTTGTGTAGTAAGATACCCTTTTGGTGCAACTTAGTTGGAATACCCTGAATAATCCCCCATGTACTTTGATTTAGAGCATTTAGATTTTTGCCATTTGCAAAACTGCCAGCTGCCAGTCAAATTTGCTTTACAAAAATAGGTGTCTATGAGGCAGTTTTAAAATGTGACCATGCGTCTCGTTTGGACCCCAAAATTCATCTTTTGGGTTTGTGTGGCTGCAATAAGAGGGCGGGGGGGGGGGGGGGGGGGGGGGCTTTCGTGAAGGTCAAAGACTTAGTTCCCATCTTGATTCAAAAACCTTGTTCATTTTTTAGGACAACCAAAACAACATTTTGTATTTCAATTTGAGTGTTGAATTTAATAAATTTTTAACAAAAATAAATATTTTTGATAACTGACCTTCCGAAAAAGAAAAAAATGTTAAGATCTATATCATGCATGTCTGTTTGGGATCCATTTCATAAGACCAATGATTTCTATAGAAAATGGACCCACTATAAATACATTTTTTATTATTCCTGGGGTAAATAATACTTTTCTTTTAATCTTTGGGAAATATTCAATTTTCAATTTATTTTTTTTCATCAAAATGTTGATTTTCATTTTCGTCTATGAACAAACTTTTTAAATTGTAGTGGCATGGTCGGTCAATTGATGATTTGTATGGCTTTTTACAGGTAAAATAGTAATTCTATTTGACAGTTGCTTGTACTCCAGGGGGTGTGGAATATCTTAATTTTGTGGGGAACATCCTGTCCATGTGTAATACTTAAAATATATTCCAACAGATGACATTACACAATTTTTCTTCTGTTAAATGAATGATTTGTATATTATCATAATTTGCTATTAATATATAAACAACATTTTGGTACAATAATTTTTTACCATATAGACATTTAATATTATGAATGTAGAATGAAATATGTCTACAGTATGATTGGTTTTAATCATTTAATTTGTAATTATTTAAAAACTCAATTTTAAATTGTTTTATATCAACACATCCAAATTTAAATTCTTTTAAACATTAGATTTAAACTCAGAACTGTCAAGTAAAATTTGAGACACAATTCAAAATGTTCAGAATATGTCAAGACATACTGGTCAAAAATAAGAATGTCGAGAACATGTTGAGAAATTTCAAGACAGTATCTAATGTCAAGAATTTGTCAAGAAATTTTAAGACCATATTCAGAATGTCAAGAATATGTCAAGTAATTTTCATACAAACTTGATATAAATGAGAATTTGTCAAGAAAAATTAAGACACAAGTCATACTTTTGGAGAATGTCGAGTAAAAGTTCATGCAAATCAAGACAAAAACTGGTCTTTTCAGACTTTTAGACTTTTGTAGTGAAGGATATATATGTCAAAGATATTTTTGAATCAACAGTGGATGGCTCAGAAAATGATTTGAAAGTTCACTAACAACGCAACAAAATTTTATACAAAATAAAGAGTTATCTCCCCTTTTAAATTTCAGTGCTTTCTATGTATTTTTTTTCTCTTTGTTTGTCGCAGTTAATAAAAAAAACAAAATTTTACTTTGAGAAAGAATAAATTTGTGATATGAAATAGATGAAAAAATTTTGAAAACAAAATATGTCATGCGCCATCTACTACCTTGTTTTTCCATGGACACCCTCTTAATACATCATACGGCAAAATCAAAGATACTTTATTCAAATGATTTGCACGGCGTGACTTTGTCCCTTTTGATCAAATTACTTCTCTTAGCTTAGATTGAAAATATAATTTCTTTTAGATTTGCGGATAATCAAGTCCTTTTCCTTCATGTATCTAAAATTAATGTATCTTTAAAAACTGCCTTTAGCGGGTATTTACAAAAATTCTGTGTAATTCTAAGGGAAAATGCTTAAAATTGGACTTTTTACGAAATGGGAAGATTGAAATCATCATTTTTTTAAAAGAATTTGGCCGAAAACTTAAGAAAGCAGTTAAATTAAAAGTTATTTAACTTTGAAATTCAACCTACAAGGTGTTTCCCTATATGCGAACAAATCATAAACTATATATTCTTGCATGTGTATTTCTGTTTTGAATCTTGCTATTTTACGATTTTACGTCATTTTATTTGATCTAGTATAGCAATTACACAATGTTTACGCTTCCGATTTTTAAAAAGGCCGAAAGATTTCAGAGTAGACAATGTCCTTTTGTACACGGACAGAAGCATAAAACCATGTTCATTTCACCTATATGCGAACATATTGTTCATTCGACATAGGTATTTTCATATTGGCATTTTTATTTAAAGGGCTAATATTATCCTATTGTAATGGCTGCCGACATGATAAGGCAAAATGGCCGCTTTGCAAATTATCAAATTACCCCAAATTTTGCCATATGTATCGTTTCTGTGGTAGGACATTCAGGTACTTGGTCGAGTAAGAGTAATCTAAATTATTAAATTAGAAATGCAATTATTCGTTAGTCATTTCTTGATGGTTATTAGGTGTTACAAATGTATATTGAATTTAACTATATACATTTTGGTTTGAAGATAATTTTGAAAATTTAAAAACAAAAATGCCGAATTTCAACGAAAATCAAATCGGAAAGTCCTTCATCAAATTGCAAAATTAAAAGCTCAAACGTATTAAACGAATTGAAAACAATCTCCATATCCCTGGCTTGTTACATGTACCTCCTCATGTAGAAAACGACGGACTTTCTGCTCTCTTTCGTATTGTTCAAATAGATTTGATATAATTGTTTGTTTGTCTCTAACAAATAAAAGTAGTTTCAAGGACAAAGTCAATGAATGTTGGTCGTCTTTTATGACCTTATTTAATATCATGCGACAGCTGAACAATTTATTTGCAATTAACAAAAACATCTTTAAATCGCTGGACCATTTAATTCTGTCTGAATACATTGGACAATAAAGACTGGTTAATTCCACGAAGACGTGAGAACAACAAGTGTTTGACGATGTATAAGAAAGAGGTAGTAGGAAAGGATAATTTGAACTCATAAATCAAAAACGAACTGACAATGTCATGGGAATAAACGTCATACGACCACAAACAGTCATCAAAACACAACATGAACAATTATAGACTAAACAGCACGAACTATACCAGGGATGATAGCAAGTGCCCCGGATGGATAGATATATTCTTCGACGGTGTTGGATAGGTAACATTCAAGGTTAACATCCCCGTTTCACAGTTACATATATAATTTTATTGATTAATCCTGATGATATTAATTAGGTCTTTCCACTTTTCTGTGGAAAGACCTATTGTATTTGTTCTAATTATTTTTTATTTCTTACGTCTTATTTTGTTCTTGCGATAAGTATTTGTTTAGCAATATGTCACTTAGATATTTCTCATATTGTATCGTAAGTGCTTGCGCTTTAAAACTTCACCCTGCTTAGACGTAAGATAGAAATAATATCTAAATACAGAACTTTTATTGTTGAGTGAAATATAATATATACAATTATAAACCAATTGTTCAAAGAGAACAATTGCAGGTCTTTTCACCCATAATGGTCAATTTTGATATTGCATCATACAATCCGTTGTCCTTTACTGTTGTTAATGCAATTGGCTAGATGCAGAAGTGCGCCATAAAACCGGCTGTATATTTTCTATCCGCTGCAAAGGATCTGTTTCATGTCAGGACCATGCCATTCAATCATCAAGTATTCCTTTTAATAGAGATGGGTTGAATATACTCCATAATTGTCAGATTGTATATGTGCATTGGTTCATATAGATGATGGATCTAAACGCATTTATCATATTTTTGTATTAAAACAAAACTGATGGGGCTAATACAAACTCTGATCCCTATTAAAATTTTGATTAACAGTTTTGTCTTCAATATTTGTCTGGCAAATTGATACACATGTATTATCTTTAAAGATTATTCAAACATTGGTTGAGGATGGAAACAATAATCAATAATGACTACGAAAGGAAATTAATGATATCAGTATCGTAGTATAAAAATATTTGGCAAACAACTTTTAATTGCAGAATTTCAACCTTTTAAACTGAAAGAATAATAAAAACAATTATTATTACATATTTGAAATATCCGTGGTATGCAATATATTTATTATAGCTCAATTTCATGCCCAAATATCCAGATCAGCAGCTGTTTGTACTTTAACAAAACCAGAAACAAATTAGACTTACACCTGATCTTTAAAATACAAATCAAGCTTCTTAACATTTTGGTGAAACATTGATGAACCATTTCTAATTATCCTTACGTTGCATTTCACGTGTCATTATCACTGACTGTAAATAAGAATGACACTTAAAATACAAAGTATGGATAATGAGAGATGTTTATTGTTCGGTCTTAATAATGATTTTTCTTTATCTTTATTTTACTGACATTGTAGCAAGGCTTTTGCTTTATGAACTCATTTACTTCGCTTCGTTATGTAACAGTTTTAGGTGTTAACGTCTATCTAATTGTATTTCGTGAAGACTGTTTATCTAAGGTTTTCTTATGTTCATTAATTTTTATTTAGAAACAAAAAATGAATTAGGAAAACCAAGTACATTCACACTGTAAATTCCTTGAAAGAAATCAAGAACTGTTCTTATAGGTAGACATTCAAATGTTTTCAAATTCAAATACAAAACACTTTACATTGTACTACATGTAGCATTCGTTCTATCAACAGTGTGCATATCAGCATTGTCAAGACATGATAACTTAAAGAATCTGTAACTCCAGGTTATGGCTTCTTCTGTAGGAAAATTTTTAAGGCACAAATTAAATTAAGTAGTTTATCGATGCTAATTTAAATTCCATGACTCCAGGAAAAAACAGACAAATATTGGAATCTCATCAATTTCAAATAAAGCGATATAAAATTCGTTGACAGGTTGAGTAACTTTAAAATCGTATTACTGCAGTGAAACAGTCGAAAGATTAAAATTAAAGGACACACACAACTCATAAGTAAAAACAAAAAACGTCATGACATCAAAAGAAAAATGACGAAAGGACTAATCAATGCACAATACTCTATCGCAAAAACTGTAGTTTGAGCTATACGAACTTACAAAATGTCGGGACGAACTCTGAATCTCCGGAAGGGTAATCAGGCTTTACTACTCACGTTGAACCCGTTGTATCTATCATGCAAGTTATTTCATTTCAAATTGACCTAAACCTGGTGAACTACATATCTTCAAATTGCATTAAAAACATTCAACCGAGGTTTGCTTTATTGACTTTTGAACAGTAAAGTATTTTAGAACATACATTTTACTTTTATCACAAGAGTGCATCTTTATAGACAACAGTAGTAATTCTGGATAACGAATGTCATATAAAACAAATTGAAAAGCAAGATTATGTTCTATTTAGACAAAACAGAGTCTGTTTATGGACATTTGACATTTAATGAATTAAATTGTATGCCGTTTTTACCTAACATCAGTTAACTCTAAAGAGGACAGGCTATTGTTTATATATTCGTTGACATATTTTTCGTCGGTTCAATGTGTTTTCTAATTACATGTAGCTAATTTAAGGGATATAGCTGAATCTCGGACATCGTCTTTTCTAATTTTGTTTGATTTATAAAACTTCGTCCTGATTTAGACTGCTAATACGTCTTATATAATAAAACATCACATACGCAGTTGATAAATACATTATCGGGATAATGCAACAAAAAAAACTCAGACGAGAGGAAAATGCAACCTTAATTCTTTTAAGTGTAAAATAAACTGTTTTAAAGGATTAATAAGAATTGTATTGGTTTTTAAATTCCATTTCTGATTCACTAATGCTACGTTTCCACACAATCATACTAAACTAAAATGTTCATATTTAATTCAAAGCCCATTTGATACATTTAATTAGAAACATGTTTACTGCAATTGTATTAAAGCCATTGACTGCAACGGAAAAGATTACTCTGACAGATGCACTTTCTGGAACTGTGATCAGTTGATTTAAACCGATTTGCACTGTTAATTTTCTACATGACAGCCTTTGTGCACATTTTGCAATATAGTTTATTAACAGGCTATTTGAATTGCTATGATAATAAATTGCGACCCATACATAGCAGGCTGCAATGTACTTTTGAAATGTTTTAAATCAAAGTTTTACAGCTCAACCAAGTAATTGTATAACTATTGTACTGCAATCCATTTTGTAAACAGCGGTCGTTGTCCTTGTTATATTGATATTTGTTTTTAATCATATACCGTATTATCACTACAAACCATTAAAAGTCTGAAATGGCCTATATTTGTACTCGACTGTACTGATGTTTACTCGACCAGTCTGAATTCGTCTGAGATTTACTTGATAATATTCGACTGTAGTCTGAACCATACTTAACAGTGTGAATGTGTACTTGACCAGTACTTAACCGAGACTGAACTGTACTCAACCTAGTCTTAACCGTACTCGACCTAATCTGAACCGTACTCGACCTAGTCTGAACCATACTCGACCTAGTCTGAACCATACTCGACCAAGTATTAACTAAACTAGACCTATTCTTTGTATCTATCAACTGAATTTTATCAATTTAGGATTTTTTTTATAATAAAAATGAAATTTTAACAACAACTTGAAATTAATAATGTATTCAATACAGTATTGAAATTAAAATTTCACAATAATCAGTCATAATATAACTTCAACTCAATATTAATCAACACTTACATAATAATATATATCAACTTAAAAAAAATATAAATAAAACAAGCTGATCAAATAATCTAAAAAAAAATGAATTGTGACTAATATTTTCAATATTATTAAAAATTTTATGAATATTTGGGAAGTATTTTATGGTAACCGGACTATAATTTCACCATTAACTTAAGCCTAGTATAGATTTATGGTGTCAATTGAGTTCAGGTAATAATGCAGTGAATGTTTTTTTATTAAGATATATATAAAATATTTATAAATAATAAATTTTAAAAAAATGAGAGCTTAATTGTTTTGTATTATGTAAACAAGAATTTAATATAATCATTATAATAGAATTTCCATAGCAATCCTTGATTACCTTTTTAAAAAAGGAAATGTATTCCAAAGTAACAGTAAATAAAATTTTAAATTAATTTAAGTATTTTTTTGTCAAATTAACATGGCATATATAAAGCACTTTAAATGTTCTAATTAACTCAGTACATGTGTGTTTTACAGGTAAAAAGAAAGTCCTATTTTCTTAAATTCGCGTATTACTTATCTAGTACATACATGTATATTCGAAAGGCCTTGTTATTTAATTTAAACAGGATGTTGCAATTTTGAATCAATGTCAATTAGAATTTAATACCTCTGACCAGGTGTGATCTTATTTATGAGTTTGCCCCAAGCAGAAGTTATACTTTATATTTCATCACTAATCAGAAAAATTTATTTAATTTTATCCCTTTTTTATATAATTTATATATAATATTTTTTTTTTATCCTAAATATAATCAGATATATATTTCTTTTATAAGGTTAAAATCTTTTATAAATTTTGTTGGCTGTTGTTATACATGTCAATTAAAAAGAAATTTATTTTAACAGTTAAAAAAGTAGAGGCTTTTTGGTCTAGTATGGTTCAGACTGGTCGAGTATTGTTCAGACCTTTGGTTAAGTATGGTTTAGACTTGAAAAATAGGTCAAGTACATGTCGAGAATGGGTTAAGACTGTTTCAGACTGGTCGAGTAATAGTTCAGACTATTTTCAACAAAGATAAGGGTCAAGTACGATTCAGTACAGTCAAGTATGGTTCAGACTGGGATCGAGTAATGTCAAGTAAAAGTCAGACCAATTCAGACTGGTCGAGTAAAAATCAGTAGAGTCGAGTACAGATATAGGCCATTTCAGACTTTAATGGTTTGTAGTGTATACTGCAGACATTTGAAAATACATGTATATCTAATCAAAAGAAATATATCAGTTTGATAAATATAAGAAGAAGATGTGGTATGATTGTCAATGAGACAAATCTCCACAATGGACCAAAATGACACAGAAATTAACCACTATAGGTCACCGTACGGCCTTCAACAATGAGCATAGCCCATACCGCATAGTCAGCTATATCATGCCCGAAATTACAATGGTTTATACTCAAATTAACAACTTAAGAATATTTTTTCCCAACGTTCTCGTTATGTCGGTGTCTGTAAAAACTTTGATTTCAGACTTCGCGAAATTCAATGTAGAACTTTTATAGCATGACGGCATAACTAGTAAATTATTGAGTCAGGTCCCTCGTTACCATACATGGATTTATCATTCCATAGATATAATTTAAAGACAGTATTCAGAAGTTTGATTCGTTGAACTAGCTTACTCTTAAACGATGTCAATATAATATTGTATTTACATATTTACATGTTGCCTTTAGCAGTAGTTACATTCTTTTTATTTTAAAACATTTGAATACATAACAAATGATGTATTGCTTTGCATCCTTGCTATACGAAATATAAAGTTCCTTTTTTACCTAAATGATTGTAAAACGTAAATATTACGGACTTCCTTTTACATGTCTGAAAGTGTACAAACAGTTAACATTTGTTCATTGTTGAAGACCGTATGGTGACCCATATCTGATCATTTCTTTATCATTTGGTCTGTTGTTGAGGGTTGCCTGACTGGAACTCATACCACAACATCTTTACTTTGTATATGTGAGAGTACTATGATTTAATGTTATACATTTTCTAACTCTACGTTCATTTTAAGAAAAAATCCATATTTCATCAGATCTCAATATAAAGATGAGAGCGATATTATATCAAAACAGAAGTTCAAGATGTCTGCGTGGTAAAGCTTTAATTGCAACTTATTCGCTTAAATGGGTCACAGCTGTTGTAATTCACTCAATAACATAAATAACGAGTAAATTTTGCTGAAACATTTGTAACATTTATAACTCATGGAAGTATGCAGGGTATCTTCCAATCTATAGCTAGCAATTACGGACAATGCTTATTGGCAGTCACAAATAAACACGTTTTCTATTCCATATTTGTTAATGATTTGTCTATATCCCCTTTTGTGTTTCTTTGATACCCTTTTTAGAAGAAATTGACAATGAGCATAAAGGCTAGCGGTAAGAATGACAAGGGAAACTTCTAATTTAGGTTCTGCAGAGGATATGCCTAAAATAACTATAGACTTTATTATGTTCATACTTTGAACGACATTTTCTTTTATTTCTTATTGTTTCAAATTGACGTTTACATGTTTATCAACTGATGTACGTCAAACGCGAAATTTTACGTCTGAGTTAATTTTAAACTAACTATGTGCCTGTCAGGGTATGAATTCGGTCCCAGTACTTCAAATCTTGTAATTATTTATGGGTGGATTGAACATAAATAAATGATATCGTAAAATAAGAAAAATAATGAGTTGGTTTAATTTGACATATGCCTTTTTAGTGCTTCGTTTTACATATTTGTTTGATTTTTAGTGCTTCTTTTTACATATTTGTTTGATTTTTAGTGCTTCTTTTTACATATTTGTTTGATTTTTAGTAATTAAGATTATAACACTATATTGACTGCTGTACCCCTATTTTGACATTTTTACCTGTTATGTCTGCTCGTTTTGTTCACGCATCGTTGACAATATTCTAGAATTTGATACGACAGTCATACATGTGAAAGGTTTAGCTAGCTATAAAACCAGGTCAAATCCACCATTTTGTACATAATCAAATTCCTGTACTAAGTCAGGGATACAAAAGTTGTTATCCATTTGTTTGTTGTGTTTGAGCTTTTGATTTTGCCATTTGATGAGAGTCTTTCCATTTTCAATCTTCCTCGGAGTTCAGTATTTTTGTGATTTTACTTTTTTTGAAGAATTTGAGAACAACAATTTAAACTTGGTTAAGTAGATATAAGAACGTATGGAACCCGTTGTATTGATCCCGCAAGTAATTTCATAATCTGAAATTGACCTGTATTTTTTTTTCCTTTTACTTGGTAAAATACATATCTTTAAGTCTTAAACATTCAACTGAAGTAAGCTTTTTATGATTTATAGACACCAGAAGTAATTCTATATAAAGAATTTCATATAAAACAAATTGAATAGCAAGATCATGTTCAATTGATGAACATTTGACATTTTGATGAATTATATTTTATTCTATTTTTATGTAACATCAATTAACTCAAACGAGAACGGGCTAGGGTTTTTATATTCATTGATATATTGTTCGTTGGTTCAACGTGTTTTATAATTAACTAATCTAAGGGATGTATTTGAATCTCTGACATTGTCCTCCTTGATTTTGTTTGATTTATAAGATTTCGTCCTGATTTAGACTGCAAATTCACCTTATATAATGAAACATCACATTCGCAGTTGATACATTATCGATATAATGATAAACAAAACTTGTCAATATTAATTGGCCTAAACTTTAGAATACTATCATAAGACGTGAGGAAAATGTAACCTCTTTTTAGTGTACAATCAAGTGTTTTATAGGATACATAATGTAAAATGTATGGGTTTTTAAATTCCAATTCTAATTCACATAAACTACTCTCCGACCAAATTATTCTAAACCTAAGTGTTCATATTTCATTCAATACCCATTTGAAACATCTAATTACAAATTTATGTTTGCAGTTGTATTAAAGCAGTTTTCTGTAACAGAAAAGATGACTCTGACAGATGTACTTTCTAGAACTGTGATTAGATGATTTAAATTTTTATACGCCCGTCAAATTTGACGGGACGTATTATGGTATACAAATGTACGGTGTCCGTCCGTCCGTCTGTCTGTCCGGCGTAAGCATGTCGCACCGTAACTTGAGAACGACTTATCCAAATTTCATGAAACTTCACATAGTTGTTTCTTATGATGGTCAAATGATCTGTATACTTTTTGGTGAAAATAAGATTAAAACTTTTTGAGTTACGGCACTTTGTAACTAAAACAGGGGTGTGTTTTCTTCACATGTCGCACCGTATCTCAAAAACGATTCTTGATTATGGCTTAAAACTTTAAACACTTCTGTATCTGTATACTTTTTGGTGATGATTCAAAATTTTATTTTTGAGTTATTGAGTATTTTGTAAAAAAGGGGGAGGGTTTTTTTACATGTCGCACCATATCTCATAAATGATTTATGATTATTGCTTAAAACTTTACACATGTCTTTGTTTAATTAATCTAAAGATCTGTATACTTTTTGGTGATGATTCAAAATTTCATTTTTGAGTTATTGAGTATTTTGTAAAAAAGGGGGAGGGTTTTTTTTACATGTTGTGCCGTATCTCAAAAACAATTTATGATTATTGCTTAAAACTTTACACACTTCTTTTTATATTAATCTAAAGATCTGTATACTTTTTGTTGATGATTCAAAACTTTATTTTGGAGTTATGGAGTATTTTGTTAAACAGGGGAGGTTTTTTTTTATATGTCGCGCCGTATCTCAAAAATAATTTATGATTATTGCTGAAAACTTTACACACTTCTTTAATATATTAATCTAAAGATCTGTATACTTTTTGGTTTTGAATCAAAATTTTATTTTAGTGATATTTAGTTTTTCGAAAAAAAAACAGGGTTAGAGGTTTCGCATGTCCCGCCGTGTCTCAAAAACAATATATGGTTATTGCTTAAAACTTTCTCAGAAACTATTTATGATTATTGCATAAAACTTTCACATAAGACGTCGGGAGTATCATGCGCTCATGGCGCAGCTGTTTATTAATTTTCTCCATGACAGCCTCTGTGCACATTTTGCAATAAAGTTTATTAACAGGTTGTTCATATTGAATTGATTATAATTTGCGCCCCATTCTTAGTAGTCAGCAATGTATTTCCTTAATCGTTTTGAATCACAGTGTACCGCTAAACCTAGTAATTGTATAACTATTGTACTGCACTCCATTTCTTAAACAGTGATCGTTGTCCATGTTGTCCTTGTAATATTTCTTTTTAATCAAGTATCTCGTTATACTGCTTAAATTTTCCCACCCACATTTACTATTTTCCAGTTGACACGATTATTGTATCATTGCCAAGCATACCCCATGTAAATCAAATCAACAGAAATATTTCAGCTTCGCAACAAATAATTAATACCAAAATTAATAACTTATTATTAATTTGATTGGAACAAATAAGAAACGGACTTTGCTAGGAAATAACATGAATATAGGTAAACAAGATAGCCCAATCACACCCGTTGAAATACAGAATCTTTTGGGTGTATATATTGACAAAAATTTCAACTGGAAATTTCAAATTGACTATGTTTGTAAAATTTAAGTTCTCGTATCGCACTGCTATCTAGAGGTAAGAAATTGTTGGATATAAGTAGTAGAAAGATGTTTTATAATGCTTATATTCTGCCCATATTTGATTTTTGTTGCTCAATATGGGGAAATTGCCAATGAGACAACTCTCCACAATAGACTAAAAGGACACATAAATTAACAACTATAGGTCACCGTACGGCCTTCAAAAATGAGCAAAGCCCATACCGTATAGTAATCTATAAAAAGCCCCGAAATGACAATGTAAAACAATTCAAACGAGAAAATTAACAGCCTTATTTATTTGAAAAAATGAACGAAAAACAAATATTTAACACATAAACCAACGACAAGCACTGAATTACAGGCTCCTGACTTGGGACAGGCACATACATACATAATGTGGCGGGGATAAACATTTTAGCGGGATCCCAACCCTCACCCTAACCTAGGACAGTGGTATAACAGTACAACATAAAAACGAACTATAAAAATCAGCTAAAAAGGCTTAACTCATCAGATGGACAAAAATACAAGTGGACGTGGCCATGAACTGTTTATCCGACTGTTTAAATTACAACCTATTGCTGGTCCATCAAGCTCAAATGATGATATTTTAGTAAACGATAGCAGAGATGACATAGATGTGTCAAGCATGGTAGAGCCGTTAAAGAAAATGGACAAAAAGTTTTAAATATATCCAGACAAACAAAACCTGGAGAAATTTAGTATATTTTATGTGAAAATGACAATGAAAATGATGGTCGTAGTATAGTATAGTAGTCAGGTCGTAAGAAGAGCGTGATGAGGACAGAATGTTTTGAACAGCGTGGTGTAAACGTGGTATAGTCGTAGCAAATGCGTAGTTGGGTCGCTATGTTAACGTGATGGTCGTTGTGAGGTCCAAATAACGTCGCTTCGAGATCGTAGCGCGGTCTCTCCGAATAGAATCACGCTTTCGCTACGCTCTCGTTACGGTATCGCTACGATCTTGCTACGATAGTACAGCGACCTTAGTGCGCTCTCACTACGCTTCTACTACGACCTGATTTCGCCACGACCGCACCACGATTGTTTCGAACATGTTCAAAGTTGGCCACGCTCACCACAATCATGACGATCTCACCACGACCGTGATACGACCTTACTACTATCTACATGATCGCACTACGATCGTCCAAATTTGCATTTTAGATCGTAGTGCGATCGGGGCGGCCTAGTGGGACTGCGGTATAAAATAGTAACAATAAGGAATCTAAAGAATAAACAGGTGCATGCATTTTTAGATGATTTAAGTGACACATATATCATTCGCAGTTGATTTGTCCTTGACATCATCCGTTTGGAAACTATTTTATCATGTTCGATGGGGTATCTAGTATATTGGTTTTTTTCCTACTTTTTGGCATGTTGTTTATCTATAACAATGAGTAACTCATGAAAAAAGGACATTCAATCATTAGGGATTCCGACCCGGTGGTGATAAATTAGATCAAATTAGATAAAAATACTAAACACCAAAGAAAATTCAAAACAGAAAGGCCCTTACCAAATGAAAAAATCAAAAGCTCAAACACATCAACCGAATGGGACAATAACTGTTATATTCCTAACTTGGTACATGTATTTTCTTACGTAGAAAATGGTGGACTAAACCTGGTTTTGTAGCTAGCTAAACCTCTCACCTGTATGACAGTCGCGTAAAGCTCCATTATATTGATTACCGTTGCTCTGATCCCACTATTCTGTAAGATGTTTAAATTAACGTTGAACAAAGCATCATTTTACGTGGCATAACAACATTGAACCAGCTACGGTAAAAATTACACGTCTACAATCATGCTATGATGTTTTACGCAAGATAAAAGGCTTGCGCTGATTCATTGAAAACAGCTTTTGAAATCATATAAGGTTGCTATGATTTGTAAAATGTAAGACACATCTTTTTGAATTTGATCGTTTACAAACAGATTTGTCTTCCCTGCAAACAATACCCAGTTAGAAACAATAATTCACAAGTTTTGCTTTACTGGTCAGTACAAATATAATATTTACATTTGGATCTGTAATGACGATTGTATTCTTTGTCTTCGATTGTCTGAAAACTAGGACTGGTAAGATTAATTATAGATCTGTTTTTTTTCTTTCTCAGAAATAGTGCAATGACTGATCCGAATTAATAATCGGAACAAAAAAAAAACCGACTCTCTGAAAAGATAATTATATCCATGACCATGAATGGCCATGGAAGTATTATATATGACCGTTTGGAAGTATTATATATGACCGTTGTCTTCGAATGTCTGAAAACTAGGACTGGTAAGATTAAATTATAAATATTTTTTTTCTTTCTCAGAAATAGTGCAATGACTGATCCGAATAAATAATCGGAAAAAAACCCCGACTCTCTGAAAAGATAATTATATATCTTTTACAAGAATGATCATGGAAGTATTATCAGATTATATATGACTGTTGTATCGATACAAGTTATAGATTGATTTAGAACTTTCTGTATAAATGGTATACACACAGGACCAAGAGACTATTATGATATGACATGTCTTATTCGTTAAATAATATAATCTGTATTGTTATATTAATTTTTTTGTGGGCGGGAGGTATTGTCCTGAATATATTTTTTATAACAATTAAAAGAATTCTTTTGTAACTGTTTTTTATACTTAAAATATATTTCCAATATACTATGTATCATTTATTATTTGTTTTGGTATTTAAAATAATTTGGTTATACGATAGATTGTCACTGAATTTTTACATTTATATCAAAGGAATATTTTTTTTATATTTTTGTATAATTATTTTTGATTTACGTACGTCCAACTTGATTGAACCGTAAAAAATTGGTATGACACGGTCCATAATATCCTTTTGCCAATTTTTATTTGTTATTAGATCATGCGTATAAAAAAAAGTCCTATTTATTGTTGAATTAGATGCTTTCTTATCTCCATTATGTATTTAAAAATTTTTCAAAATATGCAAATAATTCCAAGAATGCAATGAGAGTCTCTATGACAACCTGAATTAAAAGAATGCATCATGCCCCTGCCATAGTAAGGAATTGGATAGAAATTTGAAAGCATTCAAAAGCTAATTTGAATAATATTTTGGTCAACAAAGTTTTATGTATTAAGGTCATCAAATACAGTTAGTTTCATAAGTTCATTGGTGAACTAATGCAGCTGCAGCGGGTTTTAAACGTTTTATTAGAAATATCTATATATCTAGATGCGTTTTTTTTAATCTTGATTACCTAAAGAATTAATTAAGTTATCAGAAGCAAACATGTATATACTGTTTGAAAGCATCTAGTCAGATAGACAAACGATCTGATTAGGAACAACTGAACAGATATCAACAATTGTACCTAGCGATTACCTTTCAAAACGTATCTATATGTTTCTTATTTGATATTTACAATACATATATGACTCCGACCCGAGTCTGGTTATAAGTCGGAGTAAGGCAGTTAGAATAACAAGAACAATCTAAAAATAATAACTTTATTGTACACAATGTACTTAAATCATTTTAGTATAAATTGAAAAGTTATAATTAATGATAATAAAGAGTTCTTATTGTTTCAAGGAAAACATCATTCATAATCAATAATATTAATTATTGAGATCGTATAAAAAATTGTTGTATCCAATGTGGACCTCCTTAGTAATAAGACATACTATCACGACAAAATGAGAGCTAGAAAAGTAGTTCCACCAACATTTCAAAGTACTTGTCGGATCCTGTACTTTGAAGAACATTTAAGATATAATTTCATCCTGACACCCTGACGTCATTCTGACGGGAAGCATCGATATGTACTTTATGTTAGTTTAAGCAAAGTACAAACGCTTGCGTGTCATTAATGCAGAGTTTGAAATCTTATTTGTGTGTAAGTATTTCAATTAGACACAAAACGAAAAATAGCCCGTTCTTTTTTCCATTTTTAAACCATATACGGATTTTTCTCACTGCCTTACCGGATATGTCTTCGTCATAAAATCTAGTTAGATCGGCTATACCTGTCGAGTTATTGTAAAGTACAAATATTACTTACATCTGGATCGGTAATTACGATATCATGTCTTGTCTGAGAATAGGGCTGGCAAAATTAAGTTATATATCCGGTTTTGTTCGGTGTGAGCCAAGGCTCCGTGTTGAAAGCCGTACATTGACCTATAATGGTTTACTTTTATAAATTGTTTTTTGGATGGAGAGTTGTCTCATTGGCACTCACATCACATCTTCCTATATCTATTTGTGGAAATTACATTCTGTGCATAATTTGTTTGAATTTATCCAATTTTTAATTATTTTAATTTAGTACTAGCGGCTTTTTTTTGGAACCGTAGAAAATCAGCATTTCACTGTACATAAAACGTTAACAGATATATTTTTTCATATGTTATCATGGTTATTACCTCTCAGGGGGATTAGAGTCAGAATCGTTGATGAATTAGATGCTTCCTATTTTGCATATGTATTTAAATTTGTTCCATATATGATATATATACAACTTTTTCCGTGAATACATTGAAAGTCTTGATTGAAATCTGTCAACAAAAACTGCATTTAAATTGATGCATCATGCTATTGCTATAATATTAGATTGCATTGGAATTTGAATTGCACATTTGGAAAATATTACAGTCAACGATGATTTATAAGATGTAGTAAGATGTGCATTAATGTCATCAAATACAGTTAGTTTCGTCTATTCACCCTAGCATTGAAAAATAAAGTACATTCTTGCAAATCTTAGCCTACTAAGAGAAATTTCTATTTTCATTCAAAAAAAATGTCAAATCATACATAAGCTCACATTCTTACCCAGTTTCAGATGTAGAGTATATTCAGTTTTGTTTTACTAGCGTAGAAAGCTTGTTGATCTCTCTACGGCCGTTTTAATTATATTTTTTTAAATTTTACATGTACAACAATAATTTATGTCAATATAATTTCGTTTAAATGTGCCATTTGGCCTAGATAGTTTATTTGATCACTTGACGTCCGTAATCATAGCCCGTGAACTTCTCTGAAACTACAGAACCAAATCGATATGGCTAAAATTAGAACATACAGATGAAATTCAAGTGACTCTATTATTCCCAAAAACGTCATGAACAGAGAAAATCATACGCCAAAACGGTAAGACGACTTCTGATAGGAGTTATTGCCCTTAAATGACAAATGTTACAGTTAATTGTCATGTGTGCCTATTATCTTGACAACTTTGATGGATAAAGAGAAATTTTGATGGGCACAAATGATCAACAAAATAATTTCTACAAATAAGGTTCATGGTTATAACCCTTATTGGAGTAATTGTCTTTGATAACGATCTTAACCTTACTTTTGCCTTATAAATGTACCTTAATAGTTCTAATAAAAAGAAACTTTTATAAGCGAAAATAACTAGTAAGACAAGATTAATATTTAAGTCTACATGGAACACAAAGAAATCGTCTAACGATTCAATATTGAAGTTTTTGCCCTTTAATGGCGATTTTTACCAATTGCGCGTTTTGTATGAAATAACTTTCAAAAAGATCAGCAGGGAAAGTGTTACGAATAACTAGGCTCTGATTTTAATTATCATACTGTTTTTTTTACATTACAATGACAACGAGCAACACTGTAATATATCTAAGTGTTATTCTAGATATATTTGTAAAACGTGCGACATGTTAATAACGGACACGTGTTTTACCAGTAGTTTAACTTACAAAACTTATAATACACGTAGTCATGATGATTTGGAATGTAAGTCCTCTAATCTTGTTTAAGGAATTGAGTGTACTTTGATTTATGTAGGCGAAACAAAGAGCAGATTAAACACCCGAATGAATGGATATAGTTCAAGTGTGAACGATATTCATAACCAAATAATCGTTTACCAACATTTCATCCAAATTGACCATTCAGGAAATTCCATTAAAGTTCGCATTTTAGAAAACAATGATCACCACACCAATAATCAAACATTAAGTACACCGTTTCGCAGACAAAGAGAAGAGTACTGGATCAGAGAATTAGGTACTGTAACACCTTATGAATATAACGATAAAATCGATACTGTAGGTAAGTTGAGTAGCCCTATCTGTAGTGCAGTGAATGTGATGAATTTTTCCAAATAGGTCTCTTCGTCGGCCGAGGAGCCATGGACATCGTCGCTATAATCCACCTGATATGCATGATGTTTCTATAGATGGCCTTGCCGAACATATCAATAAACCTCTTGGAATTTATCACATTTGCTCCTAAATGTACTCACTTCCGCTTTCCAGACTGAACTCTCTATTGAAAACGTGTAAAGTATGCCACACTACAGATAGTCGATCTACGAAGTATAAAATAGTTGCCATGGTGATGGATTTTGCTAACCATAGATTATTCATTCCCGGTTTTTAACATTCGGAGGAACTGCAAAAACGTTCATTCTTCAATTTGAAGTTCACAAACAAGGGTATTGATGCTATATATATATAAGTAATATTCTTCACCATGAAAGAGTAAAAAGCAACATTCCTTCTTACTTTAAGGATCACTTTTCTCCTACAGTATCGTATTCCTACACCGACCCTGTTGCATCTAAAATTTTCAATCACAAAACAGTGTTGCAGAATATAAATATTGATAACCTCAAAGCTATACCACCTGATTGTGCCTGTTCACATTCCCATTTCGTGTGTAATCCTGCTGGCCATGTAATTTTTGGAGACCTAAACATAGTCAATAACTACAATTTGAGACAACTTTTGTCCAAGGGTCCGAAATACAGAGAGCCACAGCCAATCAATTAGAAGCAGAACTTCAACTTCGGAGTGGGTAAAATCAGTGAGGTCATTGAGATAAGAGCAAGTAAGCTTAAAGGGTCAATGAGCACCAAAGCTCCTTCCATCTTTCAAGACCCTCAGGTCATAGAGGAGTTGTCTAGCCTCCATGAGAAATATGTACTCGTTCCAGTTGGCAAAGCCTCAAATAATATTGTTTTTATTTGCAAAAAACACTACATTGACTGCCTGATTAAGGAACTCGGGATAAATAACACACAAAATCCTACATATACACTAAGTACGCTTACGAAGCAGGAGATCATTGAATAGATTCTAATCTCCTTTGGTGTTAATCCAAAGGATGAAGACCAGGATCTTCCATCCTTATATTGGATTCCTGAGCTTTAAAAGAATCCTTATAAGGAAAGGTATATTGCAGGTTCCACTAAACCCCTTTCTAAAGTTCTTACTGCCATACTCACTGCAGTCAAAGAAGGACCTCAGAAATATTCCTATAGTCAACTTTCCATTTCTATGTAGCAACATCCCAGCGGCACCAGCATATGGAGTATATGTGTCTCAACTGATACGTTACTCTAGAGCTAGCTCAAAGTACGTTGATTTTTTTGAACGAGGAATACTGCTTTCTCAAAAGTTGCTAGGACAGGGCTATGAATCAATCAAATTAAGGTCATCTCTCAAGAAATTTACGGTCGCCATCATGAGCTGATTGGCCATTATGACAAAAGTGTGTCAGAAATCATATCTGATATTCTTCCTCAGTCATAATAACTTTCTATCTTTTCCGAACTGAACAAAGAAATAATACGATGGGTGCTGTATACGGTACAGGAAACGCATACCATTCCGGAGCACCTGGTTTCACTCTCGGTTTTTAGTGGAGTTCGTGTTGTTTCTTATTTATTATTTATAACTGTTTATGTAAATGTCCTTTGATTTTTTAGTCTTTGTTTACTCCTTGGTTTTGATTGTTATTGTCTTTCTTTTTCTCGGATACTTTATTATGAATTTGAAAATTTTGTGAAAAATCATTCATGCAACGCGCATAAACAAATCTGCCTAAATGCAATTCTTTCCTTATGAAAAATAAAATCTGGTATTTGGGCTCAAGCGTGTTATCAATCATTGCAAATAGTAAAAAATACCGGTGACTATAAAGACTCTTTTCCATGCATTTTGAAGATATTACGACAAATTACTCAGTAAGTATAATGAAATATATCTCCTTAATTGTAGTGCACCATATGAACTCATCATATTCTCAAGTACATTGAACATAGTTAGAATTGGTTAGATTAAATTGAAAAAAAAACTTACTTGTTAAGAATAAATATTAACAAAGAACAGCTTTCAAAATGACACTTTTAATTTTTAAGTCATTCATTTACACCATGCAAATCACAAGACACATCAATCAATATAAAAAAAAATATTGACACAATTTTAGTAGTTCTTGATGTTTATTTTTGCAGTTAATTTTGGCTTTAATGATGTGTATACATTTTAAAAAATAGGCAAAGGAGTAAGTTCGGTAAGGGCCATATTTGGCCCCAATTATAAAGTTCATAGTTACAAGACAATAAATGTTTTAAGTTGCCTTAAAGACACGTGAGAAAGTTTAACAGAACTGTTTTTGTCAAAATTTTATTCTAACACGTTGATTTTTACATCCCAAATAGGTCAAAATAAAGGGTTTTGGTGAAATTTGACAAAAACAGCTGGATTTCAACCAATTTATAGACCAGGAAAGATTGAGCGCCGGCGTCGAAAAACTTAATATTCAAATAAAACATATGAAATGTCTTCACAAACATTATATTAAAAGATCTTTGTTGTCGACGTATGCGCTCTATGTTTCCTGTCTAATAATATATGGACAATTTACCCATTTTCATTTATTTTGTCGTAAAAAATCAATATGAATACAACTTGTGACGTCATAATGAAACGCAAAAACGTAAAATTTTTAACAAAATGGCTTATTTCCTATATAGTCACTGTATAAGCTATAAATTATTGTGATATTGGATCCGAATTTGAAATTGACGCTAAAAAAGGGGGTCCATTTTAGGACCTTACCGAACATACTAAAGGTGTTATTTTTTAATAATAATTTAAAACAGTGGATGCGTTGTTTCGAATGCAATACTATTAATTTTGATCTTTCAGTTCAAACTAAGTAGAACGTAGAAAGAGACAGAAAAACAAAGAAACACACTGAATGGATTTGAATGAATGAATGAATCAATCAATCAATGTTTTTTTTGCAAAATCACATAAAACATGTTCTGCCAATACCTACATATGTAGTATATACATATGATGACAAAAGAATGGTAACAGAGAACTACAATAATATCATACATGTTGTTACTAACCAATAATATCAGATCCAGCTTTCCATGCACTCTGTAAATAGTTAAAAAGCTTTTAATTGTTAGATATCTAGAATTAGATTTGACAACCATGTAAAAAGGATCGCTAACGATATCGTTCTTTCTTTCATACGTTTGTATTCAACTGATATCAATTCATATTTACGAAATACAAGCAATCAAACAAGCTTCTGCGATATACGTCAAAACAAGTTGCAGTTTGATTAACAACGTCATCACAAGGGACAAACACCAAAACACGTATTGTCCTTTCCTGTTTGTTTAAGATCTTTGACCATGGTCAATCTTTCGATAACCTGTGATTAACATGAAAATAGACCTTGAGAGAAATTATAACTTATCCGGAAACCATAACAAGAAAAATCCATAAATGACTGACAAGGCTATTGAGCAAACTGAATAACGACCTATTAGTTTTTCGACCACAGTTAATAACTATTTTTTTCGTAGACAAATACAGTTTGAACTAATAATGCAGCATGCTCATATACAAACTACTTTTTTGTTTATGAAAGTATGAAAGTTGAGACAATGTTTTGTTTAAACAGTTTAGAAATAAACTTTTGTTGTTAAAACAATAAAACACATTCCGTCAACCTTTACGTTTAACTTTATATCACATTGCTAAAAATTATATTCAATTGCAATCAGAGTAAACAAATTGAGAAAGGAAATGGGGAATGTGTCAAAGCGACAACAACCCGACCATACAGCATACAACAGCTGAAGGCGACCAATAGGTCTTCAATGTAGCGAGAAACTCCCGCACCCGTATGCGTCCTTCATCTGGCCCCTTAAAAATATGTATACTATTACAGTGATAATGGACGCCATACTAATGTTCATTTTATTAGGGAAAAAATTATATCGTCCAACCAAGAATGATGATTTATAATGCTGTATTTAAAAGTTTGCAAACCAGGATGATAAAAGTAACAATTACAATCAAATTTAACATCTGCATAATTTGATTTTGTCAAAATTCTAAATCTCATAGATTAACAATATAACTTCAACGTGTTATAATTATATTTCTAGCTAATTTGTTGATCATATTGAGACACTTCACTTACGTGTTGTTACAGACATTTTTAACATAAGCGAGTACCACGCACACATGAATATGTATCAGAACCTGACAAGATATTCTATCTTCCTATCACATTCCTATAAGTTATATTCACTTGCAAACAAAATATTGCTCATTTTACGAGAACAAAATACAATCGTCCCACCCCCCAGAAATGAAAAAAAAAACCAAAAAAAAAAACCCAAACCGTACCTTGACCTATAAGTGTTTACTTTTATAAATTATTATTTAGATGAAGAGTTGTCTCATTGGTACTCATGTCATACCACATCTTCCTATACCTATCAACAAAGGAAGAAATAAAATGAAACAATGCGCAGTGGCGGATTCGGGTTCAAAAATGGAGGCTTAAACGGGCTACTCAAAATTGTTTCTTTACGAATCTATAAACTGTACAGTATTACCGGACGTTAGTGGTGTTCAGTCTTTCCCTTTAAACATATTTGACTCGTACGAATGTATTTTTGCTATCGTTCTGAATAACGCATTGTGTTACACAAAGTTATGTACTTGGAATCGTTTTAGTGTGTCATGCTGTTTGACTGAACTGTTACATGCCAACGAACTGTAGTACTATTGGAAAGGTGCACCGTTGATTTAGTAGAACATGCGATTAGATTGCGATCAAAATTAATTAATGAAAGCGTCAATCATCAAACCTTTAGCTGAAATACCGCGAAACTCGAAATTCCCATTGAGAAGAAATATAATGCTTGTCAATAACAGTACTTCTGTAGTTCAAATAAGGGTCATACTTTATTGGTATTATACCGACTGTCTTAAAAGTATGGCATCTCTGTCATGTTTGTATTGTGATTTGTCATAGTTAAATAGAATATAATCCTAACAATGCACATACAGTGTTTCATTTTAAGAAAATCTGTTTTCTGCGGCAGAAGACGGAGCAATGGCATTAGTTTTAAAACTAATAGCATTTTAAGCCATTATATAATATTCTAAATTGCATTTTATTTGCCCTAACTTACAAAAGTACCCGCAAATCGATATAGAATTGTATCTTCCGGCACCATATATTAATAATAACAGTTAAGAATAAATTGCGACAATCTTCATACAATATTTGATTGTTATTGACAGAATTTAAGAAGCTATTTCAAACATAATCCTTTAGTGCATAATAAAAAAATTAAAGAACAAATATCTGTTATTTGTAGCATTGCTTCAATTAGAATTTAGATTATTATTAATTTTTTTTTATTTCAGTTTAACTGTTTGTAGTTATTGTAAATAGATAAAAGTACATTATGGAACGTTTATAAAATAACGTGATTGCTAAATTTGTTCATGTATTACAACAAAACTGGTCTGTTTAAGGTTTAGTGTTTCAGATAAAGATCATCGGTTCAATTTGATTGTAGTTGATACAGCTATCATTAAAAGACAATAAAACAGAGAGGTAAACAAATATAGGTCCTAGAGGGCCTTCAAAATCCCCCCCGTAAGGAACAAATGGGAAATAATATAAAAACAAACAACGGTTTGATTGATACTACAATATGATAAACCAAATACACTTATGACATACTGCAACCAATAAAAATCAACATATGTTAGCATCCGGTCATTAACAAAGTATACTGCACTTTAATTGAAAGTTATCAAACATATTTAACTTTAATGTCTTTTTATTTTTGTTCACACATCGTTGTCATTATAATGGAATTTTATACGACTGTCATATGAGTTAGAGGTTCAACTTCATGTAGACTTAAAACCATGTTTAATACACCATTTTCTACATAGGAAAATGTCTATATCAAGTCAGGAATATAACAGTTGTTGTCCATTCGTTTGATATATTTTGGTAAGAGAGTTTTCGTTTTGAATTTTCCGGAGTTCAGTATTTTTGTGGTTTTACTTTTTATTATAAAGTTCAAAACAGATTTCAATGACGCTTTAACATGGACAGCTTGTAAACCTGCACCAAGTCAAATTCATAAGTCATATGCACACTTTAACTGTTTTTGTCATAAAATGCCCTGTACCAAGTTAGGAAAATGGCCATTGTTACATTATAGTCCGTTTCTATGTGTGTTACATTTCGGTGTTGTGTCTCTGTTGTGTCGTAGTTCTCTTATGTTTGATACGTTTCCCTCAGTTTTAGTTTGTAACCCGGATTTGTTTTTTTCTATATCGATTTGTGAATTTTGAACAGCGGTATGCTACTGTTGCCTTTATTTAAATCTTCTCTTTATTTAGGAATTATCTCATTACCGTTAGATTTTTGTAAGCTTATTGAGGTTTTATCATTCATCTAAAATTTGTTTTGAATATTTATATTGATTGAATAATGAACACTTGTTCTAGAAAATGCTAATACAAGAGAGAAACAAATAACTTGGGAAAAAATAACAAATATGACAATATGAAAAGTACACAAAATGCCAACAGAAGAGATTCTTAAGAAATCCAATATCTTTGTGACAACTTAAGCAGGGGGTGATGATATAAACTATAATATTTAGGAATGATCAAACGACAATTTTGTTTAGCAATCTGAAATTCAATCATCAGAGAAGTTGCAATAATCGCGACATATTGAATAATGTGATATATTGTGTATCAAACCACCAATCTCTGAAATGGTTTTTGTCATTAAAATCTTATTTTCAAACCTAATTATATATAGAAATACCTACCTCAAAGATAAATTAAGAAAGGGGAGGTCTAAAAACTAACAAAATCTAACGATAGACCTTTATCAACAAAAGAAACGAAAGGAATACAACAGTCATAACTGAATTGGTACAGGCATTTCCAACAGAAAATGATGGTTTAAACCTGGTTTTATATCTACCTTAACCTACTACTTGTATGAAAATTGGCCGAACAGCCCTAAAAAACATAAAAGACTAGTATGACAATAATTGGTATCAAGCCGCCAAAACTGTGTAAACATGCCTTACAGACAAGCAACATATCAGGAAAATTTGTCCGATCTCAAAGTCATTGCCATTTATCTTTTATTGACGATACTTGTAATGGTAAGGAAGGACATTTGTTTTAGGACTAATAACATTTGTCAACTTTAGGAATACATGATCAAGATTTGTTTAGTTTTTTTTTTTTAACTGATTTCGATTAAAAGTTATCAGAAATTCGCTGTCCTTGTAACAAATTTCAAAAAGGGAGTGGAAACAATTTTCAATTAATGTATTTCACACCGGAGGTATTTTTGTATACGTCTTTCAATCTTGACTTAAACCACAGTATCCGGTTTCATATCTGTTAAACACCTTTTAAAATGTTTTGGAATATTCCGTTATTAATGGCTCAAAATAACCCACATCGCATGTTTTTCCACGATTTTGGACAAATAATGAACAATTATCCAAAAATTGTCGAAAAAGATATTATTAACCCAAAACTTGATTGAAAGTAATAACATAAATTGACTTTCAGATACGACAAAATTTATTTTGATTTTAGTCTTCCTTTGCATTGCAAAATTTTTAATTGGCAATCTATTCATATATAATAAATATAGTGCTGAACATTCAAGGTAATATGAAAATGATTAAATAGGTTTAAGTATTATATAGACTTCGGGCTCAAATAGGCCTTAACATACTGGTTGTCTTGAAAGTTCTGTATGCAAAAAAAAACCAAAAAAAACCCCTAGAAAATGTGTTTCATGATTGCAATTGGGATTTGGTATATTTAAACATTGAAGTAAAAAAAAAAAACAATAAAAAAAAAAAACAATAAAAAAAAAAAAATAAAAAAAAAAAATATTTCAAGTAAAACAACAGTGATCTTTGAAATAAAGCTACATTCATAACGACTTGAATCATTGTATTCACCATTTGTCTATTAGACGACTTTGAGGACTATTATTTGACAGAAACATAATTTATCAACTGTAAATAACTCACTGGTATAATACAAAAACATAAGTTACTATCCTCTCAAGATAACAGAAAACATGTACACAAATTAGGCTTGACGTAGTTTGTCTGTTTCTATATATGTTGGCGTTTGTTCTTTTGTAGCAATTAAATGTTTCTGTTGTTCCGTTTTGTACCCTCTTATCTGGCTTATAGTTGATGTGTTTCCCTGAGTTTTGGTTTGTGACCCGGATGTTTTGCGGTTATATTCGATTTATAACTATTTAACCGCGATATAATACTATTGCCTTGATTTGTTACTAACAAGTATGTCCATCTGGACATGCTGAAATCTTATCTAACACCTAGGGACAAAGATGAGGTAATTTCGGAAACTTTGCTGTTGGAAAAATTAAAAACAGACAGACATCGACATATTATACATGAGAACTTTAAAAATATCTCGAAGTACTTATAAAACAAGAACGAATTATAGCTCCTCTAGTTATCATTACAGCAACAAATGACTGTTGGTGTTTTAAGCGCCACTTTTGTACTATTTCGTGGTGATCAGTTTTTATGATGAAGGAAGCCGGAGTGTCCGGTAAAACAGTAACGAGAACACGGTGATATTTCATTTTTCAGCAATGACTAAGAATCCAAATCATATGCGAATACATACGAAAACAACTAAAGCATGACAAATCTCTAATGAAAACAAAATCTAAATCCGAGAACCAAGTAACCCTGGTCCTGAAATCCCTTGTACTTTTGATCTGCCACTTCATACAATTCCGGTATACTATACTAGTTTTTTTTATCTGTCCTTTAATTTTGTTTTTGCAAGACCTGATGCAATTTAACAAAAAAATATCTTTTCAACTTCCTATAGTTTTTCATCGCTTTCATATCAAATAGCTATAGATTGATTTCAAATGGATTGGTGCTAATTATACATGGTCATACTATAAGAAAAGCAAATGTAAGAAAAAACATGTTGCCACTTTTGATTTATATGGGATGACACATACAGTAAATATAGAATATAAGAAGTGGAATGATTACCAATGAGACAACTCTGTTCAAGAGACCAAAATGACACAGATATTAACAACTATAGGTCACCATACGGCCTTCAACAATGAACAAAGACTATATCGCATAGTCAGCTATAAAAGGCCCCGAAATGACAATGCAAAACAATTCAAACGAGAAAAAATAACGGCCTAACTTATGTAAAAAAACATGAACAAAAAACACATATGTAACACATAAACAAACCACAACCACTGAATTACAGGCTCCTGACTTAGGACAGGCACATATATACAGAATGTGGCGGGGTTAAAATTGTTAGCGGGATCCAAAGCCTCCCCCTAACTTAGGATATTGGTGTAAAAGTATACCATAAGATCGAACTATAAAAATCAGTTGAAAAAAAACCTCATCAGATGGATAAAAATACAAATAAAGTCTATTGTGGCTGTTGTCTTCTGTTGTCTTCTGAACATTTTTAACTAAAGAGTTGACTCGAAGTTCTCATGTGTACAGGTTTAATGAGTTCATTATCTATGTTTTTTACTTGTTTTGACAAAATGGAAGCATAATGGCTTCTAAAAGAGAAGTATTATTTTACTATAAATTCACCTTCATTAATGAATGAAAAAAAAAATCACATTTTCACTTTTGTATATATCTCGTAGCTAGTGCCGCTACAATTTCGAATAATATTTAAAATTTTGTTACACCAAGTTGTAATAACACAAAATTTGTATTCTCATTCCACTAACGTAGTATTGGCTATTCGGCTGTATGTTCAATGTGGAGAATCTTCTAATGAGCAGGGTTTTGCACAATTTTCCAGTATACACATTTGGTTTTGCATAATGAGCAGAATATGCTTCCCCTTTTCTTATATTTTTGATTGCTATCACTACTGTGAGGGTTTTGCATATTAAAAACATGTTTTATTATTTTGTTATTTTGTTTTCTATTATGGTTTGCGTGTACAACTGAACTGTTTGTTTTGAAGTGTCTGGGTCTAGTAATTGTTTTTCGGTTTTTTCAATGTTTGCTGTGTCTATAACGTACCACTGTCATGAAGTGTGTGAAAATACAACATAAATTTGAAATTGCGTTCAACGTCTTTATCATTAACCGTGCTTTTAAAAACATCGTCTACTGAACTTTATAAAATTCTTATAACAATTTGCCTTGATTACGTCCTTGTCTTATATTAATCTTTATTTTAATCCAATTTCTCTTTTATTTGTCTTTAAATCGCTGCCAGTCACGACACATTACACAGTCAAAAGTTTTCTTGTCAAACGAGGTTTAAGTAGTTTGTCTGTTATATAATTTGGTCAGGAATGAAATCAAGGTTAAATAGTATGGTCTAACGAACTTCTTTACTTATCTTTAAAAAAATGTATATTAAGTACATACAAAAGGGTGGTGTATTGTTCGTAAAACATGTACAGTTGTTAATTATTATACAACGTTGTTCTATTCCTATGTATACATTTTCTTATATTTATTTAGTGCAGGGTTCGTTTCTCTTCTGGCGTGCAAAATTTGTACTCGTGTTTTATGCCTTTATATTCTACAATTATAGGTTGTTTGCTTGTGAGATAATATAATATTTCTTCTCACTAATTTAATGTGTACCACCTTTGATTAGTATTTAGTATAATTTTCACTTTAGGTTTCGTACTATGAACAACACATTAAAATTTTTATGCATGCATTTTGTAAATATATTTCCGTACTCCTTATTTGTGTCTTTTAATTAGGTGAGGCCATTTCAAATGTTATTTCATAGTGTTTCTCTCTATGTTGTGATATAACACTATTGTTTCAGATAAGTTGGAAATTGGCGCCTGCTTAACGTCTAACCCTGCTGCATTTGTTTGTGCCTGTCCCTTGTCAGGAACCTGTTGTTCATTGGTTGCCATTTGTTGATGTAATTCATAAGTGTTTCTCGTTTTTGAATTGGATGGAGAGTTGTTGAGTAGGCATTTATGCCACAACTTCTCATATCTATATATACAGCAACACGAAATTTTGCATATTTACTTTTTTTATTTTATTAGTTTTCAACACTCTTGACATTATACTTGATCTTCACATTGTTTCAATTCACACGCTCAAAATGAGTCATATATATCATGCATATTATGTTTTAACAAAACGTACGACTGACGTAAAAAATCAAAAGCCTAGTTTTTTTTAAAGGCTATTTAAATATAGCAACACATACATGTCTATCCAATATCCCAATTGTTTGAACTATGACAAAAGAAAGATAATTTGTCAGATGAAATACAAATCTCATATGAATTGACAGATAATTGAAATTTATCATAACCAGTGTACACATGATGTGCAATTGCCGTGACCTTCGACGGGCGAGATAATTATTGTATTCAATTTACATTTAAGTAATTGTTCATCGTTGTCTCTAGAAACAAAAGGTTTGAGGCAGTAAAAACCAGGATTTGCTCTGTCGGTGGGTTTGATCACCTACAAATATTTGTATTCAGAAAAAATATGACCCTTTTAATTGTCAAATCCTTCATCTTTTGTAGCAAAAACGAGTGACACTTTCATTTTAATCACTATTCTGGTTTAATATATAAATGAGCAGTAACCTAATTCTGAGAGCACAAATACATATTTCAGTCCTTTGACATTTAACGAGAGTGGTATTAGTTGAAAGATTATAAACGTATTATGATGGCAATTTGTTCGTGTTGGTGATTGATGAATGAGTTAATATGAAAATGCTGCACCTCATTATTTCCTAGTTATAGAGTGTTCGTTCATGAGATTATTGTTTATGACTATATTACGTTATCTGATTTCAATTACGGCTACTTTGAGGTTTAAAATTTTGTATGCAATCCGTCTATTTTAATCTACTAATTCAACGTACTTGATTTCAAGACCGCAGAAGGATATTTTTCATGTCGAGTCCTTACAGTGTGATATAATTAATAGATTAAACTTATTATTGTAAGCCGTACTTTTACATAGTAATGCTAGCATCTACGTTAAGTTTGTTGACCAGTGAGGTCTGCCGGCGTTTATGTCGAGGTCGTAAATTTCAGGACAATATTCTGCTGATCTGAAATGCATCATTTTTGTCATCTCCGCTGACACTGCATCATGATAAGTTGCTAGTTTACCTTTATTGGGGCGGGTCATGCAGTCTTAAAGAGAAGGTGGTATGACGAAACTAAATTACTACACGAAAGGTGTTGAGAATGAAAATATAAATTATTCTATATTCTAGTTCATGCACTACACAGAGAGTCGTTTATATTTTGCTATTTAGCGGCATTCAGGTGTTGAAAGCCGTATGCTCGAATAGAACCACTGACATTCGAAAGGACAATTTACAATCCTTGGCAATTAAGATTGGAGTCTAGAGAACCTCCCTTGCACGGGATTTGAACGCGGAGCATCAATGTTTCCGACTACTTAGACAAGTCGGCAACTGATGCCCTCCATGATACATTAGAAGTAAGCAGTTTAACAAGTCTAGGTTTTATAGGTAACATTATTAGACTTGGTTTAAGCACCGAAACGGAAAGTTGGATTAGTTGTCTTAGAAAAATTCGAAAAAAACATTATTTACATTGTTCTTGCTATACATGTAAATTGTTAGAAATCTTTTTCACAGAACAGATATGCATGAGTGTGTCTACCTATATTTTAAAGGTATGTTAAAGTAGCACACATTTTGTTGATACCATTACCTTTTTTACTTTATACATTAAACATTGTAGATAAGTATCAATACTATACTTTGAAACTGTATTTGAATGTATAAATAAAGGTAACAGTTACTGTAGTATACCGCTGTTCAAAAGACATAACTCGTTTTGAGATTGAGAAAATACAAATCCGGGTAACAAACTTAGTCTGAAGGAAAAACATCAACTATCAGAGGATAAAACTGGAGAATCACTGCAGTGCAATAAAAACAAACGTCAATGCAAGATGCACAGACACGAAATATCTGATTAGAACTGCTTTCTTCCTGATTTGATTTTCCTTATTTTTGCGTCTGGCCTATATACTAAATTAAGTCCTAGTATCTATGATGAGTTTATTTGGTACAGGTAATTTTAAGAACAAATGGTTGGTAGCACCTGGTTTAAGGGCTATTCAAACCTCCCGTTGATAAGATAATTTTAAAAATATTGTTAAAATGACAACATTACGTGACAAGAATACAGTACAGAAGAATGCAAGAAAAAAACAGGACAGAAAAATACATAGATAAATAAGATTATTGTACATTTCAATAAAATGTTCTGGATAGAACACTCAAGTACAGAGTATGACGATTTTACGTAATAATTATTTCATTCTTTATTAAAGTCGACATGTTTTATGCTGACCCAATCAAAAAAATTGTTCGTTTGTAAAAAGAAATCAGCATTTATATTAAACATTAAAAAACAATTCGGTTTTTGATTTCTTTTGCAATAGCTTTACCATTTGTGAATTGTTCTATTATTTTGAAACAATGATTTTTTCTAGTGTCTGCATGTCTTTTAAACATTTTGTAATTATTTTTTGTTTGTCTTCTGGGACGCAACTTTAAAGTTGTATGTGCACTGAATACAAACTGTTAAAAATCAATATGTTAACTTTACGAGGCTTTCGTCCCTTAATTGTTTATTTCAATGTAGTACACTTGATAGAGTCTGTCATGGTACTATACCTTGTTTTTGCAGTTTGAGTGAGCTATGGTGATTAAATAAGTTAACCTTTTGTGATTGAAAGGGCATTATTCTATTGAATCAGCAACACCATCCATTTGTAAAATTTTTGTACTTACAAACATTAAACAAAAATTGTAAATGCAATGAGTTGTAAAATTTAACAAACATTTAATTATGGTTTACAAGTCGAGAATTGAACTATGTTTAACTCGGGTTTTATTTCTCAATAGCTATATAGTGTATTCATTGGTATTCATTACGGTCCGTTCATATGTGTGATGTGTAGATAGCAATGTGATGTGTAGCAATTCCGGTCAGATTTTGGACATTAAATCCTTATATTGTGTAGGAATACGGCAACGCTCATTGCACGTTAAAGATCTCTTGTTACAACTCTTTGATCGGTACTTATGACGCCTATTTTAGAAAATGTATACCAATATCTAGCATAGTACCTTTATTTTCTATTGGTATACGTTTCCGAAATTCATCCCCGGTACTAACCATCATTGTTTATTTGTTCTATTATTTTATTTATCGTTTAACGCGATATAAAACTCGTAAAACTCATCGGCAAAGAATGTACAGTTATGGTATCGTTATAGAGCTTAACTGTATAAATGAAAATTCTTTTCAATTAACACCATACAAAAGCCCTAAAATGTTTACATTAAAAGTATAACATCGAATTCCCTATAGATATTTTGACAGAGCAAAAGTAGGCTAACTATTGATGCGAAAATTATTACTCGATTTACTTGTTCGGTAAAAAGCAAACACTTAAGATAATGAGAATGAGGATATATTGTCATGTCGAAGTTATGTAGCCTGAACGAATAACACAATATCTATGTTTGTCTTTACACCATTGAATAAAAAAAAATCACGAAAACTGCAAATGTAATATAAAGACAAATTTGAAACTTAACATTAAACTTGTTTCATACATTAATCCGATTTTTGTATGTGACTTTTTAAAGTGGACCTTACTAATTTTTTTTTACTGTTGTAAGAGTCTTCCATTCTCATTTTTATTGAAAAAAATAGAAACCAAAATCGTTTTGGATGTACTGAAATTTTCTTTAACTCGCTTAATTAATTATGTTTGATTGATCACAGTTATCAAGAAAGTATTGCACTAGTCTCGTTTATGCCTCATGAGTTAATGGTGTAATTCATGTCATAGTTGTGTGTTCTCATTAAAACTAATATTTTAAGTTTTTAAGAGCTGTGACTAAAAGTTTTGAAAACATCAAAAGTTATTATTAAGATAAAATTGAAGAAAAAAAAAATGAATGTAAACATGGCCATGCGACAAGCCAAGTTTGAGTGAGATTGAGAACATTTTATTAGCATTCAAATGCTATAAACAATTGCTTTTACATCCCTACAATACAAAATGCAATGAGGTTCTCTGTCGAGCAATAATGGTATTTATTACGGTCCGTTCATATGTGTGATGTGTAGATAGGAATGTGGTGTGCAACAATTCCAGTCAGAATTTGGACTGTAAATCCAATATATCGTGTTGTAATACAGCAACGCTAATTACACGTTAAAGATCTCTTGTTACAACTCTTTGATCGGTTCTTATGTCGCCTTTTGTAAGTAAAAACTGTATACAAATATCTAGCATAATACCCTCATTTTCTATTTGTATACGTTTCTAAAATTCTTCTCCGTTACTAACTTGTCCATATAATTTATTGTTCATTTGTTCTATTATTTTATTTATCGTCTTGAACACGTTATTAAACTCGTAAAACACATCGGCAAAGAAAGTACAGTTATGGTATTGTTATAGAGCTCAACTGTATTTCCAATTTACATAATTTAATTGTGTAAATTGTACAAAAGAAAACAGACACAAATCCTAAAATGTTTACATTAAAAGTATAACATCGAATTCCCTGTAGATATTTTGACAGGGTAAAAGTAGGCTTACTATTGATGCGAAAATTATTACTCGATTTACTTGTTCGATAAAAAGCAAACACTTAAGAAAAGGAGGATATTTTATCGTCATGTCGAGGTTATGTAGCCTGAACGAATAACACATTTTCTATGAATGTCTTTACAACATTGAATCAATATCCATTTTCTCAAACATACTCCTAGTTGCCTTAAGTCAACACTATACATAAATGACGAGAGCTGCAAATATAATATAAAGACAAGTTTGAAACTTAACATTAACATATGTTTCATACATTTATCCGATTTTTGTATGTGACTTTTTGAAGTGGACCTTCCTGCGAATTTTACTTTTGTAAGATACATGTATTCTGAATTTTATTCGAAATATTAAAACCAAAAAGGTTTTGGTTGTACTGAAATTTTCTTTAACTCGCTTAATTATATATCTTTGATTGATCACAGTTATCAAAACGTATTGTACTTGTCTTGTTTATGCAATTTATGCAACATTGGTGTGATAAATTTAACAGCCGTGTGTTCTGTTAAAAGTTATATTTTAAGTTTTTCAGGCCCGTGATCACTTAAAGTTGAGGTCATAAAATAATTTTGAAAACATCAAAAGTTATCATAGGAAAAAAATTGAAAAACAAATGAATATAGACATGGCCATGTAACAAGCCCGGTTTTGGTGAGACTGAGAACATTTTATTAGCATTCAAATGCTACAAACAATTGCTTTTACATCCCTACATTACAAGATGCAACGAGGTTCTCTATCGATCCCCAACATTATCATTAGGGCAACTTTTACTTCTAATATCTTTAAATTTGTAACATTCAGATGTATTGATTGATAGTGTTTAACGCCATTTACAGCACTCTTTCAAAATCTTAGTAGCCATTTTTTCGTGGCAAAAAGAAACCGGATTGTACGGAGAGAACTTTCGACAAGAAAATTACGTTCTATTCAGGATTCGAGTTGTATGCACCTGTCACTGGCAGTGTTGACAGACTAGAGATTGCAAATGGTTAACATATTAAACTTCTTAGAGCTGTCGGCACCGATGCCATCAGAAACGTTACGAAATAGTAAATGAATGTTAAAAAATATATTTACAACATTCTACCCTAAACAAGAATATTCAATGGGATTTCTACATCTCAATTTCTTTCTTATCATTTGAATTTAATGATGCAAAATGTAGTTAGAATCTGAAATCAAGAAGTCATAAGGTACAATCAAGCTGCAATAAAATATGCATTAAGCAAACAAAAAGTCGAAAGAAATTATAAATGAAAATAGAAATAATGATAATTGCAATTACCCAACTTATAAATTAAATCTGTGTAATGGTTCAACTGCACCGGAATATACTTCACATATTCATTTACCTTGGTAATTAAAGCCATTAAGTCATACAACGTTATAGTGTTACAAAGAACAAAAATATTACGTATCAACAAATATTATGATAAAAGGTACAAGTATTTTAGTAACTGATTAAACTGGAATGATGAAATGAGTTCAAAGTTGATATATTATCAACCATGGGGTATATATTCATATATAAACGTATTATAGCGTTATATTTTTTTTTATAAAAGCGTAAATATTATAATCTTTATTTTTTAGATGTATGAAACGAGTCAATTTTACAAAATAATAATGTATACGATGATGATGATGATGATGATGATGATGATGATGATGATGATGATGATGATGATGATGATGATGATGATGAGGAGGAGGAGGAGGAGGAGGAGGAGGAGGAGGAGGAGGAGGAGGAGGAGGAGGAGGAGGAGGAGGAGGAGGAGGAGGAGGAGGAGGAGGAGGAGGAGGAGGAGGAGGAGGAGGAGGATTATGAGGAGGAGGAGGAGGAGGAGGAGGAGGAGGAGGAGGAGGAGGAGGAGGTGTGTCACAACGTCTGCAGAACGCAATTGATGCCAGTGTGTTTTAAAATCAATTCATTGATGATTTGTTTCAGATTTTATTCGAATAATGATGAGAAATATGAGTTATAATCAAACCTATCGATACAATACAGTATTCAAAACATTCAGTTTAAATAAAGTGTTGACGAAATTAGATTCAAGGAAATATATCCTGATTATCGTTTTTTATATATAATTGTTTTATTTATGGACTGTCATCAACTTTTAGGTTTCGAATCGGCAAAAGATAAAGTATAGTTGTAGACCCGAAACACTGACAATTTTTGTAAGGGAAAAATAATAAACAAAATATCTGTAACTGTCTTTAGTCTTTATTAGTAAAAACGATCCATACTTAAACAAAATGAAATCAGGTCAACAAATACAATACTGCAGTAATAAGTTATGTGTGTTTACATAATAGCCTTGTTATATAAATTTTAACGCTCAAAATTGACTAAATTGTTACACATCATGAAATGTATTATAAAACTATTAACCTTGCAAATTGGTCAAATTAGATAACTAGTAAAGATTTTTGGGAACTTTCTTTTTTTTTATGTATCCTTTCTCCAGAAATGTATTTGAACTGACAACAATTGAAATCAGTTATAGCCGAGATTATCCAAATTGGCCCTGTTAACTTGTAATGTCGTTGTCTTAATGTTCAGTAAGTCTCTGTAATTGACCAATTTGACAGGGACAGTTTCACATCTAATGATGTACTAAGGTGGAGTTAAGGAGTTTTTGTCCGATTTTCGGACTCCTTGAGTTGTTTTTCTACAATACAACGCAAAATAATTTGCCTCATAACCCCCATTTCCTTTTTCATGTAAGATTTTAAATGTTCATAAGAGGTCATTTATCAAAATTTAAGCAGGTCCTAGATTTCTTTTTTTCGATGTGAGACCAAAAAGAATTCTGATGCAAATATAATGTAAAACTATGAGTCAGCCTTTATGCACCATTTACTAGTATTAAAAATCAAATATCTCGAAAGGAGCTCCATGACCTATCAATATTCGAAGCATACTTTGTTTTAACTATGCTCCTCCGAATTATTGTATCAATTTCAAATTCTAAATATTTTCATTTCATCTAAGTACATCCTTAATGCACTGAACTGGTTAAGAAGTTTAATAAGCTCATTGAACATAAGCTTGAACGCTGAAAACGTTCTTTCGAAAAACGTCAAAATTTTAATTGTTTATGGGAAATATCATGTAACGCTCATTAAAAACAATATCGTGCGCAATGTCAAAGCCAGATACGATCGATCGAATCAGCAGAACCACATTGCAAGTTAGTGAAATACATTTGAAAACTAATAAGAGCAAATTTAGTGAGCACAAATCTTGAAATCGAATGCCTTAATTAAATCATATGTATTACGCCTTAAATTTAATAAAGTAATACTATCTTATTGATTAATTTTGGCGTTTGCAAATATAAAACTAACAAATTAACGGTACATTTTTACGTTGTAAATTATGATTAGAATTATATTTTTCATTTCTTATCACATATAATACTAGAATTGATAAAAGCTGCCATCTGTCTCTACATGATTGATGGCTCTCCATAAAGTTTGACGAATTATTATTAATTTTAACATAAATGCTCATTTCGAATGACAAGCGGGATGAAAAATTATTAAAAGGAGATATCAAGACTTAAAGCCAAACAACAAATGATAAGATAGCCTGTTGGTGTTCTGTTAATTAAACTGTAATATATTATATTTGTTTAGTACGGAAGCCGATAAGGTCCATTAAAAAACAATTCTGTCGTAATAACGACATAACATGTCATAATTTCGACATAACATGTCATAATTTCGACATAAAGTGTCGTTATTACGACATCGCTTTGTCGTTATTTCGACATATCATGTCGTTATAAAGACATAGATATATGTATTATGATTGCTAAGAGACTAAATGACACAGAAAGTAACAAATATAGGTCATATTAATGACTCCAATAATAAGAAAAGCCCCAGCATAGTCAGCTATAAAAGAGGTACGAAAGATACCAGAGCGAGAGTCTCCGAAATGCTGTGTGGCAAACAGGGTTATTAATTAATGATTAGCTCCCTTGGTAAAACTCCAAATTTCATATTTAATGTATTTCATTGTTAAATAATTTACTTGAAGCTTAATAAGTATATATTTGTTAATTGCATAGCTTTTGCTATTTGAATTCTTTGGTTCCAGATATTTATTTATATTGTAAAGTCTAATATTTGCATCGTTGCAAAATCTTTGGTTCCCTTCTGTAAAAAAACTTATATATTTTATAGATCCCATTCTAGTTTTTCAATTACAATTCTTGGAAGGGCTGTAAAGCCAGTTCAGGTCGATATAAACTTCTTTATGTTGGAAGAATAATATGTGGAAATGAATGAGGACTGACAATCAGTCCTACGATGGCAAGCTAAGCTTTCCACCCCCCTTTAATTTAGCGCAAACTACTTGGCTACTTGGGATAATGGTGAATTGAAGTATTGATTGCTCTCTTTCTTCTTTCAAACGTTGGGCACGATGTTCCTACAGTACAACGTTACACCTAAAATGCGGCGTCGACTTCGATTAATTTTTGCAAGTTTTATTCGGTTTTTTATATGTTGGTTGATTCTGGTTCTGTTCGTTTTGTGATGTTATTTTATCATAAATTACCTCAAGTTGTGGAAATCGATTTGATAATGTTAACCCTTTGAGTTATTTCAACTGAAAGTGCAGTACTGTTGCAAGTTATGTAGAAAAGGAAAGATGGGACGGAAGTATATGTATACGGTTTTCCATAAAACTTTTATCATAGGATATTCAACTTTCAAGGTGCATATCATCTGTCATTGTAAAATTCCTATATCTTAATTCAACCCCATTTAAAATATATCTGACATTCTGCAAGTAAATCGAACATTTTTACCCTTGTTTAAAATTGAATAGAATTGTATTTCCCCTGGATGTCGAAATACACTCCTTCAATTACTTGAACCTTGGCTTGAGAATTATTTACAAAGTCATCTATAGTGTTTAACTTCTGATATACATTTCAAAATATAGTAATCTACTCCTGGATCGTCCGCGAAAACGGCTAATATAATCCCGGGTTTTTATTAATTCGATGAAACAGTTTTCGTCACTGTTTGGGATTCGTCTTTCAATTTATATTGACGAAAAGTTCCGGCTTCGCTAGTACAGAAATAACTTTCAACACGACAGTTATAACATGCATAGCAGGACAAATCGCGAAGTAAAACATTCCGTGAACTGATATTAAGTCTTTTAATATTGGTGATTGCACCTTACTGAAGTGACGACTTTAAATGATCTATTTCGGAGTATATCCTCAACATAAATTTCAATTCGCATTTTACAATTAGAGGACTGTCTTGGTGTCTCCAATTTGTCTTTGCAAAAGTTGGACGAAGTTCATGTAATGAGATTTTTTCCCCATTTCATCATTCTTTTAAATAAATCGTTAAAAGCTACAAACGATTAATAAAAAATGCAAAATGTAACCTGTGTCGAACCTTTGCCCCTGGGCGGAGTCTATAGCAACATGCACTATTCTTTTTTTTTCGGCAGCAATCATCAACCCCTTTTTTTTTAAATTTCATAACAAGATTTGTTTTAATTATCATGAACATTTAATTGAAACTTTAGCACATGTAACGTCGGAAATTAGCGTCTTTCGGATTTTAGACATCTTCAGACGTCTGAACAAATTGGCTACCGTTTTGTAATGTGTAGAAGCATTCCTTTAAGACCCAAATATTTAGTTAATAAGACAAGAATCTTGGCACATTTTACTCTTCGTGTATCTAACTTTTGTTTTGATCAATTATAAAAAATACGCGTTAACTGCTTTGAAAAATGAAATATCAACTTGGACAAATGGCTACCGTTTGAAAAACGACTGTGTAGAGAAGATTTTATTGAAACAGCAATATTTTAACTCACGAACAATGAGGCAAATATTTGTTCTTTTGTTAGATATAATTATTGTGTACAGTCTTACTCTTTTTATTCATTTTTTGCTATATCTACTTATAAAATCCACTTTCAGTCGTTGAGTTAACGAAAAACGTCGTTGGACATTTTCCTTATTCCAGCTCAATATGCAGCCACCGAGTCAAATGAAATTTGACAAAATAACGGCTTTAACGCCACAAAGAACCGACACATTTTGTTGTTCCTGCTAAGAATTAAGAAGATCAGAGAATAAGAAATAGGATCACTATACATAAGTGTTAAAACAGTTTTTCATAAATGCTACGTTGGACATCCGTTTTTTTCACATACATGTAGCTTTGTTATTTCAATCCTCAAATATACAAGATATTACTTCGTATATAATCAAGAGCTGTAAAAACATAATTTAAAAAATATCTTGAATTTGTTTTAATATTGGTTCGTGTTTTCAAACATTTTTATTTTGTTTTGATGATGAAATTTCGAAGATTCTGTTTTAAATCCTAGGGGTTGTAAGAACATCGTGCAACGTTTGAAAGAGGAAACAGTGCAATCAATATTTCACTTAACCCTTATTACAAGATGGCATGTAGTTTGCGCTTATTTAAAGGAGGTGGAAAGCTTGGCTTAACAAATATATACTTATTAAGCTTCATGTAAATTGTTTAACAATGAAATACATTAAATATGAAATTTGGAGTTTTACCAAGGGAGCTAATAATTAATTAATAACACTGTCTGCCACACAGCATTTCGGGGACTCTCCCTCTGGTATTTTTCATCCCTATTTTATAGCTGACTATGCGGGGGCTTTTCTAATTATTGGGGCATTATGATGACCTATAGTTGCTAATTTCTGTGTCATTTAGTCTCTTGGCAATCATAATACAAATTCTTTTATATATATAGCGATGTCGTTTAATATTCCGACATAGCTATGTCCTTAAAACGACATAGTGACGTCGTTATTACGACTTCTTATATCGAAATTACGACATTACTATGTCGTTATAACGACTTGTTATGTTGAAATTACGACATGGTATATCGAAATTACGACATGCTATGTCATAATTACGACATTATTGTTTTTTGAATGGCCCTTATCGGCTTCCGTAGTTTAGGACTACAAGCATTTATAGATTGCGCACAGTGGATACATCAAAACGAACAAAACATACTATAGCTGGTATCTTAAATTGAACAAGTTTGTTGCTGAATAATTCTGCAAACATCTATGCTTCTGTTATCGGGAAATCGTGTATGAACTCTCACAGTGATTTGAAAAATAAGGATACATGCCAGTCTTATTATTTAGTACGTCAGAAAAAAAAAATTACAAAAAATACTAAACTCCGAGGGAATTTCAAATAGGAAAGTCCCTTATCAAATACCAAAACCAAAATAACAGATTTCTTATTCCTGACTTGGTACCGGCATTTTCTTATGTAGGAAATGGTGGATTAAACCTGGTTTTCAAGCTAGCTTTACCTCTCACCTGTATGACAGTATGAAAAAGAACAGGATAATTTTGATTTATTTCTAATTTTACTGTCAAATATATTTGTATCTCCTGATTATATATGATCGTTTTTGTAGTTGAGTTATTGTCTTTAACGATAATTCAATGTATCCTTTTTCATTGTACATGTCTCATTAAAATGTCAGTCTTATTTTATGTCATTATTCAAGTACAAGCCGGGTATTTAACAAAGGCATATACGTACATGGTGGTAATCCTAGTTGTAAGAGTCGAAATCTTCTACTGGTATCTCCAAACTAATTATTACATTAAAAGGTTTAATAATGTTGCACAATTTGAGCATTTTGAAAATTTATGTCTCTTCGGTGATGCTCACGGCAAAATATTGAACAAAATATTAATTTTAAATCAAACTTTTTAAAGAGCAGATATACAATGCTACCTTAGGGGTTAAAATATATAGTCCAAAAGCTGTACAGGGGATAAGAGTACAGCGATAATAAAAGCTAAATAGAATTAACAGCATTACATATAAATTGATATGAAGCGCTTTCAATCCTCGAAGCCTTTATTTTGCTTCTTTATTCTTTCATTTCACTTTATGCTAAATATTTGACGTTCTCTTACTTAATAATTTAAAATTTGTAGACTGTGATGTTTACTGCATCGATCGTGAGATAACTGATACAATAAAAACAATAAGGTATGCATCATAGTTTGACTAATATCTAGAAATTGACCATGAAGGGCGGATCAAAAAAAAAATCGGCTTCCCTACTGCAAGCTTTCATTGTATTTGTTGCAACAACTGAATACTGAAGATATTTCTCTAATTTGATTTCAATTGTCGTATCGACAATCTCGTCGTTTTCCCCTGAATGTGTCATATCACAGGTTATTTACCCATATGAACAACACGAAGGATGAACACATTTGGAACAGGATCAGCTAACCCTTCAGGAGCTCTTCATCTCGCCCCTAGTTTTGGGGTTGGTTCGTGTTGCTCAGTCTTTGTTTCCTATGTTGTTCCGTGTACTGTTGTTTGTCTGTCTTTTTCAGTTTTTAGAATATTTTTTGAATGCAGTTTATTATCGATCTGTAAATGTAAATGACAACTACTGAATAATTTGAACATAGTCTTAACAAAACCTCATTGACTGCAAGCCAATGTTCTGAATTTACTGCAGTTGATATATCTGAAAATTTACTGAACAAAAAATAGAATCATTTATTCTTCAGTCTATCATGAGCTGTTCCTATAAAAATGACCGTTTCAGACTAACCGTTGTTTACTAGTCATATAAGATTTAAAAAAATCTAAAAGGGAACAGGATGTGCAAATATAACTTAACAATATGACAAACCAACTTTGTAATTTTCACTCAATGGCATGATCAATTGCAGACAATTAATATTAATCAACATAGTGATATAAAAGTTTGTTTTCAGCTAACAAAGAATGTTTTTGATTAATAAGTAAAAGTATCGGTTTTGGTTATCAAATCGTTTGCATACAATGGCAATGAGGCGATATAAGTTTTTAAAAGCAATTAAATTTTAGAAATTAAAGGCTTTTTTTAATGATTATATCACAATAAACTCACCATAGATACCAGGATTAACTACACACTGATTTGAAAATATAATATTTTATGTTAATTTCAAACAGTTTATATAAGAGACAAAATACTATGTTTATCTAGATAGGATTGTTAATAAATATCAACAAGCATGCAGGTTGCGGCTTTGAAACTATCAAAAATAATTTATATAATTAATCGGTTTTTACACAGTGCAGTCATAAAATTTGAAAAACACTAAAACATTGTGAATATGTCATTTAAAGTATTTGATAAAACACAAAAACAATATATCAAACACAGTGTCGGAAAGTACATTTTGTGTACTCAAATGGAAAAAAAATTATCATCCCTGATTTTTTCCTAATTTTTGAAAGATCGTACAATTAAACTTTTCCCCCTAAAATATACAATGTAGAACGTATATTGTACATAATAGGTTATTCTTAATTCTGTGCTTAAAAGTTTAAAAAGTGTACAGTAAAATACTGTCAAATACAAAATTTAAATGCATACATTAATGATTCATTATTGCTGTATGATAATTAAACTCATCATATATACCAGATTGAAGTTTTATGTTCACGTCAGACGCGCGTTTTGTCTACAAAGGACGACGCATCAACGACGTCCGAATAAAAAAATGTGAAAGGCCAAATTTAGTACGAAGTTAAAGAGAATTGAGGACCAAAAATTCCTAAAAGTTGTGCTAAATACAGCTAAGGTAATATATTCCTGATCGAGGTAGAAAAGCCTAAGTACATAAAACTTCAAAATATTGTTTTCAATTTATTTTTAATTATGAACATATCTATGATAACTTAAGTCAACACAGAAGTGCTGACTACTGCGGTGGTGATACTCTCGGGGGGAAATAAATCTCCACCTGCAGTGGCATTGACCCAGTGGTTGTAAATAAACTCATCATAGATACCAGAATTGAAATTTTATATTCACGTCTGACGCGCATTTCGTATAAAAACAGACTTTATGAAAGTAACGGGCAGTTTGATATGTAAGACATCAATTAAGTTCTTCACTTATAACTTCGTTGTTGACTATATATCTTTGTTTAACAATGATACTTTTCAAATATTGTACCTTAAATAATTTTTTGCATTCCTGTCATTTAGGTTTGGGTTATATCGATTATCCTTGATTCAAGTTAACTGATCAATAAATATTATCAGATTATTACAGGGCATTTTTCATATCGCAATACTGCTCTTGGGCTGATATTGAACATAGGGCTGATATTGAACATAGGGCTGATTATACATGCGATATGAAAAATGACTTGTTATGATTTTTTTATCATATGCTCCAACAATGGAGAAAAATAACAGCTAGATTCATATATTTATCCTCTTACGTGGTCCCCAAATAGAAGTTCAAAGAGTGAAAAGTTCACGGACGTTAGACTCCAAATTTAGTTTATTCGATATAAAATCTTTATATAAAGTGCTTCAACAGAGAAGAAAAATATTTCAATATGCACAAATCGACAAGAACAAAAATTCAACAATATACATAATGAACACTGTTTTGAAAAGTCAACTTCTTTAAAGTAACTTTCAAAATTATGTTAGAAACTTTTAAAAAGTTCATTTATTTAATAATTTATTTGTTTTTAGGTCTTTCCACCTTTCCATGGAAAGACCTTCTGATTTTGTTCTAATTGTTATTATTATTTTTTTTTTTTTTTATTCTTCCGCCTAATTTTTTTTTTGCGTAGTATTGATGTTTCAAAAGATGTCGCTTAGATATTTAAGTATAGTTTATACACTTTTAAAACTGACAACTGCGTAACCAAATACTTTACGTTGTAAGAGTTATCTCCCCTAACACTGTTTTTCTTGTGACCACTACTCCTTCGCAACCGCAAAAGATTACGACAAATTTATTTTACCAAAATTGCTCGTTACATCTTCAGGATAAGGATATTCATTTGGACCGTAGCTATACGGAGACTCCATATAAGATATTCCCCCCTTTTTTTTGCTTCAAATGATATTCATTTCTAACTGATAAACCATAAGTGATAGAGACCTAGGGTCTTTTGATTAAAGGTCCTTGGTAAAAAAAATGAAAATGAGGTCAAGGTCAAATTCTAATTTCAGACTTTGGCTTATTTTTACTGATTTTCATAAACCGTACTTAGAATAATGTGTAAAGTGATATAACTCATTCACCATACATATCACAGACCTAGGGTCTTTTTTTTAAGTCCTTGGTTTATGACCTTGAAATTAAGGTCACGGTTATAAGCAAATTGGACTTTGACCTTTGCTTTTAATACATGTTTATGCATGATAAAGCCATAGGAATTAAAATTTAAACTGAATTGTAATGTTTTCATATCAAAACATATTGTTAGTGGTGGAAAGACCTTCAATTGTTTTCTGAACAACTTGTTTTTAATCTTTTGTTTGTTATTTTTCTTATTGTTTTACACAATATACTTTCCAGTATCCAAATAATTGTTTTGTACACTACTTCGTAAATTAATGTTTTTCACTGAAAACGTAGCATTGATGTGAATTTTCCGCAATTTGCTGTGTATCACCGGAATGCCATGCGATAACGTTACAGAAAGGCATAAACTTTTCATATCAGCCCGCTAAGCACCAATTCGAAATATATTGAATTTACGTTAATTTAATGCTATTATCATACAGTAAAAATCATATGTTATTTAGTCTAAGTATATGATAAGAGTTACTATCACATATAACAATATTATGAATATTGAAAAAGCTAAACGTGGCTGCTTATTTATGCATCATACACATCCAAACGTACGCCTAACTTTACAATTGGTTATCTGCTGGATGTCAGAAACCAGATGATTATTTTTCTACATTCAAACATGTGGATGTAGTTTCGTTTAAAACATATATATTTCACCTAATAACAAATCTAACTGTCTCTCATACAAGTAAATTCATGATACGGTATAATCTTTAATATTTTAGTTCATTAATCGTGTTACAATATAGATATCGCCGAAACAGAAATGTGTTGTATTTCGCGTGACCAAGAGCTCTCATGGCCTTGAAAACAAGCATTAGTTGAGTTAACAACCATTTAAGTCGAATGTTTATAGAAAAATTCTAAAACAAGTAGTGTAGCATTAAAAAAAATGTATACATATGCCTTATCTGAATTTAGCAACGATTTTGCATTATTGTAAAGTCTTGTTAGGCGGACATTGTAACTGTGAAACATGATTTACGAGGTAATGACATGAATTTATGAATTAGTCGATTGTTAAATGCATAGTTATACAAGTTATTGATATTACATCAGAGTGATAAAAGATTAAGCATGAGTTTATATGTGAACGATGATGTATGAATGAGGTTTTCCAAGCCTATTCTAGATTATCGGTCACTGTTAAGTGTATATCCGCTGCTATGAAACGGTTTGATTTATTACAAGCAAAAACAGTTTCATTACTTTCTGCTAATCACTTAAGTATCTTTTTCACTTTGCTTTTAGAAAATGCAACATGTCAGATTTTACTTCACACATTTACTACCTTGATATTTTCTGTAAAAGCAACACATTACTAATTGTCAAATGTATATTTCACGGCAATGCGTAATTTAATGTACGGCAATAAATAATAAAAACAACATCGTTGTACTTAGAACTGTAATACTTTTTCATATTGGAGCTAATGCATGTAATTAGTTTAAGTCGAACGGCGATATTTGAAATTGAAATCTAACAGTTTTATATTTTTTTAGTTATCACTTAAGTATCTGTTGCACACTGCTTTTTAAAAAAGTGTAACATGTCAGATATTACTTCAAACATTTTCTACCTTGAAATTTTCTTTGAAAGCAAAACATTAATACTTGTCAAAGGTATGTTTTGCAGCTATGTGAATATGAAAGGTACCGCAGTAAACAACCAAAACAACTGCGAAGTACTCAGAACTATACTATCTTATTTCTAAACTAATCCATGTTATTATAGTTCAAGCCAAAAGACATTTAAATTGTAATAAGAATTAGGCAGGCATTGCTTAGTTGAACTGTTGATATTCTTAAATCAAAAATAGATTAAATACATGTAACTGAGACGGGAACACATTGTAAATAACTGATAGCTGATTAACTATTTTGCACTTGAAAGAGTTGCAGTAAGCTATATAACACAATCCATTTGTAATTATTTTATTTTTTACTTCAAGACGTCTAATGTGTTTTAGATTGCATCAGTGTTGGTCTCTCAGTAGCAGTTAACTATATAATACTTGTATCGTAGATGATGTAACACAGGTTCAAGTAATACTTTACTAAATAAGATATCAACAATGTTCACAGTTACTAAGTCAAGCTAAACAAATTGAAATTGAAAACGTAAAAATCAAAAAGCTCTATAATCTTAGTAACATTGGCGATTGTTCTTCAGACTAAAGTTTTACCGTCAACGTCATTTGTACTAGATGTACTTACCTGATTTTGTGGAATGACCGGGGCAAACTTAAATATACAATACAGTAATATTTTAAGCTTATTTCAAACTAAAGCTACATTGATTTATTTCATGTTTGACACATATTATTTTAAAAGAGTTGCAGTACGGTATATAACATAATCCATTCACATATTACCATTTTTGACTCCGCAGTATATACTTTTTCCAATTATTCTACAGTAGGTCTTTCGGTCCTCGATCAAATTTAAGAAGTAAAATAATTCTCACTATTAGAACAATTTAAAGAAAAACAACGTTTTCCGTAGATTTGTATTTATATCATGTATATATCAAACACGCAAAAGTTTTGTTATTTCCATGAATTTCACTGAGTGTAAGTTTGATTTTACTGCATTTAGTTGCTCTTACTTGACCGAGTACTAGAATTTCCGATTACAAAATACATGTTAGTATCCTGTCGAAAATGCGAGGTGAAAAGTCGGTAATATGAAAATCGTCTATTGATTTGAAATCCAAAACTGAGATGCGCCGACAGGAAGATACAACAGTGTATAATACTGTGGTTAAAATGTATAAATATTCTGCATTAACGTCAATAAATATCAAATTATACTTGGAAGTAAAAGAGATAGAAGTGAAAAATATAAAAGATTTTGAACAATTCACAAGAAAGGTGCAATATTTTGAGTTAATAGCATAAGACAAAACGTGATTTATAAAATGAATATCCCGTACATTTTACTAGGTGTTTTTTTTTTCGAAAGAAGGACGTCAGCAGCTTTCAACAAATAAGGCACATTAATTAAACGAGTAATTTAAGCCGGATTGCGAGTTAAGAAAAAGAAAATTTGCAAATGAATTAGATATTCACAAAAACTAATATGTGTTTATATACTAGCTTATATCATGATGTTTCTAAACTATAAGTAGTATACCCAAAATTGCGTTAAACTGCACTTCAATGTTTAACGTTTGCACAATAATAAAAACGTCTAGACTGATTAATTAGGACAATATTTTCCCAAGAAAGCATTTCCTGGATTGGCAATTAAAGAGTCAGTCCATTTTACTTTCATTGTCTAATAATTCCTCTACAATTGTCCAAAAAACAAACTATTAAAGGACGTGACATTTAAGCGCTAGGTTGAGAATGCAATTAAATGTCATTTGATTCTATCTTTACCTTGCTTCGACTGTTAAAGGGGCACTAGCTGTCAAATTCATTGTAACCGATTTGACTCAAATTCTCATGTTTGGTTTATAACAATGTAAAACATTTATCCAAACTATCAAAAGTCTAAAATAAACAGTTTACAGAGCATGGGGTAGATAATATATAGGTTCGTTTCGTGTGTATTTTAGTCCAGACGCCATCTAATTAACTATCGATTTGACCTCAGATGACCATATAAGCGATGTAAACAAAAATAAAGATACGAATAGATTAAACCAACACGTGCAATTGCATTTTTATAGGTCTGTTTGATTTTATCTTATAGATTAAAAATAGATGTTTCTCATTGTTTTTAACCATATAAGAATGATTTTATGTGCATCGAATTAGTAATCAAATGATTTACCGTAGTTTCACTTTCATTGTTGACATTCTTTTTCTTTAAATAACCAGTACACGTACAATGCATGCGTTGTCAATCTCTAGCTAGGGGTTAACTTAAAGTTCACATGAATACCGGTTAGAATGATGATGACGTTTTCACTTGCAAGTGAATCAGTCAAAAATTATGTTTAATCGCTTATTTCAACAAAATTAAAGGAAATTGATTGCTAAAAGCAAATTATTATTTCATTATTCCAATTTGATTAATGATTGATCTAAAAAAAATCATACTTTATTTTTTTATATATATCGTAGCTAGTGCCCCTTTAAAACTAGTGGCTTGGAAAGTACAAATGTAGATTCGATTCTGAAAAACACTAAAAATTGATCTTTACTATATAGTATATTGCTCCCAATATATAAAAAAATTGACTCATTAATGATTTTGTTATTAGAGATGAAATATAATGAATATTTAACAATTTTTTGAATTTGCATCAACAATTTAGAGTTGACCAAAGTCGTTCATAATTGTTTACACATACATCTATCCAAGTATTCAATCTATCACTATATTTGATCCCAATCCACTGGTGACTACTAACAAACTTTTTGACCCAATGCACTGATATGATACTATAAGGTTTGATTAACCGTGTTAATACTGGAATTGAGTCGCATCCTCATCAACTGGCATTCGACCAATATGCTACTTTGAATGAAAAATGAGACCAAACTCATAAATGATGTTCCCTTGAATAACTTTTTTTTTGTAACTAACAAGTTATTATATGTTATCCACAAAACACCAATGGTAGTCGCTCTGCTTTAAAAACAACTTATTATCATCATTAACCGTGTTAATACTGGAATTGAGTCGCATCCTCATCAACTGGCATTCGACTAATATGCTACTTTGAATGAAAATGAGACCAAACTCATAAATGATGTTCCCTTGAATAACTTTTTTTTTTGTAATCAACAAGTTATTATATGTTATCCACAAAACACCAATGGTAGTCGCACTGCTTTAAAAACAACTTATTATCATCATAAATGACTGTCTTCTTGAGAACCAATTAATCAGGTTTTTGTGTGCGATCTACAGACTTGGGTCAGAAAAGCTGATTGATCGAAATATCTTTTTTTGACCCAAGTTAGTAAGGATATGAAACGATTATCATGTTAGTACATATTTGGGGCGAAACAGTACGGTTCATGTGAATTGGACTACACCTAAAAATGTACAAATTTAAGCATTATACATGATATAAGTACTATGATGCTGTTCTGTACATCGTTACTATATCAAGTTTAAAAGAAAGGTTGTATAAATTTAATTGTTTACAAAAACATTCAGTAATTACTTCGTGTGTTACTTGCTGGGTTTAGATGTCGTACATTAAGAAAATCTGTTATCTGTTACTTTAAATATGTTGGTCGTAACGCTGAACATCCATTTTTGTGTATTACTGCGTTTTAATAGGAAGATCTATTGTGATTATACTGGTTGACGATAATAGGTCTTCATATTAGAATTATATTTTGTTTTAAAAATATCTAATATCTTAACGTTAAAAGCCGTCTTCCTTACAGTTTGATAAGGAAATTACATCAATATGAACGTTTTCTTGCAACCTTTACACCTCAACATGTTAATTTATTCTAAACAAATAATTGAAATGGATAGAACTAAAATTTATTTGCAATATTCAGTTCACCACTTGTATAATCGGTTTTAGCATTTACTTATGTTGGTATGCCATATTTTATTTTAGATTAATTGAGGGCCAAAACTGATAACCTTTACAATCCATATATTTGAGGAAAAACAACGTTATTCATGTTAATAATTGGGGATTATTTAATCAAGGAACTGTGCAGTTCATCATGACGATCATAATAAAAATAAAATTAAAATAAAAGAAATGAACAGCGTGATCAACTACTGATTACCGAGACATTTTAGAGCTGCTAAAACATGGATACTGATACTTCTTCTATGTACAAAAAGCAATTTCAGGACCGCATAAAATGTTTGTACTAATATAATAAAAACAACTAAATTGATATGCTAAAAGCTTTGTTTATTCAATAACATCTTTACAAAGCAATTGAACACCATTTAATACAACGAGATATATCATTTAATGTTTTAAAAATGATCCCAAGGACAATGCCATATCGAGGCAAATTGACACAATCAATAATGGATGTAAAAACTATAACAGAAACCAAGACAAGTGTAAAAAAGACTCGTCTAACACAAAAGCTTGCATAAAACGTTAAAGCTTATGCAATACATGACCCTTTCCCTATCAGTCGTAAATATTCTTATGTTTACATGTCATGGTATTCAATGTACTATGATGCAATGAATAATCAGACAGGCTAAGAATAATGACGTTTTCAATGTTTTATTGCATCGAGAAGACAAATTTTTCTCCAAATAGAAATAATTTTCGTATAAAAGGAACAATTAATGTAACTGAAACTGTTTTCCCAATAAATTCTTTTTGTAAAAATATTTGTTCTTCATTCTTCACATTTACATATTTCATCTTGCAAATACAAAATCTACTCTTTAAATTAAAACCCAACAGACACAATAGCATCTGCCCAAAACGCTCCTAGTCTAGAAAAAGTTACCATTGACTATCACAAATCTGCCAGAAACATCCAAACCGTATATAGAAATACCGTATCGAACACAGCCCGAAGTATCTGAAACTAAAATGAAAGTACTATTAAGTTATAAATTGATTGAACTCTTATCGGTCGTTGTACTTGTGTGAGCAGATGTCATTTTGAACAATCTTGTGCATTGCCAAAAGTACAAATAGTGCAAAATAACGATTTGCTTTTTATGGGAAAGTATTAAATTAGATTTATCATCTTTTGCATCTTAATATGCACATCGAGTTGCTCTAGGTTCTAAAGTTTAATCAGATTGTTCCATAGTCCAAATATAAGATTAATACAAGACCATCAGGTAAACCTGTCGTGGCATTCTCCTTACAAATGAGAACATGTGGGGTCGGGTAAGAAAATGTTAGTTAAATATCTTAAATACTGGTCTGAATCTGAAGAGCATGTGTCACTATCCTGCGCCATTGTGCGACAGAAACAATAATTTGAATAATATTATATATCGTGAATAAAATCACTTTTTTGCTGAATATGTATAGTCGAACATTTTTTGTATTATGAGTTCTCTCTACTTTCTAAGTTTTCCCCATTTAATTGCAACAACTGCTGAAGTAATAGGGCTAACGATTTCCGCTTTATTGGTCTAGTTCAAAACTTGTCTTGCTGTATATGGTTTCCCTCGAACACCTTTATTTATTTTTAGCAAAACACGTAAACAAATGTAAAAAAAAGTGTGCTCTATTGCAATTTATCATTATACGAATAAGATGGGATAAGACTACAAAAAAAGAAACGTTCCATCAACACCAAATGACGATACAATTTATAGCTTTAAGTCACCGTGCCAGCTACAAAAATAAGCAAAACTAATATTGCATACCAAGTTATAAAAGGCCACAACACGAAAAGTGTTAAACTACAATTTATTTAATCGATTTCTTTTTACCTTATTTACATGTATGTATAAAACATTCCTTGACGTCTAACTTTTGACAGGCATCAACCAAATGTGCGACCCCCTTCTTCTAAACTAGGGCAGTATTGTTAAAGGGAAACTTCGCAAAAAAATCAAAAATTGATATTATGTTCATTCTGTATAAAAATGCTCAAATTCATAGATATTAAAGTTTTATTCCGCTAGATAAGCGATCACCATCGATTTTAAATTTAGAGTATTAATTCTCTGCGTTCCGCCATTTTGTCCTTCTTTCCCGATTAATGCAACGATATGTCTATAAACCACAATGAAACAAAACTACAGTAACCGATGTAGTCGCAATTGCGTGTCGATATCTTGTCAATCGTTCGGTTGTTTTATCCGACTAACTAACCATGGTCTGTTGTTTTTAAACTTGATATTTGAATTAGGTGAAAAGTCAAAGTTGAAATCATAAATAAGTGTTCCGTGAAAATTGTTTTCGAAAATCTAATTTGTTCATAATTCTTTAAAGTAATAAACTGTTTTCAAATAAATTTTGATCTTCCCTCTTCTGATCACCAGCATGGCTAAAGGTATTACCTCCAAAGGTATTGTGAGGGTATTGTGACACGTCCAGGTATTCAAGCGATTTCCTGTCGGGCTTGCAAGTTCACGCATCGTTTCACTTCTGCAGGTATTGATCAGTGTACACGGCTGATAACATTTAACTTTCCATTTTGAACTATCAGATTTATAATATACAACTCTGTCTTACTTGTCATTACCAAACTCATACGCTTGTTTATAAATAACATTTCTGGTGTAAAGAATATTATTCATAAAAATATAAATAATACCCAAAAAATAAGATTTGATGAAATTAAAATCTATTTAAATATTTTTTCCAAGGGTGAATTTGGGAAAATGTAATATATACTCATTGTCAAAAGTGAAGGACAGATTGGAACATACCAGAAATATTGATTTAAAAAAATGTACGCACTTGCCGACGATTCGTTTATACGACTGGATAGAAAGTTACGGAACTATAGCGCAATTTAAAATATATACATGTATACATTGAACATAAGAAAAAAACATATATTTTGAATAAATAGGGGTAAAAGTGTTGTAAATAGACTAGTCCACGTATGCCAACAGTATGTAATCATCGAATGTCGATAGACTATTGTATACAAGAAGAAGAAGAGAACCCATTTGATTTAAATACAGGTCGATGTATAACTTTTGCTTTGGTTCATTGAAGTTGTGGACATAGTAAAATCACAGATTTATATTTCAATAAGATTGTTCTCGAACAAAGGAAGGAATTCGTCATCACAATTGTTATATATGCCACTGGACGAACACTAATTATCCCGAAGGGATGTGAATATTTTGCTGGGAAACTTTTGAGTATCAGAGTTTCAAATTAATTTCGGGATTTTTTTTTTTTCTTGGTATTCAATAACTGAAAAAAGAATAAATTACTTGTCCGCTAAATAGGGGTATTCTTGTCAGATGAAAGACTTTTAGTTATATTTAAAAAAAAATAGGGAAATATGTTCTGTCTTTTTTATAATATGGTTGTATTGGAAATCTTTTCATACAGATTGACAACTCATTGTCCGATATGCATGTAATATTTGCCACATGACGCCCATAGTTCTTTCTACCATCATCATCTTATTCTTTGATATTGCTGTCAACATCGATGGTTCACACCCAAACAAAATGGGAGTAATGGACCTTCAGAGCTTCTCCGTGTTATACACTTGTGAAATATATAGACGAAATTTCTGTATTGAAATGAATATACATCTCACAAACAGGATTTTCAAATAACGATTTTGAGTAATCACCTTACAAACCAATATAAACGTATGGCAAGATATAACCATGAAGGAATTTAGTTTTTGTCAGACACAAGAACTCATCACTATCATAAACGTATACGTATATATGCATACAATTTCAAATATCAAAAACAAGCGGTCGATGTCGATAGTCCGTTTTCTAACTGTTCGAGTTGGACATGTCACTTGTTCATTCTTGAAAGCCTTCATATTCCCCGTCTGACGATGGGAACTGTTTCTGATTGTGTTGACTATAAATGCTTGTATGGTAATTCTGTTGTTTATCTGTACAAGCGGTTGCATTTCTTCTCCTTTCCCAACAAACAAACGAACGAAACGCTACTAGTCTGCTTTCTCTGGAGCTCATCCTCAATGGCTCTTATACGTCAGGAAACTTACATGTATACTAATAATGATTGTTTCAAGAACAACGATGTATGGACGAACTATTCTAAATTCGGCAATATCAGTTATGCATGACTAAAATATAACTTTTATTACAACTACTGTATTACTTATTTGGATTAATGACGGCTATCATGTTCAACATTGCACAACTATTATCATAGAATTAAAAAAAAAATCCTCAAAAAATAATGCCTTAGCTTAGATAATTGGTATTTTTTCACAAAAAGTTCGTGTAAATGATTGTCAAATGAATTTAATTATGTAAGAATAAAATGTTAAAAAGAAACTAAAAAAAAAATCATGTATGTTGTATTTTTTTTGTCAATTAAAAACTTTAAAATTGCAATAGTTTTATTAGCATTTAAACACAGCCAGATTTGAATACAAGTTAAGAAATTCCGGTAAAGTCAATGATATCAAACAGATGTACAATGGTATATCAAATTGGGTAATATTGCATTTAGTTTTTATTAAAGATTAAAACTACTATTGTTTTCTTCATATTTGAATCTTTACGCCAATTGTCGCTAAGAAAGTAATCAAAAATTGTTTCCTTTTATTTTTATACATTTTCGGATTTACGAATCTGAATTTTATTTTCAATTAATTAACACAATTTAATTATTGAATCTTTATTCTCATCGTGTATTAAATCTTAGTGTATTAACATCGTGATGACATCATACTCTTTCTAATTCTTTCTGTATATCCTTTCCAAATAACAACATTTATACCTGTGTACGCTTGAACTCACACCTGCGGCTAAATAGCTACAAGGTAAACGAATTGACCTCAAGCCGAGAAATATACAGTGACCTTTACAAAATAATATACACACTCTGCTCACACATTAGTTGCATTGAAATGATTATCAAAACAATAACGGTAAATAGACAAGTAAATAGTAAAAATGTTCAATAAATATTTTATGAATAAAATCTCAACAATAATTAATTAAATTTATTCAAAAACATTTACTAGAGACAGAGACATATAATTTTATAGGAGTTTAATTCAATGAATACAAAACGGTATATGCATATTCATTTTCGTTCATTATTATATTGTGGTTAATAACTACGACCATTCGTCAGCTGTGCGCTTTTAATTACGTATATTGTCGATAAGCTATAAGAGTTAAACAGATTTTATTTTTTCCCAGAATTCAATAAATCGGGCTAATACGTCACGACCCACTCGAGAATTCAACCAAAAAAGTTACAAATACTTGATTTTCTCCGTTATTAGAAGGAATATAAATTTAAAACTTTGCAAATGTGTTTTTTATGTTAAGATGAACATAATTAGATGATAAGTAAAAAATCGCGGAATTTCCCTTTAAAGAAAAGAATAAGTACAAACTATAAAAATACGTTATTATACTCATAAAAACTATTAGTAACAAATTAGAAACACAAAGTAACAGTTTTTTGGTATTTGCAGTGACAATATTCTAGAGAAACCATATAACAATGAATAAAAAAATCTTGTATTCAAGACTACAACTGAGAATAGAAAAAGGGAAAACATTGTTAACAGTTTTCTGGAAAAATTGCATATTTTTTTTATCGGAAAGCAGAATGCATGTTTGGTTTTCGATATCATTTTATGACATGTTTGTATAGGCAAGTATCCTAGGTACCTCTTCATACTCCAAAATTGTTTTAAAAGGGTAAAATATAGTAACTAGTCTACTTGTATTCATTATTTGGTCATTATGCTAAATTCTCACTCACCCAAAGGCAAATTTATACAAATCAAACAGATACCTCTGATTAAAAAAAGGATATTTGTGTCTTTTCCCCGATTGGATATTTCTTTGACTAGAAAAATTAACAGCTCAGAATCCTGTGTTGGTATGCAGCATCATTCATATGATCCTGTTCAGTAAAACATCTCTTTACAAAATGTAAAATCATTTTAAGCATAAGTATGTTTTGATTCCCAAACGGAAATGGCCTCAATAATTTTTTTTTCTCATAATCTTTTATGAAATTTAAGCATCGGTAAACAAATATTGTCTAAATTTAGCGAGTATTAAATTGCATTAATCGGTTAGAAATATAAATCATGGAAGCCGCAAGAGTCGCTTAATCTTTAAAAGGAATGATAATGGGTGCCAACATAATAAGCGTATTCTGCTACACAAACGTGCGAATTCACACTTTTTACAAATATACATCGTACATGTATCAGTCAACTAGTTTATTATGTAAACTAATGTAGTGTCGAGTATAGTCGTTAAACATAAAAAAACTGTCCGACTTGCTCTGCCAGATGCTTTTATCCTTCATTATCAAAAAAATTAAATTGCTAAAAAAAAAATACTTGTAAGAAGACAATCTATTTTGATTAAGTTAGCTGTTTTCAAGATCTTGTCTTATCATTGTGTTTGCCCTATTTAAATTTTTCCTTACTCTCTGTAGTCTTAGATCTTTAGATACCAAAAATGGGAGTCTTATCTCGTGTCCGATTAAAAGCTTTATTGTGGCCCCTCTAGGCTGGTGAAATGTTAATGAGTAGGATGGAAAAAGTATAAATATACTGATAAGTTTTTGATTTGTTTATTAAAGACATTGCAATTAAAGGAACTGAAAATGTGTATATTTCAGGTTTGTTTTTGATTATGCATATACTTTTAAATTAAAGTCTTTATGCCTTTTAGTTTACTCTGTGTTTTTAACAACAATAATGCCATTTAATTACAATGAGTATATATCTAAAAAAAAGTTGGACTTGAAAATGTTAACACCTACAAGTTTCCTCTTTTAACAGACAGCTGAATACAATTCCCGTCGTAGCCGATTAGCATTTGGTTCTTAGCTGTAAAAAATAAACACAAATTGTGTCTTTAAGATAGCTGCTAATGATAGAAAAATACAATTGAGGGATCGTCGGATAAGTTACATACCTTTCTGACAAGAAAAAAACAAAGGACGTCATAATTGATTGTTTTGTAATGAACTAGCAGCGTTGCAGCTTTACATTCACACTTGTTTGAATATAGTAACATGAATCAATCCCTTTGGCTTGTCTAGCACAGCGAAAGTGTGTAACTATTAGCAATGAATGATGAATAGTTTGGTAATCAATTGTTACAAAAAATGAAAACACCAATTTCTCTGCATAACTTCTCCATATTTTTCTTGTTTTTTAATTTTTATAATAGATAATACAAATAATTGTATTTCCTACAGTATTTGTCTATTTACGTATTTCTGAAAAACAAGCTATTTTTTCGAATTTGTGTGCCAAGTTTCACATTTCTTAATCGGGTGATAAATTCATTCTCCACACTAGTGAAATATCTGTTCTCGGCAAACGATTGGTCGATTTTAATTGTGACGTTAAGTTTTCTTGGTTTATTCTGAATTTTCTTATTGCGACGTCATTTAAAAAGGCAACCATGCCTGATGACGTCAAATACAAAGTGCACAACTTTCTTCAAATCTTTAAAAGGAAGGATAGAAATAGTAAGAGAAAATAGATTTCTTCACTATAACTCGTGTATTACTATATTTCTCCACTTTCAACAGTTACATGTTAATTATTTAAAACGCTCGGCTTGCCACGCGCTTTAAATATAAAATATTAACTGTCTCAAATGGAGAAATATCGTAATGCACTTGTACAGTGGTGGATTCTATATTTCTGTTACTTTAAACTCTATATGCTTTATTATTATATACCATAGTTTAATTTGAAAATTAAATTGAATGATGAATAGTTTGGTAATCAATTGTTACAAAAAATGAAAACACCAATTTCTCTGCATAACTTCTCCATATTTTTCTTGTTTTTTAATTTTTATAATAGATTTATCCAAAAGCAATAAAATGAGATAATCCTTTTCTCTTCAAAAGGTGGTTTCTTATGAAAAGTACATTAGATGAAAAGATTTTCAAGTTTTGGTTGTATGAGGCTGATATCCTTTGTTAAGAAAATAAAGATCTTATTTTCTTGAAATGAGTTCTCATTCGTTTCTATTTGAGTTATTCGGCTTCTAAGAGACTTTTTGTTTATTTTTTCTTTACATTTATGTTGTAAATAATAAAACTTTTTATTGTCTTTTTTATAGCAGTATATTAAGATACAATGTATTATAATCGCCAAGTACCGGTGTTCAGTCGTTGGTTTTTTTTTAGAGAGAGTTAGTTTGAGATGTATACAACCCTAAATAATGAGCTGTCATTTTAGTTTTAATGTTTAAAGCATTCTTTTAATCTTTTATTTTTTTACTTCTCAAAATTATGATATTACAGTATGCTATTTCATACTTTTGACAGCTGGCATACTTATTTATTGTTGTTTGTAAGTATCAAATAATTGATTTATTAAAGTTCTTCCCTCCATATAAATATGAAACAGAACTTTATGACCAATGCACGTAGAAAATATTACGAAATATAGGTCTAAAGCGATAACCCGACTATAAACATAAAAAAATGAACGGAATTCGAGTGTAAGTAGCAACACAAATTATTCCTATGAATTACACGTGACACATTGTATAAGATGTTGTCAGTATTAATGCCATGAATTATTATTTTATGCAAACCTCATGGTGTTGCTACCAGTATGCTTGGGAAATAATAGCAGGACTAATATGTGCGAAATTAGCATATTGGACTGTATTTTTTATAAAAAAATTATCAGAGTCCCAATTAGTATGCGGTTCAAATACCTGCTTGTTAGGAATGTTGATAAATTAGTAATGATTTATCCATTTGTTTCATATTTCATTGTATTTTGTTACTTTAGTATTGAATCTCCTTTTACATACACTCGTTTTAATTTCGTTGGTAACATAGTTGTCCAATACTTTCTTAAAGTCTAAACTTGCTTGCAAAACAGACAACAGCTTTGTATTTTGATAGTTTTGTTGTGATCAATACGCATGCTTCAGAACACAAGGTAGTTTGCTACTATCGAATCACTTTTTAGGTATAATCTTTTTTTATTCCTTTGATAACAGATATGACAAATATTTACATTAAAAAAAAGAACTTCTGATCAAATGAACAGAATGTTGTCGTTCACATAAATTGGGAAAAATTATCAACATTATACAAATGCATGATACATTTAGCAAGTTTAAGTCAGAGTAATTTAGAGAAATAATCATTTTGATTTGTATGTTATCAATTTTCTTTTTTTAAAAGGCATACTTAATCATTATTATCATTTATCAGTTAATAATATCTCAGTGATCAGTTGATACTATCAAGTGTATGTTTACTGTTGATAAGTAATAACAGAAAGAAAAAGAAGAGTATTCACTTACAAATGTGTTGTTTTTGTGGAAACACAATGTAAAGCTGGTAATAATTCACCAGAAGATTACGATCTACTCATATGAGCATATAACATGTATAATTTTTTGAAACCAAACCGTACCTAGCTTGTATTTGAGAACAAAATTGGCCAAGAATTATCGAAATTCTTCAAAAATATCGTAAGGTGTATAAAAAACATCAGAGCTAAATGGCAATTATATCCAGATTGATTTAATACTTGACATATAATGATATAATTATTGTGTACGAATTATAGAACTAAATAAATTGATGACGTCACAGATGTGCTAAGTCCGGACACGAGAGTCTATTTTTGACAGTGCCCTCTTTAACCGAAATGGAACCCAAACAAAAGGTAACTGATGTAAATACATTCGAAATATATAATTTATGATAAAAAAGAATACACATCGATGGAATCGTATGACCTGCACACGCAGTGACAAAAATTGTCCATTGTCATTGGCGTTGACGAGCAAAAGGTTATAAAAAACATCTCAATGAAAAAAGTATTACTGTACATTGAAGGCAAGAACAGAACATACAATGTACTAGGAAAATGCAATTTTGAAAAAAATAAACAAACTTAAAGACAAAAAAAGAAACTAAACAATGCGGAAAACGACTAATACACTTCATTGTACAACTATAATTTGCATAACAAGGCGTCTGTTTTGTTCGTGTCCTTTACCAACTAGGTCAACCTAGTTCTCGTAGACGTCTTAAAAATGTACGTTACTACTGAAATTATAAAATATTTTACTAATAAAGACTCCTACGTTTTGAGGTTCATCTTTACTTCACATAACAAAATACTCTGAGATACACAATTAAAAACAATACTTCCATTAACTTTACGATAAAGACGCTTAATATCAAGTATTTCAATGAACCACTTTAAATGTATTGTGTTCATTACTCGCAAGGAAAGACTACGAAAGATTTTCCCATTAATGATGTTGTAAATCTTTTCCTCAAATGTTTATTGTTGTACTAATTTAGCTGACTGTCTTGGTTTGTGATATTTTTGTTGGTCAATATTATATTGATGAAGTACTACACATTTATGAATACTACAAAACTTATAATAGTTAGCATCTCAACATCGAACTGTTATCTGATTTTAAAAACCAAATAAGAAATGTTTGAAATGTCATAAAATCAAGATACACATGTATATGTACACCTTTAGGACTTTTGATATTATTTAAAGGTTGATATGAAACTTTTTGTTTTGGTGAATCTTTTGTCCTTGTTTTCCAAAAATATAATTCTTTAGAAGGATTTGGTGTTCATGTTTAATCATCGGGATTTGCTATTGTTATCGCCTTTTATTTTGCTATTAAGCACTCTTGAGGAATTTAAAGATGATGATGCACGCATTGGAATTTTTAATAACCTACTGTTTCCCCAGGAATGCTGTGGATTTTTACATATAATATCTTTTAATAAGGTCAAATTAAATGCCAGATCATTGAGGAGAAATAAAGGCGACAGTAGTATACAGATAAATGATATCACATAAAATTGTTCGAAATCAATACTATAAAACGTCAAATGAACGTGTTTTAGTGAAATTATAGAAATAAATTTGTTTGAAACGAATTTTTAAATTACATGTTACACCGGAATGCACGGAATTTAATCTTTATTTGGCTCTGTTCATTCTATTCTTTGATAGTTTGACAGATTACGAAAACATAAGTGAAGATGACATTGCAACATGCTAAAATTTGTATTTAGTTAACATTTGTTCAGTGTGTTTTGCGTGTTAACCAATAGAAAAATCAGTACTGAATAAAATTATGTTGAGCTGTTTACATTATGGCTTTTAATCATTATGACAGTTGGTGATGCTGATCGGTTTGATACATGAAATTGCTGAACATAGCTATTACCGAATCGTTTTAAGTCTTTTGAATTCTTTTATATATGCAATTATCTTGACCGTTACAGATTATTGCGACCAATCGTACATTTATTACCGTCCCCTTTTTGTTTTGGTGAATCTTTTGTCCTTGTTTTCCAAAAATATAATTCTTAAGAAGGATTTGGTGTTCATGTTTAATCATCGGGATTTGCTATTCTTATCGCCTTTTATTTTGCTATTAAGCACTCTTGAGGAATTTAAAGATGATGATGCACGCATTGGAATTTTTAATAACTTACTGTTTCCCCAGGAATGCTGTGGATTTTTACATATAATATCTTTTAATAAGGTCAAATTAAATGCCAGATCATTGAGGAGAAATAAAGGCGACAGTAGTATACAGATAAATGATATCACATAAAATTGTTCGACATCAATACTATAAAACGTCAAAGAACGTGTTTTAGTGAAATTATAGAAATAAATTTGTTTGAAACGAATTTTTAAATTACATGTTACACCGGAATGCACGGAATTTAATCTTTATTTGGCTCTGTTCATTCTATTCTTTGATAGTTTGACAGATTACGAAAACATAAGTGAAGATGACATTGCAACATGCTAAAATTTGTATTTAGTTAACATTTGTTCAGTGTGTTTTGCGTGTTAATCAATAGAAAAATCAGTACTGAATAAAATTATGTTAAGCTGTTTACATTATGGCTTTTAATCATTATGACGGTTGGTGATGCTGATCGCATTGATACATGAAATTGCTGAACATAGCTACATATATTACCGAATCGTTTTGAATTCTTTTATAAATGCAATTATCTTGACCATTACAGATAATTGCGACCAATCGTACATATATTACCGTCCCCTTTCTCGTTAAATAAGAGATGAAGAAGAATGCCTGAAATCGAAACAAACAAACAGATTACGGTCACAATCACGAATAGGTTGACAGATGCGATATATAGAGATTAATACATGGCCTTTTCCATATCAGCCTGGGTATCATCCCGAGACCCCCATATCAGCCCGAGACGGAGTCGAGGTGCTGATATGGGTCGAGGGATGATACCCAGGCTGATATGGAAAAGGCCATGTATTAATCGCTTTATCATATACTTCCGACAATAGTTTTGTGTAAGGCAAATAAACAAATGCAATAACTAAAACAGTCAAAAACTTTATAAAGAAGTTAAATTATGAATCAAATATACTATACTTGTCCAACAACAGCATCACTACCTCCATGTATATGTATGGTAACATTTCCTATAGAGGCATTTTGGAACATTGAAAATTTGGAAGAGTTTTACGATCATTACTACTCCATGTTTGTTGTACTATAAAATGATTCATAATTGTCAATGGCATTTGTTAGCAAGTATTAAACTATCCCCACAAAAGTTCCCGTAAATTTTGACGTCACAATGGAAAAGTAAACAACCGATACCGGAAATACCGGAAGTAACTTGCACGAGAGGCACTATTATGGGTTTTGTGCACGAGATGCACCTGATATGGGTGATCAGCCCGGGTGGGAAATTATGGCTTGTGTACTTCCGCTCATTACACATATGCAAAAGCTATCATATAAATGCTAAGTATATGATAAATATGTATCTCAGCTCATTAGTTACTTGTGTTGGCAATCTGAGATCTTAAAATACCAGAAAATCTTTTATTTTAGCGATTTTGCTATACTGTCGAAATTGACCTTAAGACTTACAGCTTTTGAACTACTAGCTTACCAGAAACTGATATGTCCAAGGCACCTGATTTTATTTTCGGTTTTTGTAATGTTTGAGATCCTCAATCATTGTGATTGTGTATGATTGCTAATGAGACAACCCCCCTCTAACATGTCTAAGTCCACATGAAGTGAATGTAAGACTATTAAGAAATTGTAGGCAGTCGTATTAGTTTCTTTAATCTGAAAACATCTAAATAGAAAGGTGTTATGGATAAGAGGATCTACATGTTAAACAACCTTCAATTTGAAACGGACGAATAATACAGAAGGTGATTACGAATTCAATCTTCTTTAGCAAAATTTCATCGACAATACTGTAAACCAACTTATTTTCGCGGATACTTTTTTTCGCGTTTTACCCTTACTGGTCAACTTCGCGGCTATTTAATTTCGCGATTTTTTTCATTTGAATACCGTAGCTTAATATTGAAAGCTGAAGTTTTACATGTTCGCGACGATTTATATTCGCGCTATTTTTCTACTCGCGAAAGTCGCGCAAATAAATCGTTCGCGAAAATAAGTTGATTTACAGTAACTGTATTTTTTTTCTAAATGAAAGTAACAATACTAATTCATCTGCTTGTGTATTCAACATTTTAAGGTTTTTTTGTTACCTCTTTTTCTTTGTAATAACAAACGACCAAGTCATGAATCAGACGGTTTTATTTCTTTTCACTTCGTTATCATACATATGTTAAACATCTAACACTGTGTCCGATTTATATAATAAATATGCATAGATGGAGGCAACAGACGTATACCGCTCTTGTATGATACATATAAATGAAGATAAGCCACACAATGGATGGTCAATAATCATTATGTATATGTTCATCAAAGGCCTCAGTCATCGATAATTTGGATACTTCTTTGATACTTTTTATTGTATTATGTTTGAAAATGTACGTATTGAAAATATAATGTGCATATGACTGCGTTACAAAAAACTACAGAAATGGATGTATTAAATCATAAAACAGGAATGGCAAAAAATAACTAATAAAGATCACATAATAAATCAAAATCAGTTGAACGCTAACGGCCAGGTTTTCATTTGTCTTCATTTCAAGTTATTTGTCCATATTTGATGCAGTGTTTATAAAATATTCTAGTGATTGGTATCAGTTTTACAATAGGGTGTTTGAATATTTAGAAAGACTGATAAAGACATTCTCTAAATTTGCGAGTTTATATAATATTATGATACCTTTCTACGGAATAACCGAGCAACGATGATAAGGTGTAGCCAGTGTCAAAACATTTACTAAATTTTATCATCGGTATAAGGACATCATTCGTAAATATAGCTCAACATGCAGACTTCTTATACTTTCAGTTATTTCACATCCAATTGTTTATGGAAATATTCTTTATAAAGCACAAAGGTGTCAGTACTCACCTCAAAAACTAACAAAACCTTTGAATACACTTATTAAGAAGGGATATAGTTACGATACTGTTGTCAGGTCATTAAAGATTGCATATTTTGACGTTAATATTGATTCACTTATAGAGTCTTTGCATCGGAACTAAACACGTTTATTAAAAAAACAGTTGTTGGCATGACACGGGTTATGTTCTTCTCATATATGTTATGATGGTATGATACTAAACCCCGAACGGGAAGGATTTTGTCTGATGTTCATATGATGAAATCATAATCTTTCAGTCAGTTTAATTGAAGTCTGGAGCTGGCATGTCAGTTAACTGCTAGTAGTCTGTTGTGATTTACGTATTATTGTCATTTTGTTTATTTTCTTTGGTTACATCTTCTGACACCAGACTCGGACTTCTCTTGAACTGCATTATAATGTGCGTATTGTTATGCGTTTACTTTTCTACATTGGCTAGAGGTATAGGGGGAGGGTTGAGATCTCACAAACATGTTTAACCCCGCCACAGTTTTGCGCCTGTCCTAAGTCAGGAGCCTCTGGCCTTTGTTAGTCTTGTATTAATTTAATTTTAGTTTCTTGTGTACAACTTGGAAATTAGCGTGGCGTTCATTAACACTGAACTTGTATATATTTGTTAAGGGGCCAGCTGAAAGACGCCTCCGGGTGCGGGAATTTCTCGCTATACTGAAGACCTGTTGGTGACCTTCTATCTGCTGTTGTTTTTATCTATGGTCGGCTTGTTGTCTCTTTGGCACATGCCCCATTTCCATTCTCAATTTTATTGTTAATAGTGGTCAAATGATGATTTTTGATAGCCATCAGCATTTAGGATAAAATGATGAGTGGGCAGTCTTTTTTGAGAAACTTGCAATATTAATTATATTCATCTTTATAAATCTATAGATATAGAGACAAAGGGGGACGTTTTGTTATAAGATATCCGTTATAATAGCATTTGAATCAGATAAAAGTTCCTGGATCTGCGATCTACCTTTCGTCATTTCAGAAAAAAAGAAATGACGACGAAATACTACATACTTCCGATTTCATTATTAGATAATAAAAAACAGGAAGGAACAAACTAGGAGAATTACGTGCCATCTGTTAACAAAATGAAGGAAAGGGTGAATCTAGAACTAGAAATATAACGGGGAAAAGAACTCAATTACAAGGCAAAAAAACATAAAGGAGGGAATGATTGTTTTTTTTCATAATCCGCTGACAGGGAAGTTATGAAATAAAGAGTTCCAATTATTGCAGTTGAAATTATCCCTCCGTAATTTTTACGGACGCCATTACGAGTTGGTTGATCGTTATGTAATATTAGTTTCACAGATGATAGCGGGTATGTTCCTTATGTCGTAACTACAATCCCGTTCCTTTGTCACGGATGCTACCTCCGGCTTATGGAAAATAAACCTTTATCCAGGAATGTCACGTATTCATGCTATTACGTTTTGTTCTAATATGAGTAAAAAGGAGCACCCTTCCGGTGCACATGAGATAACCCCTAATTTTGGTTAGGTTTGTGTGGCCAAGTCTTAATCATTTCTATGTTGTGTTTTGTGTGCTACTGTTTGTTTGTTTGTCTTATTGTCTTATTTAGCAATGACGTTGTTAGTTTATTTTCGATTCCCTGATGTCTTTCACATCTCTTATATACTTGAACATTTACATATTTGAAACATATGTACATAAAACTGCGTTAAACAACATCAAGTGATAAATTAATTATATTATAAACAGGAATGGCTAAATAAACAATAAATAAAGATAAGCTAATAAATCCTAATTAGTTGAAAGCTTAACATGCGTAATACATTTAGGTGTTGACATGAATATCAATAATATGGTCATTTTTATAAATTTCCTGTTTACAAAACTTTGAATTTTACGAAATACTAAGGATTTTCTTATCCAAGGCATAGATTACCTAGCCGTATTTGGCACAACTTTTTGGAATGTTAGATCCTCAATGCTCTTAAACTTTGTACTTGTTTGGCTTCATAAATATTTTATTATGAGCGTCACTGATGAGTCTTGTGTAGACGAAACGCGCGTCTGGTGTACAAAATTATAATCCTGGTACCTTTGATAACTATATACGGTAGGGGTTTTCTTTGTACATGTATCTGGTTCACCTTTCTTTACTCATTTGATGCAGTACTCACAAGATAGTCCAGTGATTGGCATCAGCTATACTAAAGAGTGATTGGATATTTGAAAAAGCCGACACAGGAATTCTCCAGTTTTGTTAGTTTATATAATTATGATACCATTAAAAGGAGTAACCTTGCAACGATGATAAGATGCTTACAATATTGTTAGTAATAGTTAAATAATATTTTTTTAAGGACATCCGCATTAGGAATAAACTGGTGCGTTTGCAATCTTTGTTATTTATTGCAATGATACTTACTGAATAGATAATAATCTATATGTATCTATGGGTATTGATACAAAGGGTAAAGTTTTGATATAAAAAGTAAAATCACAAAAATACTGAACTCAGAGGAAAATCTAATCGGAAAGTCCATTATCACATGGCGAATCAAATGAAAAAACACATAAAAAACGAATGGACAAGAACTGTCATATTCCTGACTTGGTATAACTTGATGAGTCTTGTGTAGACGAAATGCGCATCTGGCGTATTAAATTATAATCCTGGTACCTTTGATAACAATTGGTACAGGCATTTTCAAATGTAGAAAATGGTGGATTAAACCTGGTTTTATACCGATAAACCTCTCCCTTTAATTTGGTGACAGTCTTATCAAATTCCGTTATAAAATATCAGTAATAATGATTTTTTTTTATTATGGGAGTCTGTGGATCTGCGATCTCTTTTTCGTCATTTCAGCAAAAAGGTAATAAAATTAATTAATACATAGGTTGTCATAACTAGATTAGCATTATTCTTCAAGAATAATTTGGCATCAGTACACTAAGAAATAAAAGGGATGGAACTAAAATTAAAACGAAAAACACAGGAAACATTTGGCAGGATATCTTAGTTTATTTGTCGAGTTAAAAATACATATTTTGACCCAATCCACAAACAAATCATCCATATGTCTGATAACAAAATGGAAAAATAAAGGCTGATTAACACAACCGAGCCAAATACTTTATATCCCGTTACGAATGGGATACGTATCAATTTATATAGATTGAAGATACAATGATTGTCAATGATTCAACTCTCCTATCAAAATAAAGGAAACAGATGTAAATTAATTGCGATGTAAAATTTCGGGGCCATGTGTCGTTTATGATGCTTACCTTGATATATGCGCTTAGCTTTTTCATCCCGGAGAAATTGAATGCTATGATATGCTATACCACGAAGTTTGGTTTTGTTGATAATCCTTTTATCAAAAATCATCAAAAGGCAAACCATATAATAGGTACCAGTAATAAAAAGCCTTAATATGACATAATGTGAAACAATTTTAAATGGATAACTTACAATGTACGTAATGATCTTTACTACAACTACAAAATATGATGACAGCAAAAAGCAACCAACGACAATGGATTTCTGGCTCATGACTTTTGACAGACACAAACTAAATTTGGCTCAGCGTTCTCGCATTAATGTTGGGTGGTTGTGTTACTACAAGACACATACCTAAACTGCAAAGATCAGTTAATTTGCTTTCTGATGGCCGGTACGAAAACAACAACAGACACAATTACGGATAAAAATGTAACGCAGTTATGATCAGCTAGTATATAGCCCACTGAAACTAATAAATAGTCCATAGTTTACCGCACTATATAAACATTTGTTATAGTTCTTTCCAAACTGATGTGGTAAAAAGATATAAATAAGCAGTACGAGAAAACATGACTTATTGTACCGCCTAAGCATTATCACCTACAGGATTTAAGACTTAAATAATGAATAACTGTTGCAGACACCCTTAGAAAATTTGCTGTTCAGGATTCGGAATTTGTTATTTATTCTTTTAATTTGTTCAGTTGTCCTGAGTTTTAAATTTGTAATAGCTCAAAAAGGAATATTGAGGTGATTGAGCACATAGTAGAAAATTTAAGCAGTTGGCTTGGTTTTTGTTTTTTGTTAATAAATCCTACAGGAATATTGAAGTGAAGAAGCTCCTTAGAAGAATGAAACGATAACAGTGTGCATGCAAAGACCATTGTTATTTACATAAAAATCCATTTAAAAAGGTCAATTTCCGAGTCAGGTTATCGATGATTTACAATGAAACACAAATGTTTATGAAATCACTGTGATAAAACGTGTTGAAATGATATGTTAAAATACAGAAATAATCTTTGTTGAGACATTTTTCAAATTACAAATCAAACGTAAATACAGACAATTTTATCAACACTCGGTACTTTTTCTGTTAAAGTTTCGAATAGAATCAGAAAACATTAACTAAGTTGACATTTCAGGATGTTTATTTACATCATACTTGTTTTTTAGTTTTTCGAAGAAAATCATTTCGGTTGTGACGATCATATCTATCAAATTTAACATGAAATTATTGATATCTGCTCCATTGAGTTATACTTGACAATAGCAGTAAAAATGTACCTTTATGTTATAAGATTCGACTGCATTTGTCAAACTTTTAATACATCAATGTGGCAACATTCGAAGAGCATCTGTCAAAGATGAAATTTTTATTATTGATATAGAATTATCAGCCCATGTCCACTCTGTGTTGTCTTTGTATTTGTATCAATCTGATGAGTTAAGCCTTTTTAACTGATTTTGATAGTTGTACTGTTACACCACTGTGTAAGAGGAGGGTTGGTATCCCGCTAACATGTTAAATGCCGTCACGTTCTGTATATTCGTGCCTGTCCCAAGTCAGGAGCTTGAAATTCAGTTGCTGTCGTTTGTTTATGTGTTACATATTTGTTTTTCGTTCATTTTTGTATATAAATTAGAACGTTAGTTGTCTTGTTTGAATTGTTTTACATTGTCATTTTGGGGCTTTTTATATCAACCTATATATGCGGTATGGGCTTTGCTCATGGTTGAAGTCCGTACGGCGACACATTGTTGTTTATTTCTGTGTCATTTGGTCTCTTGTGAAGAGTTGTCTTATTGGCAATAATACCCCATCTTCTCGTTTGAATTGTTACAGTAAGATAATTGACTTTTGATTCCGGTTTATATCATTTTTCAACAGGTTCATACGGCAAAATCAAAGATACTTTATTCAAATGATTTGCACCACGTAACTTTGTCCCTTTTGATCAAATTTCTTCCCTTAGCTTAAGATTGAAAATATAATTTCTTTTAGATTTGCGGATAATCAAGTCCTTTTGCTTCATCTTAAAACTAATGTATCTTTAAAAAAATGCCGAATTCCAACGAAAATCAAATCGGAAAGTCCTTCATCAAATTGCAAAATTAAAAGCTCAAACGTATTAAACGAATGGAAAACAATCTCCATATCCCTGACCTTGTACCTCCTCATGTAGAAAACGACGGACTTTCTTTCGTATTGTTCAAATAGATTTGATATAATTGTTTGTTTGTTTCTAACAAATAAAAGTAGTTTCAAGGACAAAGTCAATGAAAGTTGGTCGTCTATTATGACCGTATTAAATATCATGCGACAGCTGAACAATTTATTTGCAATTAACAAAAACATCTTTAAATCGCTGGACCATTTAATTCTGTCTGAATACATTGGACAATAAAGACTTGTTAATTCCATGATGACGTTAGAACAACAAGTGTTTGGCGATGTATAAGAAAGAGGCGGAAGGAATGGAATATTTGAACTCATAAATCGAAAACGAACTGACAATGTCATGAGAATAAACGTCATACGACCACAAACAGTCATCAAAACACAACACGAAAAATTATAGACTAAGCAACACGAACTATACCAGGGATGATAGCAAGTGCCCCGGATGGATAGATATATTCTTTGACGGTGTTGGATAGGTAACATTCAAGGTCAACATCCCCGTTTCACGGTTACTTATATAATTTTATTGATTATTCCTGATGATATCACTACAAAAGTCAAAAAGTCTGAAAAGACCAGTTTTTGTCTTGATTTGCATGAACTTTTACTCGACATTCTCCAAAAGTATGATTTGTGTCTTAATTTTTCTTGACAAATTCTCATTTATATCAAATTTGTATAAAATTTACTCGACATATTCTTGACATTCTGAATATGGTCTAAAAATTTCTTGACATATTCTTGACATTTGAATACTGTCTTGAAATTTCTCGACATATTCTCGACATTCTTATTTTTTCTCAATATGGCTTGACATATTCTGAACATTTTGAAATGTGTCTTACATTTACTTGACAGTTCTGAGTTTTACAAATCATGACCAATATTCATCATATAACTTAATTTTATATTTCTCTTTATATAATATACTGTTGTTTTAAGTTACACTTCTTACAACAAATATGAAAGTTAGACATGTGAAATTTGGTATCTAAATATTTTTACAAATGCATATATGGTATGAAATATAATGTATAACATGTATAACATAAATTAAAAGTGGGTATGTTGATTTAAAACAATTTAAATGTGGGTTTTTCAAAAAATACAAAGTTTGATTCCTAAAACTGCTATTTATTAAATGATTAAAACCAATGATATTGTAGACATATTTTATTCTGCATTCATAATAATCAAGGTTAATATGGTAAATATTTATTGTACAAAAATGTGGTTTATATAAATAGAAAATTATGATGATATACAAATCATTTATTAAACAGAAGAAACATTTGTGTAATGTCATCTGTTGGAAAATATATTAAGTATTACACATGGACAGGATGTTCCACACACCAGAATACACGCCACTGTCAAATAGAAATTACTGATTTACCTGTAATCGGCCATTCAACTTATCAGTTGTCGACTATTCAAAGATTAAAAGAAAATTATTATATTCTCCTACATGGGGGTAAAAAAAAGTATTCATAATGGGACCCATCAAAAAAATCTAAATGCTGTTTGTCAGTTACTTCCAAGTGAAAACAATTAATTATATATTTGATAAAAGAAAAATCAAAATTAAACTACATGGGGGATTATTCAGGGTATTCCAACTTAAGTGCACAAAAAGGGTATCTTACTATACCAAATTGTTCCTTGATTCTGCAAAGTTTAGTTTAGCCATTATAAAAGAAGTAAATAACAGTTATAGAATGTCATAAACAGTGCAGAATAACTCCGGACACATTTAAGGCGAAATTTATACTGATGAGATAGTGTCAAGACATATTTAAGACTGTCAAGAATGTATCCAGACATATTCAGACAATATTAAGAATGTCAAGAATATGTCGAGACACATTCAGACATTATTTAGAATGTCAAGAATATGTCAAGACAGATCGAGACAAATTTAAGACAGTCAAGAATTGGTCGAGACTAATCCAGACTCTTTATCAGATGATACAGGAAGTGTCGAGAAATTTTAAGACAATGTTCATATTGTCAAGACAATTGTCAAGAAAAATCAAGAACCTTATTAGACAAATCAATACTGTGTCAAGAATTTTTTTAAATTATTCATACAAATTAAGAATGTCGAGTAAAATTTCATGCAAATTCAGACAAAAACTGGTCTTTTCAGACTTTTTGACTTTTGTAGTGTATTAATTAGGTCTTGCCACTTTTCTGTGGAAAGACCTATTGTATTTGTTCTAATTATTTTTTTATTTCTTATGACTAATTTTGTTCTTGCGATAAATATTTGTTTCGCAATATGTCGTTTAGATATTTCTCATATTGTATCGTATAGTGCCTGCGCTTTAAAACTTCACCCTGCATAGACGAACAATTTTGTGTGTAAAAGTTATCTCCCCGAACACTGTTTTCCTTGTGACTGCATCTCCTCCGTAAAAGAAAGTGACAAATTTATTTTATAAAATTGCTCGTTATATCCTTCGCATGATTGTCGCTATTTGACCGAAGTGATATGAACACCTTACTTGAGAGTTATGTCCCCTTATTTATTTGACATACGTGATATGCATTTCTATCTTGTAAACCATAAGTGTTAGAGACCTAGGATCTTTAGATTTGGGATCCTTGATCTAAAATTAAGAAAATTAGGTCAGAGGTCAAGGTCATATTTTAAATTTTGATTTTGGCTTATTTTCAATTCTTTTGAAAAAACGTATAAGATATCGACAACATATTTCTACTAAATTGTAAGTTGAGACATGTCATTACACATAAGTTTTGGTTGAAAGGATACGCTAACATTAAATTGGAGTTTTCAAAGTTCGTTTAAATATTATATACGTTTGAAAAAGACATAATTTCATATCTTTTTTGTATCAAAACTAGAACACACCCGTGATATCGCGGTTCACGGTGACTGAATTAAAGTATATACATGTAACTATGCGCAAGCCTTATTTTAGTATTAGTATTGTCATCTGATAAAGTCATGCCGATTATAAGATACACAGTTTTCTCTGCTTTCAAATCTTTCTGTTTGAACTCGGCGAACTGGAACTTATCAATTATTGATAATATTAGTTATTTGGAAAACAAAAGGTCCTGGAATGGAGTATTTTTCAATCAACAGCATTGTCCTATATTAGTTATAAATAAAGTTGAATTCGTTGATTCGCTGTTATATGTCATGCCCGTTAACAAATTGAAAACTGTACCTATACGCCTTATTTTTTAGTATTCGTATTGTTATCTTAGAAAGTCTAACTGATTAAAATACTACAATAGGTAACAATTTGACAATTAAGTAGTGTCAACCCTGTAATTATGACCCGTGTAATACTATATAGCATATTAATCCTGAATACACCGTTTGGTGGTGCGCCTGTCAGATGCGGAACGTACAGATAAGGTAATCGGTAAGAGGTGAATATACTATTGGTATCGGTATCGGACTCGTCCCGGAACTTCTTAATTATTGGCAATATTAATTACGTGGAAAACAAAAGGGCCTGGAGTGGTGTAATTTTTAATCGACACCTTTGTTCTATATTAGTTATATATAAAGTTGAATTTTTTGATTCGTCGTTTTTACGTGATGACGGCTGACAAATTGGACCTCGTAATTTTAGTATTATAGATGCTTCATTTGATTGATTACGTAATGCATCATACATTCCGTTGTCCTTTACTGTTACTAATACAATTGGGTAGATGCAGAAATGCGCCATAAAACCTGCTGTATATTTTCTATCCGCTGCAAAGGGTCTGTTCCATGTCAGGACCATGCCACTCAATCATCAAAAATTCCTTTTAATAGAGATGGGTTGAGTAAATGTATACTCCATAATTGTCAGATTGTATATGTGCATTGGTTCATATAGATGATGGATCTAAACGCATTTATCATATTTTTTTATCAAAACAAAACTGATGGGGATAATACAAACTCTGATCCCTATTAAATTTTTGATTTTCAGTTTTGTCTTCAATATTTGTCTGGCAAATTGATACATATTTATCATTTTTAAAGATTATTCAAAAATTGGTTGAAGATTTAAGCATTTATCATGAATGAGAATGAAAGATAAATACCGTTAGCAATATCGCAGTGTATAAAATATTTGCCAAACAACTTTTAATTACAGAATTTAACGCTTTTAAAATGAAAGGTTAATTTATTTAAAAAAAAAATATTTAAAATATACGTGGAATGCAAATATATTTATTATAGTTCAGCTTCGTGTCCAATATCCAGATCAGCAGCTGTTTGCCTTTTAACAAAATCAGAAACAAATTATACTTACACCTGATCTTTAAAATAAAAATCAACCTTCTAAACATTTTGGTGAAACATTAATGAAACATTTCTAATTATCCATACGTTGCATTTTATGTGTCTTTGTCTTTTGATTGTAAATAAGAATGATACTTAGAATGCAAAGTTTGGATAATGAGAGATGTTTCTTGTTCGTTCGTAATAATGATTTTTCTTTATCTTTATTCTACTGACATTGTAGTTAGGTTTTTGCTTTATGGGCTTGTTTACCAAGATTCGTTATGTAACAGTTCTTGGTGTTAACGTTAATTTAATTATATTTCGTGAATACTGCTTATCTAAGGCTTTCGTATGTTCATTAATTTTGATTTAGAAAGCATGCTATTAACAGAGAATGAATTAAGAAAACAAAGTACATTCACACTGTAAAATCCTCGTAAGAAATCACGAACTTTTCTTACAGGTAATATTCATTGATATTCTAATGTAGTTAAATACAGAGACAAAACGCTTAACATTGTACTACATAAAACAGTCTTTATACATGTTATATCAACAGAATGCATATCAGCATCATCCAGTTTATACAATTACAAAATACAAGACATGATAACTAAAAAGAATATGTGACTCTAGGCTTATAGCTTCTTCTTTAGGGAAACTATAAAGCACAAATTGAAAAAGAAGTTTATTGATGTAATTTTAAATTCAATAACCCCAGGTTAAAACAGACGAATATAAGAATTTCATCAATTTCAAATAAAGCGATATGAAATTAGTTGACAGGACTATCAAATCATATTACTTGAGTAAACAAGTCAAAAGATACAAACAACAGAGAAAACCCATAGGTAAAAGAAGTGCAAAATGACGAAACGACAAATACATTCACAATACTCTACCACAAAAACTAATGATGGAGCTATACGAACCCACACAATTTCGGGGTAAACTCTGGATCTCTGGAAGGGTTATCAGTTTCTACTCCACGTGTTGAACCTGTTGTATCGGTCATACAATAGTTCTTAATTTGAAATTCAAGTTTCATTATACCTAAAAATACATCAATCAAGTTGCGTTTAAAAAAATTCAAGGTACACTTTTTTCGTTTTTTTGTACATTTTAGTATTTTAGAACATGCAATTTACTGTTATCGCAAGAGTGCTCCTTTATAGACAACCTGTAATTCTGGATAACGAATGTCATATAAAACAAATTATATAGCAAGATTATGTTCTTTTTAGACAAAGCAGAGAGTGTTTATGGACATTTGACATTTAATGAATTATATTTTATGCCGTTTTTACGTAACATCAGTTATCTCTAAAGAGAACAAGCTAGTGTTTATATATTCGTTGACATATTGTTTGTTGGTTCAACGTGTTTTCTAATTAGCGAATCTAAGGTATGTAGCTACATCTCGGACATTGTTTTCCCTGATTTTGTTTGATTTATAAAACCTCGTCCTGATTTAGACTGCAAATACGCCTTATATAATAAAACATTACATACGCATACGTATTTGATAAATTCATTATAGGATAATGAAAAAAAACCTTGTCAATACCAATTAGCCTCAACTTTGTAATGAAATGATCAGACAAGAGGAAATGGAACTTTGTATTTTTTTTAAGTGTAAGATAAACTGTTTCAAAGGATTAATGTGAATTGAATGGGTTTTTAAAAGCCATTTCTGATTCACAAAAACTACGTTTCCACACAATCATACTAAACTAAAGTGGTCATATTTTATTAAATGCCCGTTTGAAACATTAAATTGCAAGTATGTTTGATGTTGTTGCTATAAAGCCGTTTCCTGTAATGGAAAATATGACTTTGACAGATGTACTTTCTTGAACTGTGACGAGATGATTTAAATTGTTAATTTTCTCCGTGACAGCATCTGTGCGCATTTTGCAATAAAGATTATCAACAGTCTGTAGATATTGCTATGATCATAAATCCCCTCCTCAACTAATAGCAGGCTGCAATGCGCTTCTTGATTTGTTTTTAATCACAGTTTACAGCTAAACCAAGTTATTGTATAACTATTGTACTACAATTCTTTTTTCAAACAGTGATCGTTGTCCTTGTAATACTTTTTTTTTTATCAAGTGTCGTATAATACTGCAGACATCTTTCGAACGAATTGACTTAGAAAATACATGCATATCTAAAAGAGATATTTCAGTTTCACAAAATATAGAATATACTCAAATCAACACCTTTCAGTATAAACTATATTTAGTATAAACTATGTTAAAAAACTTATGTTGTTCCCAAAAGAATTCGCTATGTCGATGTCTGTAAAGACTTTGATTTCAGATGTCGAAGGATGAAGTCCTTTAATTGGTATAGCATGACTGTATAACTAGTATATTAATGAGTCACGTACCTCTTTACCAGAAATTCATCAAATATTCTATAGATATAGTCGAAAGACATTATTTAGAAGTTTGATCCGTTGAACATGTTGAACTAATTTGCTCTCAAACATTGTCAATTTGACATTGATTTTAGATAATGTAATATTGCCTTTAGCAGTGGTGACATTCTTTTTATTTTAATACAGTTTAATACAAGATGTCCATTTGTGATCATATGTAGTAATTATTTTTTGTTATATGTTAACAGCTGTAAATGTTAAGGTAATTTCATATGTTGTACTGTTTATCCGACTGTTATCAGTTTTATTTATAGATGAAATTACGGTATCGGGATTTGTTTAAAATTGAAGGTCCCGTGATGGTATTCTGATTGGCAATCATACAAATTATATTAAATCAACTTATTTTATAATGCCCCTTTGATATACAAAGTTAAAAGTTCCTGTTTGGACAAAATGTTTGTAGAACGTAAATGTTATGGATGTATACATGTATCACCACATTTCCATTAGCGGACAAAAATTCAATTTGTTGAGAGGTCTGTGATACATGTACCATGAAATTTGAGAGCAGTTAGTTTAATTTCAGCTTGTTATTCTTACTAAACATCCATTTTAAAAAGAATTTCGTCATTACATAAGATCTCAATATGAAGATGAGTACGATTTGAATCAAAATAGATATTCAAGATGTCTAAGTGGTAAAGCTTCAATTGCGACTTATTCGCTTAAATAGGTCACAGCTTTTGTATTTCATTCAATAAAACGAACGAAATACAACAGCTGTTTCATTCGATAAAACGAATGAAATACAACAGCTGTTTCATTCAATAAAACGAATGACGAACTAATTTAACAGAAATTTTTTTTTTTGTTTCACTTATAATTCGAGAATGTTTGTCAGGGTATCTTCTTATATATAGCTAGCAATAACGGAATGCTTACTGGCGGCCACAAATAAACACGTTTTGAAACTTTGAGTACACCAGTTTAAACTTTTGTAAATTGGTTTTCTTGGTTTAGACATATTTGAGTCATAACTTTTTTAATATTTTATGCAGGTTGAGAACAAACCAGGTGCTTACAGAAGGCGTTATTTTGTGAGGTAAATAATTTCGCTTGAACTTTTTATCTAAATATAAGTAATTCGTCTGATATATGTTATTTAACAAGGGTTCACAATTGTTATGTTCTTACAATTGAAATTTGCTTTCAAAATGCAGAGAAGTAAATTATCGCTTTATCGTTAACATAACAACAAGTATTGTATATGTTTTTACACCTACTGACTAAACTATAATCCACCAACTCAACGAATAGTGTAGTGTTAATCAACGTAACTTTTCCGAATCAAAAACTAGCGTCTGGGTTAATGATCCTTATTGATGTCATAATTTTTAATAATTAGTAGATGAAGTTGGTTATGGTGAAGTTGAATGACTGATTCACGTCAAGAGACAAATCAAACGCATATTCAATACGAGAACATTTTGTTACATAAAAAAAAAATACTAGTTACCTTGCTTTGTACTACATCGATACACTGGGTATGATTTTTTAGCGTTTTTTTGTGTTGATGAGATTCCGTCGGAGTTATGCGATGATTGACAAGATGGGCTAGCAGCAAATCATGAAGACTGCATTTTTGAACCATAGGTCTTCAGTGATTAAAATACTCATCAGATTACATTTATTTTTGTGCGATGGGCATTAAAGGAGAAGATTACGGTATTTAAGGATTAAGATGTGTTAAACCCTTTCGAATATAAATATTCTGAATGCTGTAGGTTTGGTTTTTAGCTAAATATCTTAAATTTATTTTCTATTTACAGGAATGTGAGGGAAGATATTGATACTATAAGTTGTGTTCAAATATTTATTGTTCGACATCAACCTAAACAACATTTCTTAACATCAGTTTTATAACTCATGCCAGAACTTCAAAAATATTCCAAATCATACAATGTCAAAATGGATGTTCAAAGTCTAATGCCTTTTAAAATTAAATAGAATTAAGTTCAGATTTTGATATTGATATAAGTTCAGAACGTGCATGAGCAATGCATAACAGAATTTTGCATTCAATTATCATAGATTATATACTATTCAGTAACAAGTTCATGAAACACAATAATATGTGTGCATTTGTGCATTCAATTCAAAGTTGAATTATTTTCTAAAGATACGTATTTTCCTTTCATGAAATGAATATCTTATTATATATGAATGTATACTGAGCCAAAAAAGTTTAGCAACAAAAACATGAAATTTTATTTTATTACAAAATTGTAACAACATATGATTTTAATAATAAAAAAATAAAATTATGACATGTCAGAAGCAACATGAATGTTTATCACTCACATTCATTAGGATTTTCTTGGTATGGAGCTCGGGAGGGTCAAAATGCGAAAATGAGTATAGTGTTATTCATAATCAATTTCTCGGCCATGCTCTAAGTGCATCAATGAAGGAAAGCAGGCACACCAGCAGCTGCTCGTAATCAATGCACTACTCTTATGGTCGTAAAAAACTTGTCACGTGTTGACGTAAAGCGAAAGTAGTGCTCCTCCTTTGACGATAGTTTTTTTTTTTGGTTTATGACATATTGACCTATCCTGTGCCGTTTCAATTTGTCGATATCTGTTTGTGAGTCTCTAAACTGTTGACTTATGCTCATTAAATCGATCCATGACATCAGAAACACTCATTCTGTCATCAACCATTCCAAGAACCTTCTGACGGTCGTTTTCGGGGATGCCTGGTTGACGCCCCATGCAATGTTTTCAAACATTTATGTGTTTTTCTTACCAATGGTGTATTTCTGAACGTAAGTGAAAACAAAATTTGAATTTTGTTTTAAAAGTTCAGGTACAGAAGGTAAAACATAAATTACACGTGCAAAGCTGAAATGGCGCGAAATCAATCATCCAGAAAAAAAAGTAAGACTGTTTAAAATTACAGGTAAAACTAAGGATTATATCAATGATGTTTAAAACAAAATTCGAGAAACAACTAAAAAAAATTGAAAAAAAAGTGTTGCTAAACTTTTTTGGCTCAGTAAAAAAAATATCGATGTATTTTTTGTCAGGTTTAAGAATATTGATACAATTTCAGAACCAAGATCCAATTCATCACGGTCGCCAAGTACTGTAAATTGTATAATTGTACTGTACAATGTAAATAAATTGTACTGTTATCACAAGGGTGCTTTCTAAACGCACAAGTTATCATCCTGGAAAATTATTGTCACATAAAACAAATTGAATAGCAAGATTATGTTCTATTTAGACAAAACAGAGTGTGTTTAAAGACATTTGACATTTAATGAATTATATTTTATGTCGTTTTTACGTAACATCATTTAACTCTAAAGAGAACAGGCTAGTGTGTATATATTCATTAATATTGTTCGTTGGTTTAACGTGTTTTATAATTAGCTGATCATAGGGATGTATCATAATCTTGGACATTGTCTTCACTGATTTTTTTTATTTATAAAACTTCGTCCTGATTTAGACTGAAAATAAGCCTTATATACTAAAATATCACATACGCGGTTGTTAGATACATTATCGGGATAATAAAACAAAAAACTCGTCAATAACAATTGGCATCAACTTTGTAATGAAATCATCAGACGAGAGGAAAATGCAACTTTTTTAAAGTGTAAAATAAACTGTTTTAAAGGATTAATGTGAATTGTACGGGTTTTTAAATTCCATTTCTGATTATAAAAAAAACTACATTCTACACAATCATATTAAACTGAAGTGTTCATATTTAATTCAATGCCCATTTGAAACATTTAATTACAAATATGGTAACTGCAATTGTAATAAAGCCGTTTACTGTAATGGAAAAGATTACTATGCCAGATGTACTTTCTGGAACTGCGATCAGATGATTTAAACCGATTTAAACTTTTAATTTTCTCCATGACAGCCTCTGTGCACATCTTGCAATAAAGTTTCTTAACAGGCTGTAGGTACCATATGCTATGATCATAAATTGCGACCCATTCAAAGCAGGCTGCAATGCACTTTTAAAATGTTTTCAATCACAGTTTACAGCTGAACCAAGTAATTGTATAACTATTGTACTACGATCAATTTTTTAAACAGCGATCGTTGTCCTTGTGATATATCTTTTTTAATAATGTATCGATTGTACTGCAGACAATTTTCTAATTGAAATTGCCTTTCATAATACATGTATATTAAATCAAAAGAAATTTTTCAATTTTAAAAAAACATAGTTTATACTCAAATTAACAACTTTAGAACATCTTTCCCCAAAGTTATCGCTATGTCGGTGTCTGTTAAGAATTTTTCAAATTTCGAGGTACACAATCTTTAATTTGTATAGCATGACTGTATAACAAGTATATTATTTAATCAGGGACCTCCTTACCAGAAATTGATTAAACATTCCATAGATATAATTTAAAGACATTATTCAGTAGTTTGATCCGTTCTACTAACTTTCTCTTTAACGTTGTCAGTTTGACATTGTTTTTAGATATTGTAAAATTGGCCTAAGCAGTAGTGACATTATTTTTATTTCTGTATAGTTTAATAAATAACAAATCATGAATTTCTTTGTAGCTATTAACAAATATAGTTTTAAAACATCCTGGCAAAGGTTTTGTAATGGTTGTCTGAATGGCAATCATACAAATCATAACAAATCTTCTATTTTTATACGAAATATAATGTCGTGTTTTTAAAAAATAACTTCAAAACGTAAATATTATGAACGTTTCCTTCCACAAACCTATTAGTGGACATAAAACATGTATATGTGAACATGTAAGAGTTCTGTGATTTCATAATTGAGAGTGGCTAGTTAAATTATCAGCTTGTAATCTTACTGAACGTACACTTTAAAACAATTTCGTCATTAAATAAGATCTCAATATTAAGATGAGTGCGATTTGAAACAAAACATACATTCAAGATGTCTGAGTGATAAAGCTTTGATTGTAACTTTTTCGCTTAAAAAGGTCACAGATGTTGTATTTATTACAACAAAATGAATAACGCGCTAACTTGACAGAACACAAACCAATTTTGTATCATTTATAACACGTAAATGTATGTCAGGGTATCTTCTTATATATAGCTAGCATTACCGGAATATGCTTACAGGCAGTCACAAAAAACAAGTTTTCAAATTTTTAAAACACTAATTTAAACTTTTGTAAATTGATGTTCTTGGTTAAGACATATTTATATCATAACGTTTTTGTGTATGCATATCGAAAAAGAGAACAGGTGCTTTACGACAATTGGTTGTTAACCGAAACACACATTAAATATTCATTTGGGTTTTGGTTTTCGCTTTTACATGTTTTGACTTTATATATCGACGGATTATCTGTACGATAGGATAAACTAACGTCACTTAAAGTCCACCAATGGTGGGAAACGACAGTATATATATACTGATTCCGAAACGCCTGACTTATACACTTGTTTATGTAATGTTTTATTTTTACAATTAGTTTTGTTATGTTTTATTTCTACAATTGTTTAGATTATGTGTTATTTCTACAATTGGTTATGGTATTACTTGACAGGCGTAACACAGTTATGTGTTATATTCGACCACTAATGTAGCTGTAAAATGTTAGATTGTATATTTAATAAATTGATGTTCTTTTTACCACAGCAATGTTTTTTTTAAAGAATGTCTTTGCTGGGTTAATTTGAACCACAATGTGTATTTTATTACTTTGCAGTTCAAAGCAATCCAGTACATGCAGAAAAGCAGATATATCGTCGAATTCTGACAATTTCATATTTTTTTCTGTTCAGTACGAATTACACAGATAAAACATTCGGAATATTTCTTTGTCTACTTAAATACCTTAAACACGAGAAATTTCTTTGTAATTTTATTCTAATTTTTGTCGTCTTCATATTTTGTGTGATTGTTGGCCTACACAGCCTTAACCTTTCTTAAAATTATCAATTAATTCTTAAGAAACTACATCCATACTGTTTTAAAAACATCTATTCGAGAGCAAATCTAAGGTCAGTTGCATGCAAACATCTCAGTAACATGTTTAACATATAAGTATTATCACCGTTTTGCAAGCTTTATATTTTACACATTAGCTTCTTACACGAACATAGCGAAGGCTTGTATATGTATATGTTACTTTCTAATGCACAACATATGAACAAGTAAGCAACAATAAAATGACGACATTTTTCAGTATTTAATAAAGTTGAGTTGTACTGAATAAGCTGCCTGAATTGTCAAACATTGACCAGTAGTTGTTGAAATCCTTAGTGTTTGGTGTGTACAATTTCTCCTTTTCTGTGAACTGGCATGTTGATACTTATATGTACTTGTATTCTTGCAGATAATGCATACTGTATACCCCATTCAATTAAAGAATGTTTTTCGCTTATTTCATTGTATTTTACGTGTTTTCTATACAAACATCACCTATTTTAAAAGAATACAATCATTCATATGTCAGACAATAAAAAAGGTAAATACATTACTTTTTCGATTTTCAGTTATAGTTCAACGCGCCAAAGTTGTAAGCAAAATCGAACCAAAATATGTAACATAGCCCATTTACTGTTCCTTGACCTCTAGTGGATCCATTTTAATTGTTCTAATGTATGTGAAAAAAGTTGTGCAAACAGTAGAAAAACATGGAAAACTCTCTTTTCAAATTTCAATACTATGACGTATTGTGATGGCGACAGTACAACGTCTGACATATACATAACAACAATTATAAATGGATACACGTAAGGTCAAGGAACAGTAAATGGACTATGGATATATGTTGGTATATAGAATGAAAAAAAAATGAAGCTCAAATAAATCAAACGAATGGAAAGCCACTGCTTTATTCCTGACTTATAACAGTCATTTGCTTATGACTCAACCATCATTGTTGGGATTGGTTGATCTTATATGTGTCATTTTCTCTATTTTATCGTTCGTCTTACAATTTATTAACATTTTGTACGTCTTTTGGGATTTGGATTTTCTTATTTCCATTTAACACGATGATTGTATAATTGGTAAGCGTACCACATCTTCGTATTTATATATTGTGTTTATCCCTATAAAAAGAATCAGACATTCTATTTGTAAAATACAGAATTAGCAAAAAAAAAAGCAGTTGTTATAAATTCGGTGTTATGATAATTTGTTGTTTTTTTTTTGTAAATTTAACATAATATTACATTTCCAAATGTTAAAATGTACCCAATGATTTTATCGCCAAGATTTATTTTGTACTATGATCACTTTTATTCGGTATAACTTGTAAACGACCACGTTATCTCGAAACTATAGTTTTATGTCAATATATTTTATGCACGTATGACATAAATCTGTTACGACTATTCCAGAAAATATGGCAAAAGTATCATGTAATAGTACGGTGACCGAGTAAGGAAAAGTCGCTTATTTAAGGAGTTTAATTGTCATTCGGACTATACGGCTATAAATCACATTATTGGTAGTTCAAATGTTAAACTTAACATTTTGACTTGTCGTCAAAAAATCGTACGGTGCAAATTTCGTAAAATGGGCTTTGAAGTACGTTAATTAACTTGAACAAAAAATCGACTAAGAACAGTTTTGAGGTCAACATTGTAAAATAACATCCGTGATATGATTTCTGTTATCATATACATTGTTGTTACACCTTATTCATATTATTTTAACGATTTCAAAGAAAGTTTAGCAAAATCAATTCGTTGTTAAAGAGTTTTTGTAAAAGTTTAACACTACGAATACTTTGCATTTAATAGAGTACGTTCCAATTTAATTTCATGAATTTTTTTAACGCAAAATGTAAAATAATTAACATTTATATGTTATTCCATACATTTGTACCTTTATTAATCAATAATATCAAATTCATTTGTCTCAGAAGCACTATTTCAGCAATTCAAGCCAGACAAAATTCATAACGCTCATATGACGGAGCTATTCGAAGCTCATATACAGCCTCTTATAGATACATACATATACGCTATTGGGATGTGATGTATTACTTACATTTACATACTGGGATATGTTTCCTGAAGCAGTAGACATTTAGCAGTCAAATGTTAGAGCAGAACGAGAGGGAAATTGGTCACTTCCTTGAGATCGTCATCTCAAATGTAAAATTATATTTTTGTAACCAACCGTACTCCACGAAGGTGGATGCCATTTTACATACTCGATATGCTTCAATTTTCTGTGAACATTTTATCACCTTTTATAGATGGCTACTTTGCTTTTTAGACAGATTCCTGGACATTTTAAAAGTACTGTGACATGGCAACAGAAAAGACCCGTATTAAAGCCTCAAGGGGATTAGGTGGCACTGTAGGCATAACAATTCAAAAGTCTGCGCTTGTTAGATGGGCCTTTACTAGACATTTCATAGAATCCATTAGTCATGTAATACTGAAAAGGGATGGAAATGCTGAAAATTATGCAAATTCACAGTAAGAAACAAAGCCAACAGCAGTGAACAAAGATGAAGAACATGTTATTGCCATTGTGGACCATCTAAATGATCCATGACTGATCCCTTTGGTGTTGAATCCCACCCTCAATGTCTCATCAATATCTCTTCTTAAATGCATGCTCAAGACATATTCGAGGTTCTTTGCTCACAGTTGTCAAGGAAGGCTTGAAAATGTCTAAACATTTTATCATTAGTGCTCTTTCTTAAGATCACAAGGAGTTTTTATAGTCCAATATCAAAGTCAAACACAAACCTGAAAAATAAATCGGGGGAAATACTTTCAGGTCGCATAAATCCATAACTTGTAATTAGACGTGCACTAATTTCGGCAAAATGTAGAGATGATGTTATCATAGAACATGTGTTGTCGCCATTCCATTATCCCCTTTTCAAAATGACGACACCATGAGAAAATCATGCAAGTCGGATTTTGTGAAGCAATTCGAATCTTAAGTCTCTTGTGCACTTTCCCTACCTTCCTTTATATCATCGCTCACAACTTACATAAGAGATGGTATGGCATTGGTTCAATTTATTAATGCTAAGAAAGGTAAAACATGCGGCGACCTTGCAGCTTACTATTAAAAACATATGTCCCAATGAGTTTCTATGGCGCACATAGTAGCACATGTTTTTGACCGCTTCGACACGAACAACTCTATAAAGTCTGCCGAAAGGGAACGCCGCATAGAGACTACAGCTTCCATCTTGCACATGTACTTACCGGATGCGACGCAACTTCGTCTCTGTTTGGAGTAGGTATACAAACTGTCTACAAGACTTCGAAGGACACGCACGACTATTTCAGTTGTGTTTAGAGTTTCGGTAATATTGACAATGATAAAGCCCTTGTTTTGGCATGAAAGATAAATTCAAAGGTTTATGATCAGAGCTATCTCTTTAAAACCACTCCATCATAATAATTATTCAAGTTTACCACAAGTAAGATGTAAGTTTAGTCAGGTTACCTTCCTGCGAGACGGCACTGAAACAGTATGTTTTACGTACTTCGTTTCAAACTAAAAATTTGAAACGCATTACACATTGTTAAACCCCTATCCGGTCACCTTTAGAATACGGTTGGCGAGAGTAAAATGATTCATTACACCCCGTGTATTTCAAAAGGCTTATTTCAGCAGAGTTCTTGCAGGATCTTGTGTCTTTATTGAAGGAAAATCTGCATGTGAAAGATTCATGTGTTTGTTCACTACAAAACCTTACATGTCCGGGGCTTTGGTCCTGTAAAGGGTCAGAATTATGTAGAAATTTCAAATCATGTTCCTTGACAATTAACCAGAGGATATAATTCTGTTGTGTGGATCTCTTTGATTGGAATGTTGAATTGTAACTATTTTCGAATAATTGAGTGCTTTTTAGTTTTAATGAATTTCATGAATGGTCTTATGCAAAATATGCCTTCACGACAGAAGGATGCAGGTAAAAATAATATTCATCATTAATTGATGAGGTTGGATGTTAGCCGGCAAGGTAACTACAGTAATTTTAACAGAATATGTGTTGATCTTGTGTAATAGAACAAATATTTGAAAAACGTCAATTTCCAGAATAAATCGATTTCTTTCTCATTTTTTTAAACATTTTCGAGATGATTCATTGAAAATTGATATAAGAAAATGTATGTATCTAGAATTTAACCTAAATTGTTGTATATTTCTTCAAATTTTGAAAGTATAGAAGAAGAAAAAATAAAAACAGAATTTGATCTCTGACCTCATTTTATGCAAAACTGTTACCACATTTCTTTTTGACGACATCGATATTTCAATAGTACTCATTTTTCCGAATCCAATGATATATAATATAGCCATATAGTATGTTTGACGATTAAATCTAAAAAATATTGGGTCTGGTCACCGTACTATAAAACGTATCAGAAAATTAATTAATAACTATACAAAACATGTACTTTTCTTTAATGTGTTTGTATATGTTTTAACCTTCCTATGGGATTTGCACGTCAGCTGACAAATGTGTAATTGCAAAGAGTAATTCTAAACATATTTCAACTAAACCTAACATAATGTCATGGCATAAGACCCAAAAAGTAATAGATTTAACTGTTATAAGGTATACCATGTTTGATCGTTGTCGAAGGTTGTACATGACTTATAGTAGTTTAGATTCTTGTCATTAGATCTCAGGTGGATAGCTGTTTCATTTTCAATCATACCATAGCTTGTTCTTTTTGTATAATACATAATGTTGAGGAACTTAAAATAATCATACATTTAATTTCATTATCTTAACAATCGTTTTCTATCTTTAATAAAAAAAACTCTTCTTTTCAAATAGTATTAGAAGTTGTTAAATTTCCAATTAAATACCAAAAGATGACTGAAGTACCGAAAAAAGGTGCAAAGATATGAAATAAATTATAAAAGACAATCAAATGTCTTGCAGTTTCAAGTATAATTTACAATAGCGACACATTTACATGTTTAAAGTTAACTTTCTGAAGCACGGTTACATGATAGATGTGCTAAATACCTTCGATATTGTGATTAAAAGAATTATGACAGCTTAACGTTCTGCTTATTTCGATGTCCATAGAAAAAAAATCTGAATATTTCCTTGTCTACTTAAATATCTCTTAAACACAAGAAGATTTCTTTTTTATATCATTTTCATTTTTGTCGTTTTCGTTGTAATGTTTAATACTTATGAAATAAAAATTTTGACAGATGTAGTAGATGAAGGCATCACGACAATAGTGGACTATAAAAGTGACATTATAAGGGAGATAAAAAAATATCCGTCCAACTTAAGGATGTACTGAGGTGATCTAATGTAAAATTAGATAAATCAAGAAATCAAAATTGATACTTAAAGGGGCACTAGCTACGAGATATATTAAAAATCAAAAGTATGTTTTTATTTTGTTCAATCATTAATCATGTTAATGATAGTGAAAAAGTTAAATAACAATTTGCTTTTATCAGCTAAAATGGTGCAATTTTGTCAAGTATATAATTCGACCTCATTAAATTCATGTGAACTCCAATTTAACCCCGTAGAAAGTGATAGAATAACGCATGCATTGTCCGTGTACGGGTATTTAAAGGAAAAGAATGTCAACATTGAAAGTGAAATAAAGGTTAATAATTTGATTAACTGTTTCGATCCACACAAAATCATTTTTGTAAAGGTAAAAACGACGATAAATATAAATTTTTAATCTATAATACAAAATTTAACAGACCAATAAAAATCCAATTGCACGAGTTGCTTGATCTATTTATATCTGTGTTTATGTTTACATCGCATATATAGTTATAGAAAGTCAACTCGATAGTTAATTAGATGGCGTATTTGCTAAATTTCACACGAAACGAAGCGATATCTTATTGAGACCATGTCCTGTAAATTGTTTATTTTTGATAGTTTGGAAAAATGTTTTACATTGTTATAAATAAAATATGAGAATTTGAGGCAATCGGTGAACATGAATTTGGCAGCTAGTGCCCCTTTAAAGTTAGAAGATTATAAGTGAAGGATCAAAATTAGCAAAAGTTATTTATAGAGCATGGAGCTCCTTTTCGAGATATTTGTTTTCTAAAATATGGCGGAAAAAGGCTGACTCAGAGTTTTACCCTATATTTGCATTGGTATTATTTGGGTCTCAAATCAAAAGAAAGAAAATCAAGAATCTGCTTAAATTTTGTCAAATGACATTTTATGAGCTATTAAGTCTTATGTTAAAAGATAAATAGGTGTTATGGGGCAAAACATTTTACCTTCTATTGTATCGAAAAACACCAAGAAGTCCGAACATTTGACACTTATTCTAAAACCTCAACTAAGTACATCCTTAAAAAACTTTTTTGAGACATTACCGTGTAAAAGTTTTTTTTTGTTTTATGGGTGACTAGAGAACTAAAATGTACACTCCAAGAGTAAACATGGGTGTTCCTAAACATATTTGATTACGAAACTTTGTCATAAGCTTTTCTGACGAATGTCATATACACAAAATTTAATATTTAATGGGGATTTATGTTCTTCAAAGCTTCATCAAATGATGAGAAAATATTTAAAAAATTGTAAAAAAAAAATAGCTTTACAGAAACTTCACTCTGTATATCCCCACACCTTTTAAAGGGGCTATATAGAATACATGTTGTCCTTCCATCCGTCTGTTCGTTGCTGCAATAAATATGTGTGTCACACTGTTCTCAAAAACCACAAAACAGAGTCATAATTCAACATTTAAATATCAGCTTGACATTCAAATGCTGCAATGCATGAGCTTTTCTGGATCTATTAGATATCCTTTTTCGTATGCCGATATTTTAATTTTCGAATACATGAATTTCGATTGAACTTAAAATGTTTCGTAATAAAATGAATCCAATACTACTGAATAGTATGACTTCATATTTGGACAGTAGCCGTAAAGTGATCCGTTGTAATTTGTCTGTTCTTTTGTAATTTGTCAGTTTATCTTTAATTTGTACAAAACTTTGAATTAAGCATGTTAAGAGTGGGAGTATTATGTTTCGCACAACTTATGAATTTCTTTCACAGCTAGTCATATATATAGCACAGTGACTTATATATAAAGGTTTTGTCATTGTAAATTCATTTTGTTTTTGGCTTCAAGTGCATCGCTTACATAACCTGATTGTATCTAAACTTAATAGTTTCAAATGAAAGGAAATAAACTGACTTTGATGTTATGTAAATTATCTTAAATACGAGTCACGCTAACACAATCTGAACGATATTTACGTGGTATAAAAGCGCTTAACAGCTATCGAAATATAATGAAGTTAGTCTACTTTTTGCATTCTAATATTGGTTGAATTGTCTAAGATATCACATGATACACAACACGATGGACACAATCTTTTATGGATTCATGATGACAGCAGTAGAAAGACAAATCTATAAACATGGTGAAATAATTATCAGTGAATTGACAACCTTGTTCTATTTTGTGAATTGTGTAGGCTGATATTTCAATCCATATAGACGCCTTTACAGTAAAATAAAGATAATATTTTTTTCCGTGATGATTATAGAATAATCCGCAACTTTGTCTCGCATCTACGAAGTTGCGGTGATGATTCGTATATGTGCAGGCCTCGGTGTCATCATTTTTTAGAATTAGTGATGAGATCATTTTTTTAAAAAAACCTCCATTATGGTCCTTTAGTTTTGAAACTTCTATGTAATTTGTTGAAATTGTTTTTGGTGCTTGCCGTACTATTTATAAATCTAACGCAGGATATAAATACATATGTGTTCAGAATTTCTTTTTTGTTTTCAAATGTTTTGACATCGGCCAAACATGAAAATAAAAACAGTAAATGTCAAAATTTGCATTTAGTTTTCTATGTTGTGTCGTGTGTACTATTATTTGTCTGTTCGTATTTTTCTTTTTTAGCCATGGCGTTGTCCGTTTATTTTCGATCTATGAGTTTGAATGTTCCTCTGGTATCTCTTGCATCAGGTACAGTAAGATTCTGGTGTAATAAGGTTGAAACGTCTAATGTGATTATAGTAGTAAAATCTTTACCTTGTGAGTTAGTCATATTTATTTTAAAATCTTTATAATTATCTATGCAAAAGAATTATTTTTCAAATATTAATAACTAACGAGGCAAAAACCACTTAAACGAAACACTTTTAGAATGTTGACTTTTTTATTGATAAAGTTTTCTTTACATCTATGAAAGAAATTGTTCAGACACAAACACTAATACATAAACTTGTCTTCCACTTGTTAAATCCATCCATAATCTATAGCATTAATATGGTAAACGTGTCACGGTCGCCATCAACAAATATGTCATAGTTGTAACATTTTGATAAAAATAAAGCGTCAGCTTTTCTTACATTAATGTCAAGGAGTCGACTAATAATTTACTTTAATCAATTGGAATTAGAGTTAGTATCATATGACATTCGGGGTGTGTTAAGAACACTATGCTATATAACTCTATTTTGATAGGAAAACATAATGTCTTCAGTTTAATTTTTGTTGTATTGTATGACTTTTATATGTCATTTTGTCGAAGTCTGTCTGTCTTTCGCTTTGCTTTGTTGTTGTTTTGTTTGGGGGGGGGGGGGGGATTTTTTAGTAATTTTTAGTACACACAATGGACTCGTTTCATGGGGAAACATACCACATCTCTAATATTGTTTTCTCTACAACTACAAAAGTCACATATATTATTTGTGAAACAGAATCAACCGGATATAAACTTTTTTTTTATATTTTTTGTTCTCTTTTTTTCAAATAAATATAATATTGCAATAAGAACTTCTAAGTATTTATGTACCAACGGTTTTATTGAACAGGCTACATTTTGTACTATCAAGCGTTAATTGGTTGAACTTGTAAAAGTCCTCTTTATCTTTAAACAATGATTATATGTCAATGTCCTTTATACATGTATATCATATGACTTTTACGAGTATTCCAGAGATTATAGTAAAAGTATCTTGCAAAACAAATCTTCGAATTATTTGATAAATGTAAAAAAAATCCTTTTCTTTAATGTGTTTCTGTATTTGTCATTTACCTTCGTACGGGATTTCTACATCAGTCGATAAGTTTGTGTTTTAATTGCAGAGATAATTCGGAGACATTTCATAAACTACGTAAGATCGTGTACGTAAGATCGACAAAATAGAAATAGGAATAGATTAAACGGGGTTATGGTATTACCATGTTTGATCGTTGTCGAAGGTTAGACGTGACCTTTAGTAGTTTAGTTTTCTAGTCATTCGGTCTCAGATGGATAGTTCATTTATTTATTATCAGACCTCAGTTTGTTATTTTTATATTAAACATAATGGTAAGGCATTTAAAATATAATCATACATTGAATATCATTATCTTAAAAAATCGTTTACTATAATCAATACGCCTCACCTTATACCCTATATTTATACAAACTATTTTATAGAACGAGGTCAGTATGCATTTGATATCCAACATATTAAGTATTAATATGCTTAAAACGTAGGCAGTGGTCAGAACATGACAAATAAAAATATTTACACCATGGGTCAATGACACTGATGGTAAACGTTCAGTCACCGAGGGTTTCACAAGCCCAGTAGTCAGCACTTCAGTGTTGACATGAATATCAATTATACGGTCATTTTTGTAAATTTTCTGTTGACAATTTTTTTTTTGAAAAACTAAGGACTTTCTTATCCTAGGTATAGAATACCTTAGCCATATTTGGCACACTTTGTTTTAGAAATCTGGGTCCTAAATGCTCTTTAAATTTGTACTTGTTTGGCTTCATAACCATTTTGATCTGAGCGTCACTGATGAGTCTGATGTAGACGAAACGCGCGTCTGGCGTATTAAGTAATGATCCTGATACCTCTGATAACTGATTATAATAGGAGGACACCATAAAATCAAGTGCACTCTACTTGAAGCCTATTATATAACAATCATAATGTTTTAACGTGTTTTTCAGCACTCGACATGCACAATAAAACTATTCACCGCCAACAAGGAAGTCGTATGTATGACAATAACTTGTATATTTCCAAATTATCACATGTTAAATTTGTTTCTACTTATATATGCATTGGTAAATAATTGTTTGCACTGGTTGCTTCTGACTTGTAACAACTCATGTGAAAAAAAAACAATTTAGAATAACCAATATTTGAAACTGCCATTTTCGTTTTTCTTGAAGTTCAAGTAATAACCATATTTAAAATCGTACAGCATATAAATGACGTCATCGGCGGCAAGTGATAGCAATAATACACATGGTGAGAACTGCCATTGACGGCATATTGTTGTCAATAAGGATCAAAGCATAAGCAACAACTATTGCAAACACCATCAGAGAGCAACACAAAAACACAAAGAGAGTAATGTGCAATGTCTCAGACTATATATTCCTTTGGTTGGAATTTAATAACATCAAAGGACATTGTTATTATTTAAACAAAAACATTACTGATATTAAGGAACAAGAATGGATGACTTATTGGAGTTCATGCGATGAACGTATTATCACTATAATTGAAAATATTAATCTATACATATGAAAGATCATGCATCTCAACTCCTTTCTTAGTATTCAGTTATAATTGCATAGTTCGAATAATTTCTATGTTCTTGTTGAAAACAAAACCTCAGTTTTTTTAAAACTATAATTATGTTTTTCAAATCTAAGAAAAACCGCTTATATGAGAGTGGAATACGGTATAACTTTTACATAACCAGTTTTACCACTCTCTCAGTAGTACAGACTTTCTTTCAAAATATAATACATGTACTTTACCTTTACAAAAACCATTTTTTACCCGAGAAGTGTGTCATAGAATCTTCTAATATATAGCTAGCATTAACTGACAAAGCTTACTCAGCAGTCAAAAATGCTATGCAAACTAAAATATGTTCCTTGTTAAGACATATTTGATAATGTCTTTTATCACTTGACCAGAGTAACGCAGTTCAGTTTTATCTTCGAACACTGATGGTTCTATTATATTTAAGATGGTTAATTTATGAACATGTTCTTTTTACTGGGTTTATTACCTTCTTATGAAGAATTCCTTTACGTGATTTATTTCTCCACAATGTGTCTTTGACTACTTTGTAGTTTATAGACAGTCTTAAATTGTAGTTAATAAATCAAATAAATCAGATATGTAGATACATGGTAGGTCAGAACCTTTTAATCCGGTGAAAATAACATATTTTTTTTATAGCTAAATTGAAAGTTTTCATTTATAAAACTTATGTATAAATACTCATTTCTCTTGTTATCATACCACAACTCGTTATTTTCATATACCTAATACTTAAAAATAATCATTTATTAAATTTCATGATCATAAAAATCATGTTCACGCCTCAACTTTTACCCTATATTTATAGAACCCATTTTACAGGGAGTAAATGAGGGCACTAACTTCAATATAGTTCGGCAGTTTGTTTTTGCCTTTTTTAATTTTCCTAAACTACCTGATCATTTCAACGACTTCACTTAAGCTCACCATATTCTCTTCTACAACGAAGTGTAAATAAAAGCGACCGGATAGAATCAGATGACACCATACATTCAAATGTACTCCTATTTAAACAGATACAACACTCATAATGTGTTAAGTGATTTTCCGCACTTGACATAAACTAAAAAACTTTTCACAGCCAACAAGGAAGTCATGTATATTATTATTATTATTTGTAATATCCAAAAAATCACGCGACAAAGAGTTTTCTTTTTAAATATGCATAGCTGAATAATAACTTGCACTAAATGATACTGTCTTGTAACACGTCGTGTGAATAAACAATTTAAAATTATCACATTTCAGTATCTGGAATTGCTTGTTTTGTTTGTCTTGAAGTTCAAGTAATGACAAAATTTAAAATCGTTCTGCGCATAAATGACGTCATCAGCGTAATGTGATAGCAATCATGTAAAAGGTGAGAACTCCTTTTGACGGCTTATCTTTGTCAATTATGATAAAAACCTGACCAACAGTTATGTCAAACGCTAACAAGAATCTTGAAGTGCAAAACAACAAACAAACAATTTAAATATTTAGAATGTTTTGTTAATTTTCCCGGACAAGCGTCAGACTTAATATTCCCTCGGTCGAAATGATAACAGTATAGGGTATGGATAAAATTTAAACGTTTTATAATTAGCATTCTGCACCAATAACTTTGAAGTAATCGGAGATCATACGATGAACGCATCATCATTATAAACGAAAACATCATTCTATAAATAATTAAGATAATTTAACTAAATTCCTTTCAAAGTGCACAGTTATAATTGCATAATACAATCACTTCCTGTTTGTATAGTACAATTACTTTCTATGTTGATATTGAGAAAAAAACAAGGTTTTTTGAACTTGAATAAAAATATTAGTAAACGCAATATCAGATTTGGATATGGTATAACTTTAACAGCACCTGTGTAATCCTTTTCTCAGTAGTGCAGACCATCTTGTGATACTTTATTTATATTTGCCTTTTCGATGTATACTTTACTGATGTTATTATTAAAGGTGTAATTTAAGTGATAACACATGTACATGTAAAAAAAAAGAAAAAGTGTTTATATCTCAAAAGTTGGGTTAATTGTCTTGAAATATGAGTTCAGGCGATTTTGAGCCTGACACATTACATAGACACATATGGACGTCTAGCGATATGTCTTTTTTAAATCTTGATTTGGGGTAAGTCTTATTATCTCAATCAGTCAGATTTCTTTACACTATTACATACATTCAAACATTGACAAAGAAGTCGCTAAAAACTAAAATTACGAAAAGATTTAAGATTTCAACTATCCCTTTATTGTGAAATTTCCATTACCTAGTAGCAAAATTCCAGTAGCATTGGCATATATAGTGTTTCCCTCCCGGTTCAAACCATTTTCAAAATGCGTCAGCTGATCAAATCAAATTACGGGTGACATCTTATGATGCAGTTGAAATTTAAATTTGTATCGAATGACCACGGATATGCTTTAACCACAATTGCGTCAACTGTTCCTCGATTGGGACATTCGTGTATGTGACTTTATACTTAGTTTTATTTACCATAGGCAACATGACGGGTGCTACTAGCTTAAAAAATAGTTCCTCGGTTGTTGAATAAGTGTATACTACCTTATACTTATTTTATCTTACCACAGGCAATATGGTAAGTGTCACTATTTTTAATTACCATAGGCATAAAACGGAATTCACTAGCGTAACAAGATGCTACCTTTCCATGGCATTCCATTAAGGGTAAAACATTCTCACTATCTCATTTTTGAAATAACTTAGTTTTCTATTTAAATTCATGTGTTTCTGCCCGTCAACGTCCACTTTGTGTTTTTGTTAGGTGTTTTTCCACTGGTATAAATCTGATGAGTTTTTAAAAGGTTTTTTCGTCTAATTTATTTAGTTTGTTCATGTGTTGTACTGTTGTTACATCACTGATCCGGGTTAGGTCGAGGTGTTGGCGCCTAGCAAAGCCCGGCCTCATTCTTTCCCCAGTCAGGGGTCTAAATATATTTTAGAGGTTGTCGTCTGTTGCTGTGTTACATATTTGTTTTTCGTTCAGTGCTTTTTTACATAAATTAGGCCTTTAGTTTTCTCGTTTGAATTCTTTTACAATTGTAATTTCGGAGCCTTTTATAGAGGACTATGTGGGCTGGGCTTTCACCATTAATAAAGGTCGTACGGTGACGTAAAGTCGTTAATTTTTGTGACATTTAAACTATTTTTGGAAGAGGTCTCATTTGCAATCATACCATGTCGTCATTTTCTATTAATAAACGAAATCAAAAAGGAAGGAAACATTTACAGTGTGGTAAATATGGACACAAAACCTTTCACGAACTTATTTTTTAAACCCTACAAAATTTAAAAATATGTGGAGAACAAGAACTATATAGCTATTGAAGTTTCAATTCATTTATTAGCCACGATAATTAAGATAATTTAAAACATAGTATACCCACTTCACTAGTTCCTTCTGGATGTAAGATTATCGGTCAGTGCTTAATTGGCAATGTATAAATGATATTTAATTTCTGATGAATTTTAAAGTAACTGATGGATTGAGTTTTGGCTTAAGTATTTGATTAAAAGTTATAAATCGTGTACAAATTTATTTTCGCATGGCTACTAATACTTGAAAATTCAACTCTTGCATCTTTTGAAAAAAAAACATTATTATCGTCCAGTTCAACAATTCCATCAGTGATATAGCAAATATAAAATAGCATATGGCTGTTATCCCCATATTTGATATTTAACCAGATGGTTCAACTAAATCGAAATGTTTAATTGAAATGTTTAAATTTGATTTAAGTCTAAATTCAATTATAGATAGAGCATCACGTTTCCATAGTCTTTTTATAGAAACCCTATAAATAAACTAAGAATAGAAAAACGTGTAACAGAATATCATAAAATATGTGTCAATATCACAGGGATTCAGTATATGAACTTTAAAATTATATATCTGTTTTTTTTGTAAAAATGTAAAACATGGACAATTATAAACATTAAAATGTTTTATAACATAAACATTACAGAAAATGGAACAATTGTACAAAATACATTTTAACACTGGACTTTTTAAAATATTTATACAGCCCGCACAATCAAACTGACACCCTTCTACTGCCGCGTGGGAAAATGCCAGGAATAGCCATATCTCTATTGGCATTTATGTAGTAGTGTATAACACAGGACGATGTTTGCGGGAATTGAACGAGTAACCTTTCACAGTTCATAAACTTTACAAAGGTGTTTGCAAAAACAACAGCCTTTCAAAGTACCAAATTGATAGCAAAAAGTAAGATCGATTGGCGTTGGATGAACAATCATAGATGAAAAATCAGTTTTCTTAAGTTGCATAAACTCAATTTAGCTGAGAGGCAATCCGTTGTTCGATAATACAAACTGGAAACATACCCATGCAGATGACGCAGTGTAACAATAATATGGACTGGGAATGAACACGACCAAGAAAATTCGTAATCAAGAGTTTATCTCAACCTAAAAACAACGTACGATGGTAGAAAATACTTCTTCACACGAAACATGTTGATCGCTCTTATGTTTTGTGTTAACTTACTTGAAACAATGATTTATTTTGTTATAGAGTAAATTTAATCCTTATGTATTAGTCCATTAGAGGTAGTATGATGTGTTTCAATTGCTTTAAAACATTGTTCTGACATGGCAAACATTGCAGACATAGCTGAAGATGCTAACAGTAGACGATGCGCTGTAATTTTTAGGATCTCGCATTTAAAATTAAATTAGCGTGAGTTTCATTGTTTTATGTTTCATGCACTTACATTATGATAAACATACTATATTGAAATGTTCGCCGTGTGTGATAAATATGTTCGATGATAGGGGAAATCTGTCGTCTGAACGAAACGGGATACTGGGTGGATTTATGATAGAATAGATAATGACATGTCGTTTGGAGTATTTATATGCTTACTTTATATCGTATCAATCATTAGGAAATGGTCGTTGTTGTTTGTAATATCGTATTTGGTTTAGAACAGCAGATATTGAGGTTCTCATGGTCATTTTTGGTTTCACATGTTTTGTAAAGGAAGTCAAATACTCGCTTCTAATACTACTTCTCCTTGATGTAGTTCCTAGGAAACCCGATAGCTTCAGGCTTATCGGTAAGAAAGTTCGGTTTCGAGCCATATACACTTCAAACCAAGAATCTGACAAACTATATAGCTTTATAAATAAAATGTATTATTAATGTGGTTCAATGTTACATAAATACAAGTCTAGAAAGATACAATAACATAAACAGTAATGGTCACGTGACTATTAGAGTAAGGAGAATATTGTTGGAACCAATGGTAAGGCCTAAATTCTCCTATACTGCTGGCGCTGACATATAAAAGCTCAGAAGCGGTAAAGTTCGAATTTGGTTAAGCTAGTAATAAAAAGAAGCTGCTTCCCCTCAGTTATACCTGTGCTGTAATTAACAGTATCGACAGAAAAAGGTATGTTTGACAATGGTCAATAGCTGAGTAAATTTATGAACATGAGAAAAAGGAGAACATTAAAGTTTGTTTTATTGTGAGCTTGGAGCTTTTCTATAGAAGTTACAGAATATTGGGCCATGTATGTTATTAAAGTTGCAGAGATCTTGCAAATGATATGAAGGTTTAGGGGAATAAAACTTAAATTTATACCCGTAATTTTTAGCGTGTAACTTGGGGATATGGAGTTATCCTAGTGCTAGTTTTACAAAAGTGAATTTAGCTGGGAGAATAAGTCGCCTGTGCTAGTATGTTTAAGCTCTTTACTAGAATGATATTTTTATTTACATAAGAAAAAAAAGGGGGGGTCAGACTTTGAAGAATCTATTTGTTGTCATGTTCAGTGTAAATAGTTGGAAATATCTTTAGTTATTGTTGAAATTTGTAATATTTAACATATAAATAATTACTGCAAATGGCTCTGTAGATTGGAGAAATATCTCTAAAAACAATTCAAGAGGAGCGCTCATGCTATATAAAATATATGCTATAATGTATGTCGTTCTTTGAAATAACTATGACTGACTACACGTATGTGTACTACGATAAAGAAACTGTCAGAAATAATATTATACTAGTATATAGACAGTACGAAAGCCAGTCGAGCCTAGTGGAGGTTTCTCCTATATTTCTCTATATGCAGTAGCCATTATAATATAAGTGTATAGTAAGAAGTATAACTCAAATAGTATCTCCTTTATCTAATTGTTAACATGTATTCTTGAAGCATCAATAAAATATGAAAACTTCCTTTAGTCTTGCCCATCTTCTTTGGTTAACTAGTTTCAAATTGGTTACTTTATTTCCAAGTCAAACGAATTTTAATGTAAATACAGACTAAAAATGTAGTTAAAATAAACACTAAGCCAGACCGTCACAAAATATGCAATAGTGTTTATGAATTTCTCTGAGTGCATATTAAACAAACGAATCGGTTCGATGAGTGTGGAATTCCAGTTTTGTTTTATGTTTTAATTAGTTTTCCAAGTTTAATATTAAACGGCAAAAATACACCATGGTTTTCCGACGAGACCATGTTTTTTAATGTTAATTGTTGCTTGAATACATCAAAGAAAAAATGCCTTTTATATGACAGATATTTTAAGCAGCCTTAAGAAACGCTGTTTGCACTTTTAAAAATCAAAGTTACAACTACATGAAAGTATTGACCTACATCTCTAAACCCATGTCTTAATGTTTACTTAATTGCAATTCGGTCAACATTTTGCCGTTTCTAACCTTGATGAGAATAAGGCTAACCATCTGATAAACGTCATTTTGACTTATTATATCGGAAATGTGTATTTACAGGTCTTTTATCTTAATGGAAGTAAAACGCATTTATGATGTAGTGTTTCCTTAAGGATTCATAGGACAAGGACAGTAGTATTTACGTATTGATTTTATGGTTTTATTTTGACTCGAATTTGAAAAAGACTGAGGTCATGCATGTCATTCAGTTTTTTTAACTATCAAATGAATGTTGTTGTTCATTTGCATCATTTGTGAATGATTGAAAGGCTAGAAAAGTTTTATATAATTTGCATTTGTTTTGTAAATGGAAAAAAAAAGAACACGAATAAGCGTTACTAATAAAATATTTTATGCATTTTATCATTCTCTCAGCAAAATCTTATACGTGATGTTTTAACCAAATTTGAAGTGTTACCAATATTATTAAGTAGGCTTTCTTCAAATGAATAACATTTTTATGAACGTCTTCGATGTGATCATTCAACAAAAACTTCCTTTTGTGCGAAAAGAACATAACGAACAGTTTTTTTTATTTGAAAGAAATTGAGTTTTCTCATAGCCAAACATGAGAGCTAATATAACATTCACACTTATAAGGGTAATGATGTATGATTGAGGTTTTCAGCTATGCGCACGTTTCTTCTGCTATTTATAACTAGTATTATATATAAGGGAATAACACATTCCTATTTACTTATGAGTATAACACACACTGCCATAACCAAGACATCATATAAAGTTTGCAAAATCGAAAATAATAGCATCTCATACCTTTTACAAAGAAAAACATGTTATCTAGCTTATTTTGAAGTAAAGTGCTTTCTTTGCAAAACATACGGTCTTTAACTTTGCACAAAAATAAACAACACACAGCACCGCAATGGGACTTATCCGTATATAAGGTCAGCATATTAGAAATTGATAAATAGTGTTATGCAATAGCAGCTAAAATACTAAACGTTGCTTTTAATATAATTACACTCGCATATCACTAATTACACATATAGATATATTGGAAATAAATACCCCAAACACGTCTTTATTTTCCAAATTGTAAAGGCAAACGCGATTAATAGCATGTTACTGAAGAGATATTCTTAAGAAAGAGATATTTATTTCTGACACATAAATGGATAAAACCATACATTCTATTCTTCTTTGTTGTTCAACTACACGAAGTCTTGATCTTATAACGGAATGCTCATTTTGTATTCCTCATATCATCGGAGAATAGCTTAAATCAAAATGTATGGACACGTGTAGGTATATTTAAGGTCGTACAGTAACTTACTATTATTCTTGTCTTTTAAATTGTCTTTACTTCTTTATAGACAGTAGTCGTATTGGGAATTTATTATTGTTTTAATCAATGTATACTAAGCTAGTGAATATATCATAGAAAGAGAAGTAACTCTATTTTCTTTTTTGTGTAGACTGAGTTTGTAGTGTTTGTATTTCTCCAAGTTTTACATTGCAAAACACAGGGAATGCAAAATTGATTAAGAGTAAAAGATTTATATTGATCGACTTTAATGATCATGGCAGACACTACCTAAAACGTAAAAGAAAATGTACTATTTTCGTCTTCTTTTTAATGAATTACTTTTCAGACCGAATGAAATTGTTCTTCCTAAATAATGCCTTTAACAACTTTAATTAATTCCTATTGGTTTCGAGAAAAGAGAAAAAAAAACATAATATAACATTTTTCAAGTAACAAAGAAAACCAGAATAAAGTTAACTGCAATGACAAACTTACCAGTGGCGTTTTTTTAATGAAACATGCAACACTGTTATGAATGTTGTGCATTATCAATACAATGTAGAATCCAGGCAAATAGTATCAACTGGCAAAAATCGACGAACGTTCATGTATTAACTGAAAAATGCTATGCATCGGTCAACTCTTAAAATTCACACGATATTAAACACGTTAAAACTGTAAATCATAATGTAATTCTTAAAAACAAGCGTAATGCGGTTTTTCCAAACCGGAAAAAAAATTGTAGGAAAGATGCGCTGTCGTGATAGCTCTAGTTGATGAAACTTAATTTTCTTTTTAAACAGATATTATCAATTCAGAGGTGGGGAAAAATTAAAAGGATTTACAACTAACCAAATTAAATACTTATTCTTATTTATGGGTCAGCTGAAATCTGCCTCTGGTGCGGAATGTTTTTTGTTGTGTGTTGATGGACCACAGTGAATCTACCAGAAAGTATACTGAAGATGATATTATCAAAATGCTGGACTTTTTGATCGATAGTGATTATATGTTGGAGGATTAATATTTCAACAGACAGTCGGAATTCCAATAGGAACTAATTGTGCACCCCTACTGGTCGATTTGCTTTTGTTCTCGCATGACGCAGAATTCATTCACAACGTTCGAAAAAAGAAAAAGAAAAAGCACCTTGCGAAATCCTTTAATATTACTTTCCGATATATTGATGATGTCCAATCAATGAATAACCCATATTTCAGCAAATAATTACATCTAATATATCCCAGTGAACTTGAAATTAAGGATACTTCTGATTCATACATTGATCTTTTCCTCAATATGGACACAGATGGACGACTTCACACGAAAATCTATGATAAACAGGGCAATTTCAACTTCCCAATTATCAATTTCCCAGTTCTCAGCAGTAAAATACCCTCTGCCCCTTCGTATGGTGTTTAACGTGAGAGGTTTGGAGTGCCACAAAACCAGCTTCAACCCACCATTTTCTTTTCTTAAAATGTTCTGTACCAAGTCAAGAAAATTGCCATTGTTATATTATAGTTCGTTTCTGTTTGTGTTACATTTTAATGTTGTGTTTCTGTTGTGTCGTAGTTCTCCTCTTATATTTGATGATGTGTTTCACTCAGTTTTAGTTTGTAACCTAGATTTGTTTTTTTTTTCTCAATCGTTTTATGAATTTCGAACAGTGGTATACTACTGTTGCCTTTGTTGAAGATATATTCGTGGTCTTTATAAAAAAAGACGATGTGGTATGATTGCAAAGGAGACAACTCTCCACAAGAGACCAAAATGACACAGAAATTAGCAATATAAGTCACCGTACGGCCTTCACGATTGAGCAAAGCCCATACCGCATAATCAGCTATTAAGTCCCCTAAATGACAATGTAAAACAATTCAAACGAGAAAACTAACGGCCTTATTTATATTAAAAAAAATTAACGAATAACAAATATGTAACACATAAACAGACGACAACCATTGTATTACAGGCTCTCGACTTCGTGGTCTTTGGCTATTTTCATTCTCTGTGACACGTTCCCCATTTTCATTCTCTAATATATATATACCAGAAGCATGCTAAACATGATAACGGAAACACGGGCCAGAGTCTGAGTTTTATCAGCTATATGATTTAAAAACTTAAGTCATGAAGAAATCAAATTGAGAATGGAAGAAAGTCATTTATTCAAAATCAAAAAATGCAAAAAATAAATATTGCATACTACACATTTGACATAAAAGTTCAAACTTAAAATGAAGTAACATCAACTCAAATCATTTCAATTGAATAAATGACAAATAAAAGAAAATGTAGAGAGAAAAACTGTCACACATATACTCTTAGGTTAAACACGGAACTAGGCATAGGTTCCAGATAAATCAGTCCTTATATAAATGTTCCTGTATTGATAGTCCAAGGTGAACATGCCCTTGTTATCTATTTTAATAAGAACATTCATTGAATTGAAAGAAATCATTTACATGTAAACAATGGTTTGTTAACTTGTTTTAAGTTCCAACATTTGTTTAACAGTTGTACATCAATCTTTCATCTGTCTTTTTAAAATATGGATGCATTCCAAGATAATTACTCTGGACTTTATTCCTAAAACAAACTATACTACCGGACCGAAATTACTGCAACCCAATTGTTTACTATATGTAATATATGTACATAACCTTAATGCATAATTCAAACGTTCAAGTCAAAATCACCAAAAAAGTTTAAAAGAGTCAATGACAAGTATATATAGGAAAACATTGATTGAAATATTTTATTTTGAAAAGATATTTGTTACTCTTTTTATTCTTAAAGACATTTTATTTTTCGGGTCCATAAAAACATGTTACTAAAATCAAAAGTAATATAATAAAGTGTAAATCGTATCAAAAAGGTATCTTATTTTTTGTAGAAACGGTAGTTATTACTAATTATTAATAAAACAATAAAAACAATTGTTTAAGAATCAATTCTTAAATACAAAAAGGCTATATCGTGGCGACAGTTTTGCCATACATTAACAAAAACTAGCTTTCACAATCAGATAAAAGGTCTTATAATACATACTAAAACCTTCGTTAATGGCGAAAATAGAAATTTGTCATATGAAAGTCAAGAATACGATAATGTTATAAAAATTGTGATAAGTATTAACTTATACAGCTTGTTTATATTTTGAAATAAATTCTAATTTCTTTTTCAAAGTGTAGTAATTGTTTGAATTTGAAAATCATTATGCAATTCAAATAATATGAAAAATAATAACAACACGTAGAGTTTAAGAAGGTTGTTACTTGTAATAGAAATATTGCGAACAGAATTCAATTATCACAAAAAGAAATTACCGGTACTTCAAAATAATCGAGCAAAAACATTCATCGTAGAAGAAACATCATGGATACAATGATAGGTACCACGTACATGTATTGCAGCATTGTGACTTTGATTACACCACTTCGTAGTCCTGTAATTAGTTTTAAAACAATAAGGGTAAATTGCAGTTAGATTATCAGGTAATTATGTAGACCTGTTAGTTTCATTAGTTTCTTTAATATTAAGTTCAGTTGAATATATTCCCGTGCTTGCATTTCCTATCATGGTTTTCTTGATAGAGGGTTACTGCTCACAAGGAAGCTATTAAACCAAGAGTTCCAAATGGTGAAGTTGAAATCATCCCTTCGTAAATGTTATGGACGCCATCACGAGTTGGTTGACCGTTATTGAATAACCGTTTCACAAATGATATCGGATATGTTCCTTACGTCGTAACTACAATCCCCTTCCCTTTCATGAATGTGACCTACCGAATTAGACTATTTACCGGATTTGTAATCACATAAGCAACACGACGGGTGCCACATGTGGAGCAGGATCTGCTTACCCTTACTGAGCACATGAGATCACCCCTAGTTTTTGGTGGGGTTCGTGTTGTTTATTCTTTAGTTTTCTATGTTGTGTCATGTGTACTATTGTTTTTCTGTTCGTCTTTTTCATTTTTAGCCATGGCGTTGTCAGTTTGTTTTAGATTTATGAGTTTGATTGTCCCTTTGGTATCTTTCGTCCCTCTTTTATATATTATAGTATTACAAACAATTCATTAAAATTAGATTTTTTTTCAATTGATCATTCGAAAGTTATCGAGTGTTGAAATACACGTATATCGAAGGATAAACAATTTTAGTGTATTCACTTTATTGAGTTCAGGGGACATTAACGTTGATTGAAGTGTTCGATAAAGAAAGGCTAAAGATACAAGAGGGACTTTTGAACTCATAGTTCGAAAATAAACCGTCAACGTCGAGGCTAATAAAGAAAAGACAAGCAGACAATTATAGTAAACATAGCACAACACAGAAACCTTAAATAAAGACTGAAAAACACTACCCCAACAATGACTGGGGTGGTCTCATGTGCTCAGAAAGGGTAAGCAGATATTGGTACACATGTATTTCATCCGTCGTTTTGTCCTTGCTAGTACAACACCGGTAATAAGTTTAACTAGGTAGGTCACATTCGGGAAAAGGGTTCGGAATTAGTTAAGCTACCTCAGTAGGAACGTATTCACTAATGAACTTGAAAGGTCCATATACTTGGTATATATATTACCAAGTAGACAATGCGCCTATGCTCAAGCTTTTATATGCTTCGGTATGCTCTATATGAAAAACAAAATGAATAAATTAAGCAAAGATCATTGATATTGTATTTTTGTTGAACGTGTGGTCAAGAAACACTTTTTTTTCATTCTATAACCTCCTAAGTACTTTTCTGACTATGCTTCATTAGGTACGCTGATTACTTAACATATTAAAAGAGAAGGAAGCTACATTAACACATGAAGAGCTACATAATTGAGGAGGCCTTAAACAATAGCAAAATATAAAAGTATAAAAGATAAACAAAAACCAGGGGTGATATTCTCGAAAATATCCTAAGATTCGTCCCAAGTTATAGATAAGACGAATTGTAGGATAGATTTACAAAATGTAGGATCAGTTTAGGACACTCTTAAGTTGTATCTCGAAGCTAGCTCAGACGCATTTTGTGTTTATTTGAAATAGTTAGAAGTTAAGTGTTTGATAAAACATTTATTAAATTGTTTTTTTATTATTTAATTTCATTTGAGGTATCATAATTATATTGTGTGATTTTAATCTGTACATATTAGGTGTCCTACAGTTTGGACGAAAAATGTGATATATATCATAAGTTAATAGTTATCAAAGGTACCAGGATTATAATTTAGTACGCGACTTAAACAAACACTTTTATGTAAGAAATATGACTTTGGATTAAAAAAAAGCATTTTTATCTAGTCTTTGATCAAGTATTGTTTCATAATAACAGAAAATGTATGCACCTTTTAGTACAGCAAAACCGAAAAGTTATTTAATTGACACACAAGTAATCAGTTACAAAAAAGATACATTTCTAGTCTTACTTGGTACGCAAGTGTTTCCATCTGGATTGTGGGTATCTTTGCAATAACATTGGTCTCCTGCACCATCATCTCTACATTCCGCATTGGCTATACAATGAGCTGATACTGTGCAAGTTACATTTAGGGCAATTCCTAGAATTTGTAAATACTATTTGAAGGTGTGTATCTATACAAATGATACAATTGTATCTATAATTACAAAATTCAGTAAAGAATTTGAAAAATTCAAAAACTAATTTTTGAACAAATATATCAAGAGAACACAAACAGAGACAATTTATGTCATGGAACATCATATTCTCTGTCTGTAATGTAGATTTGTATCTCATAAAACATGTTTTTGATCATGGATGGTCATATTCCAATAAATCAAAATATATATGCTTAACTAAATCAGTAGTCTGTCAGGTAAGTTTACAGTATGCTTGAAAAGGTTAATATTTATCTTTTAAAACGCGGATTTTTTTTATTGATTTCTATTAAACAACACATTATTTTGATCGACTATCTCGAAAGCAATGCGTTATCAGACAAGACTTTACATGTACTTTGACGTTGCATGGTCTTGGGGGACAGTTGCCTTACTAGCAATTTAACTAGTACATCTTTCATTTGTTTCATAAAATTTTCATCTAGAAATTTGAATTTTATTTGCCATTTATGTACTTTATTTAATTAAAGTGTGATATCTTAAAAGAAACGAATGGTTTATATAATACAGACGACAACATAATATTCCACAACTCTGAATTATTGAATGATACTTATAATATTGTGTTCTATAACTAATGTGGGTATGATATCAGGTTAACATAAGCTTTTTTTCTCTTAGTATGTATCTTATAAATAGGGATCATCTAAACGGATAAGTCAATTTTTTGGTGCTTATTAATGTAAACAATCAGGGCTAGAAATAACAGCTTACACTAGAATGTATGCCTGTTTAAAAAAATTGATTCATGTTTTTAAGATTTCCGTATTTTTGTAGCATTATGCGCGTCCTCTTGTTTGTTATATTCTAGAAATGTTGTGTTTTTCTATTTTACTTGATTTCAGTTAACGATAATATCGTACATTTTTTAAATATTTTTTCGATTTGAAACCTTAGTGAGAATCAAAATAAACTAAACAAAATAACATGGTGAAGATATTTTTGATAATTTCGTTTGGTCAACAATTGTTTTTTTTAACAAAAATCCTATTTACAGTTCAGTTTAGTATAGATCTAGAAATACGCTATGTCGTTTACAACCAATTATCTTGTCAATGATCTAACCATTCTTATTTGATATACCACCAGTCTAAAAAAAAGTTTTGAACACACATTTTCACGTTGGGTATGACTTTTGTGCGTAAAACGGCGTATCTATTTATAGTAAAATTTGGTTTTCTACATAGCAAACCAGTTTAATTCAATCCCTCCAAAGAATGCCTAAATGTTTTTCGAACTGACAAGTTAACACATTGATTTCTTTTTCAAATATACGCGTTAGCAAAATGGAATGCGTTCCACTATTGTGTGCAACATCGATGTCATTCAAATTTGTAATCATGATTTAAACATATCTTCTTTTTAAAAATTTCTTGTTAAGGAAGTTTGTTATCTGTTAACTAAGAATACACGGTCATGACGGTACTACATGTAATTATAACTGTCACAATTGAAACAAAGTTGTCATTATAAAAACGTGGCTAGTACAAAAAGTACACATGTGTTGCATAAAAATCAAATCCGCATTTTTAACAAATCAGAATATTTATACGTGTACCTTAAGCATGTTTTTCATATTTTAGAAGACCAGACACGAACAGTATTGTTTAGTATGTTACAATTAATACATATTAAGTAATAAGTTGCAATAAATCTGTATATTATAGTATTACTGAGTTGGCAAACGGTTTCATCTGAATAGTGGGTGGCTTTACAAAAACATTTACTTCCTGCACCATCATTTCTACATTCCGTATCAGCAAAACCACATTGATTTTTATCAACAACTGCATCGTCACAAGCTGTTTCAAGTCCGGCGATTTCTGTAATTTAAATATATTTAAGAAAGAACTGTATCGAAAAAGTTGTATTTATGATAAAAAAAATCTAGTTGATGTACACTCAATTCAATAAAATCTCACTACACAATTATTAGTTTGTCCAGTCAACATATTGATTATTATAATAATCCACCGCAAAATAGATTCGTACCAACATAGTGCACAGCATAAGTGTAATTACAATTTGTAATGTCAAATAAAGGCAAAAGTATCAGATTTGTGTTCAAACGTCCTACATCGATTGAGAAAAAAACGAATCCGGGTTAAAAACTTAAACCGAAGGAAACAAATCAACTATTGGAGGATTAAAAAACTAACAACAACAACACTGAAGTGCAACAAAATAACCATTCATAGAAACTAACTATTTGAAAACAACTGCCATATCCGTGTCTCGGTAAAGGACATTTTCAGAATTTTTTTTATCTTAAACATGTATTCATTTTGAAAATCCTCTGTTTATTCAGTAATACACCTGTTTACTTATAATACATTGTATAACATGTAATAACTGTCTGTTAAAAAATAATTCAAGAAGTATGGCATTCAAATTCAGTATGCATTTTTAACTAGTCAGATTTCAAATAATGGTTCCAATAAATCAGTTTACATACCTTTTTTAAATGGAGCAGAAACTATTAATTAATTGACACATAACAAATAAGTCACATCAAAGGTGTTAATTTTAATCTTACTTGTTTGGCAAGCGGTGCCATCTGAAAAGTGGGTGTTGACACAAAGACATTTACTTCCTGTACCATCATCTCTACATTCTGTGTCGGCCACACTACATTGATCTGTGCTGTCACATGTTCCGTCCAAGCCAACTTCAATATTTTGTTAAAATATTATAAAAAATAATAAGTCTTCACAATTGTGTCTATACATACAAAATTTTAACAAAGTAGATAAATCGATCAAACATTTATGTTCGAAATAAATAAATTAAGGAAACAATAACAGTGACAAAGAAACTCATGGACAATCTGATTATATGTCTCTCATATACATAACAGTTGTATATAATTTCACAGCTGTTATCACAATACTAGCATGTTTAAGGTTTGGTTGACTGACTTACTGTGTTTTTATAAATGTTTGCCCAGGCATAGTTATAAAAATTGACATCTGAAAACAATGTAAAAAAGTGAAGTGATATCAAGTTACGAACAAATACTAATACATAAGTGGGATGTGTCATCAAAAACATAAGAATGTACAGTCAGTTAGGGCTTTATATGTGTCCAACATTTAATAAAAACTATTACACGATATTGCATTGGTTTGGTTTCAATAAAGCGTTTAGGGTAACATCTGTTGTTATGAATTGTCAATAGTAAACAGCCTCATTAGAGTAAGTATTTTTTTTTGACAGAAAGGTCAGTTAAAAAAGTTTTGTTTTTTATCCAACGCAATCATTTCTTTGAACGTCTTTTTCAGTTTAGACTTGTTTATATACATGCATATACATATATATGCATCATGCCTGCTTTCCACAGTTTTTTTACTTAGAATAGTAAAAAAAACATTAAATTCAACAACCGATGAAAGCTGAAATATCAGTTTTTAAAGTACGAAAGTCTATGAATCCTATTAACGTATACAGTGACAAGGTTTCAGAAAAAGTCTATAACTCATTTTTTTCTCACATCAGGGTGGCAAATTATTTTCTCTTTTAAATTTTTTCCATAATATATTATTATATATTTATATAATATATTAGTTCGAATCCCGGCGAAGGAAGAACAAAATTTGCGAAAGCAAATTTACATATCTAACATTGTTTGGTTGATGTTTAGACTAAATATTTATATATTATATATATAATGTTATTAAAAGAGGATAACAAGTAGGACACAAGAAATTAAGTTGCGTTGAAGTAACTAACAAAAATATAAAAATATTCAGAATCTTCTCAGGCTTAACAAGTTTGAAGTTCTTTGACTTTTAAGTAACTGAATGTCAGGTTTATTTATCAAACTACAATAGAACGCAAGCTACTCATTCATGGACAGTGGCAAATTATGCAAGTGGCCCAAAATTGCCTTGAAACCTAGCAAAGTCTTGTGTGGATCGGGGTTCCAATCAAATAAACGATTTAGAAAGTACAGCATGTGATTTTTTTAATTTGATCATGGTATCTTTAGTATGTCATTTCAAATTCAATTGAAAATGTTTGTGAATGCATCTGCAAAAGCTGTCAAAACATCAATTAATCATTGTATGATTGAAATCAACAGGCTTTTTTTCTTGTAACACCCTCAAATTCTGATAACAAGAATTAACAGAATCTTAGTCTTTGGACCTTGATGTGGGAAATTACGAAAAAAAAGGGACATCATATATAAAAAGAAATCTGCATTTATTGTAACATTATATGGATAAGAGCAAACCATTTTCAAGAACAGGACAACAGATTTTAATTATTTTATAAATGTACTAAACAAAATTAAAACACCACAAGATAAGCAAAAACTAATAAGGATTCATAACCCAAGTGCCTCAATGTTTTCGTTAACAAAAACACTAAAGATAAGAACAAGCTTTTAATACAGCCATTATATGTCTTTGTTTCTATAACCAATTCTATCAAAGATTGGTGCTTTTCGGATGTTTGTTCGTTTACTTATAATACATTGTATAACATGTAATAACTGTCTGTTGAAAAATAATTCAAGAAGTATGGCATTTAAATCCAGTATGCGTTTTTAACTAGTCAGATTTCAAAGATGGTTCCAAGAAAGCAGTTTACATACCTTTTGCATCTTTTAAATGGAGCAGAAACTATTAATTAATTGACACATAACAAATAAGTTACATCAAAGGTGTTAATTTTAATCTTACTTGTTTGGCAAGCGGTGCCATCTGAAACGTGGGTGTTGACACAAAGACATTTACTTCCTGTACCATCATCTCTACATTCAGTGTCGGCCACACTACATTGATCTGTGGCATCATCTGTGCTGTCACATGTTCCGTCCAATCCAACTTCTATATTTTGTTAAAATATTTATCAAACATAATGAGTCTTCACAATTGTGTATATAAATACAAAATTTTAACAAAGTAGATAAATCAATCAAACATTTATGTTCGAAATAAATGAATTATGGAAACAATAACAGTGACAAACAAACTTATGGACAATCTGATTATATGTCTCTCATATACATAACAGTTGTATATGATTTCACAGCTGTTATCACAATACTAGCATGTTAAAGGTTTGGCTAACTGGCTTGCTTTGTTTTTATAAATGTTTGCCAAGGCATTGTTATAAAGATTGACATCTGAAAACAATGTAAAAAAGTGGAGTTATATCAAGTTACGTACAAATACTAATACATGAGTGGAATGTGTCATAAAAAAATATAAGAATGTACAGTCAGTTAGGGCTCTATATGTGTCCAACATTTAATAAGAACTATTACACGATATTACATTGGTTTGGTTTCAATAAAGCGTTTAGGGGAACATCTGCTATTTTGAATTGTCAATAATTAACAGCCTCATTAGAGTAAGTATTTGTTTTTTGACAGAAAGGTCATTTAAACAAATTTTGTTTTTTATCCAACGCAATCATTTCTTTGAACGTCATTTTCAGTTTAGACTTGTTTATATACATGCATATACATATATATGCATCATGCCTCCTTTTCACTGTTTTTTTTACTAAGAATAAAACAAAAAAAAACCCATTAAATTCACCAACCGATGAAAGCTGAAATATCAGTTTTTAAAGTACGAAAGTCTATGAATCCTATTTACGAATACAGTGACAAGGTTTCAGAAAAAGTCTATAACGCATTTTTTTCTCACATCAGGGTGGCAAGTTATTTTCTCTTTTAAATTTTTCCCAATATATATTATTTTATATTTATATAATATATAAGTTCGAATCTCGCCGAGGGAAGAACAAAATTTGCGAAAGCAAATTTACATATCTAACATTGTTTGGTTGATGTTTAGACTAAATATTTATATATTATATATATATAATGTTAGTTAAACAGGATAACAAGTAGGACACAAGAAATTAAGTTGCATTGAAGTAACAAACAAAACTATAAAAATACTCAGAATCTTCTCAGGCTTAACCAGTTTGAAGTTCTTTGACTTTTAAGTAACTGAATGTCAGGTTTATTTATCAAACTACAATAGAACGCAAGCTACTCATTCATGGACAGTGGCAAATTATGCAAGTCGCACAAAATTGCCTGGAAACCTCGCAAAGTCTTGGGTGGATCGAGTTTTAAACAAATAAACGATTAAAAAAGTACAGCATGTGATTTTTTGAATTTGATCATGGTATATTTGGTATGTCTTTCTAAATGCAATAGAAAATGTTTGTGAATGCATCTGCAAAAGATGTAAAAACATCAATTAATCATTGTATGATTGAAATCAACAGGCTTTTTTTCTTGTAACACCATAAAATTCTGATACCAAGAATTAAAAGAATCTTAGTCTATGGACCTTGATGTGGGAAATTACGAAAAAAGGGACATCATATATAAAAAAAAATCTGCATGTATTGTAAAATTATATGGATAAGAGCAAACCATTTCTAAAAACAGGACAGCATATTTTAATTAAACAAAATTAAAACACCACAAGATAAGCAAAAACTAATAAGGATTCATAACCCAAGTGCCTCAATGTTTTCGTTAACAAAAACACTAAAGATAAGAACAAGCTTTTAATACAGCCATTATATGTCTTTGTTTCTATAACCAATTCTATCAAAGATTGGTGCTTTTCGGATGTTTGTTCCAAGAGGTATTCTGTTGTCATTTTCAAATTTGAAAATTAATTTATTCCCGAAATGAATCTCTGACGTCCAAATTTTTCTCTCCTCTGTCACAGCTATTTGGAGGTCCTGATCCTGAATTCCCGGGCTTAAAAACATGAAATCCCGAGGTTCCGAATTTAAAGAAATTTAAATCCCGACATCCCAAAGTTCGAAAACAAAAATATTCCCAGATCCTGAAAGGATCAATTCCGAAATCCCGAGCTTAAAAATACTCGACCCCGACGCCGCGAAAAAGGTCTTGCCCCTCACAATAAGGAGTAATGTAAAATGTTCAGGGAGGTCAATTTTTACTTTTTTTTTTTAAATTTGCGTAAACAATATACAACCACACATATTGTTTATAAATAATAAAGAGAAGGACACATGGAATTAAGTTGCGCTTAGTTAACGACTAAAATAAAATATATTCAGAATCTACTCAGGCTTGCACATTTTGTAGTTTGCAACACAAGACAATTCTGTTATTGTAGATAATACAAATGTCCGTACATGAAATATATGTTGTTTTTAATTCCCCATGGAATGCTTGCTAAAATCATTTTAAATGTACATCAGTTATATCATTAAGGTTTGTTGTGATATTCAACTGGTTATTTTCAATGTGATATGTTAATTTTGAAATCAAAGTAGTTTAAAAGAAAAAAGGAAACGATCACAGACACATGTCAATGAGACAGCTTACTAACAACATAGATATAACTAACAATAACTCTTACGTTCGGCACATTCTTCAGCATTAGTTTTTCGGTAATAACCGGTATTACATATACAACGGTTGGTGTCACTAGTATCACATATAGTATTTGCGTCTGCACAAGTTACACCTTCACCTGAACAATCTTCACCGTAAGCTGCACCTGAAAAATGTAGCATAAAGAGTTTTAGTTTTATATATCTTCTGATTCATTGTTTGGGATAGTAGATTTTGAATATAGCTACCAACATTGACGTGTTAACCATAAGCCCCCTGTGTATGGCCCCATACTGAAACATTTTGATCAATGCGGTGACAGCATCATTTTTTCGCACCGAACAAGATAAGTTAGTAATTATTTTTCTTAAATTAGCTTAGCAAATACAGAGTATTGCATTGAATGTTAGTTGAAAGATGTATTCATAGGGCCAAGTGTGCATACATTAATTATCTTAACTGGAAATAACTCAATGCACTAGGGTGCCGCCTGTTATATATAGCTTCTGTTGTGTCAATTTACGTAAGATAAATTTCAAACTGTTTACTAATAACAAACTCATTCCAAATATTTTTCTTCACCTTAATTTTTATGATTTTGAAAATTTACAAACATTGGTTGTAACGTATCAGTGTGATGTTGCAACTGTGAGTGTGGTTGGGATTTTAATATGGTATAATGAAAAAAGAAATCTATAAACGTCCAGTCATTTCTATTTATTCAACATTGATTGATTATGGCTTCAGAAGTTAATTCCGCTACTAAAAACTAAGCGTATATAGAATTGATCATTTTTGTTTCAATATTCAACAAAAAAATGTTGGAGAACGAATGTGATAGATGGTAGTGCTGAGAAACACAAAGTATTTGTGCAAGTGCGAACATACACATTGAATTGATACAAGTGCATGAAGTCAGAAAGTACGACTATGATAGATGCAAATGCTGAAGAACAAAGGAGGCGCGCAAGATATCAAAGAGATAGTCAAACGCATATATCGAAAATAAATTGAGAACGCCATTGCTAAAAAAGAAGAACACAAACAGACAAATAACAGAACACAAGACACAACATAGAAATCTAAAGACGAAGCAACACGAACCCCACCAAAACTGGTTCAGCAGATCTTGCTCAACATGTGACATCCGTCGTGTTGCTTGTGTTATCACAAAACCGGTACATAGTATAGTTCGGAAGATCACATTCTTGTAAAAGGAAGGGGATTGTAGAAACGACATAAGGAACATATCCGATATCATCTGTTTGTTCCATAATAGTCAACCAACTTGTGATGGCGTCCATAAATTTACCAAGGGATGATTTCAATTTCACAATTTGGAACTCTTGGTTTAATAGCTTCCTTGTAAGCATCAACCCTCTATCAAGGAAAGCATGATAGGAAACACAAGCCTGGGAATACCGTATCGTATCGTACAAACTACATTTCTGAAAGTGCTAAAGTAAAATTTTGTTACAACATGGCACATGATAACGATACGATAAGTCTTTGTGTAAAACGTTAAATGATCTTTTTTGCCATAATATGAGGTCGTGGGCCTACTATAAATGTAATAGTGTTAATAATTCAGAGAGTTTGTTTCATTTATACAACAAGATGCTCATGGTCTGATTGCCGTTGGAATAATTATCCACAAAACTGTAATTCACCCATACATCATCAAACGGAAAGAAACCAAGCTGTCATATTTTGACTTGGTACAGGATTTCCGTTTGTAAGAAAATGTGGATTTAATTTGATTTTGAAGCTAGTCAAACTTCTCACTTGTATGGCAGACGACAAAATTTCGTGTGTAAAACAAGCAGATATAAAACATGAATATGTCTAAAATCAGGGTATAGCAGTCAAAATTGTTTTATAATATTTATCATTATAAAAAAAAACTAGTCATTCACAAGTTTAACTATGTCAATAAAGAATACTAATTGACATATAAACACTCTATGAACGCAGCACATGCGCAAAACTGACAAACAAGAATACAAAAATGTACATAGCACAACAGCACAATGATGGGATGTATAAATACCGATCAACACCGAAGGAATATTGCCATAAATGGACTAAACAGTAAACGTTAAGGATATACAGATATATACAAAATGAACACTTTAAAACCTATTTACGATGTTCAACAACCTCAGTACCTAATGTCAAGACTTAATTTTATATTTGTGCAGTTGAAATGGAAAATTTTACAACAAGGTATAGCTAGGTATCTTCCAATGAACTTTTCGTTAGAAAAAGGATGAGACGTTCTTTGACATAACACTCATTCATCAACTTTCTGTTCAGACATGGCTGGCGTTTTATAAAGTATGAGTATCAGCTGAAAACGCTCGAATACCGACCTAGTCGGAAAATGTATATTCCATATACAGGTGGAGAGAAAATATTGTTGCAATGATCTCTAATTCCAAGATCAAAATCATCTCGTTAATTGTATATCCTGATACTGAGATGACCGCTAATATCAAATTCGAGATATTAGACTAAAATTTGGTGGAGGAAGCCGTGTCATTTCTAGTTCTAGAGGATATATTGATGGAACCCTAATACCCAATTAGAAAAGTTTTGATTGCCAATCGAAAGAATAAAAAATTAATGATCAAAACATTAAACGAAAAACAAATGTGAAATACAGCAAACAACTGAATTACAGGATTCTACATTTGGATAGGCACATACAGAAAACGGCGGGGTTAAACTTATTCCCTATTGATATATTCAAATGAGTCTTCATTTGCAAAGCGGATATTGTACATAGATCAGAAAAAGGAAATCTGTCAACTTCCCATCGTAACTGCAATTATAGGTTATAATTGTAATCACGGATATATTTTGAAAATATAGTAAACAGTTTTCAAAATCTGTGACTTCTCTGTAAATAATGCAATGCAGTGTGTTTACTTATATCACGATGGCTAGAGGTTTAGGTCAGTGTAGCATTTAAACAGTTAACCCAGTTGCTTTTTGGCGCCTGTCCAACGTAATGAACCTAAAGCCTTTATAGTATTTTCTATTTTTGTGCTATTGGTTCATTTATATGATAAGTGTGGCGTCCATTTTAGTTGAACAAGTAAACATAATAACCAGGAGCCTGTTAAAACCGGCCTCCAGGTTTCTCTCATTTGCCGTGTTGATGGTCCATGAATGGTTTTGTGCTGTGTCTGTACTTTTGTACTTTTGTCAGGTTGCTGTCTCTGTGAATTGACACATTCATTAATTCTATTCTCAATTTTATATATAGAACAACATGATAGATATAGATTAACTGTTTCTGATTGATCTTGCAGAAGCATTTATTTCATGCATTTTCAAAACGAAAATAATCTAACAATTACAAATATACAATGTTTTGGCCCTGAATAAAATGCGGTTTATTAGAAAAGGTACTACACCAGTACGATATGTAGATATAGATTAACTGTTTCTGATTGATCTTACAGAAGCATTTATTTCATGCATTTTCAAAACGAAAATAATCTAACAATTACAAGTATACAATGTTTTGGCCCTGAATGAAATGCGGTTTATTTGAAAAGGTACTACAAAAGTACGATATGTAAACTAATTGCCGAAAGTTTGCCCTGCTCATGTTACAACAAAGAGTTATTACAAAGAGGAGTGTCTTTAACGCATGCAGATAACGTTGCACCCTTTGTCAAGATACCATGGAGTAAACGTTCAAATCCGACCGGATAGTGCTGCGTATTTACACATCAGAAAAACCAAACGGAGACCAAACGGAAAAAAGTCTAACTGCCGCTTATTAACCTCATCCATACAATCAAAAGACGCTAGAAACTAAAATAATTGTTCAACAACTATGCATATAAGTTTAATATTATCTAACCTATTATAACATTGACACTGGATACGAGAAAGACGATGTGATTAAAAATAGAACAAGAACAAGAACAAATAAAAACAGTTAGACCAAAAACTTCATTTTTAGGATTGAATCATAACCTTAGCTTATTCCAAAAGCAAAAGGAGTAGGGGCAATAAGGCCCTTATTTGGCCAAAAAATTGCTGCAAATTTAACACTGATCAAAGTAGATTATAATTTAATACGCCAGACGCGCGTTTCGTCTACATAATACTCATCAGTGATGCTCAGATCAAAATAGTTATAAAGCCAAACAAGTACAAAGTTGATGAGCATTGAGGACCAAAAATTCCAAAAGGTTGTGCCAAATACGGCTAAGGTCATATATTCCTGGGATAAAAAAATCTTTAGTTGTTCTGAAAAACTCAAAGATTTATAACAGGAAATTTATTAGAATGACCATATAATTGATATTCATATCAACAACGAAGTGCTGAATACTGGGCTGGTTATACCCTTGGAGTGAATGTCCACCAGCAGTGGTATCGACCCAGTGGTGTAAATAGTTATCAACAGTAAAAGGTTTATAATTTAATACGACAGACGCGCATATTCTTTAGATACTGAAAACTTGACTAAGGTATAAGTTATTCAGACATACAAAACAAATTTGACATTGAACAAGTCACCATGACAACAAATCATGACTTATTTTGCATATTTTGTAAACTTTCATGATTTTCCTTGTTTTTCATTAACTGTTTAGTATTTCTTAAATTGAAAAGTATGTGCGCACCCAAGAAACAATTTTATATTTGGTGAGATAATGTCAATAGGTATAATCAAGCTTCTGTGAAATTATTTTGTTGTATCTTGGCTGCGCACAATGTTTCCACAATGGAAATAAAGACAGAAACTGCACAAAATCTGTATTTTTTATCGTTTTTGTGAAAATAGATAGCGGAGGATGTGGTGTGAGTGCCAATGAGACACAATGAGTACATTTTATGACGCAGTTGTGACGTCATCAGATAAAAAAAATTATGTTTTTCATTTATATTGCTTGATCCTATGCATTTCTAAACAGTATGTGCCAATTTGAAATAGTCATCAAACATTTTATTTCTTGGGCTAAATCCAGGCCTAAGTGCCCCTACTCCAAGTATCAATTGAAAAGTACATTAAAAGAAGGCAAGGTATACCGATGAAGGTACATATGTCAATTCCCCGATCCCCATCCCCCCCCCAAAAAAAAAAAACCAACCAAACAACATTATACAGACCAATCACCTAAATTGATATTTCACAATTTCTATTGCTATCCTCATAAATATATCGAGATATTTCGATTTCTATCGATTTATGACTTTTGAACAGCGTTATTCTACTGTTGCCTTTATTTATCTGAACTCAATAGTAACAGTTTGGAAACATAACAATATTTTGTATACGCATTTTAGTTGTATAAACGATCAAAACATACCTTCAACTTCTACTATAGATATAGCAAAAACCATTATGATACCAACTAGCTTAGGTAAGAAATCCTGTCAAAAGAAAGGAAATATATAAGTATCGTGAAATTTATCTAAATAATATATACATTGCGTGCATTTCTGTGATAACCTTTTTGAACAATATAAATGCTCAAACCGAAAAACATTTGAACGCAAGGTGTGCATTAATTAATTGTATTCAAGAAAACATCTTTGAAAGCAACAATAACAAAAACGAATGTATTTTGAAGTTCATAACAAAAATGCCTCAAATGACGATGCAAAGCTATAAGTTTTAGAAGCTCAACGAAAATGTTATTATAAATATGTATCTGTAAAAGTAGTTCGTGAATCTTTTCTCCTTACCAATTTAAAAAATAAGTGTGTCAGTAGTTACAGCTGTTCAAAAGTCATAAATTTATGGAGAGAAAACAAATTCGGCTTACAAATTAAAACACCGAGGAAAACACATCAACTATACGGAGAATGAATTTAACAAAAAACAAATCGTCAACATACATAGTACCGGTCTATTTGATATCAACTCCCATATGCCTGACTTAGAATAGGACATTCTAAGGATAAAATAATTTAAGTTAAACCTGATTAAACACCATGTGACAGGAGTACAGTCCACACACTCAAAACAGAAAAAAACACAGTGAAACACAGAGTGAGCGTAAAATCACTGTTATCGATAGCCGATGACAACCAAGTCATTACTACCAACATAAATGTTGCGGTTGTCTACGCTGTTATGAAAATGAGTGTACGTCATTTTGGTTTTCGGCAATAAAGAGCATAACGAATAAAATCTAAATTATATCGGTGCAATTTGGTTAAAGCAACTGATAAGCAACAATTTTGTATTCGTATAGAAAACAAAAATAAACATGTTCTCGAACATATAACCTAGATTTTCTAGACTAAATACAAAGAGCAGTCACATGTCAGTAATATAAAAGGGCTATATATCGTCTTTATATCAGCGTTGATAAGTGTTTGGTATTACTATACATTTTCAGTTATTTGTTATATGAACAACAAAAACTATTAATGGTGTAAATAACATTTCCATTCTTAACTTAAGCTGTGTACCTTACAGCATTTTTGTGTTTCCATTAACTGTGTATACTATTGTATATGGTGGCTTTTTGTTCAAGTTTTTTTTAAACATCTCACACAGGTATACTACTGTTACCTTTCATTATTCACTCTTTATATTATTGATTTTCTATTAACATTGTATAATAGATAAAATTTGTACGTTCAGTGTATGTCACTTGTGTTAATATGACTGTCTTTTCATTGTGTTAAGCCATTTCAATTGATATTTTATGGTGTGTCCATCTATGTAGTGATGTTACGCTTTTGGTTCACATAAGGGTTAAGGTTAGTTTCTATTGAAACGTTTAAACCCGCTGCATTTTTTTTTGCATCTGTCTGATGTTCAGTAGTAACCGTTTGTGGATGGGGTTCATAAAAGTTTCTCGTTCCTCATTTTTTATATTGATAAGGCCGTTGGTTTTCCCGTTTGGATGGTATTACAATAGTCATTTGTGTGACCCTTTATAGCTTGCCTTTCGTTGTGAGCCAATGATCTATGGTAAAGACCGCACTTTGAAATTTTTTGGGACCTTTTGGATTATAGCTCTTCATCTTTTATATAAGTTTTGGATTTCAAATATTTTGGCCACGAGCATCACTGAAGAGACATGTATTGTCGAAATGCGCATCTGGTGCAAGAAAATTGGTACCGTTAATTTTATTACTACCACTGGGTCGATGCCTCTGCTGGTGGACTATCAGTCCCCGAGGGAATCACCAGCCCAGTAGCCAGTACCGAAATGAAAATACGGATTTTTTTGTGTTATTAAAATTTGCTGTTACAAAATATTAGAAATTAATATAAATTAAGGAATGTATCTCCCTCGTTGCAAAGCGCTGATTCCTTTCACGGATTTGGCTAAATTCTTTGGACCTTTTGGATTATAGCTCTTCATCTTTTATATAAGTTTTGGATCTCAAATATTTTGGACACGAGCATCACTGAAGAGACATGTATTGTCGAAATGCGCATCTGGTGCAAGAAAATTGGTACCGTTAATTTTATTACTACCACTGGGTCGATGCCTCTGCCGGTGGACTATCAGTCCCCGAGGGTATCACCAGCCCAGTAGCCAGTACTTCGGTACTGGCATGAAAATACGGATTTTTTTGTGCTATTAAAATTTGCTGTTACAAAATATTAGAAATTAATATAAATTAAGGAATGTATCTCCCTCGTGCAAAGCTCTGATTCCTTTCACGGATTTTGCTAAATTTTTTGGACCTTTTGTATTATAGCTCTTCATCTTTAATATAAGTTTTGGATTTCAAATATTTTGGCCTCGAGCATCACTGAAGAGACATGTATTGTCGAAATGCGCATCTGGTGCAAGAAAATTGATACCGTTAATTTTATTACTACCACTGGGTCGATGCCTCTGCTGGTGGACTATCAGTCCCCGAGGGTATCACCAGCCCAGTAGCCAGTACTTCGGTACTGGCATGAAAATACGGATTTGTTTGTGTTATTAAAATTTGCTGTTACAAAATATTAGAAATTAATATAAATTAAGGAATGTATCTCCCTCGTTGCAAAGCGCTGATTCCTTTCACGGATTTGGCTAAATTTTTTGGACATTTTGGATTATAGCTCTTCATCTTTTATATAAGTTTTGGATTTCAAATATTTTGGCCACGAGCATCACTGAAGAGACATGTATTGTCGAAATGCGCATCTGGTGCAGGAAAATTGGTACCGTTAATTTTATTACTACCACTGGGTCGATGCCTCTGCTGGTGGACTATCAGTCCCCGAGGGTATCACCAGCCCAGTAGCCAGTACTTCGGTACTGGCATGAAAATACGGATTTTTTTGTGTTATTAAAATTTGCTGTTACAAAATATTAGAAATTAATATAAATTAAGGAATGTATCTCCCTCGTGCAAAGCTCTGATTCCTTTCACGGATTTGGCTAAATTTTTTGGACCTTTTGGATTATAGCTCTTCATCTTTTATATAAGTTTTGGATTTCAAAATTTTGGCCACGAGCATCACTGAAGAGACATGTATTGTCGAAATGCGCATCTGGTGCAAGAAAATTGGTACCGTTTTTTTTATTACTACCACTGGGTCGATGCCTCTGCTGGTGGACTATCAGTCCCCGAGGGTATCACCAGCCCTGTAGCCAGTACTTCGGTACTGGCATGAAAATACGGATTTTTTTGTGTTATTAAAATTTGCTGTTACAAAATATTAGAAATTAATATAAATTAAGGAATGTATCTCCCTCGTTGCAAAGCGCTGATTCCTTTCACGGATTTGGCTAAATTTTTTGGACCTTTTGGATTATAGCTCTTCATCTTTTATATAAGTTTTGGATTTCAAATATTTTTGCCACGAGCATCACTGAAGAGACATGTATTGTCGAAATGCGCATCTGGTGCAAGAAAATTGGTACCGTTAATTTTTTTGACCTATACAGGTTTACTTTTACAAGTTGTGACTTAGATGGAGAGTTGTCTCATTGGCACTCATACCACATCTGTTTATATATATATAATTTCATACGAAGCATTGGCGTTCATGTACTTGTATTTAATACCTGTGGTTTTTGTTTTGGTATATGTTAAAACGTGTAATGCCTTTAATACATCGATATTAGACTGTTTGACTTAAATGGTGCAACCAAATGATTAGCAATTTGTGATAATTTCATATGCAAGATATAATAGCTCTAAATTAACAAATGATAAAATTCTTTTTGCAATTTAATAACTAGAGCTGTCAGCAGTGAAAACAGGCTATTTCATTGAGAACATTTGAACAAGATATTATGTTTTGGTATTTAGATGAACAAAAAAAATGCACATTGTAAATGATAATTAGGTTGACCTGTCATATTGAAAATATCAAACGCATCTCACAGAATTAAGGAAACGCAGTATAAAATGAAATTGGAATCAACCAATCTGTTTCCTACGTTTATATTATACCCTTCTTTTCATAACATTAACAATCCTCCGTGTTAATTCGTTTTCATTATGAAAACATTCGATAGAGGTGATATAGATATTATACGATCTAACACATTTTATAATCCCACTGTTCTAGGCTACTATGGTATAGTTTGATGCTAATGAAAATTATGTTTTTACAAGTCTTGGTCCACTCACATGTCAATGTTATTAGTGTAAATACCTTGATATATGTTAGGTTGAAAAGGTGTAAATACGCATGTAAGCAACATGATTTTTAGATGCAAGTATTAGTAAAACATTACATCGTGAAATTTTCTAAATGGTAAGGCTATTGTTCACATTAAAATCATTGAGCTTTTTGTTAACTTACACATTTTTCGATCCTGCGATATGATACTGTGAGAGAAAGACTTGTTATACTACATTTCGTTATCGGCATTGTCAACATTTAAGTTCAATCTACTTTTTCATTGTTTTTAGCACCAGCATATGTTATAAACAATATTTACATTGACTGTTTTAAAAGGGGAAGTCCCTAAAAACTGACATAATTAAACGCTCAACTCCATCAACAAAAAGCTTCCAAAAACAAATTGAATGATTCTCTAAAAAAATGCACTTTTTAAGAGCTTTCGTAACAACAAAAGACTCGTAATTCCTTTTTTAATCATATTTTTAGTATTTTTTCTTCACATCCGTGGAGAAATAATTAAAATATACTTAAAATTTAAAACATATCTGCTAATTTTTTTTATGATTTTTCCAAAATTATCATTTGTAATACAGGACAATGACCAATTCATTCACCTCTATATTTATTTAACTTGTATTAATTGTCTAAGCAATATCCATATTTAAATCGAAATAAAAAACAACGGAACAGCTCATTATGTACATTCATCGTTAAAATTACTGACAAGGTGCGATACAAAATAAAAAGAAAGTTCCATATCGAACAACAAATGATTCCTAGACCATGCTAGACGCTAAACATTAAGGTACAGTTATTGCCCACCGTGTATAATAACAAGTGTCGTCAAACAAGAAGCGATTGACCGGGAGAAAAAATCACTCAATATTGTAAAGTTCCACGCAAGTTAAAATATAATTTGTTGACTCATCAACTACATGAGAAAATAAAGGGATGCATTTAAAGTCCAATTGATTTTTATATAAGTTCAAAGTACTGACCAACAGAGCTTGACTGGCCGTCCGATATGAAATTAAATATACAAAAATTGAATATTTTAAAGCCAGGGTTATATAAGAACCACATAAATTGAAGAGCTATGTTTATCACCAACCAGAACATAAATATAATAGTCAAATGCATTAGAGGCCAATGTTGCTTGAGGTGGTTGAAATTTCTAAATGTATTACAATGCATTACATTGCACTTACCATATTTGTGAGAGACCAACAAACTCAAAATGTGAAATGCTCATATCAAATTCTGTATTCATATGACAACGTGATCCAGACCGTTACCAGATATTATACCAACGTATGTGACATTGCATTATTAATAAGAAAATAACACTTTATAAATTTCGTGCGTCCGACGCAATCGTCTGGATTTGTCTTCATTTAGACAGTGCAATGGGCTATAAATACCGGAATACGTGAAAAGCTTTGTAACTAAATAAGACGTACACAAGTAGTAAAATTCACATAGGTCTACTTTATGTTTTAAGATATAATTCAATAAATTGCATGTATTAAATATGAATTTTTGACATATCAGCACCTTCCAGCTCATGATTAGCTATTCTTACATGGATATTGTTGAATTAATGATGTGATATTTGTTTAAAAGCTTTGAATGTTTGTATTATTCAATAGCATACCACAATTATATATCATTTTTTACATGCAATTCTAACCACGAAAACAAAATGTAAAATGAATATGATACATACAGGAAAAATGCAAATATCATTATCTTGGAGATAATAACGGTTTGTAGTTACGGATTTTAGTTTTTCTAGCTGTGTCTGATTTCATTGTATTTTGTTAGTTATGGATAAGAGTGGAATGTGGTTGAAATTCTATATCTCCGCAACTGATCAGCCAATTCTAATAAATGTGACTGTCTTTGTTAATTGGTTTCTTATTTAATTCGGGTTCTATTCAAATGACAGCCACTGCTGTTATTTAATGCCTTAACATTTTACACTTTTCATGCTTATTGCAAACTGAAAACAAGGCGCCCAACGGGGTTTTCTTAACTGTAAACAGGTGACGACACATATGACAGGACAACACAGATGGACACATCAATTACAACCCCCATCCCCCTTTCCCCCTTAGATCGGACAAACAAGAGTCAGTGATACAACATAGAAAAATAAAGAATAGGCCACAATCATCAAACCGAAACAAAATATGCTTCAAAAGGGTAAGACGATTCAAAGTCACACATTGCACCCGTCCTATTATTAGTTCAAAATACCCTTATGGCGTTAACATTCGATTCAGCTCAATAACGGTCTACATTTGCATCAACGTCTATTTTGTTGTATACGACAACACATAGATTTGAATGTTCTTATGAATATAGATAGTTATCAAAGGTACCAGGATTATAATTTGGTACGCCAGACGCGCGTTTCGTCTACATAAGACTCATCAGTGACGCTAAGATCAAAATAGTTATAAAGACAAACAAGTACAAAGTTGGAGAGCATTGAGAACCCAGTATTCCAAAACGTGGTGCCAAATACAGCTAAGGTAATTTATTCCTGGTATAATAAAATCCTTAGGTTTTGGAAACATTCTAAGATTTGTAACAGGATATTTATAAAAATGACCATATGCATATAATTGATATTCATGTCAACACCAATGCGTGTGTTTGTATTCAAAAATTCTTTAAACCAGAGACTACACCTGTTTTGACATTTTGGTATGCTCTTCTGTTTGGGTTCCTTACTATTTTGATCTGAGCGTCACTGATGAGTCTTATATCGGCGTCATATATCAGCGTATAGAACCGACGTACGCCAGTCTTGGTAAAAAACCATGTACGCTGCCAATTAATTCACTAGAAATTTTGGACACATCCAACTTGTCAAATACGTCTGTTTTGTGTGCAAAACGAGCTTTAAACGTGTTTAGGGCGTACGAGCATACATCAGCCATTATCGGGTGTTGAAGTAACATATGTATGTCTGGTGTTTGTCTTATGTAGATGAAGTCACGCTACGAAGAAAAAACGTCCCGTAAACGTATTTTAGGCACGTCCCGGTTGAACCTGGGACGATTATTACTGCTTTCGGCGTGTCTGGGACGTGTAATTATGAGGTGTTTGAACTACTTCTGGATACAATTGGTCTTGTAAATTCACGGATATATGCCACTATAAATGTCAGAGCAAATTTCGTTGAATGTCAGAACAGGTTTTGGATACGCGCCGGGTGAGTTTATACGTTAACAGACACGCCCCGCATACGTCCAAGTAAAATCCAAGTAAAAGCCGAACGATCTTGTGGCATATACAACGTGCACTAAACGTGTCTCAAACGTATCTGTAGCGTATTGCATTGCGCTTTTAACGTATAAAGAATGTGCATGTAGCGAATAGATATACGCTTGACAAACGCTAGAGCTAGATAAAAATGTTCATGCAGTATAAAAATTTCCTGGAGTTATAGCGTTCACCAAGCGTATACTTTTGTATATCGATGTACTTTTAACTCATGCAACGTTCCTTTAGCGATCGCTAAACATTCCTCTGGTGTGCTCCTAATTCATACGGACTTAGTGAATTTTTTATGTAAGTCTGATGCACGTCGGTCTATACGTCAATGTGTGAGATCGGCACAGTGTGTAAACAGAACACGCGTCTGACGTAGCAATTTATAAGCCTGGTACCTTTGATAACTTTTTGATGATGCTTTTCAGAGTGTGCTTTTTTATATAAAAACTATCCCAATAGAACTGTGTTAAAGAACTCTTGACATCGACAATACATAAGTTCTCTGATCATGTTCAGATCCTAGTTTACACATTCGTTTTATCTGTTATAATTTATTGTTGTTTGATTTATACCAGGCACAGTATCAACTTTAATTTAACATAACTAGTATATTTAAGAGTTTTGCTCGCAGCCACGATACATTTATTGGGAAATTCCCATCAATATATTGTTTTCTCAAATTTTTACCCGATTGATCCCCTTCCTGTCCTGTTTATTATTTTTATTTAATCAACGTCTGGTTCGTTTGATCTCAGTTATGCATTGGTCAATATTCGATTATGACGTCAAGTTTTCTTGCTTTACTCTCATTTTTGTTGTGGCGTCATAATGAAGGGCAACCATTCTTGATGACGTAAAATAGAAAGATTACATCTTTTTGCAGATCAGTTGAAAAGAATGAATAAGTTTGTCTGAATATTCTTCAAAAATCAGAGAAATAGATTCCACCACCAAATATCGTGTAAAACAATATTTATCCACTCTCGACAATTTTGAAATTAAGATATCTCGAGTGGATTGTTTAAATTATCGACACACATGCATCATTAAAGCTTGGGTCACACATTCACGAATTTTACTGACGTCCTTGACAGGACCATTATCGATTAAAATTTGTCAAAAGTCTGATCAAGATCCTGTGAATCGTGGATGGACCTTTAAACTTTAATTAAAATTTGTAAAAAGAATAATTTAATCACTACAACATTCAGATATTGTTCAGGAAGCGTCGACATTCAACCGTTTCCAAGCGAATTTATCCCGATAATCCCGTTCTCAATCCGCTTCTAATTCAATTGATCAAACTATGTGGTAATGTTTATTTTTTCATTATTCACTGTATTAATATTGCTGATGCAAATTGAGAGAGAAGAGAAGCTGTGACGGTCTTTTAATTAGTAAAGTCGGAAATGTCCCGATTTTCACTTGTCATTATTTCACACATCAAATTGCTTAATATATAGCATTTTGATAATTTTATTCATATTTTTAAATCATAAAGTTGTCTTTTAATATAGCGTGCTTAAAAAAGTTTCTTTGAAAACGTTTGAAACAAATAAAGATGTTGATATAAGTAAAATGTTCTATTTAGTAAGGCAATTGTTCACATTAACACTATTAGTTTATATGTAAACTAGCCCATTTTTTTGAAAGCCAATTATATATAAGAACTGCACCAGTTGATTAGCTTTACTACAAAAAGTGCCTAAAATCAAAGTCAAATTCATTTAAAGGCTAAATTTTCCTAAGGTAGTTGCACTCTTAGTTTATAAATATTTTTTAAATGTACGACCGTGCGTTAAATTGTACTTACCATAGTTAGGAAAGAGCAACAAACCCAAATGTGAAATGCTTATATCAAATTCTGCTTTTATATGACAACGTGATCCCGACCGTTACCAGCTATAAAACCAACGCAGGTGACATTGCATTATTTATATATATTTTTTTCTATATTTCAAAATCAAAAGAAAATAACACTTTATAAATTTCGTGCGTCTGACGCAATCGTCTGGATTTGTCTTCATTTAGACAGTGCAATGGGCTATAAATACCGGAATACGTTAAGAGCATTGTAACTAAAAAAGACACACACAAGTAGTAAAATCAACGGAGGTCAACTTTATGTTTTAACATAGAATAGATAAATTGCATGTATTTAATAGTTTATTGACATATTAACAACTTCAAGCTCAATATGATTAGTTACCCTTATTTTGTTGAAATAATTATGTGAAATTTGATAAATTCTTTGACTGTGCCCCTGTGTATGAGTATCATGCCACAATTATATATCAAATTTATCTCATGCAATTCTTTTAACAAAAGGACACGTAAAAGGCACATGCTTCAAATTTAACAGGTTAAAATATCATTAAACTTGAGTCAATAACGTTTTGTATTCACCGTTTTTAGTTTCTAGTTGTGTCTGATTCCATGCATTATGGTATAATACGGATACGAGTCAAACGTGGTTGGATGTCTGTATTTCCGAAATTGATTAACCCATTCTAATAAATGTGACTGTCCTCGTTAATTAAATCTGGTTCTATTCAATTTACAATCACTGCTGTTATTTAATGCCTTAACATTTAACATGTTCATCAAAATAAAAAAAACAAAGTTACAACCGGATTTTTCTTGCAAAACAGTGAAAACAGTTATAACAGGACAAGACAGTCGTTTCATATGAATTACATGATGTACGCGTTAACGAAAAGTAATAAGACAAACAGAATATTTAGTTTTAACCGAGCCACTACTTGGTGGTTAAGGAAAGTCATTAATGATGTAGGATCGCAGAGGATGTATTTCACATATGTTAACAATAATGATTCATATTTTTAAAGTTGTTTCCTTGTCTGTAGATTCTTTGTGGACCTTTATATATATAAAACAGATGTCGTGGTATGATTGCCAAAGAGACAATTTTCCACCAGAGACAAAAATAAAACAGAAATTAAGAAATTATAGGTCACCGTACGACCTTCAACAATGAGCAAAGCCTGTATCGCATAGTCAGCTTTAAAAGGTCCCGAAATGACAAATAACAAATAGATCAAGCGAGAAAACTTACGGCCTAATTTATGTACAAACAATGAACGAAAAACGAAACTGTAACGCATCAACAAACGACAACCATTGTATTACTGACTCCAGACTTGGGACACGCACATACATACATAATAGGGCGGGGATGAACATGTTATCGGGATCCCAACAATCTCTCTAACTTGGGAAACAGTAGTGTAACAATACAACATAAGAACGAACTATAAAAATCAGTTGAAAAAAGCTTAACTCATCAGATGGATAAATAGAAATACATGTATAACAATAACACAGTGTGGACGTGACCGGGAATTCTTTTGTATTTTATATATTTTTCATTCGAAATTGTTCTCTCTTTTTTTATATTAATATTATTTTTTGTGCCGCCCTCCCCTTTTGATTATAATCCTTACGAGACAGTTTTAATCAGAAAAGCTACAAATAAATTTTGACATATGATATAGATGATGTACTATTTTAATTGAAGAACTTTGTGCTCTTGAGTATTTTCAACCGTTTATATGTATATAATATATGTGAACATACATCTTCATTGGTTGACATTAACGTGCCATTAAATTCAAATTGAATATCCTCAATATTTGTCATGCTTTCCCATAAAATCTCGTTTTTATAATACATTTTGTACTAATATCTACGTTTTTGCATGGTCAATAAAAACCGGATGTCAAGGTTCATTATTTGCCCTCGGGTCCAATATCGATATAGCCCCTTGAAAACCCAGATCATTCCCATGAATATAAATTCCGGTTACCTGTCAATAAATAGTATTTGAAAACTAGATGTCATCCGAAGCAAACGATTAGGAGAGGTTTCCCACAGTATCAAATGATGATGCAATTAAATTCATAAAGAAATGAAACATGAGAACACAAAGAAAAAAACAAAATTTTGAATTGTTAACTGAATGGTAAAAGGAGGACAACGGGTAGTGGAGGACCTGTCTATACCTGAACTAATTCAGTCATTGGCCAGATAGTCTAGTCTGTTAAGTATAAAACAAATTTAATAATATAAACCGGATACCTTGATATCAACCAAGTCATAACGAATGTAAACAACTTCTGGTGTCCTTTTTTTTAATTCATCATAATCTTTTACTTTCAATTTGAGGCAACTCTACAGTACTTCTTAATACCATCTGGTAAAAGAATACTTTTGGATTTTACTATTAGAGAAGGAAGGAGCATACTGACAAGTTATTTGAGGACATACGAGAAATGATGAAAACAGCGAAAGATGAACAATATTTGGAGTACAATGAAAGGCTGACTAAAACCAGGGCAGGACACATTGATACCAGACAATTTGCACCAACAATGCTTGCAACGCCAGGTGATTTTCTTTCTTTCAATTGATTCAATATTATTATGAAATCGACAGTAAATTATATAAATAGAAATCACTCCTCGAGTATGCCTCCTGAATTATTTCATGCATATATCTAACAAACAAACTATCAAAACATTAATCCCCCCCCCCCCCGATACATGTATTTTTTGTCTATTTCTCAAATAGATAATCTACGCTGTCCAAAGTCAAAGCATCCAAACAATATATTCTATATCCGACGACGCCCTGAAGATGATCTGACTCCAGACGGTTGCTGATGATTGTGAAAATGATAAACACACATGGTTTGTCTTGTAACCAATGTTTACAAATACTCTTGGATATTAAGCAAAAATGATGTCCATGAAAGATGATCTTGTGGGAAGACAAATTAAAACATTGAGTTCGCAAGACTACTGTTTCTTCACTTCTTCATTCCAAGTTGAGGTTAATACGTACATTACAGGCCATAACAAGTTTGGTTTCAGTCAATAAGTATTTTCACTGATACTGAGTCAGGAAGCAAAGGATTGATACCACAGGAAGCAACTTCAATTACTAAGTTTGAAGCCAAACCTGAAGATATTCCTGATGATCACGATGTTGACAGTTTTGAATTTTATGAAGACTGTAAAACAATAGAAGGTAATGAATCTGGTGTAGCAGAAACAAATTTAAAAGTCAAGAGTGGAAATAGTTCCAGGTTTTCAATTCACGCATCCATTTGAAATATAACAATTGATATTTATAACTCTGATAAATAATGTATTGTAAATTACAAAAAATGTATTTGTTCAATATTTCACACAACTGTGTTTACTCACTGTGATACGCATTTTGTGAACTCCCTCTGATACATTTTTTTTTACCTTTTTCTTCCAAAGTTTATTTTATTATTTGTTGTAAATATGAAACATAATTTGATATACATGTATGCTTTCTGTTTTCACCAGCTTGAAAATACAAATGTATGTGATAAATAGCTATAGATTACTACATGTCAATATGCGTATTGGCCCTGGCGTGTTCCCTCGGATCATATCAAGCTCTCGGGCTTAAGCCCTCTAGGATGATATAGGAGTTAAGGGCTTATACTATACAAGGGCCTATATGAATGCCACGTACTAATCATTTCTTTAATTTTGCAATTGCATGGTTAAAACCGGCATGGTGTATCTATTATATTTAGGAGTCGATGAAATCCCTGAAATGAAATAACTCAAAAAGGTGTTATATCATTTTATCACGTAAACGTATGTACATCAAGTTGTATTGTAATTACAACCTTCATTAACATACGGATCAGAAATATGTATATTTGAGTAGTCAAATGTGCTTTACCAAAATATTTGTTGAACAAACACAATTAAGTTTCTTTTATAAATTAAAACAACACAACTTTATCAGAAAATAGAAGTCTATTGCTTTCGTAAGTATTTAGTTAATATGTTAGTTTAGAATTCAAAGATATGTGCATGTATATATTAACAAAATATTGAAACGTATTCTGTTTACAGATATAGCAAACAAACACCATTACAAGTAAGTAAACATATTTTTTAATTGATATCAGTTTTCATTCCAATATTCAGCTAAAGTTGTATAGAATTTTTGTTAAATGTTTGGAAAATGAAAAAATTTATCTTGGTGATGGGTCAAAAACAAAAGTGTCCCTATGTTTTAGAAAACCGGTTTATAAATAATCCAGTAATTTCTAATTTTAAATGTTTCCGAACAGAAAATTTGCATGAAGATGTTTCGGTGATTTGTTGGCAATGTATGATATTGTACTTCACTTAATTATAGCGATAAATTAGAAAAAGTCATTTTTCAAAGTCAAGAATACCTTTTTTCTATTTAAGGATGTTAGCTACTCTGTTAATAAATAACAAGCTTTTAAAAAGACTATTATGAATTAATAGTTACAAAATAAAGAAACCAAAAAAAAAAGTAGAAAAAATGGAGGGTCCGTGTGCTCGTTTTCGAGATATAAGCCATTGAAAATGTGGCGGGTAATAATTATCTCTAGAGTTTTCATAATTATATTTAACATTGGCACCTTATTTGTTTCAAAAACTATGAAAAAATAACAAGAATTTTATAAAATTTTAAAATATGGCTTTTTAAACTTTATGTAATAAAATTATGAAAAAGAAAGTAGGGGTTTGTGGGAGTTTTTTTAATGACAATACATGGCTAAAAGCAGAGGATTCCGAAAATCTGGCAAAAAATCAAGGAGGAGCAAACATCCTTAATATTTTCTTTTGAAAAAATCGTTTACATACAAATATACTGTGCTTCTTTGTTCCTCAAAACATGTATAGTGCTCAAAATAAGATAGGTACTCATATAAAAAAACTATTATAATAACGAAATAGCAGTTAATTGATTTTATCTGCTAGTTTTCAAAAGTGCTCTAGTTAAGGAGTTTGTGTCACACCCCAGAGTATCGCAAATTTTTCTGATATAATTCAACTTCATTATCTACTTGATAAAATACAAGGTGTTAGACTAAACAAAAAGTGTCCAAAAGAGGTTTAAAAACGTCCCTTTCAATGGTCCCCTCATTTAATAGGGTTCGTGTTGTTTATTTTTTAGTTTTCTATGTTGTGTCATGTGTACTATTGTTTTTCTGTTTGTCTTTTTCATTTTTAACCATGGCGTTGTCAGTTTGTTTTAGATTGATGAGTTTGACTGTCCCTTTAGTATCTTTCGTCCCTCTTTTAATAATTACGACTAAGTAATTTTTATTTAACTTTTTTAATATAAAGCGATTAAAAAATAAATAAAGTATAGGTATAAACAACCAAAACAGATATAAAACTATCATATTTAATGGAACACTGAAGATTTTTTTTATCAAAATTTTTTTTTATTATCATTACGAACAATCCGATTGTTTGGTTAAAATTAAGGCATATTTTCTCATGTCATAAAAAAATTCGTAATACAAAAACCCGTATTTGTCAAAGTATGCAATGTTTAAACTATTTGCAGTATTTATATATCGTCTTAGATATGAATTATTAAATAAAACATATGTACGTGTAATTACTCGTGAAATACCGGAACTAATCACATTACCGTCTTCGATTTAGTCTACAACATATTCATACCTGAGTGCACACATAATCACTTTAAGCTTATCAATTTGCAACTGAAAACAAACATTACATTGTCGATTTATCTTGTTTTTGTGAGACAAATTCTTTCCTTAAGTAAAAGTGTAACGACATATTTATGAAAAAATGACAAAATAAGGTTTATTTTTTTGCGTTTTGAAAAGGGTGCACTTTATCGAACTCAATAAAGGTGTCTTCGTCAACTTTGTACTGATTTGGGCCTTTTTTACTTTTTTGGATTCGGGCGTCACTGGTGAGTCTTTTGTAGACGAAACGCGCGTCTTGTGTAAATACAAAACTTAATCCTGTATCAATGATGAGTTACATTTTGTGTTTTAGCTATGTGGTGATTGAATTAAGATTGTTACGTTATTCAATCGTAAAACATCGCTTTGAACGAAGGTCAGATAGACAGTTGGGGAATTTGTTCAGACTTTTTAATTTCTTAAGCACAATATTATGTCGATTTGACATACCATCTGGTTACTATTTATTTTCTTTTCGTAATGTATACATTGTTCCTCATTTGATATTGCTTTTTGTTATTTTTCTTTCCTTCTTACTTGTATATATTTCTTCTCTATTCAATGAATTTACTTTTGTTTTATGAACTTTGTACATACTGTCAACTAATTTTGTTTCTTTGTTTGCATTCCGTTTATTGATCTTTATTTGTGCATTTGTTGACACGGTGTACATGTCAGTGTATTTGCTTCATATGAAAAATCTGCCAAATTCTTGAATGCTTACATAAAAATTGTGGAACTTGTATTGTTGTTTACAAGAGCAACAAGGGAAGGTAGTTGGAATCTTTATTTGGCATGTGCTGAAAACATGTTACCATGTTTTTTTTGCATATGACCGTCCAAACTCTTTCCGATACATGTCAGTCCATTTGCTTCGTACTGATGCCAATGTATATATTTCATCTGTTGGTTTTTTTTTTGTTCAGAGAATTTTTCATGGATTTTCTTGTTCTCAAGTTGACCAAACAATCGAGCAGACGTTGAACAGAGATACCAAATCAAGAGATGGCATTGTTGGTTTCAGTTTAAATAAAGGTTCTGTTAAACGTTAATTTGTTAAATGCACATGCAGAGCTTCAACATCGTTAAAATGTCGAGATCAGCAGGAATGGTTAACCCTTAAACATCCGCACAAAATGAACTAAGGGAAACGCGAAAGAAGCGAGATGAAACTGACGTTTTAGAATTGGTTTAGACACTGCAAAGCTGGAAAAATCCATTTGAAACATCTGCGCAGTCATCTGGCTTGTCCTCGGGTACTGTTGTTTCTTCGACATTAATGTGTATTCTCAACGCATATGAATAGGGAAAGTTGGCATCAGAATATTTAATTACTGAACGGCTATTCAAAAGTCAACCGATATTTTCAAACCAATCAATAGAAAATCAGTCCTTTCATTTTCAACAAAGAAAATAAAAGGTCAGCAGTTAATGGGTAATATGATCAACAAGACATTGAAAACAGGTAGAAATATGTCGCCTGTTTGTTATAGCCCATACAAGACAGTCGGAAATGCGAGAGGTACAGTGGAGATCAGTTCTAACCTCTCATAAATTCTGTCAGAATCTGTCAGGAGAACTGTTTTAGAACAGTATGTAGAACTGTCAGCCTGACACCTTTTAGTCAGTTCTAGGTTAGAACTGTTCTAGCTAGAACTGATTTGGTCAGTTCTACCTAGAACTGATTTGGACAGTTCTAGCTAGAACTGATCCTGACAGTTCTACCCTAGAACAGTTTTAGACAGTTCTAGCTAGAACTGACCAAATCTTTGGTCAGTTCTACTTCTAGAACAGTTCTACGGTTAGAATTGATTTCAAATTCTACGGCTAGAATTGATTTATAAATTCTACGGCCAGAATTAATTTATAAATTCTACGGCTAAAATTGATTTATAAATTCTACGGCTAGAATTGATTTGTAAGTTTTAAGAAATATTTGTCTTACCTTTAATATAAAGGCTTCGGCAAAATAGCGATTAATAGTATATAGAGTTTTGCTATTTTTCCGGTTCTATTTCAGATTTATAATCGAACATCATGAACATGTTTAACCCCGCTAATTCTGCATGTATGTGCCTGTTCTAAGTCAGGAGCCCGTAATTCAGTGATTTTCTTTTGTTGATGTGTAACACATAAAATATTTGTTTTTCTTTCATTTTTTGTACATAAATTAGGCCGTTAATTAGTATTAAGGGGGGAGGGGGGTATTATTTGAATTGTTTTACATTTGTTATTCTGGGAGTCAGGATGGCTCGTTATCACATGACAAAATTATCTGATCTCATTAACCAAATGTAATATATGTTTACGAGTAGTTTGTATACCTCGGACGGACCTGTTTAACAAAATTCTTTTGACCACATCAATCTAAACTGACATTATTTGCTCTTTCTTTCTGCAAATCTATATAGCTGCACAGTACTTCAGTTTTAATTTTAGGTCAAGAGGGACTGTACTATACAAGTTACAGCAATATTGGAAAACAATTTTGTTCGCATCAATTTATAGTGCCAGCATGCAGGGGCAGATCCAGCCATTTTAAAAAGGGGGGGGGGGGGGGGGGGGGGGGTTCCAACTATATGTTCCCATTCAAATGCATTGATCGTCAAAAAAGGGCGTTCCAACAACGGACCCCCCCCCCCCCCCCCCGATCTGCCAATGAGCATGTCCTCTTCTCTTTTTATTCAAAATATTGAATCATCAACAAATATCAGTAGTTTTCATACTTCAGACTAAGTCGTATAATAAAATCTTTTGACCGCATCAACCAAAACTTATCATATTTGCTTTTTTTTTTATGTAAATCTAAATAGCTGCACAGTAGTTCATTTATAATTTTAGGTCAAGAGGTACTGTAGTATATAAATAACTACAATATTGAAAATCAATGACCACAATTTTTTTTCTCGCATCAATTGAGAGTGCCAGCATTTCCTATTTTTATTCAAAATATCGCATCAGAAACAAATATCAGTAGTTTTCATACCTCAGACTGACAGTAACATGTAATCATGTAACAAAATTATTTATCTGCATCAATCAAAACTGACCATATTTGACAGCATCAACCAAAACTTACCATATTTGACCGCATCAACCAAAACTGACCATATTTGACAGCATCAACCAAAACTGACCATATTTGCTCTTTTTTATGTAATTCTTATAGTCGCATAGTAAATCTGTAATATTTTTATGTAAGGATGGATTGTAAAATCATGAAAATACAAATGATAGAAATATTGGAACACAATGCTACCTAATTCATTTGCATCAATTTAGAATGCCAGCGTGTCCTCTTTTTAATCAAAATATTGCATCATAAACAAATATCAGTAGTTTTCATACCTCAAACTGACTGGTATAACAAAATAATTTGTCCGCAATAACCAAAACTGACCATATTTGCACTTTATTATGTACATGATGTCAATCTTAATAGCCGCAAAGTAAATCACGTATATTTTTATATCGGGATGGATTGTTTAATATAAATGAAAGCAATATTGGAAAATAAAATTATGCTCACATCAGTTTATAGTGCCAGCATGTCCTCTTTTTCATCAAAATTTTGAATCGTAAACTAATTTCAGTAGTTTTGATATCTCAGACTGTCTCATGAATATAACAAAATTATTTGTCCGCATCAACCAAAACTGACCATATTTGACAGCATCAACCAAAACTGACCATATGTGACAGCATCAACCAAAACTGACCATAATTACACTTTGTTATGTAAATCTTAATATATATATAGCCGCATACTAAATCACTTATAGTAATACATATTACGATGGATTGTATAATTCAAATGACAGCAATATCAATGAATATTGGAACACATTGGCTACAAAAAAATTTCATTAGCAAGTCCTCTTTTTATTCAAAATATTGAATTGTAAACACATTTCAGTGATTTCGATATATCAGACTGAGTGAGAGTTGTTTTAACAAAATTATTTGACCGCATCAACCAAAACTGAACTTAATTACACTTTATCATGTAAATATACATGTATATGGTCTCATTGTAAACATGGTAAAACCAATATTATTTCTATGTGAGGACGGATCGTATGATAAAAATGACAGCAACTTTGAAACACAATACACCTTATCGCTAATCCTGGCTGACCCGGCCTCTTAAACTTTTGAAGCATACAACAATGACTTTTCCATTGTGGCATCAGATATTTTGTTTTATGACGTCAAAATTTTACGGGAACCTGTATGATATCCAGTAATGGCAGACAAATAGCGACAAGGTGTATTAATACCATATCTAAGAATTTAGCGCGCCGTTATTTCCTCTCTGTATCCATAATAATGAACCGTCATTAAACATGCAAAAGTGACTTTTTAACATGTTTAAGTCAGTAGTTTGTGATGTTTTTTTTTAAACAAAACTATTTAATGGCATCATCAAACACTCACATGACTGATTCATATACTTTATTTTAAAAATAAAATAAAAAGTACATGTATGGGAAGTTCTCTTCTTGGAATAGTATACTGTTAATATAATTTGAAGAAGGCAAAGAAAAATGCATGATTTTGTTTGTGGCCGAACGTCCAGGGGCAAATGTTTCATTCATGTTCAGATCCAGTATATTTTTCTGAGTTGCAGACTCCCAGATATCTTTTATAATCGTTATGGATAAGTCTGGCTAAATTGACGAGATGGTGCAAATGTATATATAGTTTTTTTACGTTGTACAACACTTTTTTCATTTATATCCCATAATTCATCCACTGTACAATTTTCGTTTGAACATTTGTCAAAATAGAATCTTAAATGAATGTAAATCCAAGGCAAACAAGGTAAATTGCGATTAAAATTCCATGTATTAAATGCAGAGTTTTATTTAGGAAGAGACTGTTAAAAACGGGGAACGAAGAAACGTAAACAATGATGTTTCCGTATGCAATCTTATAAAAATATTTCTCCGATGAGTTGGGTAACCTTCTCTTCACTTCGATATTTGTACATGTAACGTAATAAAAGTCGTTTGATCAGTAAAAAATATGGAAAATCTGCTATTTAATATATAGCAAAGTAATTGAAAGTGATTTATTTCTTCTAAATTTTAAAGTGCACGTATTGCAGTGATGTCATTTAGAACTGTTCTACAGTCCTGACTGATTTAGTCAGTTCTGCTGACAGTTCTACGGTTAGAAGGGATTTGGACAGTTCTACCTAGAACTGATTTAGACAGTTATACCCTAGAACTGATCCTGACAGTTCTACCTAGAACTGATTTAGTCAGTTCTACCTAGAACTGATTCTGACAGTTCTACAAAGAACAGTTCTAGGGTAGAACTGTTCTAGGTAGAACTGTTCTAGGACAGGTTAGAACAGTTCTATGACAGAATATTCTGACAGTCCTAATGAGAGGTTAGAAGTGATCTCCAATGTACTCCAGTTTGAATTAGGTCATGTTCAATGGTCTCTTGCAAACGTTTATGGTACACCTGTAAAGACAAAAAAATTCTGTCCTGGGTGATCTTTTAGAAAAGGGCGTTGAATAAATGCAAGCCATTCCTGAGGAAAGCATGTGGATATTTGATGGCATGGCAGTCATTCAATCCAGGTGCTTGGGAGGGAAAATCATTAGGATTATTTCTAGACCACCACAATCGTGTCCTCGGCAATGGAAGAAATTTTTATCAGTTGGTAGAAACAAAATTGCTTTTGTTGAATTCTTTGTGTCAGAATAGAGTAAACAATTCTATAAATTTACACTTGAAGGTATTGATTTATTCGTATCACATGGTCGTATGTGCCACAAAATATATGTTCAAATGGTGACAAGCGTAGAATGCACTGAGCTTCTGAGCAAACAGGAAAAAGCCGACACAAAAATGTTTTATCATGCAAAACACGCAGCTAACAAAGGTTACGATTCCATTGTCCCAGGATGTCATGCCTTTACTGGTTGTAATTCAATAAGTGCTTTGTCTGGTAAAGGAAAACACAAAGCACTCGGCGTTTTGACACTTTCTGTGGAGTTTTCAGAAGGTCCATCCCGTCTTGGTGAAACCTTTGAAGAGGTAGGCGAAGAGTTGTCAAAAACGCTAGAGAGGTTTTTGTGTGCTATATATGGCTACGAAATTAATAAATTCGATGGTTTAAGATTCATATTTTTTTGCAATGCCAAAAATATTCATTGTCATATACCGCCCACAACAAAAGATGCAATGTTAAAGCACATGAAACGAGCCAACTTTCAGGCAAAGATTTGGAAATCTGGTCTTGAACACAACACTGTTCCGTCACCAAACAACCATGGTTGGATTGTTAAGAACGACTTGATCAGTATCAATTGTCTAGACCAACCGCCAGTGTTAGATGCTTTATTAAATCTGATAAGCTGTTCATGTAAAGCTGGATGTGCCAACAAACGATGTTCATGTATTCGACAAGGTTTATCCTGCACAGATGGCTGTAAATGTTCGAATGCTTGTAGCAATAAGGATTATCAAATCGTTGACATTGCTAACGATGACGACGAAGATGATAGAGATGATGATGATGATAATTCGGTAAAATGCAGGTGACGAAACTGATGATGATTTTATAGATTGACCTTCTGTGCGACCTTAACAGGTGGTGATTCTGTTGTTCAAAAAACTTTAATATAGATCTAGGAACCCTGACAGGTCTTATTTTTTTTTTGGTAATATATGAAATATTTCACGAATGTGATGTATAAACACGTGACAGAATGGTGCATATCAAGTTGCTTATGTTAGCGTTTGCCGTTGATTCTATGGAGATTTTCTTCTTATCTTTGAATGTTTTTCAACAGCCTTTAGTTACTTAATGCTCGATGTTTCAATGTAAAAAATATACCTTTTTATCGAGCACGTATCTTTTTTTTTCATTCAAAATCATGAAATGTGGAAATTACCCTCCCCTTTTTTCTTGGTCCTGTTCGATTAAAAAATTTAACAAAAAATGTACCAAATACTTGGTTATTTTTCATATTTCTGTATATATGTGTAAAACATTTATTTTTTTATATAGTCTTAATTAAGTCCCATTTTAACCCCTTTTGGACACTTTTTCAAATTATAACACCTCTTAAAATATTCGTCAGACATTACTCTTTAGATTGATACAAAAAAAATCCGGTACCCTGGGGTGTAACACAGAACTGAAATTTTACCCTACCAGCTGATGGACTACATGTTTTATCAATCGATCTACACTCTGCAAAAAAAGGACTGATTCACTCTCAAAACCACAATCCTAACGGGATTAGACCTACCGGGAATGAGTGATTTACTAATTATAAGATATTATTGCATAAGTGAAAACAACACGTTATGAGTTTCATATGTTTGAAACGCTTTTTCAGGATTAACCTTTATCAGGAACACTCGAAGTTCAATATTTCAAAGGCCATGGCTGTATAAGAACCGCGCCTGTTCAGGAGCTATATCACCCAAAGGACCTGATATGAAAATCACATTATTACATTTAAAAGTAAAATAACAAAAATACCGAACGGACAGGCCAGCTTTGCCTCACTTTATTAATGTTTTGTTATTGTACAAAAATGAATTCATTACACTTACCATTGTTATGCGAGACCAACAAAATCTTAAACTGAAATATATATATTATATTTTGTTTTTATATCATACGTGATCAAAACCGTAACTAACTATAAAACACAAGTGACATTGCTTTATTGGTATTTTTCTCAGTTTGATATAAATGTTGTGCGTCCAAACCACTTGTTTGAATTTACCATCATTCGGAATGCACGCATGTGTGAAAGTCAATGGGAGTATAAAGTACACAAATTTATGAGGAACTTAAAAAATAAAAAGGAAACAAACAAGATAGTAAAATCGTGTTAGGTCAGATTTATAATGTAGTATAAATTAAAGACTAATATGTATTTAACAGATTCTAGACATATTTACAATTTCCAGCTCGTTGTCCTGATACCGTTCATTTTAAGACGTAAAATTGAATATCATTGAACGGTCCTGTTATATTGGTCAATATCATGCCAACCAATAGTTTTTAAAGATTATTCTTCTCGAAACTACTCAATGAATTTGTAAATCTTTAATTTATTTTAAAGCTGAAATAATACTCCTTCTAATACTGCAGTCACACTAGGCCACAATCGCACTACTATCTCTGAAAAAATAAAATTTGACGATCGTAGTGCGATCGTGTAGATTACAGTAAGGTCGTAGTGAGGTCGTGTCGAAATCAAATTGTAGTAAAAGTGCAGCAAGAGCGCAGTACGGTCGTGGTTATATCGGAAAGGATGCTGTACCATCATAGCAAAAGCGTAGCAAAAGCGCGAACCTAGTTGAAGAGCTTGTGCTACGATCTCACAGAGACATAACTACGACCTCACTTCGAACATCACGTTCTCCTCACGACCCAAAAACGGTTCTACTACGACAATACCACGTTTATACTACGCTGTTCAAAACTATAGTACGATGCTAGCACGCGCATGCTGTCCGTATCACGCTCGTTTTACGATCTGGCTTAAACCAAACTTAAGGGTGTACCAATTAAGTTTCTACTTTAATTGTTTGAGTGTCATGAAAAACAATTTTCTGTAAATATTGCTCAATCAACATTTAAATTTGCATTTGATTTTTTGAGTTTTTGTCGTTTCATAAAGTTTATATAAGTTTTAGAAAAGATATATAATACAAGTACAAGAAAAGGACATTTTGTTTCATTCTTTTAAACGTTAGGAATATTGAAATTGACCTTTGACCTTGATTTAACGGAAATTGCCCCCTCACGAATTATTGACGAACGGCCAAAACAGAAAGTACGATTCATAAGCTTTCGATTGATATATAATATGGGCGTATGTAATTAAAATCGTTAACTACGCGTCTTTTCGAAAACTGTCACTCGTTTGATACCACTTAAATTTTTTAATGTTTATTTCATTTTATCTTTAATGGAATGACATTTTTATAACCGAAAAAAATGTAATTATTTCGTGTGCTTTTATTATGATATTTACTTAATACGAATAAAAGCTGCTATATATCTTTATTTATCTCTTGTTAAGTATACCAATAAATTTGTCAAATGAAATACTAGGACAATATTTTAAAACCATGAGAGCCCCCTATCCAAGTGCTAGTTTGCGGTGTTGATATTTGACGACCTTTAATTATAAACATGTCATTGAGCTATGTATGCTAAAATAAATTTATGATCATATTATTCAAAATGTGCATTTCAAGTCGAACAGAGGCATTTTATTTTGGTCTTTTCTGACAATTGCAATTTTAAATCTTTATCATCTAATTTTGTAGTAATAGTAACTTTTTTGTTCTTATTCATTGACCCTTTGTTTTCATTTTGCCATGGTTTCTGTCTTTCTTGAACTGCTGAAGGTCACCAAATGGTCTTCAACACATCGTTTAATTTGGATAGAATAATCTTTCATCATATAATAAAAGAAAAGGCTATCCTTGTTTGGCCGTTAAACACATAAAGTTTGATAGTATCTAATCAATGACAGTGCAGAACACACTGATAATGTGTCAGGAGTATGTGTATTTGTCACACGTTTGTAGCAGGAAACATGTTTTCTGCGGTTTAAAAAAAATCATTATAAAGTAGTTGTGACGTGATCGGCACATATTCAGACATACTTCATTTTTAATATCGCAGTCCCACTAGGCCACGATCGCACTACGATCTGTGAAAAATGCAAATTTTGGTGATCGTAGTACGATCGTGTAGATTGCAGTAAGGTCGTATCACGGTAGTGGTGAGGTCTTTAAGATCGTGATGAGCGTGGCCAACTTTGAACATGTTCAAAACAATCGTAGTGCGGTCGTGCCGCTCATACCGCGACCTCACCACGATATGAATTTATTTAAGATCGCGGTGAGCGTGGTGCGATCGTGGTCTAGTGGGACTGGGGGTTCAACTGACGCAATAAAAACTTTTGAAATCTTATAATTCTGATTTAACTATATTGTAAAACTCAGACCAACAACACAGCTCATATCAGCACATGAAAGAAGATGGATTGTCAATCCTTTACAAGTAATAAAATTCACAAGTTAAACGTTCTTATGTCTACATGTCAGAACATAAACCTAATATTCTTTTGATTTTGTCACAAATAATGATTAAATACTACATTATTCGATGTTTAATACTTAATAACAGATCAATAGACGGTTGCAATAAGTATGCGTATGTGTTTATACAGTAGCAGCTAAGGTTACGATTCATAAACAAAACTACTAGTAATAAAAAATGCAAATGATACAAGGGGGCATTAAAAACTCATAAATCACACGATACATAATGAGCAACACAAGTGCTTTGAAAACACATGTGAGGTAGAGCCCATATGCTACAAAAGAATAGGTATAAACTACTACACGAAAGGCACCAGTCATTTTACTCGTGGTCAGTTTCGGAGTAAGTTTCATTTTTTTTAATTAATTGTGCAATCATTAGTAATTGAAAGAGCTGAATCAAAGAACATTCGACGAAAATAAAATTCAATGGTTAAATACCAGGCTCAAGCTAGCAGCCACTCGCTAGCAGCCAATACGCTAGCAGCCAGTTTTCGGATATGTCTATGAACCCAAAAGTTGCATCAGAATCAAACGTACTCAAAATGATTTTATTAATATATAACCACTATATTATCAGTTTTTAATATATAATAAAGCAGTTGGAGAACTATTCGATGATTTAAAAAATATACCAAAAAGCGTGCTCCCCGCTTTTAATTTTAATAGTCAACAGTTTTGAGTGTACATAGAATCTGTTTCTACATTCAAAACCGCATGTGCCAAGTCAGGAATATGACAGTTGTTATCCATTCGTTTGTTGTGTTTAAACGTTTGAATTTTAACCGGAAGTTTTGTATTTTTGTTATTATTCTTTTTTGTAATGACATTAGATGAAAAGTGTTTAGTATAGTTATTAATATTTCTCCATATTGAAGACTTACTTATAGAACATAATTGATTTAATGCATCGACAACCACTGACCACGAATGGCATGATCATTACTTCGAACAGTGATGTCCCAGCAAACGCAAAAACATCCTTAAAATGTTATAAAAATGTTGTGTCTAATGTCATGAAAATATCATGAAAAAATATGAGAAAAACATGAATTGTATGGTAGAATATATATCATTAAAACGTCTTCTGAAATATTTTCTAAAATATTTGCACAATATTATTAAAATGGTGTCAAGAAATATCATGATAATGTGAAAACCAATGGCGTATAAAACATTTTGATAATCTTTGTAAAAAATATTTTCTAGAATTATTTTCTGAACGTTTGAAAAACATCATGAACATCAAATAATGTTATAAAAAGGTTTTTGGGATGTTTTCTATTAAGTGCGACTGTGCCTAAAATATGTTTTCAAAATGTTTCAAGAAGATGATTTTGGTTGATATCTTGATTATATCAATATTAAAATTTCTGTACTTTTGATTTAGTTTCCTGCTTTTTAAGAAGCAAATCATTAGTTTAATTGATATACAGTGATTCATTCATTATACAAACAAGAATTAATCAGTTGTTTTGCTAGGCATATGAAAATTCACAATTGAAAACATCATACAAAGTATCTAAAAACAAGAAGTATCTACAAATTTTGACACATTCAAAATTGCAGACATATCTCATCATGGTCAAGCCACTTACCAAATATGAAGTCATTCTGTTCAGTAGCATTACTTATAAAAGTAATGAAAAATTTGAGAACATTCAACATTTTGAAAAAAAATACATAAGCAAACAGGAAAGAGGTGCCAGATACAAAAATGCTCATACATCACAGTTCATCGCTATCAAGCAGCTCATCAAATTTGAACTCATTTTGATCAGTGGTTTTTGAAAACACAGTAATGAAAATATTTTTTTAACAAAATCCGACAAATTTAGGTGGACAGACGACAGATAGTGTAAAAAAGCGTACACTCCCACCACAATGGTATAATGTTTAGTTTTTCACTTTCAACTTGTACTAACTATCTTATATACACATCATGCATATGTCAACATGAATATGTATGACATATTTGCCTTGGACATTATACAAACATTATACACATAAATTCATAACTTGAAGTTACATTGACTAAAACTTGTGTCCCTAATTAAGATTTCCCAATATAACCTTCTCTTTCTAAACTAAAACGTTACACTTCTAATAGGGTTACATCTTGAGTCAATGATCATTAAGAGATGAGAACAAAAACCATTTTACATCAACTATTTGATTTATTAAAGAATACATTTGTACATTGAAGAAGTCAATCAATTGTCTTATTTAAAATCATTTGGAATGTCTTCTTGTAGTGTCTTATATCTTTTTCTTGCTAGGCCATGCTTCTAAAAAAATATATCAATCTTCCATTCATATATATATATTAACTTCTTGCGCATTCCTTTATTAGAAATTGATTCACGTTGCCAGAAGAATATACATCCCCCCCCTTTAAAGTTTTGAAACAAATAACAATGTTAGTCTATAAGAATGGGACGATAAATGGTTGACCTTGTTATGCAAGAGCAGTATGCCACGCCGAACCTTATTTAGTTAAAAAAAATCACATAAAAAACTTTAAACTAGAAATGTGTCAAGTCAAGAGTCTTATTTCATCATACTCATTGATTGTTGTTTGTCATATTTTTTTCTTTAATTGTTTTGTTTAAATTAGGCTGTTGTTTTTAATGTTTTATTTCAGTTTTTTCTTATTTATTAGTTTTCATTAAATACATTGTATAAAGTACATGTGTAGAGGCCTTTGAAAACCCTGCTACATTAATCATATCATTCTCCTTTTTAAGTGTTTTACTCTGCAGAGTGACATAGTTTATAATTTGTCATTTGTATCTAAGGACATACGATACAGTCCTAGTAGTATACTATAGCCAGTATAGGCACACAATTATTATAACCTATCGAAGTGTTTCGCATTGTTTTCACAATGATGATAATAATATAACAACTTCCGAGAAACACACAGATGTCATTAGATGAGTTGTTTATATGTATTTTAAATACTTCAAAGGAAAGCAAAATATATGTTATTTATGAAAGCTAACTTTTGGACTAGAAGATTTATTTAAATAAATAACTTAAAGATATAGGATGATGGTATGAGTGCCAATGAGACAACTCTCCTTCCAAATAACATCTATTTTGTCACCAAACACATAATTTATTCAAACATCCAGATATTTTTTGTGTATTGTGTGCCCTCAATCTTGAATGTAATGTATTGTTTATGCTAGATATTTGAATTAAATATGTAATAACAGTAATTCTGTATGGAAATCTTACTTCAAAAAAATAAAATTCTCCTGAAAGGTTGTCTTCATTCAAAAGAACCTGCGACACTTCCACAATATTGTAAACCTGCATATTGAGTTTGTCCTTTGTGGTTTTTCTTTTATCTCCTGTTAAAAAATAAAAGATATACGTAAATTGCGTGTATAAATCAATAATTATAATTTTAAGCAATGGTTTATATTATCCTGTTTGTACTGAAGTCTTACATAGTCTTTTTGCAATGTTCCTTAAGCTGTTAAGGGAAATTGAATTTACTGTTTCGCAAATACATACGTACACTGATTTTACTAGAAAAAAATCTCTATATTCACATGGTGCTTATATAAGTGTTATTGTAACTTGTTTGTGTAACTCAGAACAAGGTATTAAGTCATGCTTATTGCAATAGTTATTTTTGGTTTAAGTTTGTCATATTTGTTTTTCATAAAGTGTATTTAATGTAGACGGTTAGTTGTTATGTTTCAATAGTGTTGAGAAAAATTTGACATTTGTTTGTTAAGGCCTTTTAAAGGCTGACTTAAAGTGGACTATATGTTATTGGGTTTCTCAGTGTTGAAAGCTGTACAGTGACCTATAATTTCTTTTATCCAAGTCATTTGAATTCTGATGGATAGCTGTCTCACACACCTTATCGCTTAACTTCATACAATAATACACTTTATCACTATTCCCGCTTGACCTGAGAATCTGTCATGCTTCAACTTTTGATGTCAAACAACAATCACTTTTCCATTTTGGCGTTTGTCAGATATTTTTATTATGACATCAAAATTTATGGGATCTTGTGACAGTTGTGTGTTATCCAGTGGTGACGGACAAATAGCAATAATGTGTGTCAAATATTTTCTATTATGACGTCAACATTTGACAGGAACTTTTGTGATGGCAATGGTCAGTGGTGACGGACGAATAGCGATAAGGTGTATTAGCAATCAAACCACATGCACTTGTTTCTATCCATGGGAAGAACCAGTGGGCCACTATCGTATAGTCTGTACACACATAAATATATGTGATAGTGGAGCTTCCCAAAGATAGAAACATGTGCCTGTGAATATACGTGGATATTGGGTCTTCCCATGGATAGACACAAGTGCCTGTGAATTGCATAATTTATGTATGTAAAAGAGGGACGAAAGATACCAAAGGGACAGTCAAACTCATAAATCTAAAACAAACTGACAACACCATGGCTAAAAATGAAAAAGACAAACAGAAAAACAATAGTACACACAACATAGAAAACTAAAGAATAAACAACACGAACCCCACCAAAACTAGGGGTGATCTCAGGTGCTCCGGAAGGGTAAGCAGATCCTGCTCCACATGTGGCACCCGTCGTGTTGCTTATGTGATTACAAATCCGGTAAATAGTCTAATTTCGTAGGTCATATTCATGAAAGGGAAGGGGATTGTAGTTACGACGTAAGGAACATATCCGATATCAATTGTGAAACGGTTATTCCATAACGGTCAACCAACTCGTGATGGCGTCCGTAAAATTTACGAAGGGATGATTTCAACTTCACCATTTGGAACTCTTGGTTTAATAGCTTCCTTGTGAGCAGCAAACCTCTATCAAGAAAATCATGATAGGAAATGCAAGCACGGGAATATCGTATCAATTGGGAGATATATACCCCGTATGCAGGTGCTGCTGGAATGTTGCTACTTAGAAATGGAAAGTTCACAATTGGAAAGCTGAAATCATCTCTTTTGTCGTAAAGTTTTGTTTTCAACCGACCCTCATTATCAATTTCTAGATGTAAGTCAAGATATGAAGCCGACTTAACTGTATCTGTAGTATCCTTTATCTCTAGTTCGATTGGATAGATGCGTTCCACATAGTCACCAAATTTTGAATTGTTTAGTGAAAGAACATCATCTATATAGCGGAAAGTAGAGTTAAAGGATATTGCTAACTTCTTATCTTTCTTCCTAAGAAGTTCCTGCATGAAGTCAGCCCCATAAATGTTGGAACAGTGGCGGATTTAGGGCATAGACCCCCTTATGGAGCTACATATAAGATAAATGCATAGACTATTTACAAGAATCACTCAAAAGGACAAAACGTTTGCTTGCCTCGGACAGGTCCTCCTTTTTTTAAAACCTTGAAACGCAGTTCTAGAAACAGTTTAATTGGTTCCGATTATTATTTAACACTCAAAATGAATGCACAAGTTTCATCTTAAAAGATTAATCATTCTTACCAAGTGAGTATATATCGCGTAACAAACAATTTTCTTTGAACTCTGACTTTTCTATTCGTTTCAAAATTCAAATTCAGAATCATTTCCGGTTATAAAACAAAAGTCGATTCCGGAAACGATCGGTTTTCCGTAATGCTTATTAACGATACGAAAACGGAACTACTACAGTTACGAGTTTTCATTTCTTTTAATTTCTGAAATATACACGAACGAAATGAAAAGAAAAAAAACATGAAAGAAAGATTATTGTTCATTAATACATTATTGCTTAATCTAATGTTGAATTGTTTGCATTTTAATATACATTTGTAAAGATATAAAATCTGACTCCTTCCATATATCATTCAAGGATTACAATGGTATAGTACATGTATCTTGCTTGTCAAGATATTAATGAAATGTAGTACTATACCTTATATCCTTAAAAAAACGAGCTAATTCCACATAACGATGTGTGTGGGTTTTTCAATTAAGTCTAGATAAAATGTTATTCTTATATCCGTAAAATGTTGAATGAATTATCAGTAAGACTATTAAATAATGTGCATGTCAAAATATTTTATAGAAAACAGTTAGCTCATGTTTTTCAGATGATTAATATAAAACATTTTAATTTTACTTTATATAACATTTTATGCAAATAGAAAAACTACATTTTCTGTAAAACATTTTTTGCAGAATGTTTTGGAGATATTTGGAAAATATTTACTTTAATTGTTGTAATTATATAAAATATCAATTGAAGAAAATGTTATTTTTTTATCTTAAAAACAAATCTACAGGATATTTTAGAACAATGTTTAATTTGAGAACATGAAAAAAATATATTAGAAAATAATATTTCGTTAATGTTATAAAAACATTTTACTTTAATGTTAGAAACAAAACATTTCAAAAACAATAAAATAAACATTTTTCGATGTTTAAATGATATCTTATTGAAATATTTTCTGAGAGACGTCCATATGACATTTGAAAAATGTTTTTAAAATGTTGTGTGTTAATTACTAAGGTACACAATGTTGAGAAGTCTGTTATTGAAATGCATAAAAAAGACATTATTTTTACAAACGTTGTATACAATTCATACTTATAGATTATCGTTGATCATCTCAACGAGATTAATTTTCTCGCTTGAGCTGGAACAGCGAAAGTGAGAAAAGCAATCGAGTTGAGATGACCAATGATAATCTGTTTATCGCGATTTTACCTATGACGACGTTGTCAATTTCAATGTCAATTTCGTTAGCAACGCCACGTGGTCCACGTGGTCTCCTTAGTTTCTAGCGATAATTTTTCCATCTCAAGCGAGAAGCATGATATGAAAATTATCACAAAAAAAGATCAAAGGAAAAATGCACAAAATAGCGATAATGACATTTAATTGAAAAATGATTTCATATCTGTTCAACTAACGCTTTACAGTAATCTATGGTCGTTTTCAAAATAATAGTCTTATGTTATATTGTGATATGTAATATCGCAAATAATGAAAGCTTGCAACTTGATTAATATACATAGAAATAAAGAGAAACCGTATGACAACCAATAAAAATTTCCCAGAGACAAACTAACGTTCATTAAGGCAACGAGCATGATTGTCTTGATTCGTCCCGGCTCTTTATTTCTGTATTCTTTGATATTTTAGGATATTTTTCTCTATTCTTTATACTTTTTGCCAAATACTCTCTTCTCTTTATATTTTAACACCATTATTCTAGCTATTTTATTTATTTCTATGGTCTCTATTATTTATATTTTTTGTCCACTATTCTCAATTCCATAATCCCACATCAACGCCTTGTAGTTAAGGTCACAATATAGCCTTCACAAACAAGCAAAACTAATACCGAATAGGCTTCGAATGGCAAAATATTTGAATGCTATACCGGTTTGAGTTGTGAAATTGTTGATTTTTTTTTATCAATTGATCCAGCAAAACACATTATCGTCCTGGATGTTCGTAAAATACTCGCAGATGGAACTTGGTCATAAATTTTTATAATCTTAGATCGATCTTTCTAAGCTTAAAAGTAAAGTTCACGCACCCTAATTGTTCAGATTGTTAAAGACTTTTGCATCAGACATTATCTTCGATTTAAATGATATTGATCTGACGATTCATTCTCATTTATCCAACTTCTTAAATTTTAGGCAGTACAGGTAAAAAATAAAGTTGGATAGATGAGATCAAAGGTAATCAAGAACAAAGGGTTTTCCAATTAGAGTAGGGCTTGAATGACAGGTGAAAAATAAGACTGAAAATTATATCCAGATTAAATTTTCTGTAGTATTATTTAGCATAGCATGTTAAAATGTCCAACTGACATTTAGTTAATGTAATGTAAATCATTTGAAAGTATTTTAAAGTTATTTAACTGTTAACTTAAATGTGAATTGGATAGAAAAATATCAGTTGCACTTTTATTCATGAAGGGATTTGTCAGTGAGATGGAGCTTTTTTTTTGTGTATAATGCCTCGTTCACACGTACATTTAATTCGAATTGAATTCGAATCGAATGCGAATCGAATTCGCTAATCGCGTTCACACACTCTTCTTTTTTAATTCGAATTGATTCGAATTGGTTAATTCGAATCATCCAATTCGCATTAGAAATACGCTTTTGTTAATACAAACTAAAAGGTAACGTCGTTTGGACAGTAAAGCGAATTTGACGCGCATTGTAATTCGAATTATAATGACGTTAGGACGTAAAACGTTTTGAATGCGAATTAAACTAATTTCGAATTAGTTAATGCGAATCGAATTCGCATTACGTGTGAACTCAGCATTAGATCCTCTTTGTTCATTTTTTCTGTTCTTCTGACCAAAAGATCCAAATAGGACAAAATTTACGTTGAATACGTTTTACTACACAAAGACTGAACAGCACAAAATTCATACAAGATATATGCATATATATATAAACAAAAGCAAAAGCAATTCAAGAACACTGGCACAATAATACCAACAGCACACCGTGACTAAATGAATGTTCAGTAGATTCACACAACATACAATGGCACTAAAGAAATGTCCACTAGAATAATACACACATCATACATTTTTTTTTAAATAGTAATGCAAGCACCATTAAAGGTTAAAAAACGTAGCACAAAAATATTTATAGCACACACTAAGCGAATGTTCAGTAGATCTTCATCCTAGTTTAAGAAAGTGGGATACTGCATCAGTGTAGTGATATACGTTGATCTGTCTTTGCTATAGTCTCTCCTTAAGTTGGGTTAGTCTGTTGTCTATATTGCGGTACTTTAACTTGCGAGTTTTGCGTTTCCCCCTGCGGCGTACTGGATGAGTCGAATTTATTTGGCAGCCTGTGTATTCTGAAGCTTCTGTATGATGAGGAACAGGTTAGGATTAGCCTTGTTTAACTGGTTGTTGTGTTTGTGATGCCAGTTTTCCAAATGGTTTGTTGTCCTTGGTCCTACGGTAGAGAAGTGGTTCCATCGCTTATTTGTATATTAATATTTGATCATTACCTGTTGACGTTTCTCTCCATTCTCCTTGTAAGTCAATGGTTTGTCTGTTGGCGGGCTGCCTATGTTGTCAGTATTGTGTTTACGATACAGTGAGGATTTACAGGCAGTAAAGGTTGGTATCTTTTCTACAATCTGCCTGGTGTCTTCGTCCCATTCCCTGCACCGGAACTGTGTTTTTTCACTGTCATAGAGTGTTGGTAAAGGGTCTAGGCAGGAGCGTGCTTTCTATGATAAGTGTGACAAGAATAGCTTGGCTTTGATATCAGCTTGTGATGGTGGGTGGTTGTGGTCTCTTGGAAATTTGGTAACTAGATTATCTGTGGTGTTGACGGTGCCAGGGCAGTACATTTCTGAACATTTCCAGTTTACAAGTTCTCCATCTCTGCCCTGTTTTCTGGTCTTAACACAATATCTGTAGCCTACAACTGTTAGGTAGTGACCTCTTGCATGAGGAATTAGTTACTCTTACTTGTGCGTTTGCCATTTGTGCCATATTGAAATTTCGGATTGAATGGCTATATATATACTACACCATGAGCTTAACTAAGAAATATTCCTTATAAGAATAGAGTTCATTCATTCATTCCATTATTCACATGTTTTGGAAAGATTGCTGAGTACTGTTACATAATTTTTTTAACACTTGGCGATATGGGCATGGATTGTGAAAAAATGTTTAAAATTATTACTGATTTGTGGGTTTCTTCTGTATAAATGATGAAACATTTACTTAGTATTCAAAATATAATAAATTTTATTCAAATAAAAATGTAACAAGTTTACTATAGCATATTTTATATATATATTTTTTAAATAATATAAAAACACACAGGAACAAATTTACTGCAACAAGTCTACTATAGCCTATTTTATATATATATATTTAGATAATATAAACACACACAGGAACAGATTTACTGTCAAATTTCAGAAAAAACACCTTATAATTACTATACAAACAACCAAATAATTAACAAAAATAAAAGTTGGCTAAATGAGAATGCCTTATTTTAAAAAGTTGGATAAATGGGAAGACACCGATCTGACAACCGCTGTGCATGTATACTTTAATAACGACCGGGCTAATTTTCTTGTCAGTTTTGAAAGTAGTTACCTCCCTTGTTAGTGTGAAATTGTCATCAATCTATTTAAATGTAACATTTTGATATAATATTATATTGTACAATTTAAATTTGTGATTAGTTTAATATTTGAATGTAACAATTTATTCTTTATCAGAGATATGAACAATGTAATATTAAAGTTTTTAATTACTTTATCACCGTAGTTCAATTCAGAAGTCATGCGGTCTATTTTGTCTATATTATGTTGAAAGAACATCAGGGTGTTTACATTGGCAACATTTACAACGAAAAAAAAATTATATTAAAAATCGAGATAAAATTAAAATTATATACAAAACTCTTCTTGAGTAAAATCAAAAACGAAAAACGGAAACACTTTTGATTTTCATTTTGGTTTTAGAGAAATCAAACACAAAAAATGACACTTTCGTTTTCCGTTTTGGTCTTAGATACATCAAAAACAAAAAAGAGAAAACACTTTTGTTTTTCATTTTGGTTTTCGAGAATTCAAAAACGAAAAATGAAACCACTTTCGTTTTTCGTTTTATTGATATTTCAAAATGAAAAACGAATGGACGCAAATATACACGGACCATTACGCTCAAAAACTTTTACAAATGCGGACTAGGTAAATTTTAGATTTCATTCGTCCCATATTTGGTTCCATAATCCCGTGGTATAATAATAATGGTGTGTTACTGTGGATTCATTATCAACTGTTTGATACCAATTGTTTGGGATTTCGTGGGTACAAGTGAACCGCAAGTTTAAATATTTAATGAATAACATGTTTTTTAGAGGCTTTGTAAAAGAGGCAACTTGGAGCATTTTTCAATTTTCAATTTTTAAAGGCAAATTGAAAATGCTCCACGTTAGAGCATTTTTCATTTTTCAATTTTTTAAGGCAAATTGAAAAATGCTTAAGGTAAGCAATTTCAATATTTTTTTCTTAGGAAGGAGATTGAAATTTGTTTTTTTTCTAAAGCAATCAAATTCAAATGTTTTAATTTATTGAAACTGTTGATAAGATGAAATCTTTTAAAGACAAACTTATCATTACTTTTTATATTATCCTCGTGAAATTGAATATTGTAATATCATGAAAATTACAAATTTCTAATCTCATAACGAAAACGATTTTTCAGAAGTGAATTCAACAGTTTTTTGATACATTTATCAAACCAATAAACTTTTAAATTTGTAGAGTATTTTGCAAAATCTATTTTTTCAGCTTAAAATGAAAAATGTTTGGCGTAAATATACACGGTCTGTTTTGTTTACTATGTTGTTTTTTTTATTCTGGTTCAAAGTGTTACATTTGTATTTAAAGTGTACTACGTCTATTAATGTGTAATGTAATGACTATGTCATTTGTATTTTGTACTGACGAAGCTGTCGTTATTTTAAAATATGTGCCCCGTCCATTCCACTCCTCATGTTTTAACATTCAAAATGCTTACATTTTTTTTAAATGACTTTTACAATTCATGCAATACTAATATAAATTTTATTAAAAAAAAAACAAATCTAAACTATTGCAGACGTATCACACACAAGTATTGTCATTTATGACTGCAAGTTATTTTGCAACAACCATGCAGACCACCATAAAGCACAGAGCAATAATTGGAATCTCCATTACAACCTTGGTCGTACCAGATTTACCTAGCAAAAAAAACAGAAAGTATTCACAGATTTCGATGACGTTTAAAAACAAAAGAAAATGTACACAACAAAAACATTAAAAAGCTTTATATTTTTTTGTTTAAAAGCAATATTCATGATAAAGTCGTTTGAAGAGTTGTTCATCCTTTTTCAAAATTCATTTTATAAAATATTAACTTAAAGTATTAGAAATTATTTAATAGTGTAAATATTATTAAATGGCATTTATAAATGAATTTAAAATATTTAAAATCATGACAATAACAATATCATTTGATTAAAAATTGTGTGTTTTGTTATTTGTAACATTTTGATTTTGATTTGAAACGCAAATTATAAATTTTTCAACATCAAAAGATCTTTGAATATAAAATAAAATGCATTTTGAAATATAGTTAAGATTGTAAATGAATTCATCAACGGCTTTGGTATATATGATTTGCACATGGTTCCTTGGTCATCTGTCAGTTTTCAAAAAATATGTCACTATAAAATCACTAATATCAACAATTCTAAATCGTTGAGTTTAGCATACTTGTCAACAAAGGTAAAGATATACAAAATTTAGAACAGAATATGTCATGGAATGATGGCACCAGGTAATTTTGTTGAATTATGCAATAAAAAACTATTGTTTAACAATAATAATGTTTTAGAAAAAGCGATGTTGTATTGTTTTCGATTGTTGATTAGTTCATTTATTTGAAAATACAAAGAAAATACAGTCTGAATTGCAACTACATGCTGTATGTTAATAACTCTTCAAAGATTAAAAAAGCATTTTAAATAGCCCAGATTGGCAGGAATGTCCTAATTTCATCGTGTTATGGTTCTGGCATTTTTGCCTTAAAGAGACAGAAAATAAGTATCCAATTGTACCAGCTATTATGTATAATCAAACATCCATTTTCTACATCATGAAATAAAAGTACCATGTCAGGAATATGACGTTATTTTTTTCCATTCGTTTGATTGGTTTGAATCTTTCGGTTTTGCCATTTGTAATGAATTTCCTTTTTGAATTTACTTTAAGTCAGGTACTTTTGTTATTTTCTTTTCGTCAACCGTATGTGATATCGTTAACATATAAGATATTTTACGGCAGCGAAAAAGGATGAAGGTCATCATAGCTCCAATTGAGGTGGTATAGATCTGGAAGATATTTTACCATTTAGACGAATGACTACTTATGGATCTTAAGCTATTGTTGAATAAATTATTCACATTACATCACTCCAGGCGGAACTTCCTACACCTTTCATGGTGAAATAAAGATCTTTGTCTGGTGTATAAAGATGGTTATAACAATCTGTGATTTTTATTACCAGACTGTAGCTGGCGCACCCTTTTATACAATTGTTACCTATTTTTGCTAACATACAGCAGCTCATACAAGGCATACTCTATTCTTCAAAGTATATAATCTATGGAAAAGTCCATGTTTGAGGCTTTACCTGGTGGAGTACTATTGTCATCTGTCGTAGACTTTGGTGATGTGGTCTGCACTCTATGTATGCTTGAAACAGTGTGAGATGTTTCTAAAAATTGAAAGTTTGTGTAATAATATGTATTTATTACGGAATAGATCTTTAAGTACATACATTTGCTGTATAAATGTTTAATTTATGTTGATCACTTTGATGGGTAATAGGCTAAAACATGTTGTTTACTGTATCATTTAAAAGTTAGAAAATGTTATTGTACACATGCAGGTTGTAGCAATGAGCTGATATGATTGTGAGAAAAAAAAACTGACTTTACATGAATTTTGTTTTGTTGCTTGCTTACAACAACGCAGAGCAAATACACTTTCAACTGCTAAAATAGTTTTGATCCTACAAAAGTAACCTTAGATTTAAACTTTTATTTTGAAAAACCCAATAGATAAGTTACTACTTGCTAAAAACTGGTTTTACAGCTAGATAAACCACCCACTTGTATGACATATGGTTTAAAGTTCCACTATAGTGAGTCAATTAGATATTGGAAAGTACCCACGAAGAGACATAGTACGATAATCTAATTATATTTGTGATTCAGCATTCATCACTGACATGCAACACAACCGACTTAACAATTTAAACAAAAATACAAATACATCTTACTTTGACACCAACAGAAGTATTTTGTAGTTGCTAGTAAATTTGACAAAGACAAGGTATGAAAACAAGTGTTAGCAAAATTGAAACAACACTATAAACACATATAGTATCTGCAACAGGAACGCCGGTCAAACACAAAACAAAACGATAGCTGAATAGATATCATTCCACGTTAAAGGAGCACAATAGCATAAGGCAAATAAAGGGAAAACTGTTATGCATACATGTATAAAAAAGATACATTAAGCACCTAGAATTTATAAGGTGACAACATTTTGTATTATTTGTATTATTTGAATATTTACCGAGACACTCTTTGACAAGACAAATCAATATTTTGCTAAAAAACGATAAAGTATTTATATAAGAGTATCATAATCAAGCTCTCAACTATGGTGTGTGTTGAAAAATGTGTAACCCATATATCCGCGAGTGATGTTTGTATAAAGCTGCTACACTAAAAAAAATATTAGATTAAACATTTGAATATCTTGTTTGTCTTATAGACATGCACTGAAGAGATTGCTGTAGTCAAATTGAGGTATACAAACTAGGCGAAAGCTGTTTAAGAAGGAAGCGAATATACCGGAACCACATTCGAACTCATAATTCGAAAATAAACTTTCAACGCCATGGCTCAAAAAGAAAAAGACTACCCACAGACAAACATAAGTACACAAAACACAACATAGACAACATAAGACTAAGCAATTAAAACCCATCCAAAAACTGGGGGTAAATTTATATTTGGTTTCTTAAATATCTTGTTCAGGAAATTGTATGAATTGGACCGAATCAGAAGAAGTTTGGAAGGTAAACGGAAAGAAAATTATCAATATAGTGTATGTGAAAATAAATAATCTATAGCTTGTTTATTGTTTTTACGAATATCTGAAGGAACTTCGACTCATACAAAAATAGGAAAAGGTCAGACTAGAAAGATGATCAGTTGGCTTATATAGGGATGTCGACAACCTGCTGATCAATAATTATTACATGTTCAAATTGAACAAATATCTCTTGTTCTTCGGAAGTGTTTCTTTTATTTTCGGGCTCATTTTTAACAAAATGTTGAAGCTAAATCCCAAAAACATGAAATATGTAGCATATGTTACCTGTTTTTTTTAATGATGGGGATAACTTTGTGGATCACTTCCTTTATATTGCGGGAATAATTTGCATATGATATTTGACTTTAAGAGTAAAAACATCAACACAAGTACTGTTCCCTTTTTGTTTGTTAGCTGTGCATATACTGGATTTGTTCCATAGATGCATGCCCGATATTCTCTTGGTTTTTTCTATTATGGTAGTTAAAGTCATTGATTATCGAAGGTTTGATAGAATTTATTTCCGATAATGAACAAGATTTAAAATTTCCAGAATTTTCTTTTTTTTCAGTGATTGTGAACTAACATATGATTAATGCCGCTAACCGAGAAAACAGTATAACAGTATTTCGGTAATCCCATTTTCACTGAGGACACGATTTTTGTTAATCTTTTTTTTGCTTTTTTGCTAGACTAGGTGGTTGAACGTTATAAAGTACCTGATTTACAGATAACGACTAATATTTTTCAATTGTCGTAACTATAATCCCGTCCCCCTTTTCCCGAAAAAGACCAAACAAATAAGACTTTTCACCGGGCTTGTTCTTACATTAATAACACGACATTCTGTTGTCAATACAGTCAACCAATTTTTGACTTATGGTACTACGATGTTGGTCGGTAAAAAACTGTTTTTACAGCTAGATAAACCTCCCACTTGTATGACATATGGTTTAAAGTTCCACTATAGTGAGTCAATTAGATATTGGAAAGTACCCACGAAGAGACATAGTACGATAATCTAATTATATTTGTGATTCAGCATTCATCACTGACATGCAACACAACCGACTTAACAATTTAAACAAAAATACAAATACATCTTACTTTGACACCAACAGAAGTATTTTGTAGTTGCTAGTAAATTTGACAAAGACAAGGTATGAAAACAAGTGTTAGCAAAATTGAAACAACACTATAAACACATATAGTATCTGCAACAGGAACGCCGGTCAAACACAAAACAAAACGATAGCTGAATAGATATCATTCCACGTTAAAGGAGCACAATAGCACAAGGCAAATAAAGGGAAAACTGTTATGCATACATGTATAAAAAAGATACATTAAGCACCTAGAATTTATAAGGTGACAACATTTTGTATTATTTGTATTATTTGAATATTTACCGAGACACTCTTTGACAAGACAAATCAATATTTTGCTAAAAAACGATAAAGTATTTATATAAGAGTATCATAATCAAGCTCTCAACTATGGTGTGTGTTGAAAAATGTGTAACCCATATATCCGCGAGTGATGTTTGTATAAAGCTGCTACACTAAAAAAAATATTAGATTAAACATTTGAATATCTTGTTTGTCTTATAGACATGCACTGAAGAGATTACTGTAGTCAAATTGAGGTATACAAACTAGGCGAAAGCTGTTTAAGAAGGAAGCGAATATACCGGAACCACATTCGAACTCATAATTCGAAAATAAACTTTCAACGCCATGGCTCAAAAAGAAAAAGACTACCCACAGACATACATAAGTACACAAAACACAACATAGACAACATAAGACTAAGCAATTAAAACCCATCCAAAAACTGGGGGTAAATTTATATTTGGTTTCTTAAATATCTTGTTCAGGAAATTGTATGAATTGGACCGAATCAGAAGAAGTTTGGAAGGTAAACGGAAAGAAAATCATCAATATAGTGTATGTGAAAATAAATAATCTATAGCTTGTTTATTGTTTTTACGAATATCTGAAGGAACTTCGACTCATACAAAAATAGGAAAAGGTCAGACTAGAAAGATGATCAGTTGGCTTATATAGGGATGTCAACAACCTGCTGATCAATAATTATTACATGTTCAAATTGAACAAATATCTCTTGTTCTTCGTAAGTGTTTCTTTTATTTTCGGGCTCATTTTTAACAAAATGTTGAAGCTAAATCCCAAAAACATGAAATATGTAGCATATGTTACCTGTTTTTTTTAAGGATGGGGATAACTTTGTGGATCACTTCCTTTATATTGCGGGTTTTCAAATTTGCATATGATATTTGACTTTAAGAGTAAAAACATCAACACAAGTACTGTTCCCTTTTTGTTTGTTAGCTGTGCATATACTGGATTTGTTCCGTAGATACATGCCCGATATTCTCTTGGTTTTTTCTATTATGGTAGTTAAAGTCATTGATTATCGAAGGTTTGATAGAATTTATTTCCGATAATGAACAAGATTTAAAATTTTCAGAATTTTCTTTTTTTTCAGTGATTGTGAACTAACATATGATTAATGCCGCTAACCGAGAAAACAGTATAACAGTATTTCGGTAATCCCATTTTCACTGAGGACACGATTTTTGTTAATCTTTAGGGAAATACTTTGGTAAACTCTATACCATGTCAGGCATTTGACAGTTATATTCAATTCGTTTGATGTGTTTGAGCTTTTGATTTTGCAATGTGATAAGGATTTCCCGTTTTGAATTTTCCTTGGAGTTCGTTACTTTTTGTTTTTTGCCTTTTTGTATCACATGCAGAAGGTCAGCTAATGTATCGTTGTTTGTACGGAGTTTTGTGACCCTGATATAAACTACCAACAAGGTAAGTCCTTCGATTTGTTGCTCATTGCCATTTGTGAGTGTCTTGTTAGCCCTCTTCTCATTTAGTTCATGCTCTTGCGTTATTCTTATTATTTCAAAGATGTAGTTTCAATTGATGAGTGGTTGATACCTAAATTTTGAACCGTGATATAATATCCCCCACTGATGTTCATGTAATATTTTGTTTAGATCGCAAGTAATTATATGGCAAAAGGGTATAAGAATATATGTAGATTCATATAACAGAGGCCTTTTTGGTATTTTTTAATCAAGATTTTGCGAAGCTGACTTATATTTATATATTATAAGAGCAATGGTTTTTGGTGTAACTATAGCATACAATGTATACTAGGATCATAATGATTTTGAAATAATGGGAGTTCTTTGTGAACGTTACTGAAGATAGAATCTACTCTTTAATTTGAAAAAATTAATAGGAGATTTTTTCCTATTGGGATCGTGTATTGGTTCTGATCATATTGGTGCAGTTTGTTTATTAAGGAAAACATAGCCATACATCCTATTTCAAGTGCATTATGTTTTTTCTTTACATTTTAGAAAGTTTACAGACATGAACAAAAAAACATTGACTTGAACGAAATGTGTCCCAGTTGATAGTTGATTTGTGATGAAACCTGTCTAGATTTGGAAGACATTTTGTTAAATTTGGACGGTAGTTACGTTTTTATTTACCATAGCTGTGTTTGAATCTTAAGTTAAGGTTGAATAAACTTACTGAAGACTGCATTTGACAAATTTCCTACATCATTTTATGTAATCATTGCAACTGTATGGAATTGCAGTACCTAATTCCTTGTTTCATAAATTATCCTGATCAGTTTGGAAAGGCGTTCGTAGTGCAAGGCTATTAGTATAAACGGTGATAGTTTTGATGCAAACTTTCATGGATAAAGGAAGATTATGGTACATCAAAATTGTTCTTAAGAATCATCGACTTTCATTATCAGACCCACGTTGATTAATGCTTTTATGTAATGCATGTCGATTTGCAACAACACACAGAAGACAACACACAGTACATTTTATGCCGTAAATTATATCACTGGAACAGTCCAAAGTCTCTTATGATATTGTGTAAAAGGATTTACCTTTGAAATGACTTTTAGATTCTTGCGTAGACATTGACACTCTACTTTTCTCTGTAGGTTCGTAACAGGCATCTTTATATTGAAAGTGACGTGTACACACTATTACAATTTGTTTAACATTTATTGAAGATAATGTGTAACTTACGTGTTGACGTTTGAATAATAATCTAAAAATATGAACTATTTCGGATAAGTCATTTAGGGACAAACAAAGTTTACTCCGAAACAGGGGCAGACAATTCCAAAGGAATTTTCAAACTCATACTGTGGATTCATTATTCTTAATTGGATACACATTTTCGGGAAATAAATGGATTTAAGTAAACCTCGAATTATACATTGTTCAGGAAATTACAATTGTTACATAGTCAGTAGGCTGTTGTTTAGTGGTTGTCGGTTGTTGCTTTGTTTTTTCGTAATGTTTCCCGGTTGGTTTTTTTAAAAAGATAAGAACGTTGGTTTGACTAGAACTGTTTGGACTGTTTTACACTAGTTATTCCAGTGCCTTTATACTTTACTGTTCAGTTTGATTCAGGGTCCTTTGTTGAAAGCCATACTTTGATGACCTATAATTGTTATACATTGTGACTTGGATAGAGGGTTTTCTCATTGTCGCTCGTACCACATAACGCTTTGGAATATCACGAAATTATATATCATCAATTCACTAAACTAAGCACCAACGATTATAAATAAAACCACAGTAAGTCAAACTTACTGGCAATGTCATGTAAAAAAACCCAAAACAGGACAAAAAATGGAGCTCAATATTTAATGACAATTATAAAGCAAATTGAGTGTTTTTAGTTTTAATATTTTCTTACCTCTTGTTGGAGTGGAATTAACACCGCACACGCAAAAGTCGGTAGCGTTACAGTATGCTTCTGCTACGCAGGATTCATTCTTTATAGTCAAATTACCACATCTCTGGTTTGGGTGAATGTCTAAGGAATGTTAACAAAGAACACTGTATGTTTATGAACATTTACAAAAGCGAATCATTTACATTTTTTTGTGTGATTGCTTTAATCTCTAAAAGTTATATACTTCGATAAACAAAAACAAAAAGTGCATATTCGGTCAGGGAATGTGTTTGGGTGATAGATGCTTGATAAACTGTTTTTACATGAATAACTACCATTAACGAAAATTTTGTTGCTACATGTATTAGATGAATCCATGAGGGCATTGTCCGGATTTGGAATATATTATGTGCATAAATATGTTATTGTAAATGCAGAATGATAGGTTTTTTAAAACATTTAAAAGGGAGTATTTCAGCGATTTGGCCTGATATACTAGTCATTAAAATAAACGATACAAGGCAATGAATGTTCCATATATATTGAAACTGGATACACTGTACTAAGTTAAATAATTTTCCATTTGGTCTAATATTAATCATGTTTTTTCTATTTTTGTTCCTTAAGAGTCGTATTTTTCAGCAAAAAAATCAATGAAGAATTGAAAACCTTTAGCCTTTAACATGGTCAGCTTAAATGTTGAATGCCTTTGCTGATATTTAAATCATCTTCGAAAATTATAGCCGATTTTTGTCGTCATTTTCTTCAAAATAAATTGTATATATACACGGTATTTTCTCACTTTCTAGTTTGCTCAGATTCTTTTAATCATATCCATTTGCTTTGCAAAGTAGTGTGTTTCATTGGACAATTTAATAGTTTTTCCTTTTTCTCATATTTTATGATAAATTAGAGTTCAAACTTGTGTATCATTACTTTTATTGACTATTATATTATGGATAAGCATGATAAATGCAGGATATCAAATTTCATGTTATGCTCAACTTTATGGAAAACGTTTTATATTTTAAATTCAAAGACAATTTTAAGAATGCATGGCTTTTAACGTATAGTTTGAATACCTATGTGTTCATTTAATTTAAGCTAATCTATAGTACTCACCTTTTTTTCCCTTAAAATGTCCCTTACCAAGTCAGGAAAATGGCCATTGTTATATTATAGTTCGTTTCTGTTTGTGTTACATTTTAATGTGTGTTTCTGTGGTGTCGTAGTTCTCTTATATTTGATGCGTTTCCCTCAGTTTTAGTTTGTAACCCGGAATTGTTTTTTTCTTAATCGATTTGTGAATTTCGAACAGCGGTATACTACTGTTGCCTTTATCTATAACTGGAAAGAGAGGTATACCTGTTAATTATCAAAATTAGCATTACTGCCAGACAACCCTACATTGTTTAATCAGAAAGGCAATTTGTTACAGAAAGGATAGAGTGTGTTGTTCATAATTGAAAACGTGGTATTAAAATTAATCCTTATAAAAAAGTATAAAATTCCGACGGGGTTTACAGCCACTGTAACTGTCCTTGTAAAAGGCATCCTTGCAAACATAAGTATAAGAACAGATATCGATACCATTGCACTTTTTTGTGGCATTGCAGGGATCATCTCCTGTAATTTCTGTAAAAAAAAGTATCACTTATATAACCATGAACGAAAGTGTAAGGCAAGTTAATCAGTTCAAATTTAATCATCTCGTATTCTATTTTAACCTATGCAAATGTTTATGAAAAATGTAGACAATATCTTTCACTTTTTTTGGTTTTAACAGACAACTCAATAATGCTGCTGGTGTCACCTCTTCATCTTAAAACTTAAAAGGTCGTTTCCACTTCATTGAAACACACGATTTGTAAATAGTTTCTTCAATTAATTCGATGTTTCGGTTATTACTACAACGTGAAATATTAATACTACAGACCGGAATTAATTTCACACAAACCATCAACGTAAGTTAGTCGACATGGTGTATGTTCTTCTTGAAAAAAAATCCCAGAGTTAAACTTTGTTAGCACGATATCTAAATGATATCTAAATGATATCTAAATGATATCGTGCTATCATTGTGTTTTTAATGGGACTTAAAACTGGTTCAATGTAAATAACAATTTAGTCCAGATGACTAACATGATTATTTTAAAGGTCCTTGATTTCTGTTGATTGTTTACAAAACGTATCTTGGGATAAAAATAAACCTATATTCAACTTTTAAAAGACATACGTGTTGTACCTCTATTGTCCTTGCGTACACATTTGCCAGAACAAAAAGCGTTAACATCTGTGCATTGAGTGGTATGATTGCAGTGGTCACCTAATTGTAACTTAATTTCTACAACATATTAAAAGCATCCCTCATATAATTATGAATGCAAATGTGAGGCAAAGTTAAATATTACTCAGTTCAATTTTAACCATCAAATAGTTTTAATATTATGCAATTGTTTCTGGATAATGGCGAGAAGTAGTACATGTTTGTGCATACGTACCATTTATCTGTAAATAACAAACAAGTAATATATGTCAATGATGTTGCCTATTTTAAAAAAAAATGTTACCGTCACTGAAGAGATTGTTTATGTATTTCAAAATGAAAAACAGATTTTCAATATAATGTCTTATGTCAATTGGATATAAGCAATGACCATGGCACTGTTCCTTATTTTACTGATCACCTGTGTACTAGATTTATTACTACTTATTAGTTCTAAAATATTCAGTTCATTCATCCTATTTTGGTTTTGTCAATTTTTTGTTTGCTACGTCTTGGTTTCACCATGTATCATCAGTACAGCGGATATAGGTACTAACAAAGCGGGCATGACCGATTTTGAACTTACATGGTAACGAAAATCTTTGTTTTGCTTTATCAATATTCAATGTACATTTCTCAACATTTGAAATTCCTGCTCCCAAATAATTTTCGCATCGATTTTCCCTATTCATAAAACAACTTTGATATTCTAATAAGAACAATTAACTTGTTTATGTGCAAATAGTTGTGAATGTCAACACTAATTTTCAGTTTCGATACTGTTGTTGAGACATTTACATGTTTTATCTGAACGAAACCTAATACAGGGCAAAAGTAAAAGTTACCAATCATAAATCTTCCTGCGATTACTCATTCCTTGAAACTTTTTGGGTATAAAACGAGTATGAAAATAAAGTTTTTGTGTACGGTGTACAACAACTTAACTATGCACCGTACATAAGGATTTATGAGGTCAGCTAAACACCGTACACAACGCTTCTTTCGGGATAAAATATCGAAAAATAACATATGTATGAAAGATTGTAATGCCAATTATTGAACCAGCTATATTTATTACACACACACAGCGGCCTTCTATCAGAAAAACAGTTGCAATGAATATAGAATATATCGGATGAGACAAGAGCCAACTTCTTTGACAAGTGTTTTCATATGTTTTTAGTAATCGTTCTTGTTTTGGGAATATAATGAGACATCTCTTATCATGAACCTACGACCAAATCATTACTTAAAACAGCAATTATGTTTAGAATGAAGTACACATTGATATTATGTGAACAACACAAAGATATTCGTTACCGTGTAAGATCAAAATCGCTCACACCCGCTTGGTTAGTACCTATATCCGCTGTACGACGATACACGGTGGGTTTATAACATTTAAGAAAAAAACCTGTAAACTGGAACAACAATAAAAGAGCCGATACTTTTGTTGCACGTAATCATTGACACATCATATATTGTGTTTCCTTGATTTCGCTGTACACGCGTATGTTGGAAATCCTAGAGCATACCGAATCATTACAAATCGCATCAAAATATCTAAACTGATTTTATGTAAATACCAGAGTAATTTGTGTTTAATTTGACTTCATATGAATGCATTGGTACCATGCATACCAATAGACACAACCTTTTCAATAAATTGACAAGACATGAAATAATACAAACTCTTCTGTCAGTTAACCATGTTTTTTTAGTATGTCAAGTAAAGACTAATCTTCCTACAATATATGAATTACATAACATGAGCAAAAGAGTTAACATCAGATTTCGATATTTTTAACGAATATTCACCCACATTGCATATTGGTTCACTGTGGGAATTGGTCAGTTGGTTATGCGCATTCTCATAATGTTTTGAATTTTTCTAATTTCTACGCCTGTTTTCTCAGTTTTCAAAGTTATAAAGTTCTAAATTACCGTGCAAAACGTACAAGTTTCAATTGAACTTTTATACATTTCTTTTTTAAATTATTTCAATATTTGTCCTGTACAAGTATATGTTCTCCTTTTCCTGATGGTTTTACCTATTAACAATGCGCAGTCTTTCAAAAGGAACGTTTTGATGTGATTATAGAAACCATAATTAAAAATATACCGATAAACTGTCGATGTCTAAAACTTATTTTATTTATTGAAAAGTATATATATAGTAGTATGTTTATGCCAATTGAGGGATCACTCATATACTGTATTTGCGTAAAATCTTATATGTCGACAGTAAGTGAAACACGAGATGTTGAAATACTAAATGTGCAGGATCTGCTTACCCTTCCGGAGCACCTGAGATCATCTCCAGGCTTTACTGTTTTGTGCTGTTTAGTCCTTTGTTTTCTTTGTTTTGTCTTGTTTAATAATGTTTGTCTGCTTGTCGTTTTCATTTTAGCCATGGTGTTGTCAGTTTATTTTCCATCTATGAGTTTGAAAGCTCCTCTTGTATCTTTCGCCATTCTTTTACTTGCTGTAATGAACCTCATTTTATCCTATTAGAGTCAGATTGGCAATTCCTGTTGATATCTTACAGAAACACAAAACATATTACCTGTTGAAACTGCAAATTCTAAGTAAATTGTAACCAGTGGAAGTAAAAATAGAACTACTTGACGCTGGGAGGCCTGCAAATACACAAAAAATCATAAAGAAGTTTTATTCATTGCCTCATTATCAGTTCAGAAAGTCGCATTAACTGGCATGTTTGCAGATCAATTAAGGTAAATTTAGTTTGATCAGAAATCGTAAATCAAATTTACCAAAATATATAGAATAAATTCAAATCATTTCTTTTCTGATTTACCCATATTGTTTCTTCGACTGCATATTGTTTCAAGCAGTTAAGATTTGTTTGCTGAAATGTTTGATTTACAACTATTTCTGAAAACAAAGTCTATTAAAAGTTTTAACCCTTCCTCTTTATTTTTTGATAAGTGAATGAACAAAACATGCATATAATGGTTTATTTTTATAAATTGTGACTTGGATGGAGCGTTGTCTTTTTGGCACTCATACCACATCTTCCTAGATCTATGTTAAAATCAACAGCAAAAAATCAATGCAAATTGAATCATACTAATCACAAAATTTCATTGCTCGTTAAAGGGGTTTTAGCTGTCAAACTCCTGCTCATCAATTAAACTCAAATCTTCATGTTTGATTTGTTTCACATTTATACTTGCATCCTAACCACCTAAGATAAAGAACTAACAATGCAGACTCGTTAAATTATATCAGAAAAATTTGAAAAAAAACTTGCTGCTAATATTAAACTGATGTTTTTTATATTTATTTCACTTTGATTCATTTATAATTAAACAAACAAAATCATATTTTTATTTTTTAATATCTCCTAGCTTTTGTTCCTTTAATATAAAACGTATAACATTTACTTTTCGTTTTCTTTTCTTCCACGTGCAAACATGTGATCATTCGTTCTGTTGTTGGTATCAGTAAAAATAATATATGTCCGACAAATAGGTTTCCAAAATATGTAGGTTTAATATTCTAAATATAAAGCAAAACATTATTATTTACTATTTTGTTTTACAGTTAAAACTTGTTTAATGTGGAAATTCCAGGCTTAGTGTGTAATTCTGCTTATTATTTCTGCCAGCGGAGACAAAAATAAATATTCTTTCGAATTTCCTCAAATCATTTATATGCTATATTTACCTCAGAAGACAACGCCTTCTAATGTCTCATGATTAACTTAAATTTAACACATTTTAATATTGGTTCATCTTAAGCATCGTATGAATCATCACAGACGATTTGACATAACAAAAGACAGTCATAAAGCATAAAAAGAATCGTAAAGCCATGTGTAGTCTGTTAAAAATACGCTGAAAAAAATATTATTAAGTTTGAATGGGTGTTCATTTTAATAACTTTAATTCAAACGTGTATTAGATTCTTAATATTGTATTTCGAAAACAATGCATCTTCGATTTCCATGTCGATTGTTCACCATGTAGCATATTTTAGTTTCCTTTTAAAATAAAGCAAAACATTACTATTTACTATTTTATTATACAGTTACAATGAACAAATATTTGTTTTGATAAAGTAAAACAGCGAACTTACCATTATACAATTGGACATGTTGGATTTGCAATCTTTCAATATGTAACTGTTAGACACTATTTTGATATTTATATGATATCGTGAGCCTTGTCCTTATCAACAGCAGAGACATGTGATAATTTCTCCAAGGCAATATTCTATTTACTTTACAAAACTATAACCTTTAACATAAGTGCAAGTTATGTATCATTTATTTTTACAATTTAAATTTCTGGCCAACGATAAGAACTCCTTCCATCGTTGTATTATTGTTTAGCATATTAAGCTTACATGAATTTGATGGCATCTTTTTCGCAGGTTTCAAGATTTTGATATGATTCCTTTTGAAGATAAACCACCTTTAAATAAGGAACATGTTTCAAAAGGCGCAATATTATATTTTCCGTTGAAACACACGTCATCTCGTCTTTTGATCAACGCATATTTGTATAGCTTAAAATCAAAAATATCTTTCTATAAAAGAAACCGGAAGTGCCTAATTCAGCAGTATCCATAAAACAATATGAAACCATCCACTTAAAAAACTCTTTCAGATGAAAGTTTTTACTACAGAAAAGAACAGGAAGAAAATTACCTTCAGGTAGCCTACGGTATTAGATAAAATCCATATATTTTTTTTTAAATATGTCAAAATGTCGTTTATATTTAATGAAAAATATGAGTCACTGGGCTTATTTTAACGATACAGGTTGTGCACAATTGTCAGATTTTGTATAGATAATGCATTGAAAACCTAATTTTGTGCCATAAAACGGAAACTTCACCATAGAATTTTGAGTTAAAACACACCTTTTGAATTTTCACTAACAGTGTAAAATTTGTACATATTAAAGTTATGAGGATAAGAAATAAGAGATATATGTGGCAATGCACAAAAACAAAGAAAAATTATATATTTGCTAGAGAGAAGGAAGTCGGGAAAACGATTTACCACGACTTAAGATATTGACCCCGACTTTTCAGAGCATCGGGAGACATAAAAGGCACGGAAACGACATATTTGAAACACGTCAACCAAGAAAAATAACACCCGGATATTTATCGAAAGGAAATCATTAAACAAAAAGAAGTCTCTTGAGCGGATCCTTACTCGAACAGCGTGGGTACAGTTCGATGGAATATTTAACGTCTGGCTGAAAATATAATACATGAATGTAAATACATATACATATACATATAAGTACTGGACCATGTTATTGTGCTTTACAAATGAACTCTGCTTTGTACTTAACAGAACTAAAATGCTGAAATATATTTGTACATGCTACAGCCCGCAACAGAGAAGTGATCGAATTGATGTTTCTTTACCGTCAAAATTAGCTACGTTATCGACAAACTTAATTGAGTAGTGACCGAACTATTGGTACTTTAACGTTAAAAAGATTGACAATGATAACAAACTTTCATGTGTTGATAATCAAGTTTAATACCGATAATATTGAAAATAATTCTAATATTATGAAACAAAATATGTCCATGCACCATTTCGATTGCGAAAAGTAGTCATTTCTTTAAAGTCAGAACAGAAAAAAAAGATTTATAAAAGGACGTCTTGATAGTATTATTTCCTTTACAATTAGGGTCAGAATATTGTTTTCTAAAAACTACCAGGCCCCTTCTCCCATGAAAATTAAATGGTCCGTGGCAAAATTCAAAAATTCCCACATGTTCAACTTCAAAATTTGACCAGATTCTATTCTTAACTGTCGGATAATATACTAGGATAACATAGAAAATGTCCTGTATGGGACGATTCTGTACTCATACTTTATGCGTAGTTGAGTACAGGTGTCCTCGTAGTGAACGCACCTGACTTCGCGTGCAGTAAAAAGTGTACTCTTACGTCGGATACCGGGCAGTTTCTTTGACATATCTGTACTTTATCAGATACATGTTCATGTTAATACTAAATAGGTAAAAATTATTGCTGAAAGCCTGTTCAGGGTTTCTTTCTTGTGTATGATTATATAATTTTGCACATGCCTGAACTCATTGACGATAATGTAAGGTGCTCTATTAGAAAAAAAATGGATTTCTAGTTCGGGTTTGAAAAAGAAATTTCGCCTTTTCTTGAGCCTGTTTTGTACATTTAGTTTAACATATATGATCCAATGGAAATTTTCACATGGAACCTTCGGTAAATAGGAAAATGAAAAGATATGGGGTAATTTACAGAGGGACCGCACTCCATCCATGAGAAAAACGGAGGGAATTTAAAAATCTAGAGTTCTCCACAAGGCTTTCAACAAGGGTTGAATATCACTCCTTCTGAAAAGCTTTAAATCGCCCCAACGTGATTCTGGTTTCTCTTTTTTGTGTGACATAAACATTCAATTCGGATTTGAATTTAATTTACCGAAACATTTCCGTACATTAAATCTTAGGACGGTCAGAACATTTTAAGGACGCAATAGATCGAAGTAGAATTTTAAGTAGTACATAGATGTGCAATAATTCAGCTTCCTGTACATGTTCATGAAGTTCTAAATTTTGAATGTTGATTTCTTTAAAAAAACACCATTTTTTTACAATAAAAAATCTCACAATGTCCGTTAACAATGAAAAAGTTTGACCATGAAAAATCACATATCTAAGAAAAGCAGTCGTTTAATTGATTATAAGAAAATTTCAGTATATCATGTCAAATTTCTTTAATTTGAGAGTTTCCTTTAGTTACAAATGTAGCTCCATGTCTGATGGTGAAATACAAATGAATGTCTCAGAAAGTGGTGAATTAGTTTCCATAAATGACAGATGAATCGGGCCAAGCTTAGTAACTTACAGTAAACAGACTACTGTAACATTGACGCACACGTCGAACTGTTTAAAAGATTTGTGTTTATGACCAAAAATTTATATACAACTTCATTTATAAATTAATCTGAATTTCATAGCGCGTAGTCACAATAATGAAAGTTTTAAAACAAAATCTATAACCGGCAGATCTATTCTTCTATAAAGAAAGTATTCTTGTACAAAAGGGTATTTATTATAAAATGGTCATAACTATAGAATAGATAGTTTACCACAGAAATCTTAAACGGAAGTTTCGACAATTTTAAACAGAAGAAATTTGAAAATAAATTTAACTTTAAATAAACACTGAAATAATTTTAATACCTCGAAGGTGTAAAGAATAAACCAACAATCTCAATCTTTAAAAGTGTCTTCATAGCACTAACCGACGAGTTCATGTTTACAGTAGAAACAGTGGATGTGACACCAATAAAATCATTATCATTGTAGTCATGAATATTTATCGCTTATATTAAATTGATAAAGATTTTATCGAGGTTGCACCAATATTTTCTACAGCTAAGATCAGTTACATGTAACATGATCTCGTCGATTCGCACGAAGCCATTGTTTATGACAGAACACACATTCTAGATTATGTATTTTTGTTTCCGTCAGTTCGAAAGTATTTGATTATTTCAACTCCTGTATTTCATAATATGTGTCATGAGCAAAGACATATGTTCGATTGAATAATGATTTCCTCGTAACAAATGATAGAAATTTCGGAGATCCCGTATTTGATACTTTACCGTTAAAATGAAAATGCCAATGACAGATGTAGATTATAAAAAATGTTTTACTGTGTTAAAAAAACTTCGACTTAAACAATGAAAACTTACACGTTGGACATGAAATATTTTGTCGATGAAGAAAATTAAATTATGTCACTTCTGAAATAAGTTTGCCGATAACGTAACTTATTCTGATGGTAAAGAAACGCGAATTCGATCACTTCTCTGTTACGGACTGTACTTCACATCGCTAAAGTCACGGAATAAACGTACATTTTATCTCAAAAAATATTATTCTGTCTTATAGGTTTTTTTGTCAATTTGATGTGATGAACCTGACCACCAATCTGCATGAAAGAGACGAGATGTATACTCTAATAAGAAACTTTTATACTGCAACTAGTTGTGTTTATTTCCTAAATATAGTAACATACCTATATTTTATTTAATGTCAACTTCATCATGGAACACTTTTTCCACAATCAGGGGTTCATTAAGGGATGATAATAAGTTTGACAATTGTGTTGCTATTTAAAAAGCTATCAATGTATTTGTTTAAGTTGCAGTATAAGAACAATATTAGGTCAATGTCATAAAATATAAACTTTTTTGTACTCGGCGCAAAACTGTGGAAGGGCGCGGTAGAACCTCGCCCTTCCCCAGTTTCTCAGCCTCGTACAAAAAAGTTTATTTTTTTCTTTCATTGACCTTATATTGTATATATATATTAAGGTTATTATCCACTGTAAGAGATCTTTAAAAAAAAAGATATATATTAACAAATCATTAGACTAATTCACAATCAAATTTGAATCCTCTTATTTTTAAGTACATCTAATTATGTTCGTGGTTATCACGTATTTATGGAAACTCAAAGTTATGAATTCAAATAATTGTAAAAAGTATTTATAATTTTTTTTTCTTTAGAAACGATAATTTACAGTTCTGACAAATCATGTTTCAGTTATTAAAAGACTTAATTTCATTATGTTTGTAACGTTGTTATTTCTTCAAATCACAGTAGTCTCATTTGCAATCATGCCACACATGTATTTAGAACTTACTTTGTTTACTTGGTCTTACAATCATTGATTAATTGGATGATTGTTTAAATCATTCGTTATTTTTTGCTCAACGTCCAGGATCACTGTTCCGAACACATATTCTAGTCGTTTAGTAAAAAAAGATAGAATGCTCTATTTCATACTTATTTGCTTCTAAACATTTAGTGGCAAATATGCAATTTCTTTTAAAATATTCAAAATAGCAGTTTCACTCATATGTATATAATTTTCAATTCATTAGGAGAAAACTTGATGTATTACATGTATCCAAAGGACCAAACACACATGACAAGTCAAAACATTATTTGTAATTTTTTTCGGCAAAACCACTTTATTTTCGCAGAAACATAAATATTTTGATGAAATGTTTAACACATAAAACAAATCATCCTTCAACTGATAGTGTGTTTACGTTCAAAGATACTACTTTTCAAATATACTTAAAATTATTAAACAACTTTAAATCTTATATAGAATCATCAGTGATTTGAAATTGTCACATTTCAAATTGATGGTTATTATTGTAAGCGTAAGTATTTATTCAAGTTCAATGATTATCAATTAAAGTGTTTGTAAAACATAGTTGTCGGAATGGGTAGTGATAAATGAACTGTTAAATGTATTGGTTATCAAACAAGTTATTAACTGTTTGATTTTATACAAAGTGCTACACTTATGGACTGCTCTTTATCCTTATTTATGTAGTATATGTTAACTCACGAATGAAAACATTTGAATGCGGATTGGCATCACAATACAAATGCATTTTTATTTAGGAAGATTTGTTATGTTCATTCTACATCTACCCATTTATAAGAAAAATATCACAAAATCATACGAAAACAAAACGTTTAAAAATCTGCACGTCAGAATTGCCTTTTCTGGTTTTATACCTCACAGGAAAGCTGAAAGACGAACATTTGAAAGCGGAGAATGTAAACTGTTGCTTGTTTTGGTCTATTTTCGTATTTTACAAATTGTATCTTCGTTCGTTGTGACTTATGAGTTTGATTTTCCCTTATACATGTATCGTTCGACTGTTTTGGGGAAAACATGATGTTGAAAATAAATCAACATCGGAATATCAATCACCTGGCAGTAAATATATTCTCTCCAAAAGGATAGATATTATCAAAGCAGAATCTTTTATCTTTTCTGTTTCTGTTAAGTTGTGTGTTTTTGTTATGACATTTACGGTACATAGTTTTGTGCCCCAGATACGCACTTACACATACTGTCTCTTCAGAAATGCTCGAGGAAAAACAATAAAAAATCTAAAACTCATACACACGTTGAAGAGCTGGTTAAAAAAGGACATAACAGAGAGCCATTCTTGAAAAAGGAGGAGAGCTTACCATGAGAAAGGTATATTTAGTTACCCAGTGTGTAAGTAAACTAATACGGTGTATATGGGGTCAGTAAATATTATATTAGGTCACTAGCATTTAATGTAACGAATTGATATTACCGACTATCTGAACATCTTGCATTTAGAATATTGTTATATCTATGCGTACTTTTCCTGTGGCGTAACAGCTTATTAGGCTTTATGATTGTTATATCTATGCGTACTTTTCTTGTGGCGTAACAGCTTATTAGGCTATATGTGTTTCCTGCATTTATTTAACTCGGCATCATGAACTACTTAGTTTGTTGTCTACGTGATACATTTAAGATTTTCCTCAACGATGTGTTGTTTTTATGAAGGTACTTAAAACCAATACTAACCTCATTTATAAATATACAGGGTATCTTCTCGGTTACTTGCAATCAATGATATTCCTGGAAATGTAATAGATGGGTAGAATAAAGAGATATATGTGTTTGCTATTCATAATGTACTTATCTTTTTTTTATACTAGAGTTACTCCCCTTGGAACACATGATATTTTGATACGTGTTAATTTCATTTAATTTGTTTAAATGTTTATTCTTTTTTGTATCTATGCTATTAATGATTATGTTCATAATTGAGCTTCTTGAATAAAATATTATGTATTTCGTATATTTCTATATCTAAACTGATATTTAAATTGAATGTAATAGCAAAGAATATCAAGGAAACAATATCGGTATACTCATACTACTACTAAAGTGCTGGCTATAGACTAGTGATACATTAGGACTAACAGTCCACCAGAAGATGTATCCAGCCTGTGTGGTAGCTGTAACATTTAAAGTTACCAATTGACCTTCACTAGATTCATATTTGGACAATTAAGTCACTTCTTGCTCGAAACCGAGTAAGAAGTTTATATAAGTATGATGAGGCCTGAATCTGGCTTGTCAGGTAACTGCTAGTAGTCTGTTGTTATCTATGTATTGTTGTCATTTTATTTATTTTCTTTTGTTACATCTTCTGACATCAGACTCGGACTTCTCTTGAACTGAATTTTTATGTGCGTATTGTTATGCGTTTACTTTTCTACGTTGGCTAGAAGTATAGGGGAGGGTTGAGATCTCATAAACAGGTTTAACCCCGCCGCATTTTTTAGCCTTTCCCAAGTCAAGAGCCTCTGGCCTTTGTTGGTCTTGTATCATTTTTGATTTTATTTTCTTGTGTATAATTTGGAGTTTGGTATGGCGTTCATTATCACTAAACTAGTATATATATTTGTCTAGGAGCCAGATGAAGGACACCTCCGGGTGCGGGAATTTCTCGCTGCATTGAAGACCTATTGCTGACCTTCTGCTGTTGTCTGTTCTATGGTCAGGTTGTTATCTCTTTGACACATTCCCCATTTCCATTCATAATTTTATGATGAGTTATAACCTGAAATCAAAAACTAATTACTACTACTCCAAGGTTTATCCTAAGGCATTTAGTCGTGTTTAAGATGTCATAAGAACATGTCAAATTTTAGTGACCAATATGTTTATCCATACACAAAACACAAACACACTATCTGCCAAAATACCCCATCTATAAAGTAGACGCTCTTCGGTCATACACATGCATGTTTACTAGAACTGGAACGAACCATTTGTTATGTTTAACCACTTAACAAACATTTTTTAGATAAAAAAAATAGATTTAGTCACAGGAATAGCATTATTTAAATTTCGCACATTGATTAAGGAGAGACAAATCAAGGTAACATAAACACCGCATGAGTCTTATAAATTTCAAACGGCGTGAGACCGGGTACACTGACGTTTTAAGCGTCTCCTTTCATTTAAGCATAACACGCCATGCGAATTCTTATTAATGAACATTGAAATAGAACACTCTCGGTAAAATTACATTTTAGACGCCTACACTTATATCTAACGGCATAAGACCTCATAAACATGTCATTAGTAAGCTATGACACCGACCCAATTCGTGATGTGACGACAAATTGTGGTGTGTCGATATCAGTCGTAACTAGATACATATCAGTCGGAGCAATATAAAAAATAGAGGAGCAAAAGATACTAGAGTGACAGTCAAATTCGTACAACGAATGCCAATGCTATTGCTAAAAGTGAAAAAATCAAACAGACAACTAATAGTACACACTACACAAAATAGAAAACTAAAGACTAAGCAACACGTACCCCCCAAACATTCTGGGGTGATCTCAGGTGTTCCGGAAGAGTAATTAATACACTTTGTCTACATATGGCACCCGTGGTTTTGCTCATGTTATTACAAACCCGGTAAATAAGTACATTGTAAGTAGTACATTCTTGTGTATAAAGTCTGACTATAGTGCAAATGCAAGAGCGTTATGTTTTTTACTGATATATGTAGACACCATTCAGTGGAGCAGAGATTATGGTAATGGTTAGAAATTCAAAACTGACATTCTGAATGTTCAAAACTGAAATCATCTTTTTACCATTACTAAGAAGAGATATTGTTTAATTGATTATGTTTTTCTTTTGAATGTTTCTACTCTACTAACTTGACAGACGATGGAGCCCAAAGAACCAAATGATACTGCCGTACCTGGATTTCAAATCAGAGCAATTCATTGCGGCGATACATCGCTAGCTAAAAATGACTTATTTTGATTTATAACAGCAAGATTCAGTTTAACAATATATTCGTATTATCATGTCAGTCTGGAGATGCTGGGCTGTATACAATGAGGTTCCTGAACTTGTTTAACCATTGCATGTACGTTTTCGTCTGACTTTGTTTACAAGTGAGAGGTTTAGTTAGTTTTAAAACCAAGTTTAATCCACCATGGTCTACACAGAAAAATGCATGTACCAAGTCAAAAATGTTACATTTGTTATCCGTCCACTTGATGTGTAAGAGCTTTTGACTTTGCCATTCGATTACCGACTTTTCGTTTTAAATGTGTCTCGGAATTCGGTATTTTACTATTCACATATTTATTGGGAATCCAGTTCGTATAAACAAGAACCAAAAATAAAGAAAAAATAGTTATAATCAGAAGTTCGTGAGGTCAAAGGTCATGTGAGTGTTTGTCCCGACAAAAATGAAGACTTAAAGAACTTGAGATGGGAATAAGATATTGAAACCGCTTTAAATAACTGTTCTAATATATTGATAGTTCTGATTGTTTTTGTATTCATTATTTCCGTAATGATAATTTGCAACATATGTTCCGTTTCCTAATAGACCATACCTTTTCAGCACGATCACATGTTTATATTGTTATCAAAGGTACAAGGATTATAGTTTAGTACGCAAGACGAGCGTTTCGTCTATATAAGACTCATTAATGACGCTCATATCAAAATCTTTATAAAGCCAAACAAGTACAAAGTTGAAGAGCATTGAGGATCCAAAACTCCAAAAAGTTGTGCCAAATACGGCTAAGGTAATCTATGCCTGGGATAAGAAAATCCTTAGTTTTTCGAAAAATTCAAAGTTTTGTCAACAGGAAATTTATTAAAATGATCACTAATTGATATTCATGTCACCACCGAAGTGTTTGCTACTGGGCTAGTGATACCCTAGGGGACGAAACGTCCACCAGCAGTGGCATCGACCCAGTGGTGTAAATTGTTATCAAAGGTACCAGGATTATAATATAGTATGGAAATAAACCTTGTCCTCGAAATGGCAAAATGGTTTTTGGAAGATAATTTAAAAGTTGTCTTTTGACAATTTGCCAACATCTCTATCACCATAAAACACAACAAATGCGTTATTTCCTTTATTTTACCTACCCTTTTTCAGAGTTTCAACCTTTAGTGCTTTTAAAATGGATAAAAATAAGAAGTAAATCAGGAGCTAACTTTATGTTGGTTGTTGATTATGACTTTGTAACTTAACCATATACAAAAGGTACCATATACCAGAAAGGCTGCATTCGTATTTCACTTTTTCATGTTTTTTTTTAACTATATAGAACACTTAGATAATTGAAAAGAATTTCCAGTTGGCAAAATGGGAAATAAAAACATAAACAGTAACAATTTTATTGAACCAGATAAAAAAATTGACAATTAACGTGTCTCCAATTATGCTCGTTGCCAAAGTATATAAAAAACGAAGCATACACAAACGGTTAAAACTTATTAATCATAAAATGACGTAAAAAGTAAAATCACAAAAATACTGAACTTAGAGGAAAATCTAATCGGAAAGTCCATAATCACATGGCAAAATCAAATAACAAAACATATCAAGAACGAATGGACAAGAACTGTCATATTCCTGACTTGGTACAGGCAAATTTCAAATGCAGAAAATGGTGGATTAAACCTGGATTTATAGTGCTAACCTCTCCCTCTGATGACAGTCTCATAAAATTTCGATATATTTATAAAGATGCGTGAACTAAACAGACCTAATAAATAAAATAGTCAAAATATGAGTACATATCTCAGGTTCAGAATACCCGCAGTTACTGAAAGCTAGTTCAAAGCAAATAAGACTTTTTTTTAAATCCCATCTTATATTCCTTCTGTGTATTCCCTATCATCTGTTTATTGGTGTACCTAAATTACTTTTATTCACAGAAACCCAGAAAAGTACATCATGATCTCCTTTAAAGGTTGACATTATGTTGAGCCATAAATGTATTGTTTTTTTTCACCTATTCTATCCATGTTATGATGTCTAACTATCTCTATTAAAAATATAATAGGGTGTAGAATGATTCACAATGAAACAAATATCCACAAAAGTTACATGACGTAGATAATAGCAACTATAAGTAACCATACGGCCTTAAACAGCCTTCTTTTGATCTTTATCAACCTCTTTATGTTTCGGCCTTAATTTTTTATATACCATTAAGTACTGTAATGATAATGTTAAATGTGGACAAAATAACTTGGACATCACTATATCATATGTGTTTTGAATAGTAGTATCTCCAGTAAATACAGATCTGCTTAACATTCAAGAGCACCTAATTTTATATTGATTTTTTTATGTTTCCTTGTTCTTTCTTGTTGACTGCTATTTTTTTCCTCTTTTTTCTTTCTTTTGATAATGATTGTCGACTTATCGATACAATATATTCCGTTCAATCCGTAATACGATACTTGCTAATAACAATTATTTATTTATATTCGAATGTTTACGAAGTCGTTAAAAAGTTACCGGTAAAAACAAAATTTGTTTTGAATATGTAGATCACGTAATTTTATGAACATTAAGCTGCATTACAATAGAAACATTCAATGTCATGCGCAAAATATTTCGGGTAATCAATGATTATTCTATCTTATCACAATATTTCTTGTTAAAAGCATTATATCTAACCAATGTTAGAGAACTTGAATGTTCAGGTATGTTAATTAAGTTTCGTCACAACAACATTATTAGATTTAAACGTAAAATATGTAATACATAAAAAAACTACCAAGTATCCAATTTTGAATTGATAAATCGCACTTAATTCATAAAGCAACTTTATTAATATGGGGTTAAAGAATTTTTTCGTGTTGTAAAATGACAGTACGACAGCAGTTATCCTGGAAGGATACAAAAGATATTTTATGTTTTGCTATATCAAACAAACAGTTAACATGCCTTTTGCTGTGACCAGAGGCGATCATGTTTTCTCCAATTTTCTAATCCATTACTTATTACAATGTTTATTAAACTATAGAAGTATCTACACCCCTCAGTCACACAGGGGTATTGTCGACGTCATGAGTCACATAGAAGTAGATACATTGAGTACAAGCAGCTATTTAAGTACTCCTAAGTATGCTACCATACTGAACATGATCATGGTTGATATCTCTATTGTAGCCAAAATCATAGCAGAATTACCTCATGTACCTCGAAATATAAAAATAGAAAATAGTGTAATATATTTTTTTTAAAATTCAAACACATTACGTTCCATATGAATATTTTATTTATAATTACACCTTATGTAAGAATCCTGGGTTTTGATTGGTTGATAGCCAGTGTATTTTTCACCAATTTACTGTCATCAAATGAATATCTTTCATTTTGTAACACCGCCGGGGTATATGCAAAAAGGATATGCCTTATTATCCCTCTCTGCCGTGGTATTTGCCAAAAAATACTCTATCCGACTGCACACTTGTATCGTCACGATCATCAATGCGTTTTTGAACATGAACATTCGGTGTAATTGAACAAATATAGCATGTTCTCCTTAACATGATATGTCATGAAAAACAATAAACAGTCTCCGGGACAAGTTTGCAATCCGCTGAGTGCAACAGTTGTCACCTTAACTTTTGGAGTTAAGTCAAAATGAAGTTGATAACTTGGTTGGTATTGGTTCCCTGATATTTGTCCTAATTTTTTTTGGCTTTAGCACCACTGTTGAAAAAGTTATGCCCCTTTTTTCAACAAGTTCCTCAGAGGAAAAGTAGTTTTCCTCAAGGGAAATCAAATTTCCCTAAAGGAAAAAGATTTTTCCTCAAGGGAAATTCTATTTCCTTTGAGGAAATTCTTTTTCCTTAGAGGAAATTCTTTTTCCTTAGAGGAAATTCTTTTTCCTTTGAGGAAATTTGCGGCTTCAAATTTTCCTTTAAGGAAATTTGCGGCTTCAAATTTACCTTGAGGAAATACTTTTTCCTGTGAGGAAATTTTTGACAAACACTTTTCCTTGAGGGAAAATTCAAGACAACAAATATCCTCTAAGGAAATCATTGCTCTTCAAATTTCCTCTAAGGAAATTTCTGAACATCGCATTTCCCTTAAGGAAATGTTTTCCTCTAAGGAAATTTCATATCAGTACAAACAGTATAAATATAATTTTTCCTAGACTGAATTATTGATACAAAAGATTTATAATTGAAACTTTAATACAAATTTTCATGGTGAGTATTCAACATACTAATTTAAAACAAAAGGCTGACTGTTTAACATGTTTAAGACAATACAATAATAAGCAAAACGCTATGAATATCATACCATTTGTGATGTTATTAATATTGTGCTCATATTTGCATATAAAATAAAATAAACACTTTTCGTGTTAAATTAACTTGTCTTCTGTTTCAGCTGTTGTGTACAATTATTCGACCCCCTACATAACAGTTCAGTGCATAAATAATTCCATCCACAAGACACATTACTTCAATTGGTTGAATAAATTTTGGCAACTTGTTCTTCAAACATCTTCTCTGTAAATTTGATATGATGGAGCCATGTACATGAATGGATAAAGCAGGTGTTTATTTCGACAACAAACATGACAAAGATACTGTTTTTTTTTTTATCTCCATAATCCATCAGTGAATATATATGTAGGTTGTTACATTTTACACAATTGTGTTCTTGTGCATCTTCGATAGTACTCCATTTTGTTTATAGCAATTTTGTAGAATTTTTTCTATTTCTTTTTCCAGAAAAACACACAATTCATTTCACATTAATTAATCCAATTATCACATTATGTAAAAAAGTATTAACAATAAAGTTTCCTCTTCAGTATAGACCTGCAGGATCTGTTGATGATCATAAAAACCAAGATACAGATGGATGCAGTCCTAACCTGTACAGCAAGTTAACTTGATAACCAGTCATTTGGACTGGTCAAAGTTAACCTATGACCAAATTTAGGACTGCTCTGACCAGTCCTAGGACCAAAATCTAGTTAACTTGAAAAGCGGACTTGGTCCTAGGACTGTTTTTATGTCTGCCAAAAAGTTAACTTCGAAACAGGTCCGCTATTGATATAAGTTAACTTCGAACCAGTCCTGCCGTAAAGTTAACATAAGTTAACTTCGAAACCAGTCCTGCCATAAAGTTAACATAAGTTAACTTCGAGACCAGTCCTGCCACAAAGTTAACTTTTACTTTGACAAATCCGATCGAAACCAGACCTGTTCCCAAGTTAACTTTTGACTGGTCTGCTCAACACTAAGTTAACTTGTAACCAGGACCGCTCTACATCGATTTTTTAAAAATATTTTTTAATATCTTTGTTTCGTAGTATAAACATCAGTAGTTTTGATACCTCATACTGACTTGTACAACAAAATTATTTGACCGTGTTGACCAAAACTGACCGTGTGTGCACTTTTTTTATAAATCTATATACCCGCATAGTAAATCAGCCATATTTTTTCAGATTTTTGTTCGCATAAATTTAGGGTACCAGCATGTCCTCCTTTTATTCAAAATTTTGATACGTAACAAAATTTCAGTAGTTTTGATACCTCATACTGACTTGTACAACAAAATTATTTGACTGCATCAACTAAAACTGACCATATGTGCACTTTAATTTGTAAATCTATATACCAGCATAGTAAATCAGCCATATTTGTTATGTCAGGATTCAATGTATATTACAATGGACAGCAATATTGCTATACAATAACAACAATTTTTTGTTTGCATAAATTTAGGGTGCCTGACCTATAAATACACAAAATTAAAAAAAAAAATTATCAATGGAGAAAAAAACAGCAATATAAATAAGCTTATTTTATCATGTTTTAATGAATATTTTGAGAAACTTTCATTTGATATTCTTACTTATAGGTTCTCTTATTTCAGTGCTTTGTGTCCAAGATTTAATATTTGTTGTTTCGTGCCTTGCGGTGATATTTAAAGTGGAGCCACTTGCAATAGTTGTTATAGAATGTTCATATGTTGTGTTATTTGAACCACTGTCCTATATTATGGTAAGTTTGAGTGCTCACAGACATGATTTTTTTTTATTAATTGTTATTGACTTTGAACATGTTGAACTAAATTGGATTGTTTAAATCTTTTCATGTTGGGATCTTTATTGGCTGACCTATAAAGAAAGTGTATTCTCGTTATTGAAGGCCGGCCCATCATTGGCCTTTAATTTCTTGCCTCCACTTCATTGAATTCTGGTGGATAAGTCACTCATTTACCATACCGCATCTTCTTATTTTTATATGAGTAATCATTCAAAGGCAATTACTTTTATTACTGTAATTCAGAAATTATCGAGAGTTTTTTTAGTAATGTGACTGGGTGAGTATCACAAAAATAAGAACTCACATTTTGATAACAGATACATATATATATCATGTATATATAGAGATCTTTATGCATATTTTTTTTGTAATCACAATAAGTTGTCCACTCGTGAAAAATCACAATAATAAATGCAAGCAATAATTTCTTAATTTACAGTATATAGAAGTGGTCTTACCATTTAGGCCTTGTTGTATTCTGTTTATCTTGTTTTGTCTCTCATTTCTATTGTAACTGTTTATATTTTTCATTGTTTTTCTATATTTCTTGTCCTAAACATAAAAAGGGTAAAAACTATTATCAAACATCAGTATGTGTTTTTTCTTTATATACAATAATATTTAAAATCAGAATGGAATATTTGTGCTATTTCATTTCACAGACTTTTTGGCAGTCATCACTTTCAAATACTTTCACCATGGTCAATAGTTTAAAAAACAAACATTCTCCAATACTTTTTCTTCGTGTTCGTAATAATTTTTCATTGGACAACAAAGACATGATTAAACTATTCTTCTATGATTTGTTCGCTTGACTACGCTAGAAGCAATTAAACAAGAGGCTCTCAAGAGCAGCATGAAGTGCTTACCTGAAATTTTTTGCATCAATCTTCCATTTGTGATAATTTTACCCCTATGTTCCATTTTAGCCATGTAACTATAAAGTGACTATGTTTCTTGAGGTAAAAGGGAAAAAAATACAAACTTTATACTAGTTATTCTGAAACTCATTCAGTCCAAGTTTGGCTGTAATAGATTCCGCAATGTCAAATGAGAAGATTCTTTAGAGTATTAAGAGTTTAAATTAAACTAGATGAACAAATTGTGAAAAATTGTCTTTTAAAGGCAATAACTCCTTATGGGGTCAATTGTCAATTTTGGTTGTACATGTATTAATATCATATTTGTAGACTTTACTTTGCTATTTATATTTGCTGTTTACCATGTTTACAGTACATCTTTATCATGTTTATCAGAAATAAGATTCAAGATAATAACCAATAAAAATACTACGCATGGCTCAGCTTGATACGACCGTACAGATTGAACCCTGAACAGTTTGGGCAAGTAGGGTTCAACATTCAAGCTTGATACAGCTCTGAATTTTAAATTTGGTTCGTGATTCAATGGTTGACACAGCATAGGTTTCTGACACAGAATGAATGTGGCCCAAGTACTTAAAAAATTTTAATTGACTATTAACCTCTAATATGGTCCAATATTCAAAATCTTAATACATGGTTAGATGCAGCATGTCAAAATGATCAAAGAACCCCAATAATTCATTTTTTGATGAAATCAAATAAAGTTCAATTTTGGATCCTATAGACCTCAATGTTGACCAATTTGATAACGGGCCAAAATATCAAAAATCTAAATGAATAGTTAGATTCAGCATATCAAAGAACCCCATATATTAAATTTTTGTTGAAATCAAACAAACTAAAATTTTGGACCCCGATTTGGACCAACTTGAAAACTGGGCACATCTTAAAAAATCTAAGTAAATATTCAGATTCAGCATATTAAAGAACACCGTACGGTGACCTATAGTTGTTAATGTCTGTCTCATTTTGGTCTCTTGTGGACAGTTGTCTCGTTGGCAATCATACCACATCTTCTTTTTTTATATTAGTTTAGTAGATATAAAGGACAAAGATAACAAATAGCTAAATAAGAAAAAGAAAATTTATTTTCTACAGTCATTTTTTTTTGGTCTGATAATCTAGAAGATAGCTTGATTTGCTCTAATTCTCCTGAATCCTAGCAGGTACTTTATTTCAACTTTTTTAATTCAAACAAACCATGTCTTAGATAGAGTTGGAATTATAATACATTAATCATAAAATTTTCATAATACTTTGTGGAATTATCTATTGATATAATTAAGCTCTTTTTTAATTTCTAAAGATTTAAAATTTTGCAATTTAAAGTTAGGGATTTTATTCATAAAAGGGGAAATCCTTGGTATAACATAATCATGATAATTTTCCTTTCAATTTAAAAAAAAATCTGATTTATGTCATCATGGTCATTGTACTATTGGGATTTGGATAGTCTCAAGAATGCTTTCACAAATTTTATGAAACTTTGGTGAATTGTTTTTATATCTTGACATAAACTCTCTTTTCATTTTCATGAACCATAGGGGAGGGGGCATTAAGTTTAACACTTGATCATCTGTCCGTCTGTCCCAAAGTTGTTTTTTGTTCTCTTACAGTACTTTAGTTTGCCTCAACTAAATTTAATTAAACTTTTACAAACGCTTGTTATCACAATACTCAGATCAAGTTTGAATTTTGGTGATGTCAATATTACTGTACTAGAGTTATGCTCCTTTTCAAATGGGAAAAAAATGCTGAATTTGATTTCCCATTCTCTAAACTTTAGTTTGTCTCAACCAAATTTTATGAAACCTATACGCAATGCTCATCACCACAAAATACAGATTAAGTTTGAATTTTGGTAGTGTCTCTTTTACTATTCTAGAGTTATGTTCTTTAAAAATGGAAAAATGATAACGTTTACCTCAACCAAATTTTATTAAACTTTAAAACAATACTTTGTACCACAAAATCAGATCAATTTCAAATTTTGGTAGTAAAACTTTTACCGTTCTTCAGCTATGTTCCTTTAAAACTTTGAATAATATGCAAGCTGGAGTATCATCCCCTATTTATCATGTATATTTTTGTATAACACAATATATAAGATGCAGAGTTAAGGAACTTCAGTTGTTGGAAAGTTATTTTAAATCTGTCCATTTTCAAACTTTGGAAGGTTTTAGAAATGTATTTGTTAAAAAAACACAGCCTTAAACGTATAGTCAGTCACTTGGGATATCTCTAAATGGAGCCAAATAATCTTCATGTTTTATGTCAATGAATACCACTGTGTGTGCATGTCCTTTTTGTTTTGAGTGGGTGGGGGGGGGGGGGGGGGTCTTATTTGGGCAGTGCTCATAGTTTTTCTAGTTGATCATTAAAATTCATTTAAAGCATAAAGACCAGCTAAAAGGGCAACAAGCTTATCAAGCACTCACGTTACAAATTTTTATTAAAAACACATTAATATGCATCATGTACATGATGTACATTAAACAGCCAAAAAAATATTGATGCAAGATGTCATTCAATAATAACTTTTACTCTTTTATGTATAGGACAAGAACTATAGAAGATACAGAGAAAATTATAAACAGCAGAAATGATAGGCAATTTAAAATTTGCAGAAGCCAACTAAATCTAAATGGTAAGGCCACTTTTATTTAAAAAAAAACAGTTATTGAACTTGAAAGATGATTATCATGATTACTATAAAAATTAAAAGATGTGGTATATTAAATATGAAAACTATTGATCATGGCTTTGAGAAAGCAATTGAAGGCCTGTGACGACCTTCAATAATGAAAAAATCCATACCCTACAGTCAAAGTAAGCAGCTATAAAAGACCCTCAGATGAAAAATTGAAACAATCCAAACTGTAAAACTAATTGCCTAGTTTATAACAAAACAAATTACAAAAAATAAATATGACCGGTATGAAACAACAACAACAACCACTTAATTTTAGTGTCAGACTAAACTGACAAAAACTACAGGCTCTGAACTTTGGACAGGCACAATAGAAATATTGCAAGGTTATATAAATATAAGATGTGGCATGATTGCCAATAAGACAACTCTCCACCAGACAACCAATGGTGTAAATTTCCTGCAAACACAGACTGGACTACTGTAAACCAACTAATTTTTCGCAAACACTTTATTTTGCGTTTTATACTTTCTAGTCTACATCGCAGCTATTTATTTTTCGAGATTTTCAAGTTTACTTAATGTATTTTAATAAGGAAAGATACATATGAAAAACATTCCGAGCATTTATATGCGCGTTATATTTCTAAATGCGGAAATAAATTGCTTGTGAAAATAAATCGCTCACGAAAATAAGTTGGTTTACAGTGAGCAAGAAATTTATACATTTCCTGTAATTGAAAAGACACAAAGATAAGTACTCACAGTAACTGACAGCTTAAGTTAAAAATCCATAAAAACTAATGCATGTAATAAACAACAGGTTTATGAGCACCCATTCCTACCCTAACTTTAGACAGTGGTTTAACAGCTCAACATATATATATATTTAAAGAACAAACTGCCTCAACTTGAAAGATTGATAAATGTACAAAATCAACTAATATAAGAACAAGTAAGAAAGGAAATATATTTAAAATGTTAATAAACATGACAAAATTAACTTTTATTGCTGTTTCTCTCTCCATTTATAACATTTTATTTGTTTGTTTTGTGTATTTATAGGTGATCAGGCATCTCGGTTTTCATGATCAATAGGTCATTACTGAAGAGGAAACTTAAAGTTGAAATTTATCTACAGAGTGCGCAATTGGATTAATTTGAACTAAAATGTGTGCTTTCCTGCAAAAAAGAAATAGACAATTTCATCATAATCACATGATAATGGCCATAAACAAAATGGAGTTCTATCATAGATACACAAAAACATTATTGTATAAAAGCAACAACATATTATATATAACAATCTGGAAACTACTGAACAATAAATGTTTCTTCGGTGATGCTCGAAGCAAAAATATTTGAAATCCACAGCTTATCCAAACACGAAGAGCTATCATTCAAAACATATTGCAAAAGCCTGGCAAGGAAAAACCTTCCAGTTCAATTGAAAGACATGATATCAACCGGACTCTATACCTATTGTGTTTTGGAATTCCTTGTTCCAATTTGATAATCGAACAGTGACAATAAAGGTTAGGAGATGCATTACAGTATTAGTATACAGATCGTCATGTTAGTAACTAAATGAAATGCTTGGAACTAATGGTTTTGGTTCGAGGCGTGTTTTTGGTTTTTATGATGATTATTTTTATCGTTATTTCACATATTTTCTTTGTAGACGTGAAAATACAATAAATATATATATATGTATACAAGAATTGTGTAATATAAAAAAAAATTGTTACTGTTTACATGTTGCTACAAATTTTATTCACTGTAATGCTATGAATTGTATACAAATCTGAAGATATACTTACAACTAGTTGCGGTTGCCTTATATCCAATATGACAAACACATCGGTTGGTGGAATTACAAAATGCGTTAGCTACACAAGAGACATCCTTTGGAGTACTTCTACCACATGTCATGTTTGGATGCATACCTAGAATATATGCGGAATAAAATACATATAGATCGTGATTATTTATCGATTCAACAATCCTAATGCGCCTCAAATACAGGTACTCTGATATAGTATGTTGACATAAATTCTCTGGAAAAGGACACTTGATTGTATGTATGTAAATTAACCAAAGCGTAACCAGTCGTGTTGTTTAGAAGAACAGAGGAACATTCAATAAAGGTGTATACACTTCCAGGCGTTTCCAAAGTAAGCATCTTGTGTTTAGGGGCATCTGAAACCCGACTCCGGTGCGTTATTAGATTAAACGCAGAAAAAAAGCATTACTAGCCCTTTTCCTTGCGATCAGATAAAATCATTAAAGTGTAAATGAGCCTGACGCATCAAAGACATATGCAGGTCATTATCATTCAATATGGAAGGCTAATAAGGCGAGGGAACAAAAAGCTTCGTTAAACCTTTACATACATGTGTTGTAACCCAACACTTTAACCTTTTTTAAATAAAAGGTCTTTTCAACCAGCTAAAACAGAAGAAGTTATAATTGAACTTACGCAGACAGTTGACATATTGTGTTATTGTATTTGTAATGAGAAATCTTACATGAACACTTAGTGTTGCATACAGCGTTAACATCACTGCACTCCAAACTTGCTTTACAAGTATTATCCAACGCCTTTTCTAAAATTATGAAGTATTATGAAATTATTAAAACCATATGTATACAAAACCAACATGAAGGCAAACACACAACTCAAACGTTAAAATCTTATTGTACAATTGTTTAATTTTACACTAACTGTTTGCATTTAATTGTATACATTTGTGCAGCTAACATTGTTTTATCACGATGCAAATGATTATGTATATGTAAATATTATGGTAGTAGTTTCTTCAGTTACAGTTTGTATAATCTTCTTAATTTTTAATGTCATTTAGTAAGATAATGTATACATATAGGTTAAGCATTAAACTGCATTTTAGTTGCAAGCCGAGAATAATATGACAAAACTGCTATGCAACAAGAAACAACAAATGCATCATCATTTGTACTGAGCAGAGTTGCTATATTGAAGACTGTACGGTGACCTATAGTTGTTAAATTCTGTGTCATTTGGTCTCTTGTCGAAAGTTGTCTCATTTGCAATTATATCACATCTTTTCATATTGCCAGTAATACAAATGATGATAGCTTTGTGTTATCGAGAAACTTGTTGTCAGATTCTTATCAAGTTGACCAAACTATTTAAAAAGTGTATACTTACTAGCTTGGCATGTATTATTTTGCTGGTAGAATTTCGCTGCGCACTTACATATTTCGTTTTTGCATTCTGAATTGTTTACTTTTATTAAACAGCTGTTGTTAAAAGTACATGGTTTCCCTAAAGGTATGCCTGTTTAAAAACACAAGCATTAAATATGTGTCGTCTTATTTGACTTAATAACATTCAAAATTGCATTACAAGATAAAAAATAAAATCTGTGCGTATACCGATGAAAGTACAATTCACATTTCACAAAGCATCTTTCATGAAAGAATTTCTTTACAGTTTATAAAGCTAATACTTATAATATAAGCTTTAAATTTGTATATCAGATGTGTTTTTTGTTTGTTACTGTGTTGAACTCATGTCCAATACTGGTCCCGCAAGGAAAAGGAACATTGCTAGTTCAGTGGCGGATCTAGGGGGAGGGTTCCGGTGGTTGGAACCCCCCCCCTTTATTTTGGACGATCAATGCATTAGAATGGGGACATATAGTTGGAACCCCCCCTTTTTTGTCCTGGGTTGGGACCACCTCCACCTCCATTTTAAAATGGCTGGATCCGCCCCTGCTGGTTTGACAGAACAGTGTTTGTTCTTCTTGATGAAAATATTTGATTGATAAATTTTCGAATGTGTAGTATCTTCAAGCTGTCCGTCAAAATGTCTTGCATTCTTTTGTGTAAGAGTAAAGAAGATCTGTCAAACTATCCACTCAGTACTAAAGCATTTCTTGCGGGTAGGTGAATTAAAATTTCTGATTTCGAAGAATTATTTTGAATTATAACTTACTCTCAAAATGCAAATTTGATAAATATTGTTACACAGTCAAAATTCCAACACACTACATTTGGATGCAACACTTTTTGGGTTTTCAAATTTCAACTTACTATGAAAACTTCTCATTATCTTTGAATGAAATCATACGAGGTGACACAGTTAAGGACAATGTTATAGTACAATCATATATAGAATTCGACTAAAATTAGGCAAAATCAATGATCAGTATAAAAAAAATTTAACATTGGATCTACAGATTGTTTAAATTCTAAATCATGAAAACAATATGCTATTAGCTTGTAATGCTAACAGTGAACTTAGTATCCAATGAAAGAAGTATACAACTTTTTAAATATGTTTTTTGATCAAAAGAAAACTGTCGAGAGTTGAAAGTGTTGTTGAAGAAGAATATATTTTAAATGCTTTAATGCGTCGATTTAAAACTTTTATTTCTGTAACCTATAAAATAAGGAGATGTGGTAGTTTACCCAATGACAAAGATTACAAGAGACTTAAGGAGCATGTCAGATCTATATTATAGGTTTTACCAAAATTCATAGATACTAGTATCGACTGCTTATGAAGCCATAACTCCTTTATCTATTGTAACAAACTCAATAATAAATTGTTGCATTTTTATATCCCTGTTACTGTGTACATACCTTTTAAGTACAAGCTGCATAAAGAGATCGTGGATTTTCCGGCTATCTCGAGCTCATCCTACAGTGTTTGAGATACAGCTTGAATATTTTGCAGGATGTTCAATAAAATTGAGATTGGAAATGGGGAATGTGTCAAAGAGACAACAACCCGCCCAAATAAAAAACAACAGCAGAGGGTCACCAACAGGTCTTCAATGTAGCGAGAAATTCCCGCACCCGGAGGCGTCCTTCAGCTGGCCCCTAAACAAATATATACTAGTCCAGTGATAATGAACGCCATACTAATTTCCAAATTGTACACAAGAAACTAAAATTAAAATAATACAAGACTAACAAAGGCCTGAGGCTCCTGACTTGGGACAGGCGCAAAAATGCGGCAGGGTTAAACATATTTGTGAGATCTCAACCCTCCCCCTATACCTCTAACCAATGTAGTAAAGTAAACGCATAACAATACGCACATTAAAATTCAGTTCAAGAGAAATCCGAGTCTGATGTCAGAAGATGTAACCAAAGAAAATAAAAAAATGACAATTATACATAAATAACAACAGACTATTAGCAGTTAACTGACATGCCAGCTCCAGACTTCAACTAAACTGACTGAAAGATTATGATTTCATCATATGAACATCAGGCACAATCCTTCCCGTTAGGGGTTTAGTATCATACCATCTTAACATATATGAGAAGAACATAACCCGTGTCATGCCAACAACTGTTTTTAGATTTGAGGTGTGCATGGCCTGGTGGTTGGACTTTGACATTTTTTGTTTGTTAGGCGGGGCATCATTTGTGTCTCACAGACAGCATAACAATTTCAAGTTGTATGCCAACATCACTGTTTGTCAAATCTAAAACATGTGTAACTATACTCATGCATATGGCAGAGCAGAAAAAAGGTACATTGTCCTTATCTATAGTTTTTCACTGCATGGTATTTCTGTTTTCTTAAATAAGTTTTTATTGGCTTATTGAAAGACAATTATATTAACTTCGATCTTGATCCCTGATACTATTGATACCCTGGTAACCTGCTTTGTTCTTTTTTTTCTGAATTTGAGGCACCAAATACAGCCGAGTCAACGTGTCATATGTATCTTAATACTTGTAGAACATTAATAAACAAATATGGTTTGTTCTGGGATAATATACATTTTCAATTATTATTTTTAAATTTTGCATTAAATTGGTTGCCATAGTAACAGAAAAGCATGATTTTACTCATTTTTACAATTATATATTCATTTTGTATTCACAACATATTGGAAATAATATCATATGAAAGATTAAAATACTAAAAAAAAAAAGGGGAAAAAAAAATATTCATTTCATTAATTTTTCTGTTAAAATGGCGATTTTTATACAATTTTTAGTGATAAAACCACAAAAAAAATTGTTTAATAATATTTTGGAAAGACTCTAAATTTTTCACTTTAAATAAAAGAAATACTTGAAAGGATGCCGGTTTTATATACTTTGATGCAAAAGAAATCATGTAATAAAGGGTTGTATGCCAAATATTGTCAATTTCGCATGTCTAAAAGTGCATATTTTTGGCAAAAAAACGGAAAAGTTCAACTTCAGAATTTCGGTTATCTATCTAACCAGTTGCAAAAACAGTAAACATTTCCTATATTTGTCCTATGATTGAAGAATAGCATATTTGTAAAAATGTCCTAAAATTGGATATCTGTAAAATTGCCCAAATTATCCCAAAATACCTTAGTTTACTTTTATCATCTTAAAATAAATGTGTATTTTTTTATTTTTTGTCCGAATTGAACAATCTAAAATGATTTTTTTTTATGGAAAAGTAGTCTCTCTAACTTAATGCTGATAATCTTTTGTTTTAACTGTATATGATTATTTCCTTACCATCACTAAAAATGAAATGGCCAGTACTGTTGATCAACCTGATAAATTATATCTTGGAGTTCAGCAGTTTGCTGGGAATCACACATCGAAGCACAACCATTCAATACTAAAGACAATTTACATGAGTTTATCTCTCAAGTTAAAAATTAAAACAAGAAGACGCACTGCAAAACTCGACCAAGACAGACATTGACTTAAGAAATAAGAACAGGTTTAAATTGCTGATATAGACCCAAAGGCTGACTGAGGAAACAAAATATGGTCACTTGGTCTTCTTCCAACCAGCAGTAAAACTCTACCTGGTGTCCGTTTGGCTGTGCGGGATGTGTCATGTTTGCAGTTACGTCCGGTCAGAATGGGGACGTTAAATCCACTGAGAGTGTCACGCTCTTTACACGTTCAGAACCCTTGCAACAACTCTTCAAGGGGTCCGTAGGTTGTCTGTTGCAAGACCAACTTTCTGCCCCTATCCAACCCTCATTGTCTAGTGGCAGTCCAAATTACCCGACCATCATCCCGAATGGCGTCTATTATTACAAGAACTACATGTACCTATTGTATTTATTGTTAACTTGTACTCGTCCTGAACATGCATGAAATATTTGTCATTGGACGTTTAACAACCAACAATCAATCAATCAATCAAGTTGCAGATATACTGATATGGAAAAAGGTAAAAAAGGAGACAATGGTGAATTTCTGCAAACATATGCATTAATAAAATGTTTATATCATTGATTAGAGACGATTTAGATACACAATAGGGGTCTGACGGTTAGTGTGTTGTACGAATTCAGAAAAAAAAATATCGATCATATCACAGATTGCTTGATCTACTATTAGTATTGACATGATTGATGTAAAATCGTTTCATTCTTTTTTTTACATATTCCGCTTAAGCTCATGGTATTAGTTAAGCTTCGTGTACAATGTATCTACTATTTGATCAAATAGAAAGTGTATGCATGAACATTTTGATTTCAAATATATAGAGATTAATATGTACATGGCCTTTTCCATATCAGCCTGGGTATCATCCCGAGACCCCCATATCAGCCCGAGACGGAGTCGAGGGTGCTGATATTGTTCGAGGGATGATACCCAGGCTGATATGGAAAAGACCATGTATTAATCGCTTTATCATATACTTCCGACAATAGTTTTGTGTAAGGCAGATAAACAAATGCAATAAATAAAACAGTCAAAAACTTTATAAAGAAGTTAAATTATGAATCAAATATACTGTACTGGTCCAACAACAGCATCACTATCTCCATATATATGTATGGTAACATTTCCTATAGAGGCATTTTGAAACATTGAAAATATGGAAAAGTTTTATGATCATTATTACTCCATGTTTGTTGTACTATAAAATGATTCATAATTGTGAATGGCATTTGTTAGCAAGCACTAAACTATTGTTAAAAAATTTTGACGTCGTCATAAAAAATATCTGACGTCACAATGGAAAAGTAAACAATCGATACCGGAAACACCGGAAGTTACTTGCACGAGAGGCACTATTATGGGTTTTGTGCACGAGATGCACCTGATATGGGTTATCAGCCCGGGTGGGAAATTATGGCTTGTGTACTTCCACTCATTACACATATGCAAAAGCTATCATATCAATGCTACGTATATGATAAATATATATATAATGCAGAATGTATAGTTATTGACAGACTTCCGGCTATAGATGTATGAGTTGCCCACTGTGGTATAAATTCAATGTTATTGTTTTATTACGTTATTACATATCACAACTTGTCACTGACTTGAGTGACGATATTCTTACTGCATCGATATAATGCTTTCGACATAAATATAGTGTGTTAAATAAAGATAAAACTGTATGAAATGATATAATGCACTACAAATTAATACATGTTTCAAGTTCTGGATAACAGCTGGTCAATTTCTTATCCTGAGTGAAATTTTTCACATTAACCAAGTTCTCCGGAAAAGTTTCAATTGACAACATGATATATATTTTAAGTACTAATGCATTGCTCATTCTACAAAAGTCTATTGCGGAATTATTTAATTTTATTTACTAGGTAAAATTCGATGAAGACTAAAATAGTTATTGCTCGGAAGAAAGCTATTGCCAATATACTTCCCATGTTAAAATGAGCATAACGCATGGCATGAAAGAATTATTTCTAAAATGATATCAAGTAAACTCAATTAAGGTGGTATGGGTGTCTTCCTCCATCTTGGATTGTAAAAAACAGAAAACCAAAGGTCAATATTTTCTATCAAGCTAGCAAAATTTGATGCAGGAATGCAGATATTTAATGTGAATTTTCATTTAAAAGAACCAATTTATAAGAATATAACTTATAAATAAAATATTGATATTTTTGCAAATGATGATTATTTCTGATTGTTTAAAAAAAATGTCATTTTAAGGGGAGGTAACTCTAAAACAGTGCATTTTCTGAAGGATTCTACATGGAATTTTCCTATTTTGTATTTTAGCAGGAAAAAACATACGGTGACCCTATCTTTACTTTTGATATTCTCAAAGCATTGTCTGAAAGCTATCTTTTCCTTAAGTATTTAACAATTCTATCATTTTGTTTAGTTTCTAATCACAAAATAGTGTTTTTTCCTGTTTAATCCATACAAAATGTGTCATTTTGTCACGCCCTGTAGCTTGAGAAAATGCGCGGTGACCTATCATTTTTATTACATTTTTCAACATATATCAATAGATACTTCTTTTTGGCAAAGTATGAACAAATTCTATCATTTTTAGTTTAGACTCCCATACCACCTTAAACAGAAAATAACACGAATATAATTTCACACCTTGAAATGTACTGAGTGAGTTTAATTAATGTCTGTTTCACGTACAATGTATGAATCGCACGGCTTTTTCAACCAACACGGGGGTTTCAGTCATTCAGCGTAATAAGGCAAGCGCTCAGATTTAAATTGTTGTGTAGACATTTTTTTTATAATGGCACAATATTAGTCAGATATTCCGGACCAGGAGGTACCTGGTTAGACATATAACTCAAAAGAGACGAGAGATACCAAAGGAACATTCAAAATCATAACTAAATAAATGACATGAGAAAAAAGCAGAAAAAAGCAAACACCCTAACACAAAAGACAGCATACAACATTTCATGACTGAAATACTCGAGTCCATCCAAATATAGTTTTTATCTCAGGTGTTCCGGAAGGGTTAACATATTTTGCTTTACATTTGGCAACCGTCAAGTTGCTCATATACGTACATGTACATATCCGCTGAAAATTCCGTTCACTATGTCACATTCAGGAAAAAAGAAGGGATTGTGTTAACGACAATCGAACATATACATCGCTATCTTTTAAACAGATATTTAACGACAGTTAAATAACATGTGATGGCATTAGTAAAATGTACAAAGGGAACTCTTGATATAAGATCTTCCATGTTAGCATCAAACCTTTGTTAGGGCGATCATGATAAGAATTGCAAGCCCTGGAATAACGCATCAACTAGGAGATATATTATACTCTATAAGAGGAGCTAGAATTTAACTACATAGGAATGGAGTGAAAATGTAATCTTCTCTTTTGTCGTAAAGTTTGTCAATTTCTTGATATACGTTAAGATATTAGTCAGACTTATATATATCTGCTGTATCATTTGCCTCTAGTTCAATTAGAAAGACGTGTTCATCAAAGTCATCAAACTTTGACTTATTGAGTGAGAGGTCATCATTTCTTATTTAGTTTAAACATATTTTATTTGCAAAGGTAGCAAAAAGGATTGCACATAGTTATAACAACATTAGTGACGTTAAAATTCTCTCCCTATATAAATATAAACACAAAGTACATTAGATAATGACGAAAAAACATAGTAGGAATGCATGTAATACATACTACAAACGAAACTAATCATTTCTATAGCGGAAAGGAAAGTAAAAGGATAATGCTAACTTCAATTATTTCTTCCTTCGTAGCTATTGTATGAAGTAAGCCTCATATGCATGAATAAACAGGTCTACAAGAAGAGGAGGACAATCAGTTCTCATAGGAATGCGAATTGTTAGTTGAAAAACAAGTTTTTGTTTTTAAACATGTATTTCACGGGCCGGTACTCCTATTGCTTTCAAATTAAAAAAATTGAAAATGAATTTAAGAAATACGATCGAAATTAGGTTCAATTAACACTGAACACCGAATATTTAAAAAGCCTAGCAAAATTCATTTGTGGCAATGGATGCTTCCACGAAAAACGACAAAATAAACTACCAGTATCTACGATAATTGATAGCAGCAACGATGTGTGTGTTCAACAATAACATTGTATTGTAGCATTTTATATCTCATAATCTATAGTAACTTCTACTATTTAAACTACTTTTAACCTTAATTTACCTGATTTCAAAACTCAGCAGTTAATAAGGGTGAGCGACACATGCTCGTGAGAGCCTCTAGTAAAATCTTGTCATCAATATTTAATTATGAAAACAGCCTTAACCAAAAAAAACCTTTTGCTATAAAATGTATTTTACAAAGATGCAAAAGTGTGTAAAATATTTTTTGGGAAAATGCCTCTGAGTCAATCCTTTTTTGTTTTTAACAAAAACTAAATGGTAAATGGCCACTTTAATACATATGGCAAATTACACACGATTATGACGACAGTGATATCAATAACAACCTTGTTGTACTAAACTGATCATTCATCAATAAAACTATGATAATTCAAAAAGGCTTGAATGCATTTTCTTTATTTGTCATATTAAGGACCAAGATAATAGTTGCTACCTTAAACCTCCTCCTGTGAGTTTATGTTTTAATATGATATATGACAGGTTCTATGGTTCCGTCTTTATTTTCCAACTACTGTTAGATCATTTATATGTTTTTGAGTTTAATATGACGTCCATTTTCATTGAATTAGTTCACATTTCATTAAAGGCCAGCTGAATCCAAAAGCCGGGGGCGGGATTTTCTGGCTGTGCTGAAGACCCATTGGTGTCTATAGAGGGACAGAAGATTTTCGTCAGACGGAATTCCTAATTTCAACCTTTGTTACATTTGTAGACATAAAGTTCTTGCGTTTTGTTGGCATAATATTGAATATTAATTCTGTTTGTGGCAAAATTATTTCTTTTAAAATCTGATTGGGTAGCAATATTCATTTTTAAAGATCTTAGGGAATTACTAAAATGAGAAGATGATGTAAGTAAAGGTTTATCGCAATTTGAGACTGAGTTTGTGACATCTTGTTTGAAGTTACTGCTCTTACAGGATCTATTTATTGGGAAACTTTGTATTTTACACAGAGAGCTGAAGTACAAATGTATGATACTATCAACAGAAATACTCGATATTGTTCGTTGAGAAGACATAAGTTCATCTCGTAACAGACGTTTTCCCAGTACCTTCAACACAGGTTTATCTATACATGTGTATAGTTGGATATGCAATCTTTGGATCAGTAATTACTGTTATACACTAATATTCATTCGACAAAGTGATCCTTACCCTTATCAACAGATGACGAAAAAACAGGTGATATTGTCTCCACTAGGTGATGTTATGTGTATTTATAAAGTTTTACGCTATGACATAAAATTCAATAATTTTCAAATATTAAACAACTCTTGACACAATTTCAACTTCCGGCCTGCGATATAATCATAATTTCACACTAATTTTAACACAGGATAACGTTAAATAAATGAAAATGATTTTGCAGGTGCAGAGATATTGCAATATGTGTCTTTTAAAAAAAACATAAAAAAAAATATGCGGTAAAAATGTGAAAATGACATGATTACAACATTATCGTGCCAGGAGGACTGTCCTGTTATACAAAGTATGGTTTCAAATTATTAAGTATGAAAAAAATTGTGTTATTCTCAAGTACTGTTCTATATTATAATTGACCTTATATTTGCACTGACATTTCCCCAAGTTGACACAATATAAATGGTGTGTCCATATGCATTTATTCATAAAAACATATAAAATTGAGAATGGAAATGTGGAATTTACCAAAGAGACAACAAACGAACCAACGAGCAGAAAACAGTCGAAAGCAAGTCGAAAGTTTGATATGGGGACGAAGTCCCCTATTACAGTAGAAAATTCAATAAAAAAAAAAAAAAAAAATCGGGAAAATTTCCCGAATTTTTCATTGTACTAATGAACTCAAAATCGTTCAATTTTTTTTGTCGTGTTTTTTTAATTTCCGGATCTGCGCAGAACACATAACTCTACTTCCTTCTTCCGGTCTTGTTGTCGTGAGACTTTGATTAGTCTAGTAAAATATAGGAACTCAAGGAACACAATACCAGTATTTCATTTTTAATCATTCTTTGTCTTTGGTATGAATCAACGTTAGGCCTACCTGATGCATTGCGTTTCTTTGTTTACATTGAACATAACGTCATAACTTCAATAACGTCACAAGTAAAATCCCTAACAACAGAACCAAAATCGGAAACGTTACGGTATTTCCGTATCTTTTTTTTAACAAATATTCAAAATACAAAAAAAATAATTTAAACAAACTTCGTCCCCATTCACAGGTAATGCCTGCCTCATATTAGTGTCTCCTTACACATTGTGATGTCACTGATCGATTCGCCATAAATACATTATACAACGTCGCTGATAATGCTTGCTCTCCTCTCTCAAACCCATGTTACATGACTTACGGAGCGACTAAGCAGGGTGATATTGGCTCAGGGAAGGACAATAAAAAGAGTTATCAACTATCTTTATCGAACGTATAAATCCATTCCTTTTTTGTGTGTTTGGTATATGTAATTGGCTTTTTGACCGTTTGCCAGTTCAGACATTAATTTACCAAAAGTGTATTTTTCTTGAGTCTCAGGCTGCTCTACGACTTTAAAATAAATAATTCACTCGATTGGTAATTTTTCAAACTTGATATTTTTTATATTTTTCGAAAAGACTGAAAAGTTTGAAATACCAGTATGGGCCCGAGAATTATATATCTTAGTTCGAACCGATCAGTTTTGACTATTTTTGCTAAGTGACTCATGCTTTGTTGGGAAAAAGAAACACATACTAGTTGCTTTTGTTGTATCCCGCCATGAAATATTTTCATAAATGGAGTAGAAACTCCTTATCTATCTGAAGACGTAGTTTGCTTACGATTATAGAGCTTCGTCTTAATCTTTTTTTAGTTTGTAAGGTTTGCAATGCTTTTTATCCTTTTTATGTTTAAGAGACCATTGTTTTTTTTTTTTGCCACACCTTCGATAGCAGATGTGCATTTTGTTTTCTGCTATGTGGGTTCGCTCGTCGGTTCGTCCGTCTGTTTGCCCGTTTGTCCCGCTTCAGGTTAAAGTTTTTGGTCAAGGTAGGCTTTGATGAAGTTTAAGTCCAATCAACTTAAAAATTTAATACACATGTTTCCTATGATATGATCTTTCTAATTGTAATGGCAAATTAGAGTTTTGACTGAAGTTCACGGTCCATTGAACATATAAGATGATAGTACGATGGGCATCCGTGTACTATGGACACATTCGTGTTTTTTACCCAAGTAGGGACATTATGTTTTTCGGGCTATTCGTCCATTCTTCTGTCCGTCCCTCCGTTCATCTGTTCGTTCGTCTATCCGTTCTTCTTTCTGTCCCTCTTGGTGATGAATATGTTGGTTAATGTTGTTTTTGATGAAGTAGAATTTGAATTTGAATTTGAATCTAAGTGCACATGTTCCCTGTGATATGATTTTTCTTATTTTTGTTCCAAATAAGAGTTTTGGCTTTAATTGTACGTTTAATTGAATATAGAAAATGATAGAGTGAGAGTGTACTATAGACACATTCTTGTGTATAATATACTTCACTCTGACTATGTGTTTTGTCGTTTTTATCCCTCTTCCGTTTTGGATGAATGATATTGTGATAATGTTATGCTGTCAAGCTTAGAAAAAGCTATGACATAAAGATTTGATTTGTATTATCAGGATTTTGGTCGTGTTTCTTTTTAATTCTGTCCGTATCATTCAATACTAAAAGCAAGAGATGATATATAATTTCCTTTGTGAAGCATAAGTGTTGATCTTATTTTAAGAATCGATAAGACTAATTAAATCAATTGGAAAACTGTGTTTATTACTTAAAAATAACGTAACCGCATGTACATCAAGTTGCATTGCAATAACAACCTTCATTTACATGCAGAACGTAAATATGTCAAACTTATTATCTCTTTGTTCAACTTTAATTTCATTTCCAACATTTGTGGTACACAGCTATTCTTCAACAAAAAATTCAGAAATACACAACTTTAAACATTATAAGATACCACTAGTCTACGGCTGTTAAATGCATTGCTGAATTTATGTATAATAAAAATTCTCAACTAAGATTAAAACGTAAATGTTCCATCAAAATCGCATACAAAACAGTTAAGTTCAAGTAAGAAAATACATTTCAGATTGAACAATTAAAAGCAGCTCAATTCCACACGTGAGTCAATATAGTATTATTTAACATATCTAAAAAATGACAGAAGGCCTCTGTTTGGCATATAGCAATTTCAAGCTGTTCCCGATTTTATGGACGTTTATACGAATCTTTTGACTGAAATGTATTTCCCTTTGTACCATACTAAAAAAAATTAATACTGCATTTGGCCTGATCACAAACGTTTGTAATATAATCAACCTTTTTTACTCGTTGCAAACTAAAATTTGTTCTAAACTATTATAGATGTGTCTACATCTTGGAATCACACACAAATAGTTTCATTTATAAAAGGCAGCTATTTTAAAACGTCTAAGTACGCCAACATGAAGCACATGATAAGGGTTGAAATCTCCACTACAGCCATGGTAACAGCAGAATTGCCTACAAATAGGGAATTAGTGAAACATAATGAGTGTGTTAAAAAATCAATAATTCTACTATGAAGTATTTCGCGACATTGACTACCCAACAAGATCATGCACGGTAGGTATTAATGAGAGTATGTATGACGAAACAAAAAATGAGAGTCTGAAATACTGTTCCATCAATTGTTCTTTTTCTCAATGCCATAACGTTGTCAGTTTTGAATGCACCTTTAGTATCTTTCGCATTCCTTTTCTATTCGACTAGAATATTTTGATAAATAATTGGTACAACATATATGATGTTTTTGATGGATTGGTGTTTATCTTCTACTTGGAAGTATTACACGCATATAAGGGAGGAAAACATTATAATATGTTATATATTCTATCAACACTTTTTATACTTGACACCGTCATCAGGATAAGTAACCTCTAGTAAGTTCAGTTGCTTGTATCACACCACATGAAAACATGTCCGAATGCCTGGACAAATCATTCTAATATCGAACAGACATGTGTTTGCTCTTTATACTTCATTCCTATGTTTAGATGAAGAGCAGCAATAACAAGTTTTTCAAGTCTCTTGTTCACCTCAGTCGATAATCGAAACTACGCGAAAACGTCTCAACGATACTATCGAGCTTGGAAAAATACCGTTGAAAGCAATTAATTTGCAAAATTCGAATCATTTTTTATGATAAAGTTCAAAAATAAGTAAGATTGTGACGATATTCTTTAGTTGTGATGTAAATTATAATGTTAATGGTTTCTCAAAAAGCGTGTTCAATTGACATTTTTGTTTGTTGAAAGCACTTAGGAAACTTCTTCATAATGAGGTTAACCATTTATCAATTTTAGTTTTCTTATCTTTAAAAGTATATTGACTATAAATATCCACTTACAGCTTGTTGGATTTGTTGTGTACCCTTTACCACAAACACAAATGCTGCTGGTTTTGTTACAATATGCGTTATCTATGCATGAATCATTCTTTGCAGAAATAGTACCACATGGCTTGTTCGGGTAAATGCCTGAAACATTTTATCAAAGAAAATACTATGTACTTTGTCAAGTTGTTAATAAAATACAAACAAATTAGTAACATATTGGGTTTTTTTTCTTTCTAAAACTGGTTTTATATGTTAGTATTGTACGCGTCATTAATGATACTTTGTTACTTCATATCATTTCATTTATCTAATTCAATTTTTTTTAAACTTAATTGCTTAATCTGTATTAATATAGTGCATATTCTTTCATAGAAAATTAGCTTGTCTCTCTGGACACCATGTATATAAGTCAAAAATAAAAATTATCAATGATACTTGTCTTTAAGTAATGTATCTGACAGTATACTGTTTAATCATGTAACCAATGTTTTCATTAAAATGGTTTGGTACATTATTTGAAAAATATATAAAGCACATACGAGGTGAACACGCATTGCTGCTGTCCTTATAAAAGGCATCATTGCATTTACAAGTACCCTTGCAGGTAGCGTTACCATCTTTGCACGGAGTCGTGGTATTACAGGCCGAACCTACATTAACTTCTGCAAAATATCAATAGTATCAATAAATAATAATAGAAACCTAGATAAGTGAAATAAAAGCTTAAAACGGTATTCTGTTCAATTTTAATCATTTCGTAATCGCCTATATTATAAAAACAACGTTTTGGAAAAACAGTAGCCAATACCGTTCTATTAGATGATTAGACAAATAGTTTGTGATGGCGTATTTGAAATATATGTAACCCAATTTCTGTTGATAAAACACATTTATTCTCCAACTATTCATTTGCCGTTTTCGTAGAACAAAGGTTTACTAAATTAAAGTTTGAACAACTCTGTAATGGTTATTTTTGTTATTTTAACAGAAAACCTCATGTTAATAAAGCGGATAAACTGTTCGGCGACTAACGACGAATTGTTCTTTACTGTTAGGTAAATTAGAATAAGATTTTTTCTGCTATTATTGTCTTTGTTTTGGGGTTACTTTTATCCGGTGGCGATTCTTACTGGTGATACAGATCCAGTGTTAATCGAGTTTTTTACATATGTTACATTTATATACGCAATGTTTTTCACAACGTACATATATTTTAAAAGGTATTCTAAATCATTTTATTTTACACTTACTGTATGATAGTTCAAATTGATAAAACACATTTATTCTCCAACTATTCATTTGTCGTTTTCGTAGAACAAATGTTTACTAAATTAAAGCTTGAACAACTCTGTAATGGTTATTTTTGTTATTTTAACAGAAAACCTCATGTTAATGAAGCGGAAACTGTTCGGCGAATAGCGGCGAATTGTTCTTTACTGTTAGGGAATTAGAATAAGATTTTTTCTGCTATAACTGTCTTCATTTTGAGGTTACCTTTATCCGGTGGCGATTCTTACTGTTGATACAGATCCCGTGTTTATCGAATCTTTTACATATGTTACATTTATATACGCAATGTTTTTGATAATTATGATCGGTCGATCTCGACTGAAATAAAAATCATAATATAATAAATTCTACTTTGCTATACTTACTAGCTACACAAGTTTTTTTTTGCGCATAAAATGCAATTTTACATTGACATGTTGCTGCTTTACATTCTGAATTTGCAGTATTTGCTGTACAGTTTGTAGTGTTTGTACAACGTCCTGCTAAAGGGACTCCTGTTTGAAATACAATGTACATAATATTAATAAATAAAAAAGTGAAGCTGTCAAAGAAAGTTTCAAAATGTATTAAGTTACTTTTTTTGCACCACTCAGATTATTTTCGATTAAGCCTAACACGTTTCATTTTACAATTATTGTTTACAATTGACCGTACATTACATACTTTGAAATTATTTTTTTTATCATTTCATAAATAATTCCATAAAATTATGATCCTAATAATGAAATATGTAAACAGTTACCTGCAGAAACTGCAAATTGAAAGTAAAGAGAAATCAATGGAAGAATTAGTAGTACTAATTTGCACAGATAAGCCTGAAAATATATATATAAAACAATGACAATATTACATTCGCTTCAAATACATAAACACGTACAATGACATTTAATATGCTAGTACTCATTGAGTTTTTTGTTTTCTAATTTACAAAAAAGATTTCATCAACATGTTTACCTGCCAATATTTAGTAGCGAATTGTATGCTAAAATATGATAAATCATTGATGCGAAAGAACGTAATTTCAAATAGTTGCCCGCCAAGAAGATAGAACAGTACCTAGATAGCTTTATCTTCGATTAAAAGAATTGCATGCATATAAACTCAGCATACATGGATACCAGGATTGAAATTTTGTATTGGCGCCAGACATGCGTTTCGTCTACAAAAGAGTCATCAGTGACTGACGCTCGAATCAAAAACAGTTGAAAGGGCAAAATAAAATACTAATTTGAAGAGCATTGAGGACCAAATATTCCTAATCGTTTTGCCAAATACAGCTACGGTAATCTATTCCTGAGGTATAAAACTTAAGGTTTCGAATATAAGCTGAGCGATGTTTAAAGCATGCATATAATACAGAATCCTGAATAAGTACACATAATAGCCGAAAGGAATCTGTGACGTACCCATCCTAATTTCATAAGTGGGAAATACAGATACAGATAAGTAAAACAAGTTCCACTTTACGTATTCGTATACTTGTTATATAATGCTGAAATCTATTTTGAATTTGATCTTGAATTTATTTGACAGAAGCATAAATTGTGATATTTCTATAGAAATCTCTACATATTTATAAGTGTAAGTGGATATAGATATTTAGCTCTTTTTAATATTTTAGTAGGTTTGGGAGACACGGATATTATTTCCAGACTTCAGGGTAAATTATGAAAAAAAACACCGTGTTTTGTTGGTTTCAAATCGATTTGGGTTTTATTGCTGTTGTTTTTATATCTTTGCATTACGGTAATTTATATGTAACAAGTTACAGCTGAACTATATGCCTTCTTGAAAAAATCTTCAATCGTTAGGCATATGATTCGGCTTAGACTCTTCTGGCTTGTGTGATATAGAACACATATTCGTGCTATACGGCATATCATAAGTTGTCTCAGTCTTGACATTCGATAATTATATTGATTGTGCATATCTGGTGTATCATTTTAGTTTTCCTATTTACATCTACAGTGTTTTTTTCCAGATCTTACATTATCGTGCGAGGTTATTCAGTTTGATAACTGTGTTATTTCTATTTAAATATAGAAAATGAATTAAACAGGATTTTTTGTCAAATTCGTAAAAAATTAAAATCACATTTAACTCTAAAAAAGGTAACTGGTCTTTGTTAGACTTTTGTTGGTACGGGATTTTCTCGCTTCATTGAAGACCCTTTGATGGCCTTCGGCTTTTATCTGCTCTTTGGTCGGGTTGTTATCTCGTTGTCACATTCCCCGATTTCATTCTCAATTTTATTTTAAGATAAGAAACAGGTGAAACTCTTTTGAAGAAATATTCAAAAATAGCTTGGAGTCAATCATGTCAATCGCAACACAAATAAGTTGCTATGAAAAACCAGTATATAAATAACGAGCATTGAGCGCAATAATTTAAGCAGAACACTGCTTTCAGTTCCTGAAGGTATTTTAGGCGTATACCGCCATCTTGAATTTGACAATCACAGTAAATATTCGGTCTAGTTTTTTGCCCAAATCTGCTAATTTGGAGACAGATTTATTGGCTACACTGTTTATTTATATAAGGACAACTTAGTTATTCATTGTATTATCGAAAATGTTATTACAAATACCAAATATTTGTGCTAAGGGGATTTTTTTTTTAAAAAGCCATAAGGAGGGATAACTCTTTTAGTTCAAAATTTATACTGGACATATAGGGAAATTTTCATTTTTTACCTGTAGCAAGGAAATAAGTTCGATGACACCTCATTTTGGCAAAGTATAAGACAATTCTGTCTTTTTTTCTTTCCCCCTGAACTACCTTTAATCCATAGATGATTATGAAATACAAATTGAATCTTAGAAATACATTAATTAATCAGTTAATATTATTAAAGTCTCAGTATCGCAGGACAACTGATGATTGCTTACAACGTACATCTGCACATTTCTGGGCTCTGTCGAGTTTGAATGTTAACTATGTAACAAATAGAAGAAAAAATAAAACAAGAATATTTTATAACTTCTCTGTAAAAAATAACGAAAACAATTATCAACGCATGTTGACACTTATAATTAAAACAGATATTGCTAGTGCAGTAAAATTTTCTTACCATTGTTGTAATGTTCATGCAGTTTTTCGATCTGTAAATGTTTAACAATAGTTCAGTATTTATATGAGAACGTAATTGTTGTCGCTATCAACAGAAAAACCAGGTGATAATGTCTCCTAGGTAATATCATATTTATTTACAAAGCTATATACAATGATAAAAAGTTCAAAGTGTATCATTTATTTTTAAAATCTTGATATCATTTTATATTCCGGCTCATGATAAGATATTTTTTGCATTGTTAAAGAAATTCTAACACAGAGGGACGTGAAACCATTACCTTTTGTTAAATTTTGCATGAGATGGGTTTGCACACAACATTCAGAAAATTTGTGAAAATGACATGATTAAATATAACTCAATAGCTAATAGCATTGCCCTATCACAAACAAAATGGAATCAATTATTAATGAAAGCTGACTGTTTCACAAAAATGTTCAAGATAAACTGTGCGCATATTTATTATATTTTTGGTCGTTGACTTATCTCTTTTAAAAATTAAGATCATAACACAAATATTGACTGCCATACCCCTATTTGTTACATTTTACATTATATGTCTTTTTTTTGTTGTTGTTGTTTTTGTGAGAGGTAAAATAAGCTTTAAAACCATTTTCTACATGAGAAACTAGGTGAGTACCTATTCAAGAATATGACAGGTTTTTTTTTCTCCATTCGATTGATGTGTTTGAGTCTTTGATTTCGCCATTTCATAAGGGATTTTCCGATTTGAATTTTCATTTTTTGCACTTAAAAACCTATAAATTCTTTTGGGCCAAAAGACATGCAACGGTCGAGATTATTTATATAGAATGTGATAATGATAACAACGACATAAAATACAGTAATCGTTTATTTAATATCTAATATTCATTCAGATAAAATCATCATTGTTATCAGGAGTGAAATTTTGTATTTGCACCCAACTTTATTTTTATGTTGACGAAATATTAATTTATTAACGTGATGGTCGATTAAATCATTCATTGTAAGTGGCTTAACGTCAAGAAACAGCTTTTTCAAGACATATACAGAAACAGCCTTTTCAAGACATATACAAGACGTTATTTTGAGAGAATATACGATTGCTCTTCCGAATAATTATAAGTGTGAATGTAAATAGAAAACGTGTTAAAGAGACAACATCCCAAATCAAAGAGCAGAAAAAAGTTTTTAAACGTTCATGGCAAATGTTTCATCCATATTTAGATATTCACGACTACAACTGTAACACTAAATTATTTTATCTCCTCTTATAGCGAAATAAAACAAACCGACTGTTTTTCGCAGTAACATCGATATATCAATGTAATGTTTAATAAATTTAGCAAACTATAATTTTTGTGTTGATTTGTAAACGTTCTAAGTTACGATTATTCGTGTTTATTCTAAAAATTAATAACACAACTTTAAATTTAATTTGAGATCGTTAGTGATTAAAATTGTCACATCTCTTAGTGATGCACATCGGTTAAAGTATCATACAAATCATATCATTGATTACCAATAAAGGTTTAGCAGTAACATTTAGTTTCCTGAATTGATTGTGATAAAGTATAAATTATATGGTAACTGTAGCCTTTAATAGTTATTAACTGTTTGATCTTTCTAACTGCATTCCTAATACATTATTTGACCGTTTTTGAAGTTAATATGTTTCTGTACCATATGTCCACCAATTGATGTTCTTCCGTCTGTCCAAGACCCCACAATTCGGTTGGTTATTTGATCGATATTGATACATGTTTTACATTAAAAAAAAATTATAGGCGATAGCAAATTTTTGAGAGCAATTTTAGTACAAGACAGATCGCTTTTCAACACATCTTATGTTACCTTATCTTATTTTGAGTCGCGCGATTTCCATTGATTTAAAATATTTGATATATTTAAAAAAGGCGAAAATTACCAGAGAGCAATTAAAAAACAGAGGTAGTCGATAAACAGACAAAACAATATCCGAAAAGAACGAAAATAAATTGTCAGTCTGTCAATATGTTTACTGAAGAAATGTTTCCCCTTTCACAGATTGTTTTCCCGTTGATGTTCATCCTGGAAGGTCGCTAATGTTAGGTATTGTAATGGTTTTTATAGTGCCATAATAATACCACTGTATAAATCTTGATTAAAATTTGATGTACAACTTTTCATAAATTCTTATACTAGTAGGTAGTGTTAATTTTCGACAATATGCTTCTGTATGTGTACATGGTGTTATCCAATTAAGTTCACTAAGTTGGACTAATTATATGAATTTTAAATCGTTGCGTGTTATCGTTGCAATGTCATTTTAATCATCTCAATGATTGATATCTGGGATTCATATCAAACATACTTGGAACTGTACGTGCCATGAGAGGGAACACAACGGGACAGTAATGTCAATGGTAGAAAAGTTGTTCGTGATATCGAAGATGAAGATAGCTAGTATCATTATAAAATAAGGACACCAATCACTTAGTTTAAAGGTCTTACAATATTGCTATGTTATACCTTTGCTACAATCGTTAACAATATGTAAGAATACGTAAAGTATTCGTAATGATTCGTACGAAAAATCCGTGTATGTAAAAGTGGCACTAATAACATGTTATTTTTATAACACAATCATCGATATTTGGAAGACCACCTATATATTTATTTTCATATAAGACAGTATAATTATATAGCTCATACGATGTCATTTACCGAACCAAAAATTATGCAGATTATACATTTTTTTCCTTTAGATTTGAAACCCAGCTAGTATCAATGCAAATATAAGGTAAAAGTACAAGTCAACAATTTCCCGCCATATTTTAAAAATACAATGTGACAATAATTGGGATTTAGTAGCAAATAATGTGTAAACATACAATATAGGCATACACGAAACTAACTAAAGAATACATACAAAAATATAACAAAGAAGACACAAGAACATTTGTTGTAGTTTATAGTAAATTTGACAAAACTGCTGAAAATATTGTCTTTCAAACAATCCTTACAACGATAGTTTCTATAAGACGGTTCGAGTTTTGTCCGTTTTCAAGAATGAAGGTCAGACTGTGGAAGGTAAGACATTATTCAAATATAATGATGAAAGCATAAGGTAATAGAGTAGCATATCATTGGCTTTTAAATATGAAATAAGCTCGTTAAGCAAACAGCTTTCGTTATAAGTATGTTAGCAAGTTACAAATGTGTTTAAATAGCATGAGTAAAGCTAATTCTGATGATGTAATTAATTTACCTCTTACCTAAAAAAAAATAAAACGACTTACATACCCCATTGTATTACTTGAACGGATTTTAAACTGGGGGACAACACTTTTAAATTCGTTTAAATGTGGTCTATATATCATAGGACCAGTAATTTAGTAATAATCGGCCAATAGAACTATATAAAATTTACCAAGACGATAGTAATATAAAATCAAAATTTGAAGAAGGAAACACGACAACTTGACTTGGTTTCAACAAGAAATACAGACTAGAATACTGTACTCATTATTACTAGTACACAGAAACTTTTTGAAAACTGACAGGAAGTGTATACAGAATCATTCATGTATTATTGAATTTCGTGTGATATTTTCCTCAAGGAAGAGTTGGTCTTGTTTTATGTTTTCCATCTTTAATTTTTGGCTATCAATAGGCACGAACACAAACTATGCGCCAAATTTTAATATATATTTAATATATAGACTTGTTAAATGTTTCAACGAATATTTTGTCAGCTGTTTTATATTTACATTTGATATTAGTAATGAAACTAAGATCAAGAAACATGCGTCCAGTTATACAATCGAGCTGAATTGTCAATAATAGAACAATTTCAATTATTTGCTTTCAGATTAAAATTACGCAAAAGTTTTTTTTTTTAATTTATAAACAAGTATTTACAAATTGCAAAAATCAGAACAAACAATGACATTTCCTTTTTCATGTATCGCCCTACACCTGAAACACTTGAGGATTTTATGTGATATTCGAATAAATATTTTGATAATATCTTTTCTAACGATACACAATGTTAAACATTAAAGAGTAAACACAATAAATCGTATTTAAAGAATGTATATCGATTAACCTATCAATTGAACTGTGATCAAATAGATTCTGAGCATATGATTTGACATTGGTGATACAGACTTGAAAGTTATATATTACTGTATGTATTATGTACAACGAAATGTGTGTTACATGCACACGTATAAAAATTGCGGTTTTCATCCAACGCAATCATAGGTTTGAACGTAGTTTTCAATTTAAACTTTTTTATATTTATTCGTTTGGGCTTGTATAACATTTTCCCTCCGGTTTATATGATCCGTTCATCCTATATGGACTCATCCTAAATTGAGGGTAAATTATATGGCCTTCCAAATACTGTTTCGATCCCTAACATCACCGAAGAGACATTTATTGTCGAAATCTAGATCTGGTGTACAAAAATAATATTGACACCTTGTGTTTTTGGCATAACATCTTGGCCACAAGTTTATTGTTTTCTGTTTAGTATAAAATTTATATTAAGATCAATTTTATTACATCTCGTGATCAATTTTATTTGGCAATCGCCAATGGCAGTCAGCAGGGTTGAAGAACATCAGTTGTTCGACTTGTTAGTCAAATGCGTTTTGTTTAAATATACTTTTTCACTTTTTTGGTCTTTTGAAAAATGTTGTTTGTGCTGTATTTACAACGAAATTTGTTTTACATGCACACGTATACAAATTGCGGGTTTTCTCCAACGCAATCATAGGTTTGAATGTAGTTTTCAATTTAGACTTGTTTATATATATAGCGGGACGGCTGCAGTGCAGGCGATTTGGTGTCACGATATCACAGTAGCATGGGTTCGAATCCCGGCGAGGGAAGAACCAAAAATTTGCGAAAGCAAATTTACAGATCTAACATTGTTGGGTTGATGTTTAGACGAGTTGTATATACATTATGTACACAGCCATGTATCACCATCATTGATGGCGATCCGATGGATACATCTGTTGTAGAGTTGTCACTGACTCAGACGTACTTATAAATATAATTATTTTCTGTGACTGTATATTACATTAACTTGTAGGATCCTTTACTATAGATAATTTAGCTGATCTGTAACAATAACATCTTCATGCCTTATATATCATGTGCTGTCGTGCGCCGCTAGATTAAAACTGACGAGGAAAGGTAACACACGGCCAGTGAAAGCTCTTTTTTGAGAGCCCAGGTGGTCGTGTGGTCTAGCGGGACGGCTGCAGTGCGGGCGATTTGGTGTCACGATATCACAGAAGCATGGGTTCGAATCCCGGCGAGGGAAGAACCAATTTCGCAAATTTACAGATCTAATATTGTTGGGTTGATGTTTAGACGAGTTGTATATACATTATGTACAGAGCCATGTATCACCATCATTGATGGCGATCCGATGGATACATCTGTTGTAAAGTTGTCACTGACTCAGACGTACTTATAAATATAATTATTTTCTGTGACTGTATATTACATTAATTTGTAGGATCCTTTACTATAGATAATTTAGCTGATCTGTAACAATAACATCTTTATGCCTTATATATCATGTGCTGTCGTACGCCGCTAGATTAAAAATGACGAGGAAAGGTAACACACGGACAGCGAAAGCTCTTTTTTGAGAGCCCAGGTGGTCGTGTGGTCTAGCGGGACGGCTGCAGTGCGGGCGATTTGGTGTCACGATATCACAGAAGCATGGGTTCGAATCCCGGCGAGGGAAGAACCAAAAATTTGCGAAAGCAAATTTACAGATCTAACATTGTTGGGTTGATGTTTAGACGAGTTGTATATACATTATGTACACAGCCATGTATCACCATCATTGATGGCGATCCGATGGATACATCTGTTGTAGAGTTGTCACTGACTCAGACGTACTTATAAATATAATTATTTTCTGTGACTGTATATTACATTAATTTGTAGGATCCTTTACTATAGATAATTTACCTGATCTGTAACAATAACATCTTCATGCCTTATATATCATGTACTGTAGTACGCCGCTAGATTAAAAATGACGAGGAAAGGTAACACACGGCCAGCGAAAGCTCTTTTTTTGAGAGCCAAGGTGGTCGTGTGGTCTAGCGGGACGGCTGCAGTGCAGGCGATTTGGTGTCACGATATCACAGTAGCATGGGTTCGAATCCCGGCGAGGGAGGAACCAAAAATTTGCGAAAGCAAATTTACAGATCTAACATTGTTGGGTTGATGTTAAGACGAGTTGTATATACATTATGTACACAGCCATGTATCACCATCATTGCTGGCGATCCGATGGATACATCTGTTGTAGAGTTGTCACTGACTCAGACGTACTTATAAATATTATTATTTTCTGTGACTGTATATTACATTAATTTGTAGGATCCTTTACTATAGATAATTTACCTGATCTGTAACAATAACATCTTCATGCCTTATATATCATGTACTGTAGTACGCCGCTAGATTAAAACTGACGAGGAAAGGTAACACACGGCCAGCGAAAGCTCTTTTTTTGAGAGCCCAGGTGGTCGTGTGGTCTAGCGGGACGGCTGCAGTGCAGGCGATTTGGTGTCACGATATCACAGTAGCATGGGTTCGAATCCCGGCGAGGGAGGAACCAAAAATTTGCGAAAGCAAATTTACAGATCTAACATTGTTGGGTTGATGTTTAGACGAGTTGTATATATATATATATATATATACAACTCGTCTAAACATCAACCCAACAATGTATATATATATATAAGTACGTCTGAGCCAGTGACAACTCTACAACAGATTTATCCATCGGATCACCAGCAGTGATTGTGATTCATGGCTGTGTACATTATGTATAAATATACTCATTGTAGCAAAAATAAGTTGCACTGAGATAAAAACTACAGTTAAGTCTTTCCTCTCATATACACTTAAGATGATGAAAAAAAGTATGTCCACTCCTAAATGATAGTTTATCATACACTGATTTTAAAAATACAATGTTTGAATCACTTTTTCGTCAATTAAGGGAGATAATTACCCACTTCCGGTTTAGTTAAAGTCACTTCAGTGTCAAATAATAATTTACCTTAATCTGATAAGAAATCTTTAAATTTTCTATATACTATTACTATGATTAAGAGAGATAAATTGCTAATGTTGGCTTAAAAATGGTTAACTTCTGGTTGTTTTTTTCAAGGTCATGTCAACTAACCTAATGCAAAATATCCCAATCTTTCATCATGTTTAATATGGATTTGACCTTGACTTTTGACCTTGACCCCATTTTCCTTTTGGTCGACCAAAGACCCCAATTCTAAATATTCGGGCTCTTTCACTTTTGGTTTTACAGTTACAGTTACAATCCTACATACAGATAGAAATCTTATATGGAGTCTCCTTCCTGCCGCGATACTGATGATATAACGAGCAATTTGGTGAAATAACTGTGTTTAAACCTGTTACCTGTACAGAAACAAATGTGATGACTGCAGTACTGTAAATAATACAAGAAGGTGCAAATATATTTGAAAACTATAAAAAAAATACTGTTATTTCTATCCGTCATAACATTGTACATTGAATGCTAAAAAAGATATATAAAAGTTCCACTGCCTGTGGTGTATATATACTAAAAGAAACGATACACGACTTTGAAATAAAATTTATCAAAAAGTATTAAATATAAAACAAAATAAGATACACAATTTTAAAAAGCTTTCATTTGCAATGTATGCACACGTGTTAATGAAAATCAAAACTTGTCGGAAAGTATCTAAATTCCGTGTGAACGATTATAGGGTGCAAATTAGTTTTGTGGAAAGTTGAAGAAAAATCGGCACGTAATTTTCTAAATACTAAATAAAATTTCAAATTTGTTTAAAACTATTAAATATGCTAATCAAGTTGTATTTCATGTTGTCACTAATGGGTTAAAATATTGTTTTTTCAAATTTTTTGGGGAAAAGGTTTTTTTTTGGAATCTCAAAAAATGCAAAAAGTTTTTTTTTATTTTTGTTTCAAATCAATGCTTTAGATATGAAAACAACACACAGTAAATTTGGAACCTTTCGAATTAGTTTTAAGATTGTTACCGCTTTTTGAATATCATTTTACACCTACTGTCTATGGTAAATCAGTTGATAATGTATACATTTTAACGATTTCTCGTGAGGCCGAACTTTGCCTAACAAATAAACGAAGAAACTGTATGATTTTTAAAAACAATTTGATGGCAAACATTGTCTTTACCTTTAAATGAGAGGTTGGCATCATTAGTTGGAACTTCTGTTTTTCAAATTGTCGTTTAATGTAAATTTGGTAAAATAAAAAATTGCCAAAAAACGTCACGAAAGAAAAAACATATTTTTTTTAAACGGATTTATATTTCAATAATGATTAAGTATTACTACCTTCAATATTGGTCCTATAAACGGAAAACTTTATATTTAATTTGAAAAAAAGTCTTGTAACGTTTCTTTTGTTGACTAGTATACATTATTGTGTACAAGCTAAGCTATACAATACGGGAACATATTACAGTACATGTTGTATAAATATGAACCCTTGGCTGTCGGTTATAGAATTTCAGCATGTATAGTATTATATAAAATGTATTTCCATCCTCCATTTTATCAAAACTTTATTTACGTGATCTAACAAAAGTAAAATCACAAAAATGCTGAACTCCGAGGAAAATTTAAAATGAAAAGTCCTTAATCAAATGGTAAAATGAAAGGAAGAAACTCATTAAAAGAATGGATAAAAATATTCCTGACTTGGTGCATTTTCTAATGTAGAAAATGGTGGATTGAACCTGGTTTTATAGCGCTAAACCTCTCACTTGTATGATAGTCGCATCAAATTACATTATACCTACAACGATGCACGAACAAAACAAACACAAGAGTTAAAACAGTCAAAACATGAATACAACAGTCATCACTGTGTCAAAATCTCAAAATAAACAAATATCTTTTTTTTTTTTTTTTTTTTTTTTTTTTTTAATAATAAACAAATATCTACCAAAATAACACACAAAGCGTCTATCAAATTTAAAAACCACATGCATTGCTTCGCGTATGAAAATGATTGTTTAAATTAAATAATTGGATCATAATTTGGTTAATCGATTCTTGGAATGACTGCTTCTATCGATTTTTATAGTTTGGATAACGTCCACGAACAGCCTGAAAAGATGTAGGCTGTGATGTTCTTATCCCAGGCATATATTATCATAGCTGTATTTGGCACAACTTTTTTGAATTTTGGGGCCCAATGCTCTTCAACTTGTTTGACTTTATAACTATTTTGATCTGAGCGTTACTGATGATTCTTATGTAAACGAAACGCACGTCTGGCGTATTGCATTATAAGCCTGGTACCTTTGATTACTAGACATTTGATCGATTTGATGTTTGGTAGATCACGTTTTAGGAACTTACAATCGCTTATAGTGTATCAATAGAGATAGTGCCGAATTTAAGAAGTTTAAACTCTTAAAAGTCTGCAGGGCATATACAAAATGAAAACGTGTCACACAGCCCTATGTTTTGGCCCTTGAATCAAGTATTGCGGTTTCAAGATAATATGATTAAATATGATAAAAGTGGTATATTTCTTTTTTGTATGCAAAATAAAGGCATCAAATCCTTAAGGAATTCGTATGACAGCTTTGAGGCATTTAACAAATGGTATATCTCAAAATTGTGAGCATTTATCGTCTCCCTGTTTGGTTTTCTTCATCTAGAGCATTTTTTAATCACTTGTAAGTATTATCATTATGAAACCATTCAGCAAAAAAAGACTTAAAGGGTATTAATGTATTATTACGAACGACGAATTTTTATACGTCACGGTGCATGACAGCACAATAATTCCTTCACAGAATCGTAACCACAATTCTATATGTTTCGTTTGTATTTTGCTGCTTTTCTACAATTAACGCCCGTTTCGCGCAAGTGAACGGTGTTACAATTTGACACAGTTTTGAAAGTTCATTGAGCTGTTATTTCATTTACAATCTTGAGCAAGACTTAACTGTTTATAAGATTCAACAAATGCAGCATTATCTTCATTAATTTTATTATTTAACACAACATAGTCTTTTTTTTTATTACAAGCTATCTTTTTTCAACTTTTTTTGATTCGAGCGTCACTGGTAAGTTTGTACTAAATGTTGTTCAGCAAAACAACTTCTGACTGAAACAGAAACCAATTAAACTTCAATATTCCATTTTTGTTTGTCAGTATGAACTTTCTATCACGTGTACTACAGTCAGACAGCCAGATACATAGTTCGCAAGCTTTGAGGGTAGGGTCAAAATATACGTCACAATGTGATGACATAATTTATGATATATCTAAAGATATTTCATAAAAAAATAAGTTAGTTTTCCTTCAAAATAAAAAAAAAGCAATTGAGAATGTGTTTTAACTAATCCAGACCCTTCGTATTTTGAGAAGCTTTTGAAATAGACAAATAATCAGTTTGATAACATTATAGTTTGATTGGCCTTTTAATAAGCAAATGATCAACATAATTACATTCTAGCATTTCTTATCCATCAAAATAAACTACTTAAAAACTACATTTGGTTGTGCTAGATTTAGGAAATCGGAAATGACCCTGAAGGCTTTAAATACCTTTCATATCTTATAACTGGACCAAGTTGTACTAGAGAAATGCCTTCATAATTCATTTTTTTTTTTAAACAAATATATCGAAATAAATACAACTGCTTCCTTTTGAGCGTTTTATTGTTTTCATTTTATTATCTTATTCTCTTTAAACTCCTGTATTTGTAAATAATTTATAATGCTAGAAACCTCCAACCACGTTATATTTTGTCAGATAAAACCAAAGTGGATTTTCACTTGTCTTTGAACTTTGTTGTCAGTTGTCGACCGAAATGCATCTTCTCTTGACAAAAATAAATATCAAAATTTAAAAATGACACACTTTATGTCAGTAATCTAATATCCTTACGATTTATCACATTTAAAATCCTTCATTTGACAAAAGAATAAACTAAGTGGACACGGATATGTCATTGATGCAATAAAACAATCTCATTTATAATAACAAAAAGGTTACTTTAAAACAATTTATAATACTTTATTTCGTATTTAGCGCTTTTTAGCCCATTTTGGGGTTTTATATCTCAATTTTTAATTCACTTGATGTAGTTAGAGAAAGAAAGACTTGAAATTTTTGTGATGAATTATATTCACGTCATTTTTCTACTCTCGCAAATTAGTTGGCTTGTAGTACTCTTTGTTTAATCCTCATTTATATATCTGTATCTCACAGAGATGGGTCCAATTACTTTCAATGTAATTGATTAAATTACAGTTAGTCACATCATTTCTGTAAGTATCTAATTTAATTAATGATTACATTGCAAAGTAATCATGATTACATCTGATTACAATGAATTTAAAAAAAAAATTGGAATGAGGTTAATAAATGAACGTTTTTGATATAACTACAGGATTTTTAATAGTATTTTATTTGGTATATTATAAAATGATAACTTAAAATTTCATCTATTTAATAAATCTCAAAAGTTCACTACATATATACATGAACAGTGTGTCATTGGTCATGCTAGTTATGACCAATTACACTGTATCATCACTGATCCCTGAATTATGTTGACTTCAATTAAATAAAGGTTTATAAAGAGTGAGCTGTTTGTCTTCTTACCTCTTTCAGACTTTATATGTATTTCAAGATCAGTTTATGGAAGTCAAAATATGGATGAAATAAAGTTACCAGTTTAAAACTAAGTCAAATTTTATTATGATTGTTTAATCAAATTGTAAACAAAATATAAGTACTAAAAATCATTGTATTTTACATGTTCAGTCCAAATACATACCAATCTATTTATTTTAAAAAAACATTTTAATTTGGTTTGTGCTAATTAGATAAATTTTAAAATGTATGATTTATCTTTTATTATATATATTGCCCTACAGCAGTACACATAGAGTTGGTAATTGCAATAAAACAAACCTTAATTGGTCTCCTACCTGTCAATTCAAGTTGACAAAAGCTACAATATTAACAAAAGATTATAATTCAGGGTTAATGAAAAATATTCCTTGAATATAACAGTTACTATTATATATATAGTTATATATATGTACATCTTTAAATTGTGCACATTGGTACAATATATTTTACTAAGGCCAGAGACATATATGTTTCTGCTAGGCTAATGATGACTTTTCGATACTGTGAGAGCTTAGTTTTTACTGAATTATACAAATCAATTAACATGCTTAAAGTAGACAAAACTATTTCAACATGTTAAATCTTCATTTAATTTGAATACTTAAAAGGTTAATTTATTAACCATAAACATAGTTTCAATTTTTGTACATTGTAATCAGAATGTAATCAAAACGTAATCAGGATATTTTGAAAAGTAATTGATTAAATCAAATTACATGCAATCAGATTTTGGGCTGATTAATGATTACAATGATTACCTGAAAAATTGTAATCAATTACAGCTGAATAATTATTACAATTACAATTACCCAAACTCTGGTATCTCGTTCTATAACTATATTAATCCTTTTTATCTAAGCTTGTAATGATATCACGTTCTATATTGAAACATATATCTTCGTCCAGACATGTAAGTAAAGTATGCCATTGGACGCTGAATACCAGTTCAACATAACTTAACGAAGATCACTTTACCATTACAACCCAATTCCATAAATCAAAAATATAAATAAAAGCCAAAAAGCCAATTCTTAAATGACTAAAACGTTTATTTTTTTATTAATTCATCCATGCTTTGTGTTTTCATTCATTTCTTTTTTAGCCAACGACAATCACAATTAATGTAGCTGTCAGCTGATATGAACGAGTCATTCTGTGATCGTGTATGAAATCCATCGAAAAACGTTATACTTGGCAAATCATCACTTAGTCATACGTTGGTAATGTTTGAATGTTCAAACAAACACACAAGCTATTTCGATACGTTGGCGAATAATGCGGTTGTCTACAGTTTGACTTCAATCAGTGTATTAATTTTGAATACACAAATAATTGACTATTAAGACAATACAAACTCCTAAGGTTAACGGAAATTTTGCTTAACTTTATATAACCCTGACTGAGAAATAAAATCGAGAAAGGTATTGCTCCCACAGGTAAATTATCGTAGTCAATATAGTATATTCAGAAGCAAATGTATTTCAGTGAAAAAAACATCTATCATTTCTGCTAAATAAATCATAACTGTGGAATTATAATTGCATTTCTTACGTTCTTTGTGTCTACTTGTTTGGTGTTATATCAAGAACAAAGAACACGATTCGATCATTAAAGTAGAATACTTTTAATTTCTAGAAAATTATCAAAAAATAACAATTCGGAGAAAGTACGTCACCGAATATATAGAGCAAGCTTAAACTAAACTACTAGGTTAATTTAACAATTGTTTCATTTGTTATGAAACTAGCGATAGATAAGTTCCTTTTGAGTAGAGAAGATAATCCACAATACTACGTGCGCCATTGGTCTCGATCGGAATTCGGGTGATCGTTTGCAGAGACATGACTAGTGAAATAAATTAAGTTAACCTTGTATAGCTCATACCAAGGATACGTTGCTTTTATTTACAGTTGTTGGTACGGGTTAATGTGTAAGCACGTCTTGCGTGTTTTTTTACTTTGAAGATAAGAATATATATTTTATTGTCAATAGTTCTTTCTTTCTATTCAAAATTATTATATTTGTTTGAGTTGAATGATTTGTAGTTTTTGATTTGTTGTCATCAGTGATCACAGGAATTGATAATAATTGTTTATTTTATTAAAAACGTATGATTTATTTGGTGACAGTCTGGATACTTGATTACTACCCAAAGGGTATGCATAAGAGAGAAAAGCATAACGAACTTTATATACTCGTTCAAAATCATAATGACCAATACGTTACACAAAACAAACATTATTTTGTTCAACGTGTCGGAATGATATTTGAAAATCTTTCAGGAAATGACACTCATTTAATATGTTTTATACATGATGGTCTTTATGAGATCGATCGTGTAATTTTCAGTTAGTACTGTCGCATCAGTATAAAAACAATATAGACTAGTATACACCCGTAACTTTTAATGTACCTTTATTTAGTCAGGAACCATTTCAATGTCAATCTTAATTTTTAATAAACTCATCATAGATAACATTATTAAAACAGATGTTAGGTTTATATTAAATTAAGTCTGGCCTGCTTTATCGTGTCAATAGTGTAGTCATGCTTGCGTATAATTACATTGCGAATGTTTTCTTATTATTTTTATGTATTTATCTATGATAATCACATACATATAGGCTTAGGTTAAAAAGAAATTAGTAAATGAAAAGGAAATCGTTAAATGACTTTTTTAGAAAGAAAAAAAACAATATTCTTGCAAATCCGGTTTATTTTCAACGAAGAATCTCCAAATTTCCAGATTCTCTTCTGGATGAGTTACCATATGGTAATTATACTGTATATATGCATGTTAAAACAACCCTCCTCTACCCATACATACATTTTGTTTTTAAATGATCAAAATGTCGATTACTTATTTTGCAATTTCTAAAAAAAATTGCTTCGTTGTAGCTATATAGTTTGGTAAATAGATTTATGAAATTTATGTTAAATAGAATTTTCTGAAAATAAAAGTTCAGTATCTAAATAGGTCAAATATAGGACAAGCATTTGATTGTTAAATATTACGCACTCAAATATATCGGAAATAACCCTAAAACCTTAGAGATAATCAATCTTATATCTGATAACTGGTCCACATTGTATAACAGTAATGTATGCATTTTTTTATTGTCAATAAAATACATTCACTTCCTTGTTTGTGAATTATTGTCTGCATTTATAAAAAAAAAACGTTTAAAATATTTCGAAATCCTTTCGTCGTACAAAGCATAACAAGTATGGAAAAGTTAAGAAGATTCAGGAGCCCTTCTACTATATCTACTGTATATCATGTTGTGACAAATATCACAAACGTCTGCGTCATTACATAATCTTATTTTGATATTTTTGACAATAAATACATTTTAGAATTTGAAATTAATACACTGCATCTCCTTGGTCTTTAATATCCTTTGGATTTATTTATTAAAAATCGTTCATATGACATAGAATGAATTAAGTGATCATTGATATGCCATAAATGCAACTTAAAACTACGATAAATTTTATTTGAACCTTAACATTTTTGATATTAACAAAAAGGTTATTGTTTACTTAATCTTTATTTGTGTAAATATTTTGCAATCTTAAATTTATTCTAGTTTTATTTATCTAAGCTTTGAAATAATTTTCCCCTCAAATTATTCAAATAATTGATTTTGATGGACTGAGGGGTTCATCGTGGTTCAACCTGAGATATGACTGCAATCCGAATTATTCTGTGGTGCCTCACCTTGAATTTATTGTCATATTTTATACTCTTCGAAATCAAACTTCCAGGTTTCAAAGTATTGAAACCCTTAAGAATCATAGTCATATGGTAAAATATTTAAATCTGCAAAACTGCGAGTCAAACTTTCTTATTGCGTTACATTTGTAAGATTTCAAAAGATGACACTTGCGTTCGCTAGGAAGTTCAAAGCTCAGAGTTCATTTAATAAACATGATAAAGGAAGACTGCTGGTGGAGTTTTTTATTTCCCCGAGGGTATCACCAGCCAAGTAGTAAGCACTTCTGTGTTGACTTGAGCTATCATTGATAAGTTCATAATTATAATTAACTGTTAACAAACATTTGAATGTTTGAAATACTAAGGCTTTTCTACCTCAGGAATAGATTACCTTAGCTGAAGTAGTCAGCACTGTGTTAACTTGAGTTATCATTGATATTTTCATAATTATAAATTAACTGTTGACAAAACTTTTAATTTTCGAAATACTAAAGGTTATCAATTGATTTTATGATGAGTTTATTTAGAGGAAATTCTTACTTTTTATCTTGGCTTGGCAAATCTTCTTTGATTCGTTATTTGTTCTTCTTGTAAGCTATGCTAAGTTATTTCAAACACACGTGCAAGTTATGCACTTTAAAAGTAGGTTGTAACATGTTCAAGCAATTTATGTGTGATCGTCTCAGCTGCTTGTGGAATCATTTAGTTCCCGAAGATACTATCTGCCATGTAGACGGATTTTCTGCACGTACATTTGTGCAAATATGCAAATGTTAAATCTGTTTCATTCATTCATAATATATGCTTGATAATACTTATACTTCATACCCTTATAAATGTTTACATTGTACTATCGGAATTTTGTCTCGTGTAATTAACCTTCAAACCACTTGGTCTCAATCATATTATAAGGACTGTAGCCTCAGAATCACATTTGTGCCCATTGACGTATTAGGTAGTATGCCTTTATCTATTATGCGTGAGCTTTGACAATAAACGTATCTTTATACGACTTCTGTCACCATGATTCCACAAGAATGTTCTGGAATGCTTAACAGATAACTTTAAGTCATATTTGTATCCACAGCCATTGGTAGAATCATATTAGTGGTGTGTTATATAGTTATTGGTTTGAACGAAAACAAAAAAAAAACAAAATGGAAAGCATTTAGCAATGTATCATGCTCAATAATATTGTTATTTATTCGTTTTTAAGTATTCAGCATACTAATTTGAAGCGAAATTGTAAATTTCAAAGAAAAAATTGCATTGACAGTATTTAGATAAAAAGTAAAATCACAAAAATACTGAACTCAGAGGAAAATCCAATCCATAAAGTCCATTATCACATGGCAAAAATAAACTAGCAAACACATTAAAAACTAATGGACAAGAACTGTCAAATTCCTGACTTGGTACAGGAATTTTCAAATGTAGAAAATGGTGGATTAAACCTGGTTTTAAAGCGTTAAACTTCTGACTTTGATGACAGTCTTATCAAATTTCGTTATATTTACATTAATGTGTGAACTAAACAGACATAATATATAAAATAGTCAAAATATGGGTACATAAATAAAGGCAACAGTAGTATACCGCTGTTCAAACTCATAAATCCATGGACAAAAAACAAAATCGGGGTAACAAACTAAAACTGAGGGAAACGCATAAATATAAGAGGAGAACAACGACACAACACTACAATGTTACTAACACACACAGAAACGGACCAAGCATCAGACAAAATCCCGAGAGAATAACAAATATAACATCAAAACCAAATACATGCATTTGGGATAGACAAGTACCGTGACACGTCTTATCGCAATGTCAATTTACATTCAAAAATAAGAGAAAAGAAACGACGCAACGTTAAATTGTAACACACACAGAAACGAACTATAATATAACAATGGCCATATTCCTGACTTGGTACAGGACATTTTTAAAGGAAAAAATGGTGGGTTGAACCTGGTTTTGTGGCATGCCAAACCTCGCACTTAAATGGCAATGTTAAATATAACATAGAAATGACAACATAATATTACAGGACTACAATACAAATATATAGGAAAACGTATTAGACAAAGAAACACATGATTAATGAATAACAAAAAGCATCAGGTTTAAATTTTAATACGCCAAAAACGCGCCTCTTCCACACAAGACTCACCAGTGACGCCCAGATATAAAAGATCGAAAGCGAAAAAAAGTACAAAGTTGTACAGCACTGAAGATCAAAAGTTGAAAAAGGTTGTGTCAAATACGGCTAAGTTTGTATGCTTGGGGTAAGAACATCCTAATTTTTTAGAACAATAAATGCTATTGCAAACAGTAAATTTTATCAAATGAATATAACAGATATACATAATGAAATGAAGTATTAACTCATTACATAAAACAAACACGAATACATAATGAATGACCAACACAGAATAGACACACCCGACTCAGTCCAGGCCTCAACGCAGTAAATTATGAAAATGACGTCACATACGATGGTGAAAAGGCATTAAAAATTACTTCACATACGATGGTGAAAAGGCATTAAAAATTAAGTCACATTTGAATATATGAAATTTCTAAAACAGCAGAAAAATTACGTCACATATGAAAAACTATATCTCAAAAGTAAGATAGACTTAGGATTGATTAAAGATTAAAATAGAACTAAATACTGATATTGCATTTAAACACAATGCATATTGCAATACTTATTAATAGCAATTAACTATAATATATATATATGTGCAGTTTGTTATGAATCCAACTTCAAACGTAAATTATCCTACAGATTATGTTGACCAAAGTTAAATCTAATAAATGACGACGGTGATTAATTTTTGTTTCCATAACACATAAATATAATAGAAAAGACGTCAACACATTTGACAAAATCCGATGAGAATTACAAATATAACATTAAACATTTAAACTAAATACATGAGTTTGGGATAGACAAGTACCGTAACACGTCTTATAGTAATGCGAATTCGGTACAGCAGTCATCATCGTGTAACAAATTTTAAAAGGATCACTTTAACAGAACACAAAAACATCTATCTACAAATACATTCCTTGATTCGCGTGTCTGACGTCAGAAAATTACGATACATATATTTGTCGTTCAATGCACATACAAACAATTTTGAAATTTCACATGGGCAATGTTAGCATACAGGGTTAAAAAAATCAAAAGTATGTAAGAATTGATAACAGAAAAAGTCCAAAAGTTATATAGAAATTAAAGGAATCCACAAATAATTCATTCCACTGAAATAATAAAAAAACGATTTCTCATATCGAGCTTTTAATGAACAATGAGACAAATTTTGTCTATCTTAGGAAAGTGATTTTTACCTGGAGATCATTAAAATCGAAAACTAAACGGTCTTCATGTATTGGATACATGAAGTACGGATGATCAAGATACATGACAATAATGACGGCAGTATAAATTATGTAAGTCAAAATCCTTTCATCTTGTACTATATATAGCTAGTTAAGGCAATTAAGTCAATTGCACGGAGTAAATAACCGTAAATCAGTAAGCTGTTTCATACACGGTGGTTCAGACATGACAAAACCTCTTAATAGTTCGACTACGCTAAGCATAACACTCTAAGTCACCTAAGTAATAGCATCGATCCAATTACTTGAAGTGGGATTTATAACTATAGGATTCAATATCATCCTAATACAATGTATGCAAATAAATGGTTTGGATATGTACAACAATCAACTACGGCAGTTGGAATGCAAGGTAAAAAGTTAAAACAAATTTGTTTGTCATCACTGTGTTCATCGATTAAATGCTTATAAATAAGCGTTTAATTCCTCTGCATATTAAAACTGAACAATGATTTGGCAATATAGTAGTCACGTTTGTCCTAAACTGTTCTTTTGCAAAGGAAGCGGGTTTTCATATTTTCATTTATAGATGTAGTGCCGGCACATCTTTTTGTCCGGCACATATCGATTTTTAATTTACGTCTATCATTTTGACAGTACGGATGAAATGATTTAAATGATATTTTTTTATAAAGAAACGGAATAATACCAGTATTGAACATGTTGAATTTATATCTTCAAAGTAAGTCGGTAATCTACGTTGATACATTATACAATTACTGGTTTGCAAGACAGAAATCTGACCTCATTTAGATCAATATAGAATTTATGTTGCTAATTTCATACGCCACGGCAGTTTAATTTTTTCAAAAGAATGAACCCCGGGCCCAGTAAAGATTAAGCTTAAGTCAAACAGGAAAATGATGTACATATAAATTTTCAGTGATATAATATCAAACAGAGTTTAACAGCTTTGTCGCAAATATTTTAGCATCTGCCGTTTGTCGTAACTAATGAATTCTACTGACTGATTCATTAACTTTAAACATCAACAGAGATATTTTTTTCAGTGTCTGATTAATCGACTTGCATGATTATTTTTCACCAGAATGGGTGATGTTTGTCAAAGTACTATATAAAACATTTTTCTGTTATTTTGGGTCTGTAAATATAACTAGGAAACTTGTATTCATTGACCTTTTTTATGAAACTGTAAGTCTTGCTCATGTCTTTTGGTAGCGAATAGTTGGTCAATATGTTTTTGTTTCGTCTTCAAAGATATAACAATCAGCAACTATGAGGGTTAAAATTTTTAGAGGACATTGATCAAAGGCATCAGCAGAATTCATTCAAAATATATTTACCGATAGTTTCCTATTGTCGGTGTCGCGCTATTCGTCGTGAGTTCTTCGATTGTGACATTAACACACGTATTCTTACTTGCCATGATCATGATGATGCATTATGTTGATAGTTTTGATAATAGTTTGTTAGATATTCTTTCCTTGAAGTTGGAATGTCAAAGTAGTAGCTTCTGTCTCGGTTTTACACAGCTGACCCAACAACCGAGAAAATAACTAAGAGAAGAAAAAGACAATCCAGAACACTGTTGATTTAACATTTCTCAGTGGTGCTAGCATTTCTTTTCATTTTGAAAGTTGCTAGTCAAGTTATGTCTCTGTGTGATACAGGCGCTTAAAGAACGGAGAAAGTAACAAAGAAAAGACAATCTAGAACTCTCTGATGATACCAAACATTTCTTCAGTGATGCAAGTTTGTAGTATATATTTTGTTCGAGTAATACGAGTTCTGTCTCTGTGTGACACGGAAGCTACGAGAAAGGAGGAATTTACTCAGTGAATAAGAAAACAAATTAATGATTATACACATTTCTTCCAGTTTGTTATATTTCTGGGTTTTTTTTGTGTGGTGGGAGTGTGATAACGTTGTGCAATTTGTAATAAAAAGGAGAACACTTGAGTTATGCTAGTTGGCAGTGGGCCGAGTTGTCATAAATTCAAGACAAAATGAATACAGAAATATTAACGCATGCTTACAAAACGTAGACAGTATGGAACCAAATACGGATCTTTATTTATGGTTTAATCAATTAAGCTACACTTATTCAAGCAATCACTGTATGCAGTACTTTACATACACTAACTATTTATCATTATATAGTACCTCGGAACTAAAGCTTGATTCTTCGTGTTTGTTATATTTCTTTTTATTTCGTGGTGCAAGTTTGATAAAGTGATGCAAGTTGTAATAAGTTAAAATGTTTGAGTTGAGCAAGTTGGCCGTATTTCGAGTTGTCCAAAATTCAAGACAAATTTAATACAAATCCAATACCGCTTCATTACAAAACGTAGACTGTAAGGAACCAGTTACGGAACTTTTTTGTGAGTTTAATACATTAAGGTACGCTAAATAGAAGTAATGTACTTAATAACTTCAATTAATTTATGAAGTTATTAAGTACATTACATACAGTAACTATTTATTATTGTTTAATATTATAGACGATGGTCTGATCGGAGACAAACTTACTGAAAAATGTTGGTCTTCAAATTTAATAGATTACTAGTAGATATATTATTTTGTGACAACAGGTTCATCATGTCAACAAGATATTGGAGATAAAAGTGGAGGGTCATTGAACATTGCAATTAAGATAAATCTGATGTGTTAATAATAAAGATTGTTGGTTCTTTTATCTTAAAAGGGTATCACAACTTCAGTAATCATTCTTCAGAACTGATAATCAATCTACCTTGTAACTTAAATGTAATGAATGTTTTTATTATATTATATAGTGACTGGCCCTTGTTGTTTCTTTTTTTTTAATAATTAGAAGAACAATACTTTTATTTGACATTATATCTACATTCATTTGTGTAGGATTTTTTCTAATATTAGTCATAGGTGCGTTTTTGGATACAGAAGATGATCACCTTAATTATTTTATTTTCAAATTTAGTAAGAAGACCAATAAATTGTTTACTTATATCTCAAATGCCAGTACCTGCAAACTATTGAATAATAAACAAACAAACATTTATTAGACCATGCGTTTCTCGTTGAAATTGTTTTACATTTGTAATTTCGGGGTCTATTAAAGCTAACTATGCGGTATGGGTTTTGATAATTGTTAAACGCCGTACGGTCACTTGTGTCTGTTAATGTATGTGCTATTTGGTTTCTTGGGGAGTGTTGTCTCCTTGGCAATCATACCACATCTTCTTTTTGAAAAATTCATATAATTATAAAACATTGAATATAAATGTTCTTTGCATAAGACAACAACTTAACAACAAAATTAAGGAAATGATATGATAAGAAAATGCACGTTAGAAAGCCTTAGATCACTAATACAGTAACATTTGTAGAAGCATGCAGATATGCAAGCATTATTCTTTTTTTTGCTCCTGTAATTTGCACGTAATAAGTAATGAATTTTTGTGTGTGGTTGTCTGAACAAAGAAACAAGGTTTAACCTCCACAAAAAAATTGCTTGTACAAGTAAATATTTTGAAAAACGTAAGGAGAGATAACTCTAATTTTATAAAGATCTATTGACATGGATCCCTTTTTAAAGGGTATAATGAAACTATAACTTCTTAAATCTTACCAGAAGGCTTGTAATGAAAAAAATTGGGATGGTTATTTGTTTATTCTTTTAGTCTTAAATTTCTGTTTTTGATTATTTTGAAACAGGCTATAACAATGCCTTGTAAAATCAGGAAGCTAAAGTTACCTTGCTTTACTAACACAATTGTTATAAATTATTAGCTAGTGCTACTTCGTATACATACCAAAGTTGATCAATTGTCTTTTTAAGAGTCAATAGTTATCATTATATAGTATTCACAAATACAAATTAGTTTTTTAATTGAGAAATATACGCACTTAGCCATTTATGTACCCAGTTTAAATGGTCATTTTGGTTACTTTAAATGTTGTGTCATCTAACCTTGACCTAATTTTCATGGTTCAGTGGTTAAAGTTAAGATTTTTGTGTTGGTCTGTTTTTTAATACTGTATGCAATAGGTCACCTATCTTTTGTGTAAGAACATATTTTACGATTTACATGTCATTATTGAATGCATGTTATTATTTGACCTTGACCTCATTTTCATAGTCCATAGCTCAATGTTAAGATTTTGGTTTTTGGTATGTTTACCTTATACTCCTACCATTAGGTCAATAAAATTTGGTGTATGGAATGGCTTTAGAGTGTATATGTCTGTCTGGCAATTATCATCTAACCATGACTTCATTTTCATGTTTCATTGGTCATTATTAAGTTTTCCTAATCTAGTTAGTACATATATGCTATATGCAAAAGGTCAACTATATTCAAAACATGTAATGCTTGTTATGATTCTACATGTCTGTCTGGCAGTGTGCATCTGACCCTGGCCTCAGTTTAATAGTTCTATAATCAATGTAAAGTTTACATTAAGGACTATCAACATTATATACATGGTGTGGTAAAGAAGGCGAGATAATTCAATTCAAGCACTCTTATTCTTTACATCATGCTTTTTCTCCGGTAGTAACATGGTTACGCCATCAGAACAGAGAAGTGGTGATTGATTAATTAATTACAGAATGAACGATACATCAAAATGATAATGACCATGAACAGGAAACGAGATAGCGTATCATACTATAGAAACTGCAGAAGCCCCCCTCTTATCCCCCGACAAAATAAAATACACATAGATGCGTTGAAAAATCAACAAAAATACACAAGTATAAACTGTGTAATAAAACCAGCAACACAACAGGTGCCACTTGTGAAGCAGTATCTGCTTACATTTCTGGAGCTTCCAGTTAATGGCGGGGTTCGTTTTGTTCAGTCTTCATTGTTGGGTTTCAGTACTATTGTTTGTCCGTTGGTATTTTTCTTTTTTACAATTGTTAATGTATTTTTGACTTATAAGTTGGAATGTCACTTTAGTACTTTCGGCCGTCTTTTATTCGGTGTCATTATGTTGAACAGAAATTATATTGTTATGCTATGATGTAGTCAATCTTTTTTATTAAATGTGAAGTTAATAGCAACTGTTAGTCCACGTGCAATTTTACAACCTTGATTTATATTTATTCCACTGTATATGTCTATATTGTTCTTCTTTTAAATACAAACAAGATCTGTAATGCTTATTTCAATAACTTCAGTGATATAACTGGAAAATCACGGCCTTTCATTTGAGCGTCTTTGTTTTGAAAAGGAGCATCACTAAATAAAGAATTGTTTTTACTACTTTTTGTTGATTTCGTCCAGTTTCTTTTTATGTCTTGTTTTTCATTCTCATCTTTTGATTATGGTATAATACTTCTGAGGTTTAATCCTACTCAGAATGTATACCCTTTATGAATCATGAAAACACAAAAAACACATATTTTGATATATATATATATATTACGTACCAACTCCGCACTTTAGAACCTGATGGTCTTAACGAAAAAGACGAAAAAAGATACAGGAAAGATAAAAAATAATTTAAAACAAAGCATCGTCCTTTTTATCCCGTAATATTGGCCAATGGACGTTGCTAACTTCAACTACCAATTATGTATTTTTAAGGTAGCAAAATCCAAGTGCAACATATACATTGAGCTGCACATTTTTCAGCTAAATTTAAGAGCTCATAGACATTGAGCTGCAAAATTTTCTTATTTTCAAGTCAGCTAAGTGCAACATAAACATTGAGCTACAAAAGTTTCTTATCATCTACATCCGATTTCACCTGGATAGATGCACGCTTGATAAAGCTAGTTGGTCTAGCGAAATATTGCGTTTATTTTCATCATTTTGTAAATATTTTAAACATTCTTATATTTACATACTAAATAGTGTGTTAAAATTACATTGTTAGGCTATCTATATTACGTAATCGAATGTGCATCAAGTTGCATTGCAATAACAACCTTCATTAACATGCGGACCGTAAATTCGTCGAGAATCAATAATCATTACAATTTCAAATCAAGTTAAACACTATATAAATAATTAAAAACCAATTCTTCAGAGAACAATTGAATGTCTTTCCACCTCGATGATAAGAATGAAATTTAAAAAAACGATGTTAGAAAATGTCACTCCTTGTTGATGTTATTTGGTTCTTCAAATTGATATAAAAAATAAGACTAATAGGTATATGCAGAAGACTTGAAATAATATTTAGCAAAGGTCAAAATCAAGAATGTCAAATAGACCTTTGACCTTGACCTCAATTTCAAGGTCACAGGTCAGTGATCTCAAATCAAAAGACCCCAGGTCAATCATTTGTATGGTTGTGGAGAAATACTGATTTCAAATACATAAGGGGAGAAAACTCCTATAAGGGTTTACCAAAACACTTCGACTGAAATATATTGAAGTTGCGCCTCTTTGTAAACAGCAATTTGGCAAACAAATCATATCATTTACTGTAACCGTTCCTTTTGAAAAACGAAAAATTTATAACATGACCTTGACCTTCGACCTTGATCTCCATTTTAAGGTCATAGGTCAGTGAACATAAAACGGAAGACCGGAGGTCAATCACTTGTATGGTTGAGGAGAAATACTGATTTGAAATACATAAGGGGAGAAAACTCCTATAAGGGTTAACCAAAACACTTTGACTGAAATAGGTTGAAGTTGCGCCTTATTGTAAACAGTTATTTGGAAAACACATCATATCATTTACTGTCACAGTTTCTGTGGTATAACGATAACAAGCAAAATTCAAAATTTAGAACATGACCTTTGACCTTGACCTCAATTTCCTTCAAATGGACCAAGGACTTCATATCAAAAGACTGTAGGCCTCTACGACTTATAACTTATGAATTGATCCAAAAAATCGCCTATCTTAAATTTCCAAAGGGAAATAACTCCCATAAGATGTCTTCCGATCACTGAAGTCAAAATAAACCAAATCATTCTCAAGGTTAGACGAACAATTTGGTGAAAACAGTTTGCTAAAATCTTTTACGGTTTTAGAGATATAGCGATAACAAGAAAAAGGCGACGCGGAGAGATAACTCCTATAAGAATAAGTGTTCGGTCACACAGGGTGAGTTTTGAAACCCCCATTACTGTACAATATCATTGGCCAAAAAATCCAATCGATATGTTGTAAGACAAAAAAGCATCTCAGACGGCAGAAGAAAAAATGATTAAAAACCAATTCTTCAGAGAACAATTGAAGGTCTTTCCACCTCGATAATAAGAATGAAATTTAAAAAACGATGTGAGAAAATGTCACTCCATGTTGATGTAATGGGGTAAATCAAACTGATATAAAAAAAAAATAAGATTAATAGGTTTATGCAGAAGACTTTAATTGATTAATAATGAACCAGAAAGAATTTTTAGCAAAGGTCAAAATCTAGAACGTCCAATTGACCTTTGACCTTGACCTCAAATTTGAGATCATTTGTCAGTGATCTCAAATCAAAAGATCCCAGGTCAATCACTTGTATTGTTGTGGAGAAATACTGATTTCAAAAACAAAAGGGGAGAAAACTCCTATAAGGGTTAACCAAAACTCTTCGACTTAATAGGTTGAAGTTGCGCCTTTTTGTAAACATTTATTTGGCAAAGACATCATATCATTTACTGTCACAGTTTCTTTGGAATAACGATAACAAGCAAAATTCAAAATTTAGAACATGACCTTGACCTTTGACCTTGACCACAATTTCCTTCAAATGGACCAAGGACTTTATATCAAAAGACTGTAGGCCTCTACGACTTATAACGTATAAATTTATCCAACAAATCGCCTATCGTAAATTTTCAAAGGGAAATAACTCCCATAAGATGTCTTCTGATCACTCGAGACAAAATAAACCAAATTATTCTTAAGAGTAGACAAACAATTTGGTGAAAACAGTTTTCTTAAATCTTTTACGGTTTTAGAGATATAGCGATAACAGGAAAAAGGGGACGCGGGGAAACAACTCCCATAAGAATTAGTGTTCGGTCACACAGGTTGAGTTTTGAAATCCTCATTTCTGTACAACATCATGGGCCAAAAATCCATTCGATATGTTGTAAGACAAAAAAGCATCTCAGACGGCAGAAGAAAAACAAAATAATCAGAAGAAAAACAAAAGGTCTTTCCACGAAAAGTGGAAAGACCTAATAAATAGTATAATGACAATAATGATAGGACATTCAGTATAATAAATCGATATAATGTTTCACTAAGCATCATAAACATCATATAGATTAATAGAAAGTTGACCATTCAAATATAAATCTTATAAATACTAATCACATATCGAAAAAACAAAACAATTCAAAATGGTCAAGAAAACACTTCCATCTTATAGGCAACATCATGGATACAAGGATAGGTATGATGAACATATATGACTGAGTTATGACTTTGACAACACCACTGCCTGCAAAATATTACAAAATAGAACTTATATGAAGATTGGATTTTTTAAGATTTTCTTCCAGATTTGATGAAATTTTGATCAAGGAAATGCTAAAACAGACCTTATATTATTGATTCTTTTTTTTTAAAGTCTACATTTGTGAGATATTTTTAGGAATCTGAAGGAATACAATAAGTGTATTGAAAACCTTTAAATTCATAAATACTCGACAAATAGAACATGAAGGTACATGCAAACATAGACACAATTTAATGGTCGTTGTTAGTAACTGAAATAAACGTCAAATAAACAAAACACTATACCATTAGTCGTAATGAATTTGATTGAATTTTTTATGAGTAATTGATAAGATTGATAGAATAAAGGACGGCAGTAACTTGGGATGTAAAGGAAGCAAAGACTTTTAAACACTTGTCAAATATATCAGTGTTAGAATTTGGTATGCGAGATGCTCGTTCCGTTTACATCAGACTCATCAGAGACGCGCAAATAAAAAATAGCAGTAAGCGATGTATGATATTTGAGAATCTCCTTCTTAGAATTTTTTTAACTTTTTATCACAGTTAACTTACAGATCATAGAAATGAAACAATTGAGTGCCAAATGTCGACGAGTTTTATTTTATGTTACTAATGCATTATAACCTAACTTAAACTTACACATGGTAGGACTTATAGTTAGTGATGGATCGTAACCGGCATCACACACACATATACTAGTACCAGAGTCACAGGATGCATGGGTTACACATTCACCTGATGCACAACTGACTTTTGGACTCTTTCCTGTAATTAAAAAGCAACATAAATATTAAGTATAGGTTATTGTGACAGTTCTCCAATACAGAGACTATTCCTTTCCGATATCTGGTTATACACACTAGAACGGTATCAATATATTACGTCAAGCTATTAATCGAGAAGAGTCTACAATTGTAAATAGTACGTATAAACATTGACTCTATCAAAGCTATGTATTTCTTACAAATTCGCATATACAAATCTTACACCGCTAAAAGGGCATGAAATAAATTTCTGACCGGTTTCTAAAACTAGCTATATCGAAAGGCGACAATATAAATGGCAAATTCAATTTCATATCTCAATAAAGGATTATTCAACAATTGTATATCAACATAGTCAGCAGCCCGTTTAGTTCCAGTAGTATCCTTAATCCCAAGTGCACTGAGATATAAAAGGTGTAGTCACTCACGGCAATCTGGGTTATTTTAAAGCGTGGCAGTACATCATTTATATATATATGTATAATCCTTATGTAGTTTTACAATCAATCATTTCATATAAGAATAACTTTCTTTCGTGTTTTGGAAGACCGATACCACAAATATTGAAAACCTAGAAAGTACAAATATTATTCACACTGGTTAACTCGTTAACTGTTAACCAATTATTTGCACGTGCCCAATTAATTAATGTATTTAAATAAAAATTTGCATGACAAAAACACAATCAAAGCTTAAATTTTAATGACTTAAACATAAATTGTAAAAACATCTTCTGTATGCAGATTAATTTCCACTAAATATAAGCATATAAACACAGAAAAAATAATCTACAAAAAACAAAATGACACTGAAAGGAACGTGGCTTTAAAATGTTCTTTTCTTACAATTTGACACTAAATCAAAAAGGAACCTTTAAGTAGTCGGTTATTAAAGATAACTCAGACAAAAACAGTACAAAAACGCACCTCTGGTAAAGCTAGAATTGATTTGTCATTTTATATTGATACACAATAATTAGTTAATATGTAGCCTTACTGATTGTGCAAGTTGCTACATTTACATAGTGGGTGACTTTACATTTACATTTAGCAGTTCCATATGCTTTACATTCCGCGTTTTCTACAGCACATTGATCTGGAGCAGGTTCCGAGGCGACGCAAGGACCACCCAAGCCAGCAATCTCTGCATTTTGGAATGATAATCAGAAATATGGTTCTATTAATTGAATCAATAAGTAAAAATTCTTTTAAGGTAAATAGATAATTCAAACGTGTAATATCATAATAAACCAAAACTAGAGGCTCTAAAGAGCCTGTGTCGCTCACCTTGGTCTATGTGCATATTAAACAAAGGACACAAATGGATTCATGACAAAATTGTATTTTGGTGATGGTGATGTGTTTGAAGTTCTTACTTTACTGAACATTCTTGCTTCTTACAATGATATCTATAATGAACTTTGCCCATTAGTAACAGAGAAAAAATATTTGGTAAAAATTTATTTAAATTTACCAAATTAATGAAAATTGTTAAAAAATGACTATAAAGGGCAATAACTCCTTAAGGGGTCAATGGACCATTTAGGTCATGGGACTTATTTGTAGATCTTACTTTGATGAACATTATCGCTGTTTACAGTTTACCGCTATCTATAATAGTATTCAAGATAATAACCAAAAACAGCAAAATTTCTTTAAAAATTACCAATTGGAGGGCAGCAACCCAACAACCGGTTGTCCAATTCATTTGAATATTTCAGGGCAGATATATATTGACTTGATTAAAAATTTAACTCCATGTCAGATTTCCTCTAAATGATTTGTGTTTCAGAGTTATAAGCAAAAAACTACATTTTACCCCTGTTCTATTTTTAGCCGTGGTGGCCATCTTGGTTGGAAGGCCAGGTCATCGGACACATTTTTCAAACAAGGTACCTCAAAGATGATTGTGGCCAAGTTTGAATTAATTTGGGCCAGTAGTTTCAGAGGAGAAGATTTTTGTAAAAGATAACTAAGATTTACGAAAAATGGTTAAAAATTGACTATAAAGGGCAATAACTCCTAAAGGGGTCAACTGACCATTTCGGTCATGTTGACTTATTTGTAAATCTTACTTTGATGAACATTATTGCTGTTTACAGTTTATCTCTATCTATAATAATATTCAAGATAATAACCAAAAACAGCAAAATTTCCTCAAAATTACCAATTCAGGGGCAGCAACCCAACAACAGGTTGACCGATTCATCTGAAAATTTCAGGGCAGATAGATCTTGACCTGTAAAACATTTTTACTTCGTCAGATATTTCCTCTAAATGTTTTGGTTTTTGAGTTATCAGCCAAAAACTGCATTTTACCCCTATGTTCTATTTTTAGCCGTGGCGGCCATCTTGGTTGGTTGACCGAGTCACGCCACACATTTTTAAAACTAGATACCCCAAAGATGATTGTGGCCAACTTTGGATTAATTTGGCCCATTAGTTTCAGAGGAGAAGATTTTTGTAAAAGATTACTTAGATTTATGAAAAATGGTTAAAAATTGTCTATAAAGGGCAATAACTCCTGAAGGGGTCAACTGACCATTTCGGTAATGTTGACTTATTTGTAAATCTAACTTTGATGAACATTATTCCTGTTTACAGTTTATCTCTATCTATAATAATATTCAAGATAAAAACCAAAAACGGCAAAAATTTCCTCAAAATTACCAATTCAGGGGCAGCAACCCAACAACAGGTTGACCGATTCATCTGAAAATTTCAGGGCAGATAGATCTTGACCTGATAAACATTTTTATCCCTGTCAGAATTCCTCTAAATACTTTGGTTTTTGAGTTATAAGCCAAAAACTGCATTTTACCCCTATGTTCTATTTTTAGCCGTGGCGGCCATCTTGGTTGGTTGACCGAGTCACGCCACACATTTTGTAAACTAGATACCCCAAAGATGATTGTGGCCAAGTTTGGATTAATTTGGCCCAGTTGTTTCAGAGGAGAAGATTTTTGTAAAAGATTACTTATATTTATGAAAAATGGTTAAAAATTGACTATAAAGGGCAATAACTCCTAAAGGGGTCAACTGACCATTTCGGTCATGTTGACTTACTAGTAAATCTAACTTTGCCGAACATTATTGCTGTTTACAGTTTATCTCTATCTATAATAATATTCAAGATAATAACCAAAAGCAGCAAAATTTCCTAAAAATGACCAATTCAGGGGCAGCAACCCAACAACGGGTTGACCGATTCATCTGAAAATTTCAGGGCAGATAGATCTTGACCTGATAAACATTTTTACCCCTCATCAGAATTCCTCTAAATACTTTGGTTTTTGAGTTATAAGCCAAAAACTGCATTTCATCCCTATGTTCTATTTTTAGCCGTGGCGGCCATCTTGGTTGGTTGACCGAGTCACGCCACACATTTTTTAAACTAGATACCCCAAAGATGGTTGTGGCCAAGTTTGGATTAATTTGGCCCAGTTGTTTCAGAGGAGAAGATTTTTGTTAAAGATTACTTATATTTATGAAAAATGGTTAAAAATTGACTATAAAGGGCAATAACTCCTAAAGGGGTCAACTGACCATTTCGGTCATGTTGACTTACTAGTAAATCTAACTTTGCCGAACATTATTGCTGTTTACAGTTTATCTCTATCTATAATAATATTCAAGATAATAACCAAAAGCAGCAAAATTTCCTAAAAATGACCAATTCAGGGGCAGCAACCCAACAACGGGTTGACCGATTCATCTGAAAATTTCAGGGCAGATAGATCTTGACCTGATAAACATATTTACCCCTGTCAGATTTCCTCTAAATGCTTTGGTTTTTGAGTTATAAGCCAAAAACTGCATTTTACCCCTATGTTCTATTTTTAGCCGTGGCGGCCATCTTGGTTGGTTGACCGGGTCACGCCACACATTTTTTAAACTAGATACCCCAATGATGATTGTGGCCAAGTTTGGTTCAATTTGGCCCAGTAGTTTCAGAGGAGAAGATTTTTGTAAAAGTTAACGACGTCGGACGACGGACGACGGACGACAGACGACGGACGCCGGACGCAAAGTGATGGGAAAAGCTCACTTGGCCCTTTGGGCCAGGTGAGCTAAAAAGACAAACAGTGAGAAATTAACTCAAAGTCATGTAAGATTCGAATCTCTCTCTTTCTTATACAGTAAAGTTACATATAATCATAATATTACATCAAAGAAAACAGACAGCCATACTATTATCGATTCTTTGATGATTTTATTTATACATATCTATTATGTAGTAGAGAATTGATAAGAAGTAGTGGATTCGTAAACGATAATCAACGAGCGACTTTAGTCGCGAGTTGATTATCGTTTTCGAATCCACTACTTCTTATCAATTCTCTAGCTTAACCCATTTCTAGTAAAACAACTATCTGTTTCATGATCTGACAATGAATCAACGGAATTTCATGAACATAATTTCGTATTTTGTCTTTTTTATTCTCTGATAGCTGGAAATGATTAGATCCACACGGTTCACATTTTTATATAACTTAATATAAGTTAAATTTAACTTAAATGTGTTGTTATCTTCCCTTATTATTACCAGATTTTATATTTGTAAATAATTATTTCATTCTATGTTTAAGCATTACAAATTATCTATATTGATTAGATTTTAGTATTTATAATTCATTCAAAAAGACACATAATTAATATACGTAATTTTTTAAATCTTTTTTTGAAAGTTAAAAAAATTTGACTACTAACATTTAGAAACCTTTAATATTTACATATATTGTTTTTAGCAACCGAATGAGCAGTCAATGCCGTCAATATCTCCCAATTGATTAGGTTTACAACACACATTAAAAATGACTTAAAAATTTTAAATCTTATTGAATTGAAAATGTCACAGTAACATCACTTCTCTAGAAACCAGTTGATGATAAGATAGATACAAGTGATTAGTCTTATTTAAAAAATTATATATAAATTTTGTGTAAAATGGTTCCCTTTCATTATCTTTTGATTATTGTAACATTATTTCATTTGGCATCCATCGACAATCAGTTAATGAACTAGTATTATTTGTGGTACTCATTCTGAAACCCAAGCAGACTTGCTCTTATTACAAATGTACAATATATAAGGTATTCAATTTTGCAGAGTATCATGTAAGCTGTTCATAGCCGTGATCGTCTAGTCGTTGACATGGTAAAACAAAATTGTGATATCAACAGTGCCAAGTTCAAGCCTAGTATCCTGAATGATTTTTTTTGCAATATTTTTCTCTACTAAAAAGTAAAATCACAAAAATACTGAACTCAGAGAAATCAATTCGGAAAGTCCATAATATTGTTTTTAATCTTAGGGGTATCTTTATTTCATTTTTACTATAAAGTTGACGATTTTGTATCTAGTTTTGCCGCCAAAGAAGTAGTTTTATAGTCAAAGCTTATCACTCTTTATTAAAATTAGAGTCAGTAAGATGTTGATTTATATGATCAAACAAAGAAAAACTAAGTGATCATGGTATGATATCATTTTAATACTAAAACCAAAATTAAGCATTTGCCATGATCAAAAGGGAAAGGCCTTGTACATTAAAAGTCATAAGTGTAATGTGTACATGGATGTTTATTTTATTAAGGAATTGTACTAATAAGTAATATTTACAATTCATTGATTTAAAAATCACCTGTGTAGATATTTTATTAGATAACAAAAAGACTGAAATTCAGTATATTGACATGCATTGACAGATATACGATATAAGAGTGATATTTAATTAGTAATTTATATCGGCACTCGTGGTCTAGTGGTATCATGCATAGACTACAGACTTTACTGACGAAAATACGCGCGAGTTCGAATCTTTCATTAGTTTTCGTTTTTGAGAATATCACATGCCGTAAGTTAAAAGTTTAAAGTTATGATATAAGTTATCTTAAGTTAACCCATTTCTCTGACGTCAGTCTATTGTTCTAACAGTGGATTAATTTTCAAGAATCCACTGGCCACCATGTTAACTTAAGATAACTTATATCATAACTTTAAACTTTTAACTTACGGCATGTGATATTCTCAAAAACGAGTGACTAATGAAAGATTCGAACTCGCGCGTATTTTCGTCAGTAAAGTCTGTAGTCTATGCATGATACCACTAGACCACGAGTGCCGATATTACTAATTAAATATCACTCTTATATCGTATATCTGTCAATGCATGTCAATATACTGAATTTCAGTCTTTTTGTTATCTAATAAAATATCTACACAGGTGATTTTTAAATCAATGAATTGTAAATATTACTTATTAGTACAATTCCTTAATAAAATAAACATCCATGTACACATTACACTTATGACTTTTAATGTACAAGGCCTTTCCCTTTTGATCATGGCAAATGCTTAATTTTGGTTTTAGTATTAAAATGATATCATACCATGATCACTTAGTTTTTCTTTGTTTGATTATATAAATCAACATCTTACTGACTCTAATTTTAATAAAGAGTGATAAGCTTTGACTATAAAACTACTTCTTTGGCGGCAAAACTAGATACAAAATCGTCAACTTTATAGTAAAAATGAAATAAAGATACCCCTAAGATTAAAAACAATATTATGGACTTTCCGAATTGATTTCTCTGAGTTCAGTATTTTTGTGATTTTACTTTTTAGTAGAGAAAAATATTGCAAAAAAAAATAATTCAGGATACTAGGCTTGAACTTGGCACTGTTGATATCACAATTTTTTTTTACCATGTCAACGACTAGACGATCACGGCTATGAACAGCTTGCATGATACTCTGCAAAATTGAATACCTTATATATTGTACATTTGTAATAAGAGCAGGTCTGCTTGGGTTTCAGAATGAGTACCACAAATAATACTAGTTCATTAACTGATTGTCGATGGATGCCAAATGAAATAATGTTACAATAATCAAAAGATAATGAAAGGGAACCATTTTACACAAAATTTATATATAATTTTTTAAATAAGACTAATCACTTGTATCTATCTTATCATCAACTGGTTTCTAGAGAAGTGATGTTACTGTGACATTTTCACTTCAATAAGATTTAAAATTTTTAAGTCATTTTTAATGTGTGTTGTAAACCTAATCAATTGGGAGATATTGACGGCATTGACTGCTCATTCGGTTGCTAAAAACAATATATGTAAATATTAAAGGTTTCTAAATGTTAGTAGTCAAATTTTTTTAACTTTCAAAAAAAGATTTAAAAAATTACGTATATTAATTATGTGTCTTTTTGAATGAATTATAAATACTAAAATCTAATCAATATAGATAATTTGTAATGCTTAAACATAGAATGAAATAATTATTTACAAATATAAAATCTGGTAATAATAAGGGAAGATAACAACACATTTAAGTTAAATTTAACTTATATTAAGTTATATAAAAATGTGAACCGTGTGGATCTAATCATTTCCAGCTATCAGAGAATAAAAAAGACAAAATACGAAATTATGTTCATGAAATTCCGTTGATTCATTGTCAGATCATGAAACAGATAGTTGTTTTACTAGAAATGGGTTAAGCTAGAGAATTGATAAGAAGTAGTGGATTCGAAAACGATAATCAACTCGCGACTACGCAGCGATGTTAAGGGCATTTCAAGAAATTTCCCATTTTTATACACAAGAAACATCATATTGAACTCAGAGATATTTTTCTCTGTCTAAAAGTCAAAATACACGTCAAAGGAGTAAACGGATGGAAAAGGGTCTATTCTGATTTACATTCCAAACTTTTATTTTTAGAAAAATATAAATACACTAGTGTCACATGACTTCAAACTGAAAGTAACGACAATTTCCAAAAAAGTCAAAAGTGCAGGTTGAAGATGATATCGGATCACCCTGATTTTGGTCTCCCTGTAATCGGCATACATTGTTTTACTTGGAAAGTGCTGTTACTAGTTTTTTATTAGATGTTTTGTAAATAAAAAACAATAAAACATGGAGAATTTTATCGATTTATTGACTTTTTGGCACTTCGGGTTGTAAAATTTCCTTTACACGAACGCTATATAACTAGTAGCAGCACTTTTTGAAAAATATGAAATGTGGCCTTTCTACCAATACCAGAATGTAGTGGGTTGGTATAGCTCTTGTACCTGCACTTTTCAATTAATTTAACGTGTAGTAACATAATCGCCATGAAATGCAAGAAAAAAGCGTTTAAAAGACCATGTAATAGTCGGATCGGCTGACGGAAAAACTATGTGTATATTTTGTTTTCACCGGCGTTTTATGTAATAATATAATTGAGCGAATAAACAAATATGCCCTTATTGCTTGCTTTATCATTTGAAGGAAACAAATTCAGAATTATTCAGGTCATTTTTATGTTTATGTGTAGCACTCCAAACGTCGATTATTGTTGGGGCACGCAGCCCTCCCCCTTTTTTGTTTAAATTCGCCATCTGGGGTGCTTGTATTATAGCTCCGATTTTAACAAGTGTATGTTCATAATATAAATTAATAGATTACCCTACTATGTCTCTTCTAGTGTTTTTGTATTGTAAACCATTAACATTTTACTGGGAAAAGTTGCATTTTCATTAAGAATTCAGAAATTCATTATTTTTGTGTTTGATCGGTGTGTCATTGGCAATTTTAAAATTTAAATAAAATAACCTACCTGCATAAAAATATTCAAATTTTACTTGTTGAATATCTGCTGTTAATCAAGTGACTGGTGTAAATCATGATTTGGAGGTCTTTTTGAATTTATTTTCATGGGGGGGGGGGGGGGGGGCATACGCAGGGTGATTTTTTTTTTTGGCCTCTAAATGATTGATTTTTCAACAGTTGTCAGGCTAGTTAATTTTGTATGGCTTGCTTTTTTTTATGTCCATTGTTATTTCCTGTATTTTGTTGGACAGAATATTCCTTTTCAACCCATTCATTGCTATTTGGAGCAAAATTTTACTTATTCTAACATTTTCAAAAGTTTTAAAAGTATACATTTTTACCATGACGTTGGAAATAGTGACTTATTTTTTTAGGTCGCTAATTTCGTATTAAAATCCTGCCTACTGTACAAAGTGGCCACCAATACAAATGGACAGCCAAGAAATAGCTGCAAGTGCTTACGTGACATTCAGCACAATCAACATGATCAATCGTGTTTTCATTGCTGAGATCGGAGCCAACTTTTCTGTCAGAATAAAAGAAATTCTATGTACCAGTATATATAACCTATCTTTACCTGACCCAATCACAAAAGTAACACAACTTAATTGTAATTGTTAATCAAAACTTCATTGGCAATTATACCACATCATCTTATTTTTGTATCAAATTCTAGCTGTACAGTCTGTACTATATGTACATAAATATGATACATGTAAATTTAAAATAAGAAGAAAGTAATTTCTGTCTGTGTGTTGGGAATGCTGTCTCATTGCCATACATGTATACATTGTAATGTGGTAATCAAATGAATGAATCATGATATAGGGGACAGGACAAATATAATATAATTCCGATTTCCCAAGTATACATGTATGTACGTACCTGTAGAAAAGTTAGATACACATGAACATGTATGTAAATGTACACATGTACAAAATAGCAGCTACATGATATAAATGCAAACAAAGAAAACTACCCATTTTTTTTTGGTTCAAACATTGTGTGGCTGTTACACTTGTAGTCTTGTACAGAGGTCTTGCTCAGTATTGAAGGCCAACATCAATATGACCAACAACTGCAATCAAAACACTTTATTATGCTTTTAAACCTTTTGTAAACCTGTAGTTTGTGTGTTATGAAATGAGATTGAAATATAAATAATGACAAAATATGATTTTCTTGTTCTCTGGTGGCCAATACATAAATGTACATGTACAAAATGTATAGGACTATAATTTGTTCCCTGATGGAGAGTTGTTTCATATGTCATATTCTTACTTTTATTATTACATGTACATTTTTGTACATGCAACTCCATTAGTGGTACATCAGTGATTTGCATGCATACATGTACATATCTCATGAAAATGTACATATCTGTAGGTTTACTGGTATGATTAATATTTATATTGAATTGCCTGTAATCGCCATAAAAATAACAAAACACTCATATAAGTCTTATAAATGAATATTTCAAAATTCCTCTTTACCATGTTTACAATTCAACTGAATAGCATGTCTATTTGTAGATCTCTCACTCGTCTTGGTTAGATATTGCAGATTTTTTCATATATTTCATGAAAGAGACAACAAATTACATTTTTTACATCCATGAAATACAATTTTTTAACTGAAATCCTTTTTGAAGCTCCTATTCTAAGAATATTCACAAATTTCCGAACTGCTGATATCATGTATATTTGGAATTCATTTTAACTGAGGTAAAAAAATCTTCAATTCAATAATTAACTTCAATAATGATGAAAATTAATATTCCTCGTTTTTCAGCATCAAAACACTAAATTCCAATTCATTTGGTCTTGAAACATTCAATGCTTCTGCTTAGTACGGTACATTATGTAGAATTGCTGTCTTTTTTCTATTTTTCACGGACATATTTGGTAGCTTTCTAAACAAATTTTAATCAGATCTTCCATAATCATGATATCATGATAATGGCCATGATGATCATGAGTTATATAATAAGTAACTTTTAACTGGTGTCTGACTGCAGGTCTAAGGTCTTTATCCCTGAAATATAAAAATCCAAATATAATACATGTACAATGTACAAATGTATATATCAAATGAAATTTTCAAAATGAAAAAAGTAATCAAAAGTTAGTGCAAACATACTTCTTCAAAAAGGTACAATTAAAATGCTAACAAAATAATTCCCATCCTTTTTTACCTGTAGTATATAAATGTCTTCATTCAACATTTGAACAAAAATTAAATTTTCACACATTTTAAAAAAGAGCACTATGTAATAAATATTAGTAGATTGAGGTAGACTTACATTCACAGCAATAAGAATATGAGACCCTCCCTCTCATCTATCGGTTTGACCGTTTCTAAACAGCTGTTTAGTTTAAACAAGAGTGCACACGCTGAAATGTCTCGCCTTCTATACTAATCATTGATATTATGTTGATAGTCCTAAGTAAGTAAGTAAGTAAGTAAGTAATTTGTTTATTATAGTGACTTGTGAACATAAATATAATACAATTACAAAGTTTATAGTCAAAGTTACACCCGGCCCATTGGACCTATAAGTCACCTTTTTAAAATATCAGTAAGGTTAAACATAATCACGTTATACATGTATATATACACAATTTCTCAAATCATTTGAAATTAAAGTTCAAAAAGTTAGAATAAATATACACAAAAATTAAATGTTCATAGATTATATAGCACCTGACGTCGGATATGAAATGCACGAACGATATATTTTGCTAATTTTCTTGTGTGAAGAGACATTAAAATGTTCAGTTTTTGTTCATGATTCAGATCTAAGAAGAGTTCTGTAGTTAAAAGTTCACCAAAAATGTTATTTCGACAATTCAAATAAAGCGGACAATTAAAGATAAAGTGTAGTTCAGTTTCGGCTTCTTGAAGATTACAAAAAATACAAAGTCTTTCTTCAGGTTTTTCACTTGAATATTATTTAAGCTTTATTACAACTGTCACATAAACTTAACATTAACCAAGATAACTAAACAAAGACCAATAAACCTTGAAAATGAGGTCAAGGTCAGATGAACCATGCCAGGCAGACATGTACAGCTAACAATGCTTCTATACAACATATATAGTTGACCCATTACTTATAGTTTAAGAAAAATAGACCAAACACAAAAACTTAACACTGTGCAATGAACCGTGAAAATGAGGTCCCGGTCAAATAAAACCTGCGCGAATGACATAAAGATCATAGAATATTTCCATACACCAAACATAGTTGACCTATGGCATATAGTATTAGATAAAAAGACCAAAACTCAAAAACTTAACTTTGACCACTGAACCATGAAAATGAGGTCAAGGTCACATGACGTCTGCCCGCTAGACATGTACACCTTACAATCATTCCCTACAACAAATATAGTAGACCTATTGCATATAGTATGAGAAAAACAGACCAAAACACAAAAATTTAACTATAACCGCTGAACCATGAAAATGAGGTCAAGGTCAAATGACACCTGCCAGTTGGACATGTACACCTTACAGTCCTTCCATACACTGAATATACTAGCCCTATTGCTTATAATATCTGAGATATGGACCTGACCACCAAAACTTAACCTTGTTCACTGATCCATGAAATGAGGTCGAGGTCAAGTGAAAACTGTCTGACAGACATGAAGACCTTGCAAGGTACGCACATATCAAATATAGTTATCCTATTACACAAAAATGTACTTATAATAAGAGAGAATTCAACATTACAAAAAATTTGAACTTTTTTTTCAAGTGGTCACTCAACCATGAAAATGAGGTCAAGGACATTGGACAAGTGACTGACGGAAACTTCGTGACATGAAGCATCTATATACAAAGTATGAAGCATCCAGGTCTTCCACCTTCTAAAATACAAAGCTTTTAAGAAGTGAGCTAACACCGCCGCCGCCGCCGTAGCCGCCGCCGCCGGATCACTATCCCTATGTCGAGCTTTCTGCAACAAAAGTTGCAGGCTCGACAAAAATGATGATTTGCATACTTTCATGCTTGCACACAGTTGTCTGTTGTAACAGAATACACAGCTTTATTACAAGTGGGGCTTTTTTCTGCCTCTTGGTCATGTGGTTTCACAAATAAAATTTTACAAATACCATTATAGTTTGATTCTGTTTACTGGGGATTTAGCTTTGAGTAATGGATTTAATTCCAACCAACACTGAACAGGGACACAGTTCAGATATTTGATGTCATACATGTACTCTATTTTTTAGAGGGAAAATGCATGCAGTGACTATTCAATTTTAATACTGATAATAATTATTATATATATATATATATAAAAAAATAATATGTCAAAGAAGCCAGTCTTGATGAGCAAACTACATATTAACAAGCCTCAGATTATTGCTTCTTTTAGTCTTTCCTAATTAGGCCAAAAAAATATATGTCTGTTTACGGTTACCTGACCTACCCTATTTTTGAGCACCGATCCTTTTATATAGTCATTTTATTTCCGTCGTAAAGTGAAAAATAAACTGAACTAGAGTCAAAAGTGCATTTACATTTTTGTAGCGTTGCCAATAATATAAGTCAATTGCCTGATACATCCTAATGTTCACAATCATAAATATAGCAGCTGTTTTAAGGAAATTTCGCAACTCGTGTGATGAAATAAACACTTCGCCACCATTTTTTCCAACCAATAACAAAGGGAAATAATTCAATCTTTAAAAATACAGGTGAACTCGGCCCATGACAAGATAAAACCACATAACTCTAAAATCCATGATGCCAAAAAATTAAAATGAAAAAATAAAATAAAATGGAAATACCGACCTACCTACCCTATTTATTTGATGTATGTAACCTTAAACAGACAAATATTGTGTTTGCCTTATACATGTAATAATAACTTTCATACTATGAATGGCAAAATCCATTATTAGAAAGGAATTGCAGCAAAAAAATTGAAAGAAGAAATACATGCAATAACATTAGACTGTATATTAAAGAAATTCAACTCCGGTGTAAAATGTTCTTTCCTCTATTCCAAATAATTACAAGATACAGCCCCATATTACATGTACGAAACATTCAAGTGGACAATGCTTTCTCAGTCTTTATCTATATTGCACACAATAATAATAGCAAATGGTCTATTCTTAGTCTAAAAAATTAAGACATCTTGCAAGGCTATTTTATTTTAGCTTTGGGCCTTCCTGCGAAAAATGAAATAGCTTCATGTAGCCTTGTAAGAGGTTACAATTACATCTGAACATGAACTGCTAAATTACAGACCTAGTCCAAATAATTATAATGTCTGGCAAGGCTATCTAATTTTTTTTCTTGGACGCCTTAAGCTTCCTACTGGCTGTCTCAGATAAAAAATAAAAATAGTCTTGCCAGACGTCTTAATTATATAGACTATTACCAATTACAGACCAACACAAAAATGTTTGTTAGGGATGATGAATTGAAATAATTATTTAAAGGTGGTTTTGATGTCCAAATAATTATGACGTCTTGAAATGCTAGTTTATTTTTTTTCTTTGACACCTTAATTACTTTCGATCTTGAAAGGCTATTTTCTTTTTTTTCTTTGACACCTTACTTCGAAATAAAAAAATATAATAGCCTTTCAACACGTCATATTCATTTGGAGTAGTTTTGATGAAGAATAATTAGCCCCGGTAAATAAGTTTTTTTATTTTATGTGTCCTGCAGGAATAATTTTTTTACTTTGGACAAATGGCATGATGTAAATAAGTACAATGTTTACATAACTGATGGCACATTGGTAGTCCAAATAATTATGACGTCTTGAAAGGCTAATATAATTTTTTTCTTTGACGCCTAAGTAAGGCGTCAAAGAAAAAAATTAAAACTTAGGCGTCAAAGAAAAAAAATTATATTAGCCTTTCAAGACGTCATAATTATTTGGACTAGCACATTGGCGGATCCAAGGGTTGGAACCCCCCTTTGTCCTGGGGGTTACACGCCATTATTCCGACAGCCCATTGTTCCGACAACCCATTAGTTCGACAACCCAATAGTCCGACAACCCATTGCTCCGACAGCCCAATACTCCGACAACCCATAAGTCCGACACTTTTCAAGTCAAATATCAGGGTATCAGGGTAAAATAAAATTTGTCTGTCTGTATATTATTACGTTTATGTAATAACAGATTTTAAGAAATAACTACGTATACATATGTTACATAAGACTAAGATAGTTCGAATACTTTCTATATACTCAATTCGAAATCTGTATCTATACAGAATAGAACAGAAAAGAATATTTCATTTTCCAAATTACAGGGTATTAAGAGCATATATATAAATCAAGATGACCAACCAGTGATGGTGCGAGCTACTGACGATACCCCGCTTAAATATTTCGGTAAATAGCCGAAAGTTGTTGATTTGTGAATCTGAAAAGCACCAGACAGTATAACAGACTTATATAAACATTGAAACAAAATTTCAGAAATCATTGTTTTGTAGTTTCTGAGAAAAATATGACGAGAATTTTCAACTTGGCTATCAATTGAGTTATAAATCTGAAAACGCATCACACGATATAGCCGACTTCAACATGTTCAATAAACCCTGAAATCGGAGCCTAAACAAAATAGGAAAAAAGAAAAAAAATTACACATTGATATCAAACAACATTCAGTATCAATAGATATAGGAAGATGTTGTGTGAGTGCCAATGAGACAACTCTCCATCTAAATAACAATTTACAAAAGTAAACCAATATAGGTCAATGTTTACCCATACACACAAGATAGATGCATAGTCGGAATAATGGGTTGTCGGAGTAATGAGTTGTCGGAATAATGGGCTGTCGGAATATTGGGTTGTCGGAGTAATGGGCTGTCGGAATAATGGTTGTCGGACTAATGGGATGTCACCGTCCTGGGTTGGCCGGGAACCCGTCCTTTATAAAATGGCTGGATCCGCCCCTGTGGCATCATGCAATTGAAATACATGTATGTTAATGCATATTATTATTAAAAAGGCGATAAGAGGCACAGGCACATGTTTTTATTTTATTTCTTCATTTTCCTAAGTTATCTGACACAAGATGAACGTTCATAATTTGTGTGGACCGACCATAGGATTAACAAACACCTGTGAAGAAGAACCCCTGTGATAGATACTGGCTATGGTTGAAATTAAATATTGCAACACGTGGTTATATCTGATCTATCCGATGCACAAGCCAGTCATGCCGTCTGCATAATTTTAGTATATCTCTAGATTATTATACCTGAAAGCGATAAATTACACCATGATTATCCTTTTAAATCATGTTTTGCCCTGAAAATGGATCATATTGAATAAATTTTCCATTTGTTCTCATCAGTTTCTTCAACCAGATCGTTTTAATCTCAACTGACAAGTGCACGGCTGCTTCAATTATCTTCAATTAACAGACTTGCAAACTGCAAGCTTCACGACTACATTGAATTTCCAAATAAGGTAAAAAGTGGGCGGAGCTTAAACTCCGCTTGCGATCTTTCTTTTGATAAATACAGCTTTCACTCAAATTATTTCCATTATTTGGTGTGAAAATACATTATAATATGAAAAAAGACACCATATGAGATATAGTTCATCATTTATGCGATACGCGTAGCTTACCTATTGCTACATTTAGTACTGTGTCTGCAACGTCAAAAGTCGCCCGCCATTAAACATTTTGATCCAGATAGGGGAAATAACTCCTGCACTATTTTTTATTCGGTTTTGCGGGAAAATCACCTTAATGTCGCAGCGTAAAGTCGCTCGTTGATTATCGTTTACGAATCCACTACTTCTTATCAATTCTCTACTACTTAACATGGTGGCCAGTTGATTCTTGAAAAATAATCCACTGTTAGAACAATAGACTGACGTCAGAGAAATGGGTTAAGTATAGATAATGATTACTGTTGTTTACGTTTATAAGTCATACGTCAATGATCAGTGTATATAGTTTTACGAAGTTACACTAGCTCAAAGATGTGTCATAAATCTAATCAGAAGAATGAAAATTATAACACAATTTGGAGCATTTGGTTGGCATCAATTTGACATTTACCGGAAATAAATTGAATAAAGGTAACAGTAGTATACCGCAGTTCAAAAATCATAAATCGCTTGAGAGAAAACAAATTCAGGCTACAATCTAAACCGATGGAAACACATATATAAGAGAAAAACAATGGAACAACCGAAAACTAGAGGCTCTAAAGAGCCTGTGTCGCTCACCTTGGTCTATGTGCATATTAAACAAAGGACACAAATGGATTCATGACAAAATTGTATTTTGGTGATGGTGATGTGTTTGAAGTTCTTACTTTACTGAACGATTTTGCTTCTTACAATTATATCTATAATGAACTTTGCCCATTAGTAACAGAGAACTATATTTGGTAAAAATTTACATAAATTTACCAAATTAATGAAAATTGTTAAAAATTGACTATAAAGGGCAATAACTCCTTAAGGGGTCAATTGACCATTTAGGTCATGTTGACTTATTTGTAGATCTTACTTTGCTGAACATTATTGCTGTTTACAGTTTATCGCTATCTATAATAGTATTCAAGATAACTAAAAACAGCAAAATTTCTTTAAAAATTACCAATTGGAGGGCAGCAACCCAACAACCAGTTGTCCAATTCATCTGAAAAATTTCAGGGCAGATAGATATTGACTTGATTAACAATTTAACTTCTTGTCAGATTTGCTCTAGATGCTTTGGTTTCATATTTATAAGCCAAAAACTGCATTTTACCCCTATGTTCTATTTTTAGCCGTGGCAGCCATCTTGGTTGAATGGCCAGGTCATCGGACACATTTTTCAAACTAGATACCCCAAAGATGATTGTGGCCTAGTAGTTTCAGTGGAGATTTTGTAAAAGATTACTTAGATTTATGAAAAATGGTTAAAGATTGACTATAAAGGGCAATAACTCCTAAAGGGGTCAACTGACCATTTTGGTCATGTTGACCTATTTGTAGATCTTACTTTGCTGAACATTATTGCTGCTTACAATTTATCTCTATCTATAATAATATTCAAGATTATAACCAAAAACAGCAAAATTTCCTCAAAATTACCAATTCAGGTGCAGCAAACCAACAACCGATTGACCGATTCATCTGAAAATTTCAGGGCAGATAGATCTTGACCTGATAAACATTTTTATCCCTGTCAGATTTCCTCAAAATGCTTTGGTTTTTGAGTTATAAGCCAAAAACTGCATTTTACCCATATGTTCTATTTTTAGCGGTTGCGGCCATCTTGGTTGGTTGACCAGGTCACGCCACACATTTTTTAAACTAGATACCCCAAAGATGATTGTGGCCAAGTTTGGATTAATTTGGCCCAGTAGTTTCAGAGGAGAAGATTTTTGTAAAAGATTACTTTGATTAACGAAAAATGGTTAAAAATTGACTATAAAGGACAACAACTCCTAAACGGGTCAACTGACCATTTTGGTCATGTTGACTTATTTGTAGATCTTACTTTGCTGAACATTATTGCTGTTTACAGTTAATCTCTATCTATAATAATATTCAAGATAATAACCAAAAACAGCAAAATTTCCTCAAAATTACCAATTCAGGGGCAGCAACCCAACAACCGATTGACCGATTCATCTGAAAATTTTAGGGCAGATAGATCTTGACATGATAAACATTTTTACCCCGTCAGATGTGCTCTAAATGCTTTGGTTTTTGAGTTATAAGCCAAAAACTGCATTTTACCCCTATGTTCTATTTTTAGCCGTGGCGGCCATCTTGGTTGGTTAACCGGGTCACGCCACACATTTTTTAAACTAGATACTCCACTGATGATTGTGGCCAAGTTTGGTTTGATTTGGCCCAGTAGTTTCAGAGGAGAAGATTTTTGTAAAAGCTAACGCCGGACGACGACGGACGACGGACGACGGACGACGGACAGGTGAGCTAAAAATGCAATTCTGTATTGGCAGTAGTTAAAAGTCTCATTACAGTCAGACTAGTTTCTTGCAAAAATGTCAGTTATAAAAAATTCTGTATGGGTTGCTGACGTTTTGTCGTATAACTAAACTCCATATCGCTATCATCTGTCGAAGGTCTTAAACAAGTCATGATTGGTAAACTCATTTAAACTGAAATTCAGTAGAACAAATAATCAAATGTTAACTGTCATGTAATAACTGTGATGTAGTAGTACTCTGTTGTATTCATTAATATCTTTTCAAACATTTAAATATATAGTTCTTAATAGAATAACAAAGGATATCAGTTATCCACCCATAACACAAAATCAGTACGTGCAGCAAGAAATAGCAAACGAACGGAAGGTCCCCAATTAAATGGCAACATCAAAAGCTTAAACACATCATTGGATAACAATTGGGTTCCCGGTGCAATTTGTGTACTTTGACGTTATAAATTAGTATTGCAAACAATTTGTTATCAGTTTATGGTCGTTTTACAGCAGATTTATTCTGCAGCGAAATCACATCTTATTCATGTTATTCTTCCTGCAAGTGAACTCATTTAATCAAATCGTTTGAGAGCTTCGTAAAGTATAAATGACTCAGTAACATTTAATCGTTTGGGCATTCCGTTCTGTACACACATTTATATAATCTTCTAATTAGCCAAATAATCGACAGGAGTGAAGAATCTTTAGAGAGATTTCACTGGTTGTTTTTTTAATTTATTTCACGTAATATATATTTACAGGACAATTGAAATGATTTAAGCCAAAACTTTGGCCAGATAGACAATGCAACATATTTGGAATAACTTATTAAATGTCCAATCTGCGTCCGTGCATCAATATAATTTCATGTTTTACTTATCATAGTAATAATATGGTCCCATTGAATACCTGTAGAAAATGACGAAGACCAAAATATTAACCTCAAGACACAGCACTTAATAAATATAAAGTTAAAATCATAAAAGGTTATTTAAATTCATTATGTCCGAATGTTAATTTAATAAAGTCTTACGTTTAGCACATGTTCCGTCTTTTTTTTCAAAATAACCGGTTTTGCATAAGCATTTAAATCCGCTTTCATCTCGGCATTCTGCAAGAGTGTCTTTACACTGACCAACCGGTTGTCCATCTGTACATGCTGAGTTGAGCGTTTTTTCTAAATTAAAAAAAATCTGTATAAAATTTCTTAGACACTTTCAACTGTAAATTGTGAAATTTTATAAGAAGACAACACTCGCTGGAATACTTGTAGGGAGTCTATGCCTGCTACGGTCACAAAAACTAGGAACATGTCTGTGTAAAACATCTTTCCTTTCTTTACCCTAACAAGATTGTAACAGCAGAACACAAGAAAAACTGAAGATTTTCAATTTTGATTTTTTGGATTTATCGTCAAAGATTGATTGGAATAGATAATGAATATTGATTATTATGTAAAACTATTAGCATGTTTAATCGATTCCGCTTGATATTTTTATATTTCTGATGACAAAACTGATATCAGAATTTGTTTTTACATTTTTTTAATTATATGTTCGCTTGCTTGAAAATAAAATCAAGTAATGTTTGATTGTATGACTTGTAAAATAATGTTTTAACTTTATCTTTATACAAGTCGAAGAATACATAAGAATTTTCATAGTTCTGTGCATTCAAACCTTTATATACTAGTAAATGAATTGACATTTTAAAAACAAAAAAACACATTTACACTAAGAGAATAAATAATTTATACTTATTTAGTATACATTTTTATCTGACAACAGTTCAACAAAATGTTTTAACATTTAGTTCTCCATATTAATCTTAAACAATTTGTATGTTGATAACATAATAAGTACTCTATCTAATTATTATTTTGATACAATTTCATATCTTTATGTTTGAAAATGTTTATAATATTATGCCCTTTTAAGTCCTGTATGTAAAGGTAGTTTAACATCCATGCCTTTAAAAAGGTTACAATGAGCGTTCTTGATAAATTCCAGATAACCGCTTCAGACGTAAAAAAATCATTTGGTGTCATTTTAATTTTTGGACACATGGTTTCAAATACACATGTGAGACAGCATAAATTTCACTTTTTAACGATTGGCTTGCAGTGACATCGCAGATTTTATAATTGACTCTAACGGTAAATGTTGGGTAATTTTGATAATCTCATGAACACTCATAGTTTTTGAAAATAAATTTTTGGACCTCCACAATAGTTTATCGCGTCCGCTAAACTTATTCGAATTTATCTTCATAAGGCACGTTCATGACTGTAATACTGAAAAATAATCATGTGTTATTACCAAAACGTATAACTCCGTCAAGTTCAAGGCGAATTCAAAAAGAGGAAGATCATAAAAACTGTCAGAATTTAAAAGCTATCAATCAAAATATGTCAAACTTTATGGTCAAATTGGGTTCTGAAGAATAACCATTTTTGAGCGTATAGATATAAAATAAGGTTTGTCATTTTCATGTTTACAATTGAAAAATGAAAATGAAACTTACAATTTCATTGCTTAATAAGATATACTCTTTAAAAATTCCTTACTTATTTGTTAAAGCAGTTTAATGTCAGTTAAATGAGAATGCACTATACTACCTGTAATAACTGTTAATCATAATATTGCCATAAAAAAAGAGGCGTATTCAAAAAATGTTATTCACCAAATATTGCATTCAAATACATTCAGCATGTTTAAATCGTCAGATTTCAAATTCATTTCGGAAAAGCATTTTTAACATATACAACTCTTGGAAGAGCAAAAACGAAAGGTATTACATAATCCTTATTAAAATCCGCACAAGTATTAAGTTACAAACAAATGATTATATTTATAGTCTTACTGAGTACGCATGCGCCTCCATTTGCATAATGGGTAGTTTCACAGAGACATTTATCAGTTCCTGAGTCATCTCTACATTCAGAGTTGGCTATACTACATTGATCTGAGGCAGTCTGTGCGACATCGCAATCTTTATTTAAGGCCACCTCTATAATTTGTGAACAATTAAAACAAATTTTGAGAATATGCAGTTGAATCTAGGCTAACAAAGTTTAGAAATATCAATAAATATTTCAAATATGTACATTTTGAAAAGTAGGTAATGGAACACAATCAGTAACAAAAAAAAAGTATGAAACTTCTGATTCTCTACCTTTCATGTGCAGTTTATTAAAATTCAAATCTTAAACCAAGGAATAAATATAATCTGACTAGATAAAAAGAACCGGTATCGTTGGTGTGTCTTCTTATCCATATTCTTCATTTATGGAAAACGTTAACTATGATTTTTTCACATGTTTGATCACAATGCACGCCAATGATCAATACTATTTATTTCTCCTTTCACAACCATACATTAGTCCTGAGAAATGTCATAAATTAAACCAAAATAAGTCATGGTTTGTAAAAAGTAAAATAACAAAAATACTGAACTCCGATGAAATGCAATCGGAAAGTCCCTAATCACATGGCAAAATCAAATGACAAAACACATCAAATGAATGGACAACAACTGTCATATTCCTGACGTGGTACAGACATTTTCAAATGTAATAAAAATGTTGGATTGAACCTTGTTTTACAGCGCTACTTCTCTCACTTGGAAATCATTGCTGTCATTCTGTTTATCGATAAAAAAAAAAAAACAATTGTGAATAAATATGTATGGTCAAGCATTGGGATCGGATCGTGAAAGCAGATTTTTACCAAAAAAATCTGAAAATATCCATTTTAAAATCTGTTTGCATAGAAAATCAGAGAAGAAAACAAAGTATGTGTGATGGTTCGACTTCTTAAATAAATGTAATACTGTAAACTCATGTAAGAGAAACGTTCAGTACTTTTTTATAAATCACAAAAGTACATTTTTGATCAACAATGGTCACATTCCAATAGGTCAATAGATATTTATAATACTAGTAGCTTGAGATAGTACAGAAAAAAATGGAAGTTGTGTTTTTCTTTAAAGGGTTATTAATAATTCTCAAAGAAAATATCTAGTTTACAAGACTTGTATTTTTGCATATTGCGGACAGTCGTACTTTAACCTATATATATTAACATTGTACATCTATGTCATTTGATCTCTAGTGGGTAGTTATCTCTTTGTCAATTATCACACATTTTCTGATTTGTTTTATATTTATCATCAGAAAATTCTTCTGGAATCTACACCAGTTTTAAACAAAATTAAAGGCCTTTTTAAGGATTTTAAAAGAAGTAATTATTATTTATTTATATCTAAAATTAGTACGTTTATGCCACTCACAGAGGAGAACTTAAAAAAAAAACGTTTATGTTAAAAGTAAAGCAATTAAGAAAAACAATTTAATGGATAACTTCATAGTCAATCCTGTCTTAACTTAAGAGGCAAAAATAACTTGACATTAAGTATAGTAAGGTCACTAGAAGCCTTACTTCTTAAAACTATGTATATTTTTATTTTCTAGTATAATATTAAATGCATTTACAAAGCGATCAAAAGGGATCTATTTTTTTCTTCCGGAAATCAATGATAGAGTGCGGATTTATACACGTCAAAGTAAATAACCAGGTGGTAAAACTTAAACAAATAAAACTCAAATGTGGTGAGATCGTTTTCCTATTTCTCATACATACAATTAAGCCACAGGAAGATGGTCTATATGACAAGTAATCAAAATTACGATAAATGCATTTCTTTTTATTTCAAGTATAAAAGGTTGGTCTCTTTGTGATTATCATTGTGCATTGGGAGTATTGTACTGCATTTTTAAGTGCTAAAAGTCTATGAGATATATGAAAATAGCTTGATTTACCAGTTTTTAGCTACAATTGTAGGTATCATGGTGATATTAACCTGCTTGTGTTTAAAACGATTAGCCTTTACTTTTTTACGGTGATGATAATTGCACATTCTTACCTGACTTTCATCGCAGTCGCCTGACGATTTTATAATATAGCGAAAAATGGAGAACATAAGAAAATGTTTTGCAGTTTTATATATCATCAGGCGACTGTGCTTTATCTTATTAATCTGAATAATTTCTTTTTCAAGGTTTATTTTATGCATGCAATGTTTTCTTCTTCTTTAGTATTTATCTTTTTTAGGTTGGTTTTGTTCAATGCCGTGATTTTGGTCTTTTAAAAAAGACATTGGTGACATCATGCATGCCATTACCATATATAAGTGTTCTTGAGGTCAAATTGAACAAACCACATATAGTACTGACCAAAGAGACGACAGGGACATGTGTCAATGAGCCAACTAGCAAATGCCAGATTAAAATAACAACTCTTACGTGTGGCACATTCTGCAGCAGTGGTTTTCCAGAAAAAATCTGTGTCACATATGCAGAGATTAGTTTTACCAGTGTCACATATGTTATGTGTGTCTGCACAGGCTGCCCCTGAACAAATCTTCACCGTAAGCCGCTCCTGAAAAATAACGTGTGAGGTTTTAATATTGTTCATTATCCTGAATCGTTATTTGTAAAATTAAATTTTGCATATAATTAGGGACAGCAAAGGTGTTGCTCCGAACAATATAATATAGTTAAAATCGTCAAATAGTTTATTATTTTAAATGCTGTTCAGTTAATAAAAATTATGACAAGTTCGCATACATTATCTGTACAGGAAATAGAAGAAAACCTTCTCAATGCATCATGATTTCTGTCAGCTGTAAACATTGCACTCGAGTTCTGTATGTTTGAACTTACATGTTAGCAGATAAGATTAGTTTCCAAATGTTCAATAACAATGAGTACATTAAAACAAATCTTCTGTCACCTCAATTTTTATGATTTTAGTTTTTTTTTAATACTACAGTGGTTGTAACGAATCAGGATAATGATTCATGAGTAGTCGGTTGTTGTTTTAATTTGGTCCAATGAAACCAGTCTTAATTATAATGCTTGATTTCTGGATTAATAACATAATTGTTACGGTAGAAAGCAGATTATGTAGAATAATCGCATTAATCTTGCATTGCAATAGTCTAACTAAAGTCCAACAGTGAATTGTCGCTAGAGGTCTGACTTTAACGCGTGCATAGTGCTTGTCACTCCAACGCACAAGCCAACGAGGTATATGTTCCACTTCGACCGAATGTAGATGCGTGTGAATAGATCCCCAATAGCCAAGTTTTTTAGATAGTTTTGCTCCGCTCATTATCCACTTAATGATTCCCAGAAGGACTCATGTGCGAAACGATAATGTTTCAACAAATATACACAAAAGTCTATCATTTATACTTAAATATCACCTAGCTTGCAGTTTATGATAAATACACATTACTTGTTTGGATTTATAACTATTTTCATCTGAGTGTCACGGATGAGTCTTATGGAGACGAAATGCGCGTCTGGTGTATCACATTATAAGCCTGGTACCTTTGATAACTATTAGGATACAAGAAATATAATAGAAATAAAGAACAAAAACAAGTACGGAGCAAAAAAATATGTCAACTAACCTAAAACATTTCAATATGTTGTACACAACCTATAGCTGTATCAATGATCAAAACATACCTTCAACACCTTCTGCAATATTAATAACAAACAACAGCCAGATGCCAACGAACCGAGCTATGAGGTCCTGTAAGAAACAAAAGGAGTCTCCTGAAAATTTATTGAAATAGATAAATTGCATCTTCTGCATGCATGAAAAAATTGAATCCTAACATTATCCTTTGGTTTCAAAAGTACAGTAAGTACAATTTGAAAGTCTCCGGCAGTAGATACCTGTTTCCTCCTTTAAATCGCACCTTTATAAGGAGAACCGTGGATTTATTTAATAGTTGTTTTATATTTATTAAATACCATGGTACGTATTTCAACAAGTCTCAAAACCAACACTTATTTTGGTTAAGTAGTTAAAAAATGTATTTAGTTTATCGTAAGTTAATTTCAGTTGAAACGATCTAGACTGGTTCCATAAGAAAAATTTTGAAAAGACAAAAAACATACTGTTTACCTTACACATTACAATCAACATGACTTTATCAGAAGAAATAAGGAATACTTAAAATCCTGGCTAAAATAAGGCATATTAGGTACTTTAGTTTAGTACCGGACTCGCGATTTCACTGGTGTGTTTTTGTATTTTCTAATACTTGATATACAAACATTTTATGGGAGCTCTTTAATAATTGTGTACATTTGAATCAAGACTATATGATTTATACACTTTATAATGACATTTTTCTTAAATAGTAATTCTTTTTTGTTTAAATATTTGTCTGTTATATTCAAACCAAGACAGTTTGAAATTAAAGTTATTATCCACATTTTTCGATATTTATCATCATGTACCACTATACAGATCATTTGTTGATGGTTAGAAGTATTTCACCCTTTTTAAAATCCCGTATCCTTAATTAATCAATAGAAACTCATAATTTGCAACGTCAGACCCATAATGGTGCATCAATATAATATACATGATATATATGCCTTTTGAATAAACTTCATTTTACCTTCCACATCACATTACCCCAGATCCTCTTATCTCTGTCATTCACATTTCTGTCAATCATACATAACACTCGTGTTAACAATTACTATGAGTATGATCTTCCTGACAATCGTAGGTCATTTTTTATTTTCTGTATTGTACAACTATTTGATAACGAATACAAGATAGTATGATAGACAAAGCAAAAAGGTAAATTTACGAGATTATATGAATTATGCAAGAACAGAAATTATAGTAAAACCAAAACCATTGCACCATAAACATGCATTGCAGGACCTTGATTTGGAACAATACCCAAAAAACCCTGTGACTTGTGACTGTTCTCACTCGCCTTAGGCATTTATTACCGTACCTGTATTTGGCAACACTTTTAGAAATTTTGGTCCTCAATGCTCTTCAACTTCGTACTTTATTTGGCCTTTTCAACTTTTTGGGATTCAAGCGTCACTGATGAGTCTTTTGTAGACGAAACGCGCGTCTGGCGTATATACAAAATTTAGTCCTGGTATCTATGATGAGTATACCTATATTAACAGATCCTCTGGCAATGTTATTACTGCAGATACAAACATAATTCAACACGAACACCAACAAAAGGTGATATAACATGGTCCTATGTTTCGAGAACCACAACAAATCAATTGGAACCATAGCTTCAAAATATCTATGGATTCCAAGACTACGCAAAACGAGTAGAAGCTGAATTGGACACTCTGTTAGAATGGATCAAAACAATCAGTTCTCTTAGACATGTACGCCATACGCCGATACCAAAACCGAAACTGAAATCGATACCGAAACCGATACCGAAACCAAAAATGTAGTGAGCTAATTGAGAAAATGTTTATTATGTAAAATTAACTTATTAGTACGGTGACCAGACCCAATATATTTTAGATTTAATCGTCAAACATACTATATGGCTATAGTATATATCATTGGATTCGGGAAAAAAATAAGTACTTTTGAAATAACAATGTCGTCAAAGAGAAATGTGGTAATAGTTTTGCATAAATAGGGTCAAAGATCAAATTTTTTTTTTTTTTTTCTTCCATAATTTTGAAATTAAGTTTATTATTGTTTTTCCACTATTTCCCATTTCTAAATTTAGTACAACTATTTAGGTAAAATTTCAGATACAGACATTATTTTTGAATCATTAAACAATGAGTTATCTCGAAAATGAAAAAAAATGAATTAGCTATATAGGAAATCGATTTTTTTCTGGAAATTGGCTTTTTTCAAACACTTGATCTAGATCTATTATGCAAATATTCTAATAAAGTTACAGTAGTTACCTTACCGGCTGACATTCAACCTCATCAATAAATGATAAATATTATTATTTTAACTGAATCCTGCTACATTGTATCATGGAGGCGTATTTTGCATAAGCTCATTCATGTAATTCATGACAACTTGAAAGCACCCGATACCACGAAAACAGTTATAATTCAAAATTCCAACCAAAGACATCATCACAACAGAGTTATGCCAGGAGTATCTTCTGGTTTAAAATCTGTCAAGGAACATGATTTGCAATTTCCATATAATTCTGACCCTTTACAGGAGTAAAGCTCCGGACATGTAGGGTTTTGTTGTGAACAAACACATGATTTTTTTTACATGGACATTTTCCCTTCAATGAAAACACAAGATCCTGCAAGAATATTGCTGACATATGCCCATTAAAATACACGGGGTGTAATGAATCATTTAAATTTCGCCAACCGTATTGTAAATTGACGAAATAAGGGGGTTAGCAATGTAAAATGCGCTCCAAATTTTTAGTTTGAAACAAAGTACGTAAAAAAAGAGGGACGAAAGATACCAAAGGGACAGTCAAACTCATAAATCCAAAACAAACTGACAACGCTAAAAATGAAAAAGACAAACAGAAAAACAATAGTACACACGACACAACATAGAAAACTAAAGAATAAACAACACGAACCCCACCAAAAACTAGGGGTGATCTCAGGTGCTCCGGAAGGGTAAGCAGATCCTGCTCCACATGTGGCACCCGTCGTGTTGCTTATGTGATTACAAATCCGGTAAATAGTCTAATTCGGTAGGTCATATTCATGAAACGGAAGGGGATTGTAGTTACGACGTAAGGAACATATCCGATATCATTTGTGAAACGGTTATTCCATAACGGTCAACCAACTCGTGATGGCGTCCGTAAAATTTACGAAGGGATGATTTCAACTTCACCATTTGGAACTCTTGGTTTAATAGCTTCCTTGTGAGCAGCAAACCTCTATCAAGAAAATCATGATAGGAAATGCAAGCACGGGAATATCGTATCAATTGGGAGATATATACCCCGTATGCAGGTGCTGCTACTTAGAAATGGAAAGTTCACAATTGGAAAGCTGAAATCATCTCTTTTGTCGTAAAGTTTTGTTTTCAACCGACCCTCATTGTCAATTTCTAGATGTAAGTCAAGATATGAAGCCGACTTAACTGTGTCTGTAGTATCCTTTATCTCTAGTTCGATTGGATAGATGCGTTCCACATAGTCACCAAATTTTGAATTTTTCAGTGAAAGAACATCATCTATATAGCGGAAAGTAGAGTTAAAGGATATTGCAAACTTCTTATCTTTCTTCCTAAGAAGTTCCAGCATGAAGTCAGCCTCATAATAATAAAGAAACAAGTCGGCGAGTAGAGGGGCACAGTTTGTTCCCATTGGAATGCCGACAGTCTGTTGAAAAACACGTCCTCCGAACGTAACAAATATGTTGTCAATCAAGAAATCAAGCATCTTGATAATATCAGTTTCAGAGAATTTTTTGTTGGAATCAGAGTGATTCTTTACAAAGTAGGATTTATCCCTCCCTAAGACAAGATACTTGTATCTACGTTGGCCATTCTTTTTTATGAAGCAAATTAATACCAACTCTTTCAATTTGTCTTTTAGTTTGGAATGTGGAATACTTGTGTACAGAGTAGAAAAGTCAAATGTTTTAATACTGTTACAAGATGAAAGAGAGTTAGATTGTATGTACTCTAAAAGATCTTTTGAATTTTTAAGTATCCACATCAGTGCTGCCTCACAGGTAGGTAACCTGACTAAACTTGCGTCTTTACTGGTGGCAAGCTTGAAGTGCATTGGATAATTACTATGATGGAATGGTTTTAAAGAGATATTTCTGATCATATAGCTTTGAATTTAACTTCCATGCCCAACCAAGGGCTTCACTTTGTCCATATTACCGAAACTCTTTATCTGATACACTTTGGTGGAAGCTATAGTCTTTGTGCGGCGTTCCCTTTAGACAGACTTTATAGAGTTGTTCATTACGTAGCGGTCAAAAACATCTGCTACTGTTTGCGTTATAGAAATTCGTTGGCATATTTTTTAATAGACAGCTGCAATGTCACCGAATGTTTTAGGTTACCGTTCTAAACATCAATACATTGAACCAATGCCTTACCACCTGTAAGTTAGGAGTGATGGTACAAAGGAAGGTACGGAAAGTGCTCAAGGAACCTCAGATTATAATTACTTCAACAAATAAGTCTTACATGATTTTCTCATGGTGCCGTCATCTTGAAAAAGGGAAATTGTAATGGGACCTACAGGGTGCGACAGCACATGTTCTATGGTACATCATCTCTATATTTTGCCACATTCAGTGTACGTCTAAATACAAATTATGGATGTATGTGACCTAAAAGTATTTCCCCCGATTTGTATTTAAGGTTTGTTTTTGTGGTCATGTTTTCAACATTTTTAGTTTGGACTTTGATATTGGACTATAAAAACTCCTTGAAGGACATAAAGAAAGTGAACTAGTGAAACAATGCTAAGACATGTTCAATACTTCCTCTACAGCTATGAGCAAAGAATCTCGAATATCTCTTGTAGCATGCCTTTTCTAGAAGAGATATTGATAAGACATGGAGGATGGGATTCATCATCAAAGGGATCAGTCATGGATAATTCAGATGGTTCACAATAGCAATAACATGTTCTTCTCCTCTCTTCATTGCTGTTGGTTTTGTTTCCTCTTGTGAATTTGCATTATTTGCAGCAATTCCAGCCATTTTCAGCGTTACACGACTAAGGGGTTCTAGGAAATTTCTAGTAAGGGTCCATCTAACAAGCTCAGACTTTTGATTTGTTATGCCTACAGTGTCACATGATCCCCTTAGGGCTTTGATAACGGTCTTTTCTCTTGCCATGTCGGTCTTTGACCGTCAGATTGTCCAGGAGTCTGTCTTTAAGAAAAGTAGCCATCCATAAAAGATGATCGAATATTCGCAGAAAGTTGAAGCATATCGACTATGTAAACTGTCATCCACCTTCAGTAAATATTACGGTTTGTTACAAAAACATAAGGTTACATTTGAGATGACGATCGCAAGGAAGTGACCAATTTCCCTCTCGTCCTGCTCTAACATTTGCCAGCAAAATGTCTAATGCTTCAAGGAACACATCCCAGTATTTGAATGTAAGGGATACAGCACTCATTGCTTATACGTATTTATAAGAGGCTGTATAGGTGCTTCGAATAGCTCTGTCATATGAGCGTAAGGACTTGTGTTTGGCTAGAATTGCTTAATTAGTGCTTCTGAGATAAATGAATTTATTATTATTGATTAATAAAGGTATGAAATATCATATAAATGTTAATTAATGTACATTTTGCGTTAAAAAATGATGAAATTGAATTGAAACGTACTCTATTCACTGCAGAATATTCGTAGTGTCATTTTTACATAAACTCCTAATAACAGATTAATTTTGCTAAACTTTATTTTTGAATCGTTAAAATAAGGTGTAACAACAATGTTGTAATAACAGAAATCATAGCACGGACGTTATTTTACAATGTAGACCTTAAAACTTTTCTAAGTCGATTTTTAGTTTAAGTTAAACTACGTACTTCAAAGCCCATTTTACAAAAATTGCACCGTACGATTTTTTGACGACAAGTCAAAATGTGAAGTTTAATATTTGATCTACCAAGACTGTGATTTATAGCCGTATAGTACGAATGACGATTAAACTCCTTAAATAAGCGACTTTTCTTTACTTGGTCACCGTACTATATGCAGTGCAGTGTATGAGAGAGAAGTGCAGACCTCATTTCAATAACCTTTCGAAAACTAATTTTGGTTGAAAAATGATATCATTGCAAAATGTGTGTATAGCCTGATTAGATGCTTATTTTATATAAGAATTGCCAAGAAATGTATGAGCGAAACACAATAACTATCGTTTAGCAAAAGTCAAAAAACGTGTTACTATCAGTTTTTTACCTTTAAACCATGAACTTGCCAGACTGTTACCTTTGAAACATAAAAAAATGTTAAAAATTCAAGTTTGTTAATTTACACTAGTTTTCATTTGTCATGTTTCATCTAAACATCATTAAGATGGGTCCAGGTAGAAGCTTTCTGTGTTTTGTTTTGTTACAGTTGGCTCATACCTTGTTGTAATGCCCCTTTTATTTCTTAAACAAGAGGTTCACATATACCTTAGATGTATGTATATGAAGCTTAAGGTGGAGGATATTGGAGTTGCAATATTTGTTTCATTGGTTTTCGTGAACACTTTATGTAGTGTAGTTCAAAACATGATACATAAGGATTTGTAAAGATAATTATAACTTCATAACGTTATGTGTTCAAACACCTGTTTGTCACTCCATATTGTGTTATCCATACGTTACACTTGTTTAGAATCCCAAAACAGTATGACTTGTGATCATTGCTTTATTTTACAAGGAAGTGGTTCATAATTTTTGGTTGGCAATAACAAAACCATCAATATCTCAGAACGAAACTGTTTATTAAATTATAAAGTTAAGTTAACTCATGCATTTATCAAGTCAAACTACAATAACAACCTTCATTAACATGTGTTGCGTTACTTTGTAAAGTTGAATACAATTTCAACTGTCCTTCAATTTAAAAAAAATGTTGATACAATATCTAATAATATTTTAAGACTGTTAAATACAATTTGATAATAACACAAAATGAAAACGGTATTACAAAACTTAACTTTTATTCAAAATTATTTAAAATAAAGCAGTAGGTCCGGTAAGTGCCGATTTTGGCCTCAAATTTCAGGTTCATCTAACGAAAGTTTTTTGACATTTTTTAAACACTTACGTGTCTATTTCAATTGATTCGATTAGTTTATCTGAAAAATTTTAACTGATTATGTCATTAAAAACGCTCTGATTCAATCAATGAAAAATCTATCAAATATTCCAAAAAACGTCACTTTTCAGATAGTTTTTGTCAAAAATGAAAGTGGACGCATCCGTGTTCATCCTCAACCTTTATATATGTTTTGTATTATCATCAAATACAACTTATATTTCAATATTATGAATAAACTCGAATGCGGCCACTTTCATTTCAGACGAAAACCGTCTAAAATTTAAACAAAATGCTAAATTTTGAAGATTTCAGTAATTTAGCATGACTTAATGATGCTAGAACGCGATATTTGTGCATTGTATTGTCAAAACAGCTCATATTTCTGTAGCAGAAGCATTTTACTTTCCAAAATATAGCTTAAAGATTACATTGTCACAATTTTCTAATACTGCTACATTTTGGGGCCAAAAAGGGGTCTTACTGAACCTACTCCTTTAATTTATTATTTATATCCTGCATCTAAATGTACGTTTCATAAATCATATTATCCTCGTGAAGATACATCCAGCCGATTCGTACGCAAAAACCCGTTGAAATGAAATATAATAATGAATGACAAAAGGATTATTTCATAAATAGCCTTTCTCAAAATGATAGAATTGTCATTTGGTTCACTGTTGTTCTTTTTCTTTGTCTTTTTTATGAAAATGAACCCATTTTATTGTTTTTCGATATGAATGGAAGGTGATTTATTTCATCCATTTTAGTATTTTATACGAAGATGCTGAATTTGACCTTTGCTTGACTGAAAACAGTTTTAACACACATGTACCATATTCGGTTCGAAGTTAAGTATGTTCCATGAATCCTACTCTATATAAGAATCTATTTCTAAATGTTAACACATGTTGTGTTATTCGGGACTGAAACTTATTTCAAAACTCCGAAGTACGCTAGCATAAAGCACATTAAAATGGTTGACATCTCCACTATGGCCATGGTAACTGCAGCATTACCTGGTAATATAAAACGATACATACTTAAAGATACATACATGACATAGTTGATAAACCTTTTGGTTGCTTCTCTTCGTTATCCGCATTAACTACACTATTTTAATATTTACCTTACAGCATTGTACAATGAATATTAAATATTTTTTATGTTTATTATAAAAACACATTAATATAATACTCCAAATTAAAAACAACAGACTTATAAATTGATTTTTCAAATGCATGCAAACTATTGCTAATCAAAGGAAAAGACACAACTCGTTAATTTATTACATCAGAAGTAAATGTTTTGCTTAACTGATAAAATTGAATTAAATAATCAATGCATTGTTAACTTAAGGGATCATAAGCAATGAAAAATAAATACGTTGTTAATGTATGCGCCGACGCGTTTTTCTGTGTTTACGCTAACAAGAATTCTTAAAGTCAAACATTTGAAGCCAATGAAGTATAGATATTAAAAATGTTGATGAGCTAAACGATCAAACTGACCTAAATAAAATAGGCAAAAATCTGAGGTCAACTTTGCAAGATGTAGTTGTAAACTTGTTTTGTTTTCTTTTTAATTTCAAAAACAATATTTAGAAACGGTCAAATTTGTTACAAATCATGTCAATACCGAAGTTTCCACTATTGAGCGATATCCGCTTAACTCCTTCTGCACTTTTGACCAACAAAGACAACTGTAAGGTAGGATTGAAACCATTTGCCGTGCAACGGAACATCCAGAGGCAAAATGAATTGAAACAATTGGTTTTTAGCATGCCAAATGACAATTGGTTGCTTTTTTTATATTGCCAAAATGTTGGGTTTTTTTCATGCGACTTTGGAGGAGCAGATGTGTATATTTCAATACTTAAGTTCTCTAAATGCTTTGGTTCTTTTGAAACAGATACTTAACATAACTATTTTACATCATCGTACAATTTATAGCATGCACCATTCTTGTTTTAACTAGAAGCCTGAATGGGCATCCGAATTACATCAGAGGAAAGAAATACAACAACTGAAAAATTGTGCTGGCAATGTCTAATGTAGAACATAATGGGTTAAACCTGGTTTCATAGCAAGCTATAATTATAGATTATCGTTGATCATCTCAACGAGATTGATTTTCTCGCTTGAGCTGGTACAGCGAAAGTGAGAAAAGCAATCGAGTTGAGATGACCAATGATAATCTGTTTATCGCTATTTTACCTATGACGACATTGTCAATTTCATGTCAATTTCGTTAGCAACGCCACGTGGTCTCCTTAGTTTCTAGCGATAATTATTCTATCTCAAGCGAGAAGCATGATATGAAAATTATCACAAAAAAAGATCAAAAGAAAAATGCACAAAATAGCGATAATAATAAATAAAGCATGGATCCCACGTTACAGAAACACAAGTCTATATCTAAGCTTTGGATTTCAAATATTTTGGCCACGAGCATCACTGAAGAGACATGTATTGTCGAAATGCGCATCTGGTGCAAGAAAATTGGTACCGTTAATTTTATTACTAACAATGAATATTTCGACCTCTTAGTTTTAACAAATTTCTCCATTTTATTAGACAAAAAAACAATTAGAATATTTTGAACTCTCAACTTTAGTATTGCCCTTAACCTTCGTAAATAGTTTAAATAGTTGTTTTGGTCATTCAAGAATCAGACAATCCATCTGGGGATGATGTTTTGATTTACGCATAATATTTTCCATCATGTTGGTGGCTATTCAAATATTTTAAAAATGTAAGAAATCTGACATGTCTTATGAATTTCTCTGTATTTGAAAGACTAAGTCAACAACGTATTTATACATCCCTGATTTGTACTCTGTAGAGTTTTTTTTTAATGTTTGGGTTTGAGCGTTCCATCTAAACATGATGAAGGCAAACCGAGGAATTTGTATCTTGAATAATGTTTTAAGTTTTTATCAAAGCATTAATCAAGTCTTTTGTTTTGTCATTATTGGGCCTTTAAGCACATAATATGTGATTTTGATTCAATTTAACAGTACGTAGTAATGTATACAATATTTTACAGTTATCTATCTTATCAAGCAAAATATTTAAAGACACACTTTTTGGATTTTCCTTGATAGATTAATTGACAGTAAATTACTGTTGTGAATTACTTAACGTGTTCAAAGTATTACCCGATAGTCCTGTCAAATGCAAATAATTCTCTATGCTTTATAGTAATTTTCTAATAATTAACATGAGCACTGTATCTACCGTAATTCAAAAATTATTGCGAGGTATTTTCTATTGCGAAAATTACGACTTAGTTTTAATTGCAATAATTTTAACTCGCATTTTGCAATTTGCTATATGAATTAAACAGGATTTTTTTCCATATCGCAAAATTAAAATAGCATTTTAGTCTAAAATGAAAGAAAATACAATAATATATGCGCGCAATCATTTCTGAATTTACCGTATTGGTTTAAATATTTTCAAAAACTAAAAGAAAGGGAACGTTGAATTATATGACAATGAATAACTTACACGGCGAATGGATGTTTTTTGTAAGATTATTTCACGCAATTTCCTTTTGGAACGTAATATATATGTGGTCCTCTACGTTGAATTCGTTCAGAATTTGTCATTACTAAGCGACCTGATCTTTTTATACAGTACGGGTTTTATCTCATTGTTGGGAACCTTTTTCAGAATGCAAGTTAACTTGAGGTGTTTTACATTGATCATCTTTACCCAAACTTACAGCAAGATTTTATAAAATTAATGTTTCTTAATCTTTACATTAGACATTCTTTCATTAACTTTTAAAAAAAAATACGTTGGTTTAACGTCATTATGGGTATTAACCCTGCATCTTTACTTGAAAAATTGCATTATGTTAACAATTTGTAATCAATTACTTCAGCAGGAACATTGCCATTATGTATGGGAATTGTAAACTATATGTATTCAAATCCAAAATGTACATACAAGTTAAATTGTTTTTAGAAAATATGTCTTCTATGTTCTGTCTTGTGAACTATTATTTGTCTGTTTGTCTTTTTTCTGTTGTAGACATGGCATTGTCAGTGTTGTTTGTGTTTTTTTTATGTATGAGTTTAACTGTTTCTCTGGTATCTTTTCCACTCTCCCCTCTTTACATAACTTGCATTGTTGATACTGATATTACATGTATATATTCAGACAGGTGTATTGATACAGATACAAAATCTACTTACATCCAGTTTTCGTGGTTTCAAATCCTTTATAACAAGCACATTTGGTTGCATTACAAAATGCATTAGCTACACACGAAGTGTTCTTTGGATTACCACACGTACTGGTTGGAGCAATGCCTATAATGGAGTTTAAGATAACATATATTTTTGTTTAGTGAACTTTATTGTATGGAATAAAAAATCATATTTAGAAAGTGTTTTTTTAAAGTTTTTCATTTTAATGTATTATAAAATGTAATTTTTGTATTTAAAATTACTTTACATTGTAATATTTATTTGGTAAGTTATTCGATTTCATATTCGCCTTTTTCCTGTTTTTGCCCAAAATGCAATATGAAAACCGAGCAATTATATTCTACTGAATATACATGTGATTTTACTTTATACAACCGATAATGTAATTAGTTATTGAAATGAACTAATGTTTTGTACAGTATGAAATATATACAAAACCACTAATAGATAAGGTCAGTATAAAATCTCCCGTGATGATTTTCAATATTGATATAACCACTTTAATAAACATTAAATATCGCCAAAGGCACCTTTCAATGTATGTGTAAGTTTCTGAAAATAGATATAAGAAGATGTGGTATGTGGTATAAGTGCTACTTGGACAACTCTCCATCTAAGTCAGAATTTATAAAAGGAAACGATTATAGGTTAACGTGCCGTCTCTAACACGGAGCCTTGGCTCACATCGAAAAGCATGCTATATAGGGCCATAAACTAGTGTAAAACCATTCAAACGGGAAACCAACGACCTGATATATATATAAAAACGAGAAACGAGAAACAATTATGAACAACATCAACAAACGACAGCCACTAAACATCCGATTCCTGACTTGGGACAGGTGCAAACAAATAAGAATTTTTGTATACACATATCTGAACAACTTATTTTCATATTTATCACTAACATGTTGTCAGAAAATTTATTAAATGTAATAACGCCAAAACCACTTTTGGTTGATTTTATCACTAGACCTTTTCGATTAAGAAAAACAAATTACAAATCATCAAAAGTAATAACAACAAAATACAGGGATATATTTGATCAAAGCTGATTAAAGAAATTCCGTAGTTAAGTTAAGCGAAATTATTATTCTGATAACATGGCGAACATCATGTTGTTTTTCACTTTTTATGTTTTCGTTGCCAGAAATAAGACCTTGAATCTTCTGTATTTTTGTAGACTTGTTGGTATTGCTCTTTATTGAAAATTGTAAAGTGACCTATAGCTGTATACAGATTGTCCTTTTTGCTATTATTAAAAAGTTGTCTCATTGTCATAAGTGTATCATAGTCTTATCTTTTATATAGTTTTATTGGTTCTTTAATGTTGGGAGTTATTTTTAAATGTCAGCTATCACGGGTAGTAAGGTCGTCATATCGAGGAGCGTTTAGTACAGTGATTTTGTCATAGTTTGGATAAGTTTGACATGACGGTGTTAAGTCTTTTTGATGACAATCAATGCAAAAATGTAAACATTGGGATATTTTGTAAACGGAACTTCTGATCATTAATTCAAGCTGGTAAGTACCTTTGTATAACGTAAATATGTTAGTACATCACAAGTGGTATCATATGGTTAATGATTTAACACAAAACAAAGCTTGCGTATGTCAAAATTTAAAACTTGCTAATTGGTTTATCGTGCATAAAAAAAGTTATTTTCTTACAGTCTGTTACATCACATATATATCTTCGTGATATAACACTGCGGTCAATTATTCTGAAAAATACCTACTTTTGCAATCAATTCAAAATTACTGAAATATCTGTGTCATGGTTTGGTTCATTAGTGTCATGGTTAAGTTCATGTTCGACATGGTTCAGTTATGTAATTCTTCTCGTGTATAATGAAGAGTTACATCAAAATTCACAAAAATCGTTCCATTTGAAACACAAAAGGAATGAAAACGCACAAACAATGTAGTAATATGTTATAAGTAGATGTAATATGATTGCCAATGAGATAACTATCAAATGACGTAGATGTTAGCAGCTATTTGTCATCAAGAGGCTTCAACATTCAACAATGAGCAAAACCATATTTCTTAGCAAGATATAAAAGGCTGCGACAAAATTCAATGTATAGGAATTCCAACTAGAAAATCATCAGCCCAATTTCTGTCCAAAATAAATAGCAAAATATGAATGATACACAGTTACAAACGATATTCACGGCATTACAGACACTTAATTTGAGACAGTATATACAAAATATTGCGGAGTAAAATGTTTGCGGGCTCCCCACCCTCTTTTTCGCCTTAACCATGCCACACATGTAAACTCACCAGATCGGGTTTAAACAAGAAAATCAAGTAACAGAAACACTAAAGACACAAATAAATAACGATATATATTTAACTCTGTAGTTTCATTGAATAGCATTACATGAAACAATATTGAGAGGATCCTATTTTTCAATATTTGTTTTTTAATCTTTAAATCTTTTATTGCTGCAGTCATATTATAAATTTGAATCCAAAGGAACTAATTAAACAATACTGCGTTTATTTATTTTAGAAGCCATGCAAAGTTTGACCAACCCCGAAGATCTACTGCTAAACGTAAATAGTGCAATCATGAACCCATATGATGATTTGCACATGGTGCTCAAGGAATTCGTCAGTACCATAGGAAAGATGAAGAAAAAATCCTTCCTCATAAAAGAGCATGTTATGATATCTAAAAATATCATTATCTTGAAAATGAGACAATATATCATTTAAACTTTATGATTGCTAGAAATGAATCAAAAATAAAATTTTAAATTTATTAAATATAATTTTGTTTTACATATTTTACTGTGTCTGGTGAATGATCGAACCCAACGGAAGGACTTTCCACACATACATGTATGCTCTTTCTGCTCGTGTTTCCCACTATGGTGCTGGTCTAGTGAACGCTTGCTGTTAAACACAGCATTACATTCCATACAGATGTAGGACTTATTCCCTTGGCATTCTTTGACATGTCTTGCCATTTATTGTCTATAAGCGAAAGCCTTGCTGCATACGGTACATTTAAACGGTTTGTAGTTTAAATGTTTACTGCGATGACCTTCAAAATGTGCGTTATCGTTAAACCGTTGATGTCAAATATCACACTCTATTGGGCGTGAACTAGCATGGTCTCTTAAATGACGACTTAGGCCGATTCTTGAAGTATATTTTTGCCGCAAACATCGCACATTAAAGGGTTTGAATGTCGTGCTTCATGTTCCGTCAGGCCCATCTATCTGAGAATTTCGCTGGACAATGAGAACAAATCAGTTGATCCCTGTGTTTTCTCATGTGGCGTGTTAGACATCTTCTTTGGACAATTTTAGAACAGATGTCGCACTGAACTTTAGTTGTTTTTTTTGGCAAGCCCTGTTGATTTTCATTATTGTTTTCATCTAATTTCAGTAATTTGTCATCATCTTTATTGAGTGAAACCACTGTTTCTTCAATTAAATCAGTATCACCAACAGTTTCAAATGACCCGTCTAAAGGAGCAATAGATGCAATTGCCTCTGAAAAATTATACGAGTCCAATCAATGCATTTGTGTAAAATTTGTAGCCTTATTGTGTAAATGAATATCAACAAAAAAACAATAATGAATTTGGCTGCGTTTTTTTTTATGCTAAACATATTTAGGTACACAAATTGAAAAGAAGTTATAAACTACGAAATCATGAAAATATAAATTTTCAACACAGACACCAAACAGGCATTCATAAGTGCTAACTATTGTGAAAGGAATGGTTTTACACATTTAATTTCAAAAACATATTTACTGAATTCCGAAATGCGACTCACCAAAAAAGTCCAGAACCTAGTGACGCGACAAGTTGTCCTATGTCATACATTACTGTTTTACGCTATACTGAGAATAGTTTGATGCATGGTTTCAGATTCTGGTTGTCTCTGTTCAATTTATTTACCCATTTTATAGAAACAGGCAGATATAGAGTTTGGCCAATTTAATTCATCCTAGTATTGTTGAAGAATTCATGTTTGTGTTGTTGGTTTGCTGTCTCATTTATGTATTTCCCACGTCATCTTACATTTGATATTACCTCGTAAATTGAAAATCAAATAAGCAAAAATGATAAAGGGCAAATATAGATAGCATAAAAATATCATTGAATGTTCTAAGAAGTTCAAATGAAGTGTACTTGTGATATATATCAACAAACTTACCATCTGTTTCATCTTCGTCCATCTTATAATGCGTTCTGTCCTATTACAAACGATTATTTCTTGTCTACCCAGGTCAATTAAGGTCGTACACAGTTTAAATGTACATGTAGCAGGCAATATAACACGTGTTTCTTTGAATTTCAATCCTTTTTTCAATCACATTTAATAATATACCACCTCATACTTAAAACTAGATAGCAGGAGTTTTTTTTTCAGATAATATAGAAACTGTATTACATAAAAAGTAAAATATTTGAAATAATTCAATGATACTATACACGATGCATTTATACAATATTACAAAGATTATTATTGATTCCTAATAATAATTGATAAACTTGAACATTATATCGGTTTAAATCCAAAATTAGAGTTGTGATCTTTCATATTTTAAATTCGAACTTTGAAAGTTCTTTTTATTGTAATTTCACCTATTATAGTTTTAAAACCAATAAGTTATAAAACTGTTGTCCATGTCACGCATAACTATTCGGGGTTTCGTAAATGGTTGAAGACTTATGATGTCCTCTTAATATCATTTGGTTAGTTTTGTAGTTGGGTTACTGTATCATGGACCTATAACCCCACATCTCCTTTTATTCATCATAAACTAGTTCAAAATTCACAATAAAGAAAAACCAACAAATGAATAGTTTTCTAGAAAAGAACATGAAAAACAAGAATTACTTTTTGACTGGCTGCCACTTTTGAATAGAAGTCTTTAGCTATTTGGCTAGTGATGCCGCTCATGATATCCCCGGCAGAGTCAAGCATGACTTTGGACTTATGGACAATAGATTATATGTGAAACAGAAGCAACGCTTTGTCTTTTTTTTTGTAAAATTATATCGAAAGCTAGTTTAAAAGAGCAGTGACTTTTAAATTTATATTGTAGAAAACTTACAAAAAGTAACATGACATGCTTAACATACGCTTTGACGATTACACCCACTAAATTTGGTTAAACAGGTTTTTTTCTTCTCTGGCAGTTAATATATAGTGTAACTTAGTTCAATAACAGGCGCTATCAATCAACCGTTCAGTATTAAAGTGAAACACATATATATTTGTTTCGATCTAAACCATGACAATCTTGACCAAAACCATGACGAATTTCTAGACTCTTAACCGAACCATGTCAATCGCTTAACCAAACCATAGCAATTCCGATATCTTGCTTATTCTGCGTTAATTTCGTGAAACAACAATTCCAATTTAGATCATTTGACCTCCAATACATATTCAAGCATCTTATTTGCTTTTTATCTGCTCATGTGAATAGAACTGAGGCAATATTTTAGGAAAGCAACATAAATTAACCATGTCAACTTATCCAAACTATGACAAAATCACTGTACTAAACGCTCCTCGATATGACGACCTTACTACCCGTGGCTATGCAGTGTTTTGAATTAATGTTGGTACTCTATAAAAATTTACACCTACGTGGTTTACAGTTATTGGTACTGTCCTTGTAATGCGATGTTTTGCATTTACAATTATTGATGCATATAGCGTTAGCATCACTGCACTCCACATTTCCTTTACATGCGGTACCCAGAGCTTTTTCTGTAAACAAAATTTAAAAAACAAAATTGTAAAAAAAGAAAGCAATTTATGTCACAAGTATCAATAATAAGCCAGTGACCCGTGCTGTGATCTATATAATGTTAATAATTCATATTATCGCTCTTTTGTGCATTTTTCCTTTGATCTTTTTTAGTGATAATTTTCATATCATGCTACTCGCTTGAGATGGAAAATTATCGCTAGAAACTAAGCATGCACGTGGCGTTGCTAACGAAATTGCCATGAAATTAACATGAAATTGACAAAGTCGTCATAGGTAAAATAGCGATAAAAAGATTATCATTGTTCATCTCAACTCGATTGCCTTTCTTGTTTTCGCCGTCCCGGCTCAAGCGAGAAAATAAATCCCGTTGAGATGATCACCGATAATCTATAATTACGTGTTTGCATGAAATGAGATTGTACAATATTGTTTAAAGAAGATTTAGAAATAGTGCTAATTGTTAATGTAATTTTATCTGCTCAATATGTACATCCTTTTTTTAAACCGAACTTCAAGGAGGATTAAACTATTATTTATCCTGTGTCCTTATCTGCTATGGTAGAAAACAATTTCTAACGATTGAGCACAAAACTTCATGTTTATTACCGGTCCCAAATCTTCTGAAACTCGCTTGTTATGTAAGCAAAACACTGCTTCATCACATGCAACCCAGCTAAACATCGACATCATTAAGTATATCACAGTCAATGTGTTAATTTTTGCTCAACTGTCTTATGAACTTAAACAAAGTACCTTGTGCTTGCATATACTTACTTGTTTGGCATGTATTACTTTGTGAGAAGAATGTCGATAAGCACTGACAAGTTTTGTTCTTGCATTCTGAATTTGTAACATTAACTGTACAGTTCGTGTTGATAGTACATGCGCCTCCTAAACGAACTCCTATTTAATACACAAATAGAAAATGTATCAGATACACGCATTGGGAGTAAACTAGTGTTCAAAATTCAAAAATCGATTTAGAGAAGACAAATCAGGGTTATTTACAATAACCGAGGGAATAGACCATCGTTTACATGTAATCATTTACGCATGTTTGTTTATATTTATATGTAAGTAGGACAACCTGTTATTGTAAAATGGACATATGTGAACGCATATACACAAGTATGTAAATTTACATTTAGTGTACATTTACAAAACGAAACCATTGATGCTAAATAATACTTGTACATTTGCAAATCGTTTGTGCATATGAATGAAAATATAAAAGCAAACATTATTTTATTTTATATTGAAGCTAAAAAGAGCGCCGTGCGTCCATCTGTCTGTAGATCATCTTGATTAAGTTGAATTCCGGCCAAATATTTATGCACTTTTTTGGAATAAAACTTTTCATGTATACATATACAAGAACGTTTATAGTTAGTTGAACACATGAAAGTGTCAATTGTGGTTGGAAATTAAGGTCGTAGCAACTTGATATAATGAAATCAATTCAGGAAAGGAAATACCGGATTACAATTCCAGAATAGTACATGGTTTTAAAACAGAATTTTTATAAAAGAACATTAGCTATAATAGTTTTTAAATTCATGTCGTTTGGACATTGTTGCGTGGGTATCTCATTAAAAATTATCCCACAACTCTATTATGCATATGAACTAGTAAAAGATATTACGAATATACCAGTAACAAATTGGGGAACCATGTTAATTATGCCATTGCCTTCCGTATTCCAAAATATCTTATTTGAGTAATTAAGAACTATTGCAATACCTCATATATTTAAGAATGATATGAAAACATAATTATATTTCATTTTCCATGATAAACAAATTTTATTTTAATAAAACATTTCAGTAATTATAATCATGTGTGTGTATGTGTTGTCACAGAGCCAATAGTTTGAGTAGAGTACGCTTCCATTTATACAACTGAATATATGAACACTCCATGAACCCTAACAATTGGAACGTGTAAAGCATGTGCATTTTATATTTCAGAATTAGGATTTGTTATTTAGTATTTCCAAAATGCCTAAATTAAATGCAAAAATTACTACCTCCTGCTGCTGATGCTGCAACTGCAACTTCAAAATAGAATGACACCAGCGGAAACAGAAGTAGCAGAGTTATAGTTGTCAAAGTGGCCTGAAAAATACGCACATAAAGTAATATAAGACTTTTAAAATAAGTTTTTTTTTATCTAACCGAAGAGTTGACAATTGCACTAACACACTGGGGTAAAGCTGATGACCGTAACTGCATTCACGGTCATCCCAAGATGTCGGATGAAAAATTAGGTCAGTTTCTGTATTGTCTGTTAAAGTGTTTCTATATCATTTTCTTTACAAATCATACATTGAAACGATGTAAATTTATAAAAGAATCACTCGGAAATCACTAATTACTTCTGAGAAATGTGCATGAAACGGGAAATTAGATTTGAAAAAATCGCCAAGATGACCGTAAATCACAATCGAGATGACCGTAACAGAATCAGGGATTCATAACAAGGCTGACCGTAACTGCTTTTAAGATGACCGTAATTTGTAAATGATGACCGTAACTTTTAAAGGATGACCCTCAATTCTAAGAAATATCCGTATTTATATAACTATCTTTTTGTATCAAATGATTAATCGTGTTGGTATACACATATTAATATGAAAGTTTTATCCTATAGGTAGAAGAAAATAAGACGTGCTTCAAATGCAAAGATTACCATATGTATCTTTTTTACAGTAGAGGGTTCAATTTTTAAAATGAATTTGCCAAAAGACATGCGGTGCACAACCTTCAACTAATCGACAAAAGATTTTTTTTTTGTTTCTGGGATTCCTTTTAATGACATATAATAAATACACATTTTTAAAAATGCCAAAAAATTGCATGTACACCCATTGATATTATATCGTCTTTCATTTTGTCGTGCAAATAAAATAACAGAAATATTTTGAAAATATCATTCGAATAAACTTGTGAAGGTGAGCTCCAGCAAAGTAGATCCTTAAAATAGTATTGTACGAAAAGCGTATCACAAGGCGGAACGTTGTCAATTTGTATATATACAGAAATGTTATTCATACAGTCAGGATTCTACTTCTTCAAAATTATCTCCCCATTACGCCAGTTCATGCTCACAGTCGTAGAAATGGAAGCCATTGTAGGGATGACGCTCTACCAATTTTGCTCTTGAAAACTGATAAATGTATCCACATAGCACCATTACGATCGATCGTTATATGTCAGTTATATTTTAAAAAACAAATGTATCTACTAGCTAATGAGCATTAGTTAATGATCTTGTCTGCATTGATTCAACTTAAAAATATTGTCTGTTTGGATGTCAGATGGAATTTTTGAAATTTCTTAAGCATTTAAAAAAAATCTAATTAAATATTTCGTGGAAGGGCAGACTAAACATTTTCAGTGGTTGAAGATTATAAACCCTAGTTATCACACACACATTTTCATCATCCAAATTAAAAGACTGTCGTCAAGTACTTTTAGAAAAAATAGCTATTGGAACACATCTACTCTGTTTTTGTGATTCATTAGATAGGTATCTCAATTGACCCATATATTTCATCTTTTCGTACTGTCATCTTTTTACGTTATAAAGTCAACCTGTAGCTTTGATATATAATAATGATAGAATCTGAAGCGAGATGCTACATAAAATGCTCTTGCTTTGTACGTGATAAAAAAAAAATCGGAGGTTATGCATTTTCTACATCCAACTTATAGATACTATATATAAAAAAGAAGATGTGGTATTATTGCCAATGAGACAGCTATCCAGAAAAGACCAAAATGACACAAACATTAACAACTATAGGTAACCGTAAGGCCTTCAACAATGAGCAAAGCCCATACCGCATAGTCAGCTATAAAAGGCCCCGATAAGAACCATGTCGTCGACTTGATATCTTATTGTTTTGCATTACTATATGTAATAGATACATTGAAAACTTATGCAAATGGTGTTTTTAAAATAAGAAAATTGTCGTTTTATTTGTTTTTATTAACTTTTTAAAATTTTGTTACTATATCAAACATTTCAGTTAACTTTTATCGCTTTCTCGATAAACACGATAGTTTCGATTCTTTTGTTCTATTTCAAAAGTGTTTCCGCCTGCATATATCAAGACAAATTAAGATTTTAATCTGCTTCCTCTGGACCAATTCACATGGGCTCGATTACCAAATATTCGTATGTATTATTAATGTTTTTAATGCTCCATTTATTGGCATTATGTTTTTCTGGTCTGTGCGTACGTTCGTCCGTTCGTCTGTTTGTTTGTCCGTTTGTCCAGCTTCAAGTTAAATAAAATTGAAACTTAGTACACATTTTCCCTATGGAATGATCTTTTTAATTCTAATGCCAAATTACAGTTTTATCCCATTTTCATAGTCCACTAAACATAGAAAATGATAGTGTAGATGAGGCATCCGTGTACTAGGGACACATTCATGTTTCTTCAAATTTTCGTCGTATCGCTGTAAATTTGTGTTAAAATTTTATTGTCGATATCAATAAATATTTCATTGTTTACGAGAAATATGCAATTTACTATCATTGTTATAAATCCTAAATATGGCCAATTATATTATAGTTTAAAAAAAGAAATTTATGAAACATATTTATATCCGCTAACCGAGCCCCTATTGAGATCGACAAACTCAACAAAAAAGCTTTGAATACAATACGGATATTTAATTCTTAGAATTGATGGTCATCCTATAAAAGTTACGGTCGTCCTATATAAATTACAGTCAGTCTTTACAAATTACGGTCATCCTTTACAAGTTACGGTCATCTTTTTACCAATCACGGTCATCCTTGTTTTATGTTACGGTCATCTTGAAAATATTTTGATTATGATTTACGGTCATCTTAACGATTTTTTCAAATCGAATTTCCCGTTTCATGCACATTTCTCGGAAGTAATTAGTGATTTTCGAGTGATTCTTTTATAAATTTACATCGTTTCAATGTATGATTTGTAAAGAAAATGATATAGAAACACTTTAACAGACAATACAGAAACTGACCTAATTTTTCATCCGACATCTTGGGATGACCGTGAATGCAGTTACGGTCATCAGCTTTACCCCAGTGTAACAGCTAGAGTCCTCTAAATATTTTGTTCAAGCCAGCAGACAACTAGTTCTACTCAAGTATGATCATAATTGAGTAGAACTAGTTATCTGCTGGCTTGCACAAAATGTTGCCTGTATTTATTTAAAACTCAACACAACGTTTGTTTTCTCGTTTAGTGTTGTTTTAGTGTTCTTGTTAATAAGGAAATTGTGTTAGATAACGAAAGTTCTACAGTATCAACTATAATATAAATATTTTTTTTAGTCGCTGGTTGAACATTTTTTCTAAGAAATTGTCGATTCACAAAGAGAAAGCTGTAGTTATTAGTGTTGCGTATAGTTCTGTTGTTAACATACCTTTATTGTCAGTTTCTAGATGTTAGTCAAAATATTATGTTTACTTATCCGTGATATTCTTAAAGATTTCCATAGGATAGATGCTTCAACATATTCAACATGTTTTACAACTTTGTTTGTTTTTTAGTGAGAGGACATTATCTTTATAGCGGAAGTTAAGAATAGTGCTAGCGTCTTTTCATTTTCCTGTAAAGTCCCTAAATGCAATTTGCACGAAAGTTCATAAGTAAAGGGAAATGTCGTCAAGAAGAAAAACACAGTTGTGTCCTATATAAATAGGAATGCAGATTTTTTCATCAAATGTCCCCTAAAAGTGACTTTTATGTTGTCAAGCATCTTGATGAAGCAGTTTCAGATATTGTTTTGATTAAGTAACACAAGCAATAAATTAATAAGACAAATTCAAACAGAAGACGCTTTATTGACACAAGAAAGGCAATCGTGAAACTAACAACGCAGTCATTATGTGAAAGGTAAATTTGCGGTACATATCCTTCACTCAACTAAATATCATATAGTTCAGTTGATATGTTTTTGTTCTATATTTGGTATGTAACAATGCAAACTAATAATGAGAGATAACCACAATTTAATCAAAAGCAGTTTGTGGAGGTACAAACAATAGGTTTTTTCTATCTGATCTTCAAAATTGTATTTTATACATGCAAATATCTATTTCACAGTGAATATCTACAGACTAATGGTTTCCTGGTTGTGAGAAAGAATTTATTTTTTATCATCAATGATAGTGAACAAACGAAACTTTCTCGCCTGCAGTACAAGTCACGTAGGTGAGATGTAGATACGGAGTACGAATGCTTTTTTGTACTTCTATATATTTGTTTATATATATATATATATACATCTTCATGCCTTATATATCATGTACTGCAGTACGCCGCTAGATTAAAACTGACGTGGAAAGGTAACACACGGCCAGCGAAAGCTCTATTATTGTAGAGCCGAGGTGGTCGTGTGGTCTAGCGGGACGGCTGCAGTGCAGGCGATTTGGTGTCACGATATCACGGGATTCGAACCTATGCTACTGTGATATCGTGACACCAAATTGCCTGCACTGCAGCCGTCCCGCTAGACCACACGACCACCTCGGCTCTTAAAAAAAGAGCTTTCCCTGGCCGTGTGTTACCTTTCCTTGTCAGTTTTAATCTAGCGGCGTACTACAGTACATGATATATAAGGCATGAAGATGTTATTATTACAGATCAGCTAAATTATCTATAGTAAAGGATCCTACAAGTTAATGTAATATACAGTCACAGAAAAAAAATATATTTATAAGTACGTCTGAGTCAGTGACAACTCTACAACAGATGTATCCATCGGATCGCCATCAATGATGGTGATACATGGCTGTGTACATAATGTATATACAACTCGTCTAAACCTCAACCCAACAGTGTTAGATCTGTAAATTTGCTTATATATAAATTTAACAAAATGTGCTTGCATTAGAAAACAACAGCTTTACTATGTACACTGTCGGAAGTGTTAGATTTTATAGAGAACACACATTTTCCGATCACCCAATTGGATCATGGTTTCATAAACCGATAAAGATAAGAAGACTCGAGGATTTGTTTAAACATAAGGGATATAGAAAATTCTCATATTCTTTAAATCATTTTTAAAACCGTTGAAAAGCAGAAACAATTTTGCTATTTTTATAGTCTGATTTAGACAAAATATGCATCTGTTTTCCAGAGGTATATAGCTTATATCTACGATAATCGGGAATTGTTATCTGATAATACATAGTTCGCTCTATCTAACACATCTACCTAAAGTCTTCTTGTTTTTCTTGATCTAAATGTACTATCAAAATTTTGAATTACGAATTTTGATATTAAAACGCAAAGAAACTTTCCACTTATCTTAATCAAACAGTTTATTAAAAAAACATTGAAATATCACATGCCGCTAGAGGAGAGTGAAAGGAGGGCAACCAATGTTTAATTCTTAAGTAAAAAAGAATATATTTTATGTATTGTAATATATCAGAGGTATCGCAAGTATGACATTTTTGATGGAGGTATTTGAAAACTAAAATGCAATATTGCTAACTCAGAATATGAGCGGTTTATTCCCTGTGCCAATGCATCAATTTTATATTTCTGCAAAGAGTTAATTGTTCAACATCATATGTTAAAATTGACCAATGTTGCAAATACGTACGATCTTAGTACATCAAACGATAAAATAATACATTTTTTAATTTTTTATCAATCCAGATTTAGTTCATTTTAAAATAAGATAACAATTCACCACAATCATTAGATGCGCTATTCCTTTCACTTATTATGCACCTTTGAACAAAAGTATATCTACCTCATACGCTAAAACTAGTTTTTTCATAACAAACCGTAACAAAATTAAATATGTATTTGTATTCACAGATAACTGTCAACCTTCAAAGAAAATTTATACCCACTTTTGGAACATATCTTCGAAAACGGTTATTACTATTTTTGATTTCTGGTTTACTGTGTATAATTCCAGGCAGTAAATTTTAGTTTTAATTATTCCATTTTTGTGTCCAGTGGAGACTTGTCTCAATGCCATTCATACCACTTCCTCTTATTTTTTTTATTTTTATTTCATCAACAGCAAGATAAATAAAATATTTTGAACTTTGAAATGTGCAAATTGTAATTACATTCAACCCAACGGTTCATCACATTTGAGATTAAAATAATTGCAAAGCTATTCTTGCATTAAAAACAACAGTGCAAACAGTGAGACTGGCAGTACTAGTGTCACGGAGGCGATTATAAACATATCTTCGAAGTGGAGTTTATGCCATGTATCAAATCAAAGTATATAAGTGTAGGAATTAAAAAAAAACAATTTTCCTATAAATATTCAAAACCTTATTACCAAATGTTTACAGTAATCATAAAAATGATTGTGATAATAATTGAAATAATGTGCTTACCATTGCTCAGTTCTTTATGCAGTTTTACAATCTTTAACTCTTACACAATATTGCACTATTTATATGATAATGTGATCTTACCCTTATCAACAGAATAACAGGTGATATTGTCTCCTAGGTAATATAAAGTTCAATATGTATCATTCATTTAAATTTTTTGACATAATTCCAACTTCCGGCTCACGATAAGATACTCTTGCATTGTTGCATAAATGTTGAACATAAGAGGACGTGATATAAATGAAATGTTTTTGCAGTTTTGTTGAGCTCAGATGGCACACCAAAAGATGAATATTTGTTAAACTGGTGTGATATGAGTACGTTGGAAGAATGGCCTGACACAAACAAAATACGATCAGTGTTTAAAGCTTATGTATGATATTTTTAGTTACCAATTTGTATTTATGAAGAATCGTGACTTATTATATTATTATTAGCGTTGGACTGTTCTTAAACATTTTCCTCGTTGAATGATAAATGATATGAATGCCTATATCTAATTATAAAAACGTGTTACGTGTATTGTTTTGAAATATTTATACCATTTCCATCTTCCGCCACTCTTTTGAGTCAGTAGCGGACCGCTTCAGCCATCCAAGTATGAAATGCAAAATTCCTGCAATTATAAAAACTACACTAAACAACCAGTTGCAAAACAACACATCGCAGAAAACGCACAAATAATCTACGATAATCAATTGTAATATTTGAGTTTTTTTTCAAATTGTTGACCTTTAATAATGATATGACATCAGCTCTTTTTCTGAAAATTTTAAATCTAATGATTATGCCATTGATTCAACGGGAGGACAATTATTGATAGCAATTTCATTTTGGACAATGTGCAAAAAAGACATCTGTATTTATATATATATTTTATCCTTTATCTAATTATAGTGAAAGATCACAGATTGGCATTTCAAGAACCTGTAACCTATAGATATAAGAAGATGTGGTATGAGTGCAAATGAGACAACTCTCCATCCAAGTGATTTTCTTTGATCATTTGGAGTCCGTTGTCCGTTGTCGTCTATTTACTTTTACAACAATCGTCTGTTCTGAAACATCTGGGCCTTATTTAACATAACTTGTCAACAATTGACATTGGGTTATCAAGGTCAAGAAATGTGTCCGTTGACCAGTCTGCTAACCAACATTGCTTAAAGTGGAGCATAGTAATAAAATGCATATTTTTCTCAATTGGGCCGGAAATATTAGGAAAATTGAGTTCTACCAAATGTCTTTATACGTTTATACTGTGAAGAAAGGAGTAAACGCAATACACTGACGATTGTTTACAACTTTTTTTCGATTTCACCTTTTGTCTTAACTTAAATCTTATATTAGATAGATATGATAAAATTGATAATGGAAATAATGGGCCATATGAGCTGAAAATGCTTTTTTTAATGCTATAGATATGCAATATTCTTATTCTATATCAGTGTTTACCTCTGCTGAGTTTATTCTCACATTTATTTTGCTAAATAATTTTGTTTTAGAATATAAGGAAATATCTGCTTAAGTCAACTGACCAGAGGTAAAATTATAAAGGTATTAAAGAAAACGTGAGGAAAACAAAGATATGGCTAAGATGAGAACGTTGGTTTTCCATTTTGAATTATTTTACACCTATAGTTATGTATAGTTATTTATAACCAAGGATCCGTTTTGAAGCCGTAATTGTTTACTTTTTACACATTGTGATTTGATTGTGAGTTGTCTTATTGGCACTCCTACCACATCTTCGTTTTTTTATAAATAAAGGCAACAGTAGTATGCCGCTGTTCGAAATTCATCAATCGATTGAGAGAAAAAAAACAAATCCGAGTTACAAACTAAAACCGAGGGAAACACATCAAATTTAAGAGGACAACTACGACACAACAGAAACATAACATCTGTAAGAACGTTCAGTATAAATAAAACGTGTTTCTAGATTAGGTGAAAAAAATCAATCAATTAACCATTACCATGCGGGTTGTACTGTTACTATTTTTGGCTTCATTGCTTCTCCATACTTTTAGAGGTCAACTGTTTTCGATCTTGATGCATGTTACTTTAACCTAAGGAATTTATTGTTAAGGGTTTGTTTTAGGTTTAAGGTGCAGTATACGGGCAAATACGAATTCCGAAATCTGATAAAACGTGTTTTATTTCTGGAGGGCTGGTCTTCCCTTCGGTGTATGTGACACACAGTACACATGGTACAGGGGCATTAAATATAAAAGTAAACCGTGGGAATATAACTACTGATCGTAACATTGCAATCTCCAAGAGAAGAGAAGATAACGATAAACAAATCCAATTTTACAGTATTTATCAAAGATCTACTATTGGCACTGAACTCTCTAACAGGACATTAACAAAAGATCTAATCATTTTTCATTCTTTTCCCGAAATTGCCAGAAATGTTTATACGTGCACCGATGATTTTCTATCAAACATTATAAGGATTGCTACTTACTATGCTACGGTTCTAGTTTTGTCCTCTCGTTAAGCATGAAAAAGGATAAAACTTAGGTATGAGTGAAAATAAGACAACTCTCCATCAAAGTTACAATCTGTAAACAGTTAGCATTGTAGTTCAAAGTCCGATCTAAAAAAAAAAGCCTATACAAGTCAAGTAACGTTAATAACCGGCATCAATATGGCTATGCTTATGTAAATGATTTACCTCTTAACATACAACATTGCAATAAGGTTTCTCATCTGTAAAATATAACAGATACCACACGATTAAGATTTGCAGATAGAAAATATGAAAACATGGGTTTTCTATGACAACAAAAACAGATACAAACAAACAATTGCCTACTCGCTGTTACACTCAGTCTGGTAATTTATTATTCAAAATTAATAATGAAATCTGTAAAAAAAATGTATAAAACCTGCCGAATTGAAAGTTTCAGGGCTACATTTAAAGTTTTTCGTTTGACTGATTTCGCGAGGAATTATAAGTCAAATGAGGACTAGCTAAAGGTTACATTGAATTAATTTTTAAGCTGTTTTATATTTGCATTTGAAACAAAAAATGACACAAAGTTTACCGAACATTCGCCGAGTTTTATTATACTGCTAAATTGTAAATAATTCAACATTGCTTACTATTTTCTTTCGGATTAGGTTCATGCAATATTACTTAAATATTTAAAAATTGTACTAGATATAAAAAAAACAATGACATAACCGTTTTCATATATCGTCCTTCAAGTAAAGCACTTTAGGAATTTTGCATATACCCAAAACATTATATTGAATAACATTGACTCGTTACTGACACAGCCCTGAACTGTATTGGCAAGTTTAACATTTCAATTTAACACCATTGAAATGGCAAGAAAATACTACTTAAATTGAATGAAAAGAGCAGGTTGCAATAACCCTTTGGACAAAACTTTCTAACTCTCTGAAACCATTTATCATGTTATATTGGTGAGAAGAGTGGGGTCTAGAAACCGCATTATAGAGAAATGATTCGAGCCGAAATTTGAAATGACATCCGTATTTTAAGAATAAACAAATGGATTATTTTCTCTTTAAACTAGCCATTTTGGTAAGCAATTTCGTCTAATCTCTGTAAAATATTTGAATCATCTATTGAGTTCAGCCATTTACAACCGATTTTTATAGTTATTTATGTGTGGCTATTACACAACTGTTCAATGTTAAGGAAGAAGGATTGAGTATGTGTAGAAATGTTTAATCTCGCCACATTCCGTATGATCGAGTCCCCAGTCAGGCGCTTGTAATTCAGTGGTAATAATAGTTTACTGTCAGTCATAATTGTAGTTTCAATTTTTTTTGTTTTAAATAATGCCATTTATTTTCTCGATTGAAGTGTTTCTAATTGTTGAACATGTTGAAGGCCATACTGTTACCAATAAATGTTTATATCTTTGTAAAGTACTCTATGGTAGATAGTTGTTTCATTGGTAATCATACAATATATTCATAAGTTTATGGCATGTCTTTGTGTACAACCTTCTTATATTAAGCGTGCGTTTTATAGTAGTGATGTATTTGCCAATCAATTGTCTATTATCTATTGAATAATGTTCTTTTAGAATTAAAGCTGTTCAAAATTAAGAAGTTGGTTGAGCGCTTAGAAGTATATTTAACCTCAAATCATTTTGTATGTGTCCCTCCAATATCAGGTTCATGTAATTGATTGGTTGTGGTTGGTTGCTGTCTACCATATTTGATGTTATGTTTTAGTTTGTTCGATGTTATAGATTTAACATTTTGAAAAGCTTCAACAACTGAAACATAAAAGATTACTAAAATATTTGGTTTGATCAGAACTTTGCACTTATCAATTAATGTTTAAAATAAGAAAGCACCATGCATCGGTGTAGAATTCTTTTACTTACAGATATGACAACGGTAACGAAGACAAACAAAATATTCGTACAAATAAAAATCTAATATTCGTTTGGTTTACTTTATTTCCGTGGCAGAAAGGATTGATAAAATGATTGAACTATCTATTTAATGTTTGATTCAATCATTCAATATGTGTTGCTTAACGTCCAAAAACAACTTTTTCCACGACACACGCTTGTCGTTTCATTAAGAGAAAGATAGGGTAATCTTATGAAAAATTATTTATGTTTGAACTTTCAGTGTCCATGTTCCTTGTAACAACTTTTCGTGTTAACTTTGAAATTCATACAACATCTTTAGAACGTACTTGGAATCATCAGTGATAAAAACAAAATATACCAACTCTTAGTGATGCTCACTGGTTAACGTATCCAAAAAATTCATTGATTATCTATTAAAATATTAGCAGGAACATATAGTGTTTGTGATAAATTATGTAACATTCTATTGTCACTGTGTCAACATTCGTTATCATACAATGTATTAACTGTTTGATCTGTTTCACTGTACTGTACCCTTAATACAAAAATTGACCGTTTCTTCAATTTTATCGTTGTAGTAAGTATAACTCTACAGCTAACACATTTTAAATCATATTCCCACTCTATAGATGGTGTTAATGAGGTATTTATTCTGTAAACACATACTATTTCAACTTATTTTGCGTCACTGGATTATTAATTATTTCAGCTTTAGGTATTTATGTAAAAAGGTACCAAAGGGATATCAGACCAATAAAATTAAAAAAAAAAAAACATATCTGAATAGAAAAAAAAACGATAATCATTGATAAAATTATGATATATGTATGTCTATAGTTTTACCAAAATGTTTCCACCCTCTGTCGGATCCGATTTTACATTGTAGTTAATTTGGTAATCACTGATTTTATGAATAAATTGTTTTTGTTTCATGAAATATTTTACCGTATTAATCCAAATTTGAAATCTAATGTTCAATTTATGATAAAATATCGAAAGGTGCAATTAAACAACGACAAAAGTTCTATTCATCTTGTATACAGTTTGGCATCATTTCGGAAAATGTATGAATGCTATACCTTTGCTGTAAATATTGCTTAGTCATATAAAACAGTTTAAATGATTAATAACAAAGACGCATATCGACCAATTTATAACTGTACTTCACATAAGAAGAAGACACTGGGACATTACTATCAAGGAGAGAAAAGTGGTCAAGGTTATCAGCCATAAAGATTACTTTTATCAAAATATGAGTAGAACACATGCTACAATTGATGTGAACAAAAAAGTCTCAATCTTAATACATTGACCAATCACTGGAATATAGTTTATCTCAAGATAAAGGTCATTATCGTCAGACAAAAACCTAAAGCTAGTAACGGTCTTTATAGTTTATTTGTGTATCTTATCTGTTGGATTTCTTTTTATAAGATGATGGATTCTTCGATCATCACGAAGATTCGTTGGAAAAACGCAATAATCAGTTATACCAAAGTAAAAAAGGCTTAATCTCTGCTAATCATGTTCATGGTCGACAACTTATTATCTCACCTATACTAATCTAATCATACAAACATATAAACTCATCATTTGCAAAAACAACTTAATTTGCAAGATCTCAATTTATTAAAAATGGTGCTAGTTGGTCAAATGCAGGTTAACCCGAACGAATCATTTGAAATAAATTCCACTCAATGCACCACTTTAAGATATGAACAAATCAGACAAATTCACAAAAACAGTGATGAAAGTTATTATCGAGATTGTTTAATCTATATGTATGTTCTGTGAAAAACGACAGCAACTATGATGTGTTGACCGGCGAAGTAAAGATATCGCTTTAATAGCCTTAAACTACATTGTTTTAGGAACGCTATAATATTTGTGATTTAAGTAAAATGAAAGTTAACCGTTGATAATTTTGAATGTATTGATTATCAATTACATTAATATCAAAATTGAAAGATGTGGTATGATTATCAAAGAAAGAACTATCAACCAAAGTTAAATTGAAGTTGCAACAAGCAGTTATAGGCAACGGTACGAGAAAGACCTATACTGTATAGTAGGTTTTAAAAGCCCCCGACCTGAAACATGTGAGATAATACAAACGATTTACTGACTGCTTGATTTATAACAACTATATTAATGATCAGAAATGATGATAAGCGAGACAACCCAAACACAGAACATCAATGATAAGATTATATAAAAGAAAGTAAATGTAGAACATTCCATAGGACAACAAAAAGTAAATTATAAACAGCACAGTCCATTAGACGAAATATGCTTCGCGATAAATATTTAGCATTAAAAGCCACATCTGCATCTTGAATTTATGATTTCTTGTGCCTGTGTACTCAATTAAAGTTGAATTAATCATCACGATTTAAAAAAAAAGAAGATTTATTTGATTTGATGAGTAAAATAACAACCGAATTGAAACTTTCAGCTAAACTTTCAGAATTCAAACAATATGAATTAAAAGACAAAATGAGTTCACATTGCCATTTACAGTTGAGAACTTTAACCAACCGAACTATGTCATATATAAATATTTAATCAAACTGAAAATGATATTCATAAATCAGCAAACAAAACAAAGAAAGATATGTAACATAATTTATGGTCTTCAAAGATAAACAGTGTCTGTACCATAGGCCGAGCGCCGCATTGGCAAAACTTTAAAAAAAACAAGTTGATTGTTGATTTATCAGAGACAACCAAAGACATGATAAGAACTTTACAATTTTTGATACACAAAAAATGATTAGTAATATAGATTATCTACCGCTACCTTGGATTGCAAAATAGCAAAATTCTATATATTCAATCAAGTCGGCAAATTTCGTTACAGGAATGCAATTCCCTTAAGAGGGGGTTTCATTTCAATGAACAAATGGATGTGGTTTTATCTTATAGAAGAAACAGACAAGACGCGAGTTTCGTCTACATAAGACTCATCAGTAACGCTCATATCAAAATAGTTAGAAAGCCAAACATTTTCAGAGTTGAAGAGAACAACTTAAATCAGTGTACTTTTGACAGCAAAATGACACAGGTGTTATATTTGTTACAACATGAGCAACACGACGGCTGCCACATATAGAGCAGAGTCAGCTTACCCTTCCGGAGCACATGAGAATCGTTTGTATTGTCTCAAAGTTTTTAGTGGGGTTCGTGTTGCTTATTCTTTAGTTTTCTATGTTGTGTCATGTGTACTATTGTTTGTCTGTTTGTCTTTTTCTGTTTTAGCCATGGCGTTATCAGTTTATTTTCGATCTATGAGTTTGACTGTCCCTCTGGTATCGTTCGTCCCTCTTTAATACAGGTTCCTTTTTTATAAATTGTATTATCATAATTCGACTTTAAAATTTGACAGTTCCATTTTACCGGATGTGCAAAAACATGAGCAACACGACAAGTGCAACATACGGAGCAGCATCTGCTAACCCTTTCGGAGCACCTGAGATCACCCCTAGTATTTTTTGGGGTTGTAGTTACTTAGTTTTCCATGTTGTGTCTTGTGTAATGTTATTTGTCTGTTTGTTATTTTCTGTTTTAGCCATGGTGTTTTCAGATTTTTTTTCGATCTATGACTTTGAATTGCCCTCTGGTATCTTTCGCCCCTCTTTTTAAGAACACATAAAGAGTGGGTGCCCATATTCGCCATGGACACATTTTTGCCGTTTTATGATTTTGTTCGTAAAATTTCTCGTTTTTTCCTATTACCAACGAAGATGTCTGCAGTGTCAGCATAGTTAAAAAGTTTCATAGCGTCTTATGTGCAGTAAATTATTGTCGTGGTAAGTTTTCAAGGATACACAAGACTCGAGTTTAAAATAAATTTTTTTTCTCGCAAATTATCCTCGAAGTCCCCGACTGTACAAAGATAGTTATAGTAATTTTGGTACATACAATACGAGGAAAGCATATGAACCAAGCGTTTAAGCGTTGAACAGGGACCTGATATGTCATACACCTTTTTCAGTATGAACATGTTCTACATGACAGAAATAAACCACAACGTTTAATCATTTACTACTTTCATTTTGACACCAATATTTACATTTGACGTCACAAAAAACTATTTTCAATACAAAACCTACCTTTCGATTGTAGAATACTTATTATTACCATCATTGTAAAATACTGAGTGGGTCTTCTGACTTAACGTTTTCATTCAAATTGATTCTATATACTTATTCAGTGTAATAGTAGAAATAAAACAAGAAATCATTGATACACGTACACGATAATGTTACGAGAATCTCCCAGGCGAGCATTGAGGGTGGCTTTAATATGTCTTAATTTCATCTTTTTTTTCTGAGTTCGTGTTGCTCAATCTTCAAGTTTCTGTGTAGGATCCTGTTTACTGTAGTTATTTTCTTCTTTTTTCTTTTCATCAAAGTATTCGATTGCTATGGTATTTATTACCCCTAGAAATATCTTTCCCTTTGTGAGAGGTAACATCAATCTCATTGTACTTGCAACAAAAATCTTCATTTATCTGTAACTTAATGATATCATTCGAAAATTAATTTGATTTAATCTCTTTATTACATTATCATATGTACATCAGGTTGCATTGTAAAAACAACTTTCATTAACATACGGAACGTAAATTTGTCGAGTTTTAAAAACTCCCTATCAATGATATTTTGATTTTTTCACATTTGTTGTTTTTACCATTACATATGAACATGGTTAGAGAAGTTTAACAAGCATGTGAATTAAGTCAGTCGAAACTGCATTGTCCAAATACACGTGAATGTCCGCAAAATATATGATACAGAAATATTCAACTAAAAATATTCAACATCATTTCAAATTAACAAATCACAATTACATAATAAATCAAAATGTCAATAATTAGGGTGATATAATTTCTTTATAATGCGACGAAAATGACGGTTATCCTGGTACTATAAATGGCTCATTTCCTCCTTATCTAATAAAAAACATATAGATGATATTGATTTTTGTTTGATCACAGAGGTTCATTACAGTGTCCATTTTTTAAATTCGTTGCCTATTGCAGTTTTGGCTACAGAAGTAACTACGTTCTTGAGTCACACAGAAGTAGTGTCATTAGTCATACACAATAAATGCCATTAATAACACACAAGTAGAGTCATAAGTCACACAGCAAAGGTGTCATTTTGAGCTAATAGTTATTTTAAAACTTCGAAGTATGCCAGCATTAAACACATGATAATAGTTGATATCTCCACCACAGCCATAGTCATAGCAGAATTACCTGGAAATAAATAATTGTAAATTCTGTCGAATTGTATACATTAAAAAGAATAAGTAGAAACTAGTGTTGTCAACGGTTAACCGGTTAACCGGTTAACCGTTTGAACGACCGAATACCGAATACCAAAAACGCTAACCGGTTAACCGGACTTTTTTCAATTATGTTAGGTTTGATATAAATTTGTATTAAAATCATTAAATAGTTATGTTTTCTTTAAAACTTGTCGTCGCGGTAGTTAATTTGACAGACCAATTGTCCAGTATATTGATTGCTATTGTTAATCCTGAAATATAAAATAATTAGAACTTGTCTGCTCTGGGCAATATCTTAACGCAACTGTAAAACTGTAAACGAAATGCTAACTCAAAAATTGAGAAATGCAAACCAATGTGATTGTTATCAATGTATACTTGATAGTATGAGTAACAAGATTTTGCTTAATCTTTTCAAATTGTAACACACCACATTATTATCGGAGACAACAAGAGAAAATGAAAGAGTCATAGGTTTCAGCCATATTAAATTCTACAAGACCAAGAAGGTTTTTAATGTTTCAATCTGAAGTTAGTACAAACGCTATAGACGCAACGTCAGATATTGTTACCATTTAGTGTAACAGAAAAAAAGACGTTAAATTGGAAACGCACATTATCTAATTCTTCCTGCTTTCAATTTTGAGTATAACACACAAGTATAAATGCCGTGATAATCCAATCCAATATAAGTTTATAATTAAAAACCAATTGTTCAGCTCTTTCCACCAATAAGGATCTATTTTGATATGAAAATATTAAAATTCAGTTGAAAATGTCAGTTCCTATGGCTTATTGATGTATAAATATGAATTTTGAGCAAAGGTCAAAATCTAGAATGTCAAATTTACTGATGACCTTGACCTATATTTCAAGGTCATAAACCAGGGACCCCAAATAAAAAGACCCTAGGTCTGTAATATGTATAGTTAATGAGTTATATCACTTTACGTTTAATTCTTAATATAGGAGGGGCAAAAACTCCCATTTTATGTCTACACACCCTTTTAACCAAAATATATAAGTTACGACATGTCGCAACTAACAATTTAGTAAAAATAATTTGTCGGTATCTTATAAGGTTAATGAAAATTAGTGAAAATAGGCCAAAATCAAAATTTAGAATATGACCTTGACCTTTGACCTTTACCTAATTTTCATTTTTTTGGACCAATGATCTCAAAACAAAAGACCCTAGGTCTCTATCACTCATGGTTTTCCAGTTTAAAATACATTTCAAAATTTCAAATACAAAAGGGGAACTAACTCTCATATGGAGTCTCTATACGGCTTCGGTCAAAATAAAACAGAACATCCTGAGGATGAAACGAGCAATTTGGTAAAATAAATTTGTCGTAATCTTTTATGGTTGCGAAGGAGTAGTGGCCACAAGAAAAACAGTGTTTAGGGAGATAACTCTTACAACGTAAAGTATTTGGTTACGCAGTGGTCAGTTTTAAAAGTGCATACGCTTTACGATATCATATTCCAAATATCTAAGCGACATCTTTTGAAACATCAATACTACGCAAGAAAAGAATTAGGCGGAAGAATAAAAAAAATAATAATAAATATAAATCAATTGCTTTAAAAAAGCAATTGTAGGGGGTCTTTCCCCCTTTAAAATTAATTGAGTGGGGGGGGGGGTTGTTTGTTTGTTTGTTTGTTTGTTTGTTTGTTTGTTTGTTTCTGTCTGGGGTCTATATTATTGTTACCGGAGAAGTTTTATGTTTAGTTTGGAAAGTTTTTCTTTTATTTTAGGTACAGCGCGCGCGCCACATCACGTGACACGGGTTTATAATAACGAAAAGATAGTCTTTTTATTCCTTTTTAGGTGGGGACTTTGAACAGACAACATGTATAGAGACGGAATGCACACAATGTAATTTCTTTTGTCATTGTAGGAAATTGACATTTTGATGGCAGTTCACAAACAGTGCATGATTTGGATTTATTTGATCCGGTGTAACTTTAAAACACATTTATTGATTATTTTCTGATAATGTACATTTTTCAGCACCTGTTTGTAACACAGATTAGTATTTCAATCTCGGAGCGGACATTTTATTGTAGGCTTTTACTGAAATTTACGGACCTAGCAAGCAATTTTTACGGCATTGCAATTTTTTTTCTCTAGGAAAAGCTTTGAGAGATATCTGCACCAAATTTTTTTACAAACTTTTAGTACATGTATGCCCTGCTGACTGCAAATTTTGAGGTCGATTGTATTTGTAGTTTCAGAGTAAATGTGGATTTTTTTTTCAGAAGTGACGCAAGAACAATATTAAATTTCAATTTTTCATGAAACATGATTGATTGATCATGAAACATGATTGATTGATCATGATCATGATTGATTGATCATGATCATGATCATGATTGATTGATTGATTTATTGATTAGTTGGTTGGTTGGTAAAACACGTTGGATAGGGCCAATTCAAACAGCGAAAAAGAAACAAAAAAGATCTTGGACCCTATATTAAACACACGAGACGGAAAAATGATTGATTGATTGGTTGGTTGGTTGGTTGGTTGGTTGGTTGGTTGGTTGGTTGGTTAAACACGTTGGCTAGGGCCAATTGAAACAGCGAAAAAGAAACAAAAAAGATCTTGGACCCTATATTAAACACACGAGACGAGACGGAAACTTGACTGATTGATCATGATTGATTGATTGATTGATTGATTGATTGATTGATTGATTGATTGATTGATTGATTGATTGGTTGGTTGGTTGGTTGGTTGGTTGGTTGGTTGGTTAAACACGTTGGATAGGGCCAATTGAAACAGCGAAAAAGAAACAAAGAAGATCTTGGACCCTATATTAAACACACGAGACGAGACGGAAACATGATTGATTGATCATGATTGATTGATCATGATTGATTGATTGATTGATTGATTGATTGATTGATTGATTGATTGATTGATTGATTGATTGATTGATTGGTTGGTTGGTTGGTTGGTTGGTTGGTTGGTTGGTTAAACACGTTGGAAAGGGTCAATTGAAACAGCGAAAAAGAAACAAAGGAGATCTTGAACCCTATATTAAACACATGAGACGGAAACATGATTGATTGATTGATTAATCATGATCATGATTGGTTGATTGATCATGATCATGATTTGTTGATTGATCATTATTGATTGATCATGATTGGTTGGTTGGTTGGTTGGCAAACACACATAAAATTCTTCAAGTCGTGCCCCAAATCACATGTACATGACCTTGACCTTTGACCTTGTGACCTTTGTCACGGTCATTGCTTCACAATGTCATTGCAAAAGACCCTATGGGTCAAGGACCTTTTGTTTAAGTGTTTTGCCTAATAATGGCTTTTTATAAACCATCAATGGGGGTTATGTCCCTTACATAATGGTAAAACCAATACAGCCATAATGTAACAAAGTTGCCCCTTGAAGTACTGAACATTTTTCACTGCTTAAATTTTCTGTATCTATAACCATTCAAGAATTATAGGGAAATCAAAGACATATGAAAATCTAAAATATGACCTTGACCTTTGACCTTGACCTAATTTTCTTAGTTAGGAATCAGGGGACTCAAATAAAAACATTCCAGGGTTATACGGTTAACGGTTTATGAGTTAAAAAAACATACCGACAAATTTATTCCGTAAAGGTAGATAACTCCTATAAAATTTCATCGAATCGCTTCGATCCAAATTAGCCAAAAATTTCTGAGGATGTAACGAACAATTTGTAAAAAGAATTTTGTCGCTTTCTTATTTTGTTACGAAGGAGATGCACACACATGACAAACAGTGAATAGGGAGATAACTCTTACAAAGAAAATGGTTCGGCTTAGCAGGGTGAAATTTAAAAGCGCATAAACTATACGATACAATATGAAAAAAATCTAAGCGACATATTGCGAAACAAACATTTATCGCAAGAACAAAATTTGGCGGAAGAAAAAAAAAAATAATAATAATCAGAACAAATACAATAGGCTTTCCACAGAAAAGTGGAAAGACCTAATAATAATCAGAAGAAATCCAATAGGTCTTTCCACGGAAAGGTGGAAAGACCTAATTAACATAGGATATTCAATTTAACTGCTAGTAATTATGTGTTTTTTTTTTAAAATATAGCATCATTCTATATTCACAATGAGTATGATTTTATTCAAGCACTGACATACAATAGCTTATAGTTATGATACTGAAGTTCTTTTACTTTTTTATCGTCTTATAGATGTTTATTTTTTGTAATGTGTGCATCATTTCGTTTTGTTGAAAGCAGGACATTTATATTTAGTGGTAGGAACACGCGAATGCAGTTCATGCCGTCCTTAACATATTACGCTTGTGGCGACGTCAAATTATGATCACGGATAAACTTGCAAGACATTTTCATTAATCCGTATTTTTTACAGATAACCCTGTATTCTTAATGCTATTTGGTGTACCAACTTCAGCTTTAAAAGTACTTTTTTGGTATAGTCATCAAAGCCGAAAAATAATCTTCACGAAATCAAATCTCTGTTTGTTTGGCCGTAAAAGTTTTGTAAAGGCATGAAAGTTTAACTCGGACATTTCCGCAAGACATTGCAAATCTATTGTTTTGAATTGAATTTGTAGCTCTTTTTTTTTTCAATTCGGATTTTGGGAGCTTACACTTAGTACAAAACGATCTTGCTTACAATTTAATGAATTATCTGTCAAAATTTTATTGAACTGAAATGTTTCAATTTTCCAAATTAAATTTCCGATGGGACATTTCTGTACATCATATTCTTTTGAAAATATGTATGCAAATTTTAATTTCAGCATTTCTATACAAATTTCCCCGTCAAATATTTACTTAACGCTATTTTTCGTGGTAGTAGCAATATCTAACGTTGCGTCACTAGTTGATACGATGTATTTGATTATTAAAAGTCAAATTTCGCCAATAATTTTCACAGACAAGTTTTATCATACCAAAGGACAAACTTCAATCCATCGTATTATAAAAATGTAGATGTATGACTTGGATGGAAGGTTGTTTCATTGACACTCATACCACATATTCTTATATATATATATATATATAAGTGTGTAGGATACTATAGATAAAGCCTTCAAACATCAACCTAAACTACCAGTCAACTCGTTAATTGTACGATTTGACAACACTAGTAGAAACAAATGAAAACAACAATTTATGAATATCATGCGTCCGAGGCGCTTTTCTGAATATTATTTTTTCTGGAATGTTCAAAGCCAACTATTATTAAGCCAAAAATATATACGAACAAAAACCTGTGAACAACGATAAGACCAAAAAGGACCTAAATATGCGCATTAAAAAATAATACACATATATGTCAAACTTAACCATCTAGTTTAAAGTTTTAAACACCAATATCAAGAATACACTTCCAATTGTATATCATCAAAAATAATTTCAGATCAATTCCCTTTTGAACTAATGTAAACAAAAATCTACACCCTTGTACAATTCGAACAAGATCAGGCTTATGCTGCTACAATGCAACACTTGCATCCGCATTCTCTAGATTTTAATCAGCATCATACATTTTCGCATTCACTCATTAATGGTAAAACAACGGTAATACTAGTTTCTTATCCAACTGGTAATTTTGCGTACGGTGTAGAAAAAAGCTTGTTATCATTGGACATTTCGAACACATGTTTCACATATTATTGTATGTATCTGAAGCCTTGAGTTTGTTTCTAATTTTAAGTATATTGACGCTTTGATACTATTCAAATATATACTGAGGCTATGTTTCTGTTTACATGTGTACTGACGGGAAATGTATATTCTAAAGGAGTAGGTTCAGTAAGACCCCTTTTTTTGGCCCCAAAGTATAGCAGTTTTACAAAATTGTTAAAAAGTATACTTTTAGTTATTTTTTGGACAGTAGAATGCTTCTGCTAAATAAATATAGGCTTTGGTTGACAATACAATGCACATATATCGGATACTAGTACCATTAAGTCATGCTAAATTACTGAAACCTTCATTTTAGCATTTTAGTTATATTTTAGACGGTTACCGTCTAAAATGAAAGTGGCCGCATTCGTGTTCATTCTTAATATTGAAATGTAAGTTGTATTGGAAGATAATACATATCATATATAAAGGTTGAGGATGAACACGGATGCGGCCACTTTCATTTTTGACAAACACCATCTGAAAAGTGACAAGGTTTGGTATATTTGATAGATTTTTCATATTTAAGCTAGAATCGAGGCGTTTTTAATGAGTAAATCAGTTAAAATATTTTACATATACTTTTTGAATTAACTAAAATAGAGACTTTGTAAGAACCAGGCAGGGTGCCATATACATGTGATTTATGAGGGTTTCAGATTTTATCTATAAATGGCCTAGAAGAAGCAGTAACTGAATACTGCTCAAAAAATAAATATGAGTCGGAAAATACGAGTGGATGCCATGGTAACGGACACTCTATTTTTTGGTTGTGAAGCATAGTAAAATCTTTCAAAAATCAGCTAAATCACTACAATTCAGAGCCTGATTTGGAATAGAATCAAGCATTTTTCATTAATTTTCATATGTAACATTGATACAACTTGGTTTTAGCATCATTTTAGTTCAGATTGCATGTAAACCAAATTTGTAAAAAATTTTAAAACTTTTGGCAAAAAATGCATATTTTCAACTTTTCTGAATTTGGGATTTTTGCGAAATTTTCAAATTTTCTGAGGTGTTTTTCAGAAAAGAGCAACTGTGTATAGCATAGTTAGCACTTTAGTTATGAAGTTTGGATACTACTTTACCAAATTAAATAGAAAAAAGCTTGGGACTTTCTTTAGTTTTATCACCATAGCAACCGATTTTTTCCTTGGAAACGGAGTTATTATTTGCAGATTATTGCAGTTTTAGAGCTTTAATGTACTGAATTGTTCTATAACTGATAAAAAAAATTATATTTAAGCATAAGCTTACTCTAAAATTACCATCGTTAATAGTTGCTGACTTCAATAGTTACCATGGAAATACATATTACCCATAGTAACATCTATTTTAAAATGTATCAATAGAAATTTATGTAAAAAAATACATATATTATATATAGACGGTGTTTATATTCATATTGGAATATGACTGCATGCTTTGCTTCACTCACAGTCTTGTCTGTATATAATATATAATGAAACATTGAGGTTAGAACCGAAGGTAAGGGGAGAAAAGGGGGGTAGGTTTATTTAAAAAAAAATCATACATGTAGATTCTTGAAAAGATAACGTTTGGTCGGAGAGCCTGATTATGAATAGAATAATGATAATGAATAGAATCAATTTTATTTTCAGAAATTTCATATAAATGTATAACATCGATATAACTTGGTTTTAGCTTCAGAGCTTAGTTAGTATTGCAGTTCAACCCCGACTTTTAGATTTTTGTTAAAAAATACTAAAAAACATTTATTTTTTTTCGAAATCATGAAGTATCGTGAAATTATCAAAATTTCCTCGTGTGTTTTTTCGAAAATTGAAAATATGTAAATCATAGCTAGCATTGTAGTAACAAAGTTTGAATACTACCTGACCAAAATAAATAAAACATTGTGTGGGGCTCTCTTGAATTTTATCACCATGTTAACGTAATTTCCCCTTGGAAACAGAGTTATTATTTATTGAATTCTGCGGTATTGGGGAATTCAATGTTCTCAATTGTTTCCAAACCTTTATGAAAAGACATGCATTGAAGCATATATAAGCTCTAAACTGCAATCGTTAAGTATTATTACAACAGTTGCCATGGTGACAAATATCACCCATAACAGTCATGATATATAATATAGTTTATGTAAAAAATTACATATAATTATGTTTATAATGTTCATTTTTCTAATGGGAATATAACTGCATGCTTTGCTTTGTTTCACTCTCAGTACTGTCATGACTGTTTTTGCTCATTAAAAAGACTTAACAAATTTAAATATATACACTGTTGCATTTTGGGGGAGGAGTGGAGGTTGGGTAGTTTTTGTTTGAATCTTTCATAGATCAGGATCAGGCACAGCTAAGGTGGGCATTAACTACCTGAGATATACTGCAAAGTTCAAAAGTACTCTTAACTGATCCTAGACTTTGAAAGGGGTGCATGTTACGCCCGTCGCTTTTTCAAAGAATAAAAAAAGTTAAATAACTTCTCAATGTCATTTCACTAATTCATGAAAAACTAATGGGAGGTTATAATATGTTAATAGATATAAACCTGGCGTCACCAAAGTTTCATAACTGCTCAAAGCATTGTCTGAAAACTGGAATATTCCCCCTTTTTATGATTAAAATCACATTTATCCGTCACCTAAAACGTATACAAATTAAAAGTGAACTCCCGTGAATAAATATAAACAATTTATTGAATGAAAAATGGAAAAAAATGGGGAGAGTTTAAGATTGGAAAGTGAAACTTTTTTTCAGTTTATTTCACTTTCTAAATTGAGGTACATTTCTCATTGGTTCATCTTTCTCTAAACATATAACCTAGGGGAAGAAAAAAAATACATCTATATTTAGTTATGATTTTGCATACACCTTTTTGAAACTACACCAAAATGGAACTAAAACTGTAGGAGATGCAGGTTATACGTCAATAACACAGCAATCAAACGAAAAAACAACTAATGACATTTAGCAGGCAACATAAAGATTTCAACAATACTAGTAGTTATATATGTCTACCATTGTCTACACAATATGTCAAATTCTTAATCATGACTAATTTATCTATATAAAGATTTTCTTGAGGATTAATTTATTTAAAGTTGGGATCCTGCTAATATATATACCCCCGCCACATTCTCTATGTATGTGTCTGTCCCAAGTCAGGAGCCTGTAATTCAGCGGTTGTCGTCTGTTTATGTGTTACATATTTGTTTTTCGCTCACTTTTTGTAAATGAATAGGTTTTCTTGTTTGAATTGATTTACATTGTCATTTCGGGACCTTTCATAGCGGACTATGTGGCATGGGCTTTGCCCAATGTTGAAGGCCGAATGATAACCTATAGTTGTTAATTTTTGTGTCATTTTGGTCTCTTGTGAAGAATTGTTTCAATTTGGCAATTATACCACATCTTTTTATTTTTATTTTAACAGAAATGATAAAAAAATAAATACATGAAAGTCGAAAAAATATTATATGGTATGTATGACAGAAAAAAAGGGCTTCAGAAAGGTTTTCCTTAAATATCAACTGGTCACTTTTAGATATTTATTCACTAAACCAGGTCATTTAAGGTAAACAATACAGTTTTAAACTCAGTGGCAGATCCAGAACTCTGTGTAAAGGGAGGGGGCTCCATTCACACTTCAGTGATTCCCGATATAATCAACCAATTTTTCCCCACGAAACGGGGGGGGGGGGGGGGGGGGGCTGTCCACCAAGGATCTGCCAGAGAAACTGATCTGGTTCTCGGTTTTAATAATTATTTAAAGTATCAAACAAAGAAAAGTAACGCAAAACGGGCATAACTCGGGAACTGTTAAAGTGGCACCAACTAAATTCAAACTTGATCTCTGTTTTGTGGTAATAAGCATTGTGAACATCTTTCATAACATTTGGTTGAGGCAAACTAAAATTAGAAAATGGGAACCAACTTTGTGACGACTAAAGTACTAAAGTATGGAACAAAGAAAAGTAATGCAAAACGGGCATAACTCGGGAACAGTTAAAGTGACGCCAACTAAATTCAAATTGATCTCTGTTTTGTGGTCCCCTCAAGGGAGACTGGGGTATAGAAATATGGTCACTTGGTCTTCTCCCGACCGGCAGTAAAATGCTTGCCGAAGTGGGGCGTCCGTTTGGCTGTGCGGGATGTAACAAGTTCGCAGTCACGTCCGGTCAGAAGGGGGACGTTAAATCCGATGCCTCGTATAAAGAGAGTGCCACGCTCTTTGCACGTTAAGAACCCTTGCAACAACTCTTTGAGGGGTCCGTATGTGGTCTGTTGCAAGGCAACATTTCTGTCCCTATCCAATATACCCTCATTTTCCAGTGGCAGTCCAAATTTCCCCAACCATCATCCTATATGGCCTCTATTGTATCAACCTACCTATTGTATTTATTGTGAACTTGTTCTCGTCCTGAATATGCATGAAATATTTGCCACTTGACGTTAAGCAACCAACAATCAATCAATCTGTTTTGTGGTAATAAGCATTATGTATATGTTTCATAACATTTGGTTGAGGCAAACTAAAATTAGAAAATGGAAACCAACTTCGTGACGACTAAAGTACTGACGGACATGGGTGAAACTTATGATATGAGACAAATCTTCACAAGAAACGAATTTTAACAGAAATAAATAACCATAAGTCACCCTACGGCCTTCAACAGTAAGTAAAGCACATACCACATAGTAACATATGAAGGCTTTGTAAACAGATATCAAACTAGTTGAAAAAAAAAATTACTTAAAATAAAAAGATCATGATTGTTTAATAAGTAACTGTTGTTATTTGGCACATGTCAAACGGTTCATTGATTTTTTCAGCATATCAAAGAAAAACGGGCACGTGTCTAAATGTTGTATTCCTCCTAATTCACACTTTTAAAAATCACTATTCCTTCAATAGATAGATTGATTAATTATAAATTGGTTTTATAACAATCAAAATGCAAGGTTAATTAAAAATTCACCTAAGATTTACCTGTACTTTTTAAAAGAAAATATAGTTGATACACTGTTCAGTGGCGGATCCAGGGGGAAAAGGGGGAAGGGGGTTGAAAACCCCCTTTTTGGACGATCAATGCATTTGAATGGAAGCACATAGTTGCAACCCCCTCCCCCCCTTTTACTCTGGGTTGGGACCCCCCTTTTTTTTAAATGGCTTGATCCGCCACTGAACAGTGTATCAACTATATTTTCTTTTAAAAAGTACAGGTAAATCTGCTAGGCCTCAACCATGATTCACTATGCAGCATTAATGCCCCACCAAGAAGTAACAACAGTACAGTTTGGCGATGCAGCCACCCACCTATTCACATTGAATAGATTTATAAACTTTAATAGACTAATATACGGTGGACTTCTGATATGTGTGCTACAATGTGTGATTTGCTTAAGTGTTGTTTACTTGTATTGTTTGTTTCATATTATAATGCTTGCGTGACTTTACTTTTGAATTTGTGTTATAAAAAAAATATTAGATCATTTGCTACATTTCTTTATTTCGATTGTTTTATGCTATATGGTCACGTTTTTGTCTCTTTCACTTATTCAGAATTTCAAATCTCAATTTTATTCCATTTCTTTCATTTTTATTTGAATTAAAAACACAAAATTCAAACATATACAAAAATAACCTATTTCCTATCCCAAAACACATTGGCCAATTAAAAGTTGATTAAGTATAATCCTTTGTTTGCATAAGTTTTCCTCCTTATGAAATTTTAACTTTTCTTAGCAGATTTATAAAAAAAAGTGAAAATAGGAGGAATGAATCGTTTGAATAATGTTGAATATTTATTTATGATTATTTTTCTATAAAATTTGAATTTTTTTATTCAAATATCTATCTCTACCATAATATGTATAGTCCTTATTGGCATAATATGTATAGTCCTTATTGGCATTGTATAGGTCTTTAGTGCACTAAGGAGTCCTTAGCAGTGTTTAGACGTACCGTTTTCTTTTACGATTCTAGACCAAAATAAAATTTGAATTTTGAGATATTGAGAAAAATCCAGGAATACAAATTTTTGAGGAAACCATGCACCAAATTCAGCAGGCCTACATTATTAACTCTGTCTCTCCATCTAAAATTTCTATGCCATACTTTGTTATCACAAAAAACAAATGACCCGTTCATGAAATCAAGAGATATGAGTTGTAAATATAGAGAAATATGATTTTTGTTGATTATGGTTGAAAGAAGTCCATTTACAGGGCTGCAAACCAGATATTATAACGTACATAACGGTTTGTATCAAATCTGAACTTTTTTGTTCCCATGGTAACCAAAAGCAGATAAAGTGTAAATTAACTACTTTACTGTTGAGTATATTATTCAAACTCCATTATTTATATGCATCCAATACCTAGAAAACCATGTAGTTGATGCTGATTCTGAATTCATTCAGCATTGCTAGGGCTTTTTTTTTGGTTGCTATGGTCTTTCAGCCACTTAAATTAAACCTTATATATATTTTTTTATCATTTTCAAACAAATCACAAGTTTTATTGTCTGTTAAATTACATTAATATAAAAAAATAGCAAAACTTTTGATAATGAACAAGTATTGTCTTTTGTCATTTTTATGAATTTTACCAATTTTTGTTGCCATGGTAACAAAAAATTTCAAAAAAACCCAGATGTTTTTTTCGTGTTTTATTAATTCAATGTATGAACTTCAAGATGCAATCATAGTTTATAATGAACTTGTCTGCTCAATGTCAATTTTTCTTGATTTAAAGTATGATATTAAAGCTATTTTCAGAAAATGTCAAAATGCAGATTTTTGCACCTTTTTAAATACCATTTTAGCCTAATATCAAAAAAAGATTTCACAACCTCAACATCAAAATATATACTTCAAATAATGCCTAATTATATGTTGAAATTATTTTTTTTCTTGAAATTGTCATTATCATGAAATTGCTGCAACCAAAAAGTAGACATTTTCCAATTTTCATGCCTGATTTCATCATAAATTCCTCAAAAAAATGGCTGCATGTTTCCATAGCAACCGTTCAACAAAATTAAAAAAAAAAGCTTGCAAACTTTATTTCAATCTTAGCTGCCTATTATATAAAAGAATAAAGCAGTTCTGAGACATACATGAATCACCCCCTGCCTGGATCTTACAAATAGCTGTACTTAAGTGTTTAAAAAGTGTCTAAAATCTTTCCTCAGATGAACTTGAAATTTGAGGCCAAAATCGACCCTAACCGGACCTACTCCTTTATATCTGTAAAAAAAAACGTTCCGGTCCGAAATTACTCAACGTGACTTTACAAATAACAATCATGGTGGAATGAAAGTTTATATTGAGTTCCATTTGAATTCATATATGTTCCAAAAAAGCATGTTGTGTTGTTGCTTACAATTTAATCGTTGAGTTCATCTTATCTATTGATATGTTCTATAGCATGTTTTGGCAAAATAGATTTTGAAAATACACAGAGATCATTTTATTACTACATTATTTACATATGTAATGCATTTTTTGTATAGAGAAAAAGGACTTCCATATGTTATATATGAACCTTTAAATTATATTGACACTAGAACTTTGTCCTCGGTCAATATTATCGGCACAGGAAGATATATAGCATATTGATCTCGTCAAAAGTCCTTAGTTAATATAAATCCCGATTTAGACCAAAGACATCTATAATTTGCGATTCCAAGATGTATCATCATTGCATTATTATTTTTTTTTTTTTTTTGACATGAAGAGTATAATGGTTGTCTCTAGCTTAAAGTAGAATTCAGTTTGTCGTTAACTACATTGCAGTTATTGCATGTATATAGATTGATGCATAACAGAAAGTGTGAAACTCTGATTTAATTTACAAGGGCCTCAACTTTAGGGGAAAATGCTCAACAAGAACGAGATATAAACGTCTTATGTAACTTCTTGTATGACTATATCTACCAAATATGAAAAGTAAATGCAAAAAGCTTATAAAACTTACATACTAACAGACCTACGTGCGGACTGATTGACTGGCAGACGAACGGGCGGACGGTCTTTGTTAGTGCAAATTATATGGTTGCAGTAGGATACTAACACAATGACCAAAGAAGCAATTGTTCTCACTTAAGGCACTATAAGTATATCTGAATATGTTCAATGTTTTCATGTTTCAATTAATAAATGGCCATATTACTGCATGGCTAATTCTTGAGAACTGACAATAATGGTTAATTTAGTTTCTCCTTGACAATCAAACAACGTCTCATTATTCTTTATAATAAAACAAGTTTTGAGACGGGCGATTTCACACAGATGTGGCGGGGTTAAACAAACTGCGGGATATCAACATTCCTTTTAACCTGGTACAGTGGTGTAAAAAGTAAAATCACAAAAATACTGCACTCCAAGGAAAATTCAAAACGGAAATTCCCTGATCAAATGGAAAAACATCAAAAGCTCAAACACAACAAACGAATTGATAACAACTGTCATATTTCTGACTTGGTATAGATATTGTCTTATGTAGAAAAATAGTGGTGACAGAAAAACATAAGAACAAACTATAAAAATCATAAGATGGATACAAATAGCAAAACATACATTTGTATAACTAAAATATAGAGTAGACGTTGACGATTACTTGTTCATCCAAACAAAAAAATACACTGAGTACAGAACTAAAAGTTCTCGCAGCTACTGACAGCTAGTTCAAAGCAAATAACAACTAAAAAAATCATGCATATTAGACTAAATTATCAATCAGTACAAATCCGGCATCCAATGGATTTAGTGTATATACGTAGGAAACAGTCAAAGGGAAACATGACCTTGTGCAATGTCAAGAGACAAAATTCGACATTTTGCTTATTTATGAAACAAAAATATTTAGTTTGCTTTTGATTTTCTAATAACAAAATCAATAGTAAAACAAATAAAAACAATAGTCAAAGATATAAAAGCAGTGTTTGGTTAGTTACCTTTTAGAATACGTTTATTTAAAGAATTAATAAGTTTACCGGCATCGTTTCTAAATTTCCGGGTACGCTAAACACCATATCCGTAAAAATAAGGATGTGCTATCCCGTTTGAAATAAGTTAAGTACAACCAAACTTCGAAACCAAATCTTTATATCTATGAAAGAATTTAGTAAAGGCTTTTAGTAATTTGTGGTAACGATATCCCTGAGCCAATTATACTCAATATCACACAATATCACTATTTTTAAAAAAGTTGACCAACGAGTTGACAAAATTGATATCGTACCTACTTAGCATGTTACGTCACTATAAATAAATAATGTTGTCTAATGCTTTAGATTTGTAATTCCTCTACTTCGGAAAAAGAATACTTTTCCCAATATTAAAAAAAGAAATATGCATACATCATAGATCTGCTTTACTTTGCCCTGTTGTTGTTTACATTTGTATCGTTGAGTGTTTATGGATAGTTTTGGCACTGGTCATCAAGCTTTTCTTCATTTCTTCACTACATTGATCTTTTGTGTCTGAATCTTTTATGTATTAAAATACAGTGCACACAAGTATGTGTAACTTGCCATTTTTCGTATATTATTTTTTCATTAAAAGAATCCTTGTCTTTTGTAATCGGATTTTAAACTTTTGAAACTAAATTTTTCTCTTTATCTTGTTTTGTTTACGAGTATTTTGGATTTCAACTTGTTCATTTCAAAGTGCTGAGTCTACAGCAGTAAGAGCAGTGAAATGTGCAGTTCTGTATTGAACATACATTATCGGTGATCATAGTGTATGGTCTTTTTATCAGTTGAACGATATCAGTTTTCGTCAGTTATTGTTCATATTCACTACTCATACAGAAGTAAAAATAAACACAGATTCATATTTTGTTTGCAAATATTGAATATCGTCAAATTGAAAAAATCAAACATTCAATGGTATTTTACTGATGATGCTACATATATCATTTACAGTGATTCTATGACGTATATATAAGTTTACATATTTACTTACAACTTGTTTTGGTTGCTGTGAAACCTATTTCACAAACACAAAAGCTGGTAGAGTTGCAGTATGCGTTAACTACGCAAGATTCATTCTTTGGAGTGCCACATGTCACATTTGGGTAAATGCCTAGTATACAAAGAAAATACTTGGTTTATTATGATTTTTTTTATGTTTTTTTTTTATGAGAAAAAATTACTTTCCTATTGAACTCATAACGGGTTGATCCTAATCTTTTATGTTGTACTTATATTTGTGTATTAGGTTTGTCGGTTTTTTTTTCATTTTGCTATGTTTATATCCATTTAAGAGAAATCGGATGTTGACCTATCTTATAGATTAAGTTAGTGCTATGTTCAAAGGCTGATTTGCTAGACATGTATCCATAAGTTGCTGTGAATTTATTCTAAATTTTTGAAATATCTTCAATGCATGCATTTGTACTAGTTTTTTTATTAAAAATATCTTAATATTTAGAGTTTCATCAGATCAACTCACTGACTTTGTGTTCACTTTGTACATTTAAATGCTACATAAAAACACATACTAGGTTTGCATTTGGAGTCGGAGGCAGTGTCCTTATAAAAGGAATCCTTGCAAACACAAGTTTTCTCACACTTGCTGTTTGTATCAAGGCAAGGCATGGTGGCATTACAGGATGCATCCAACGCCACTTCTACAAAAAAAATAGTTTCATCAACAAAATCAGGAAAATGCAATGTCACTGTACATAATGAAAAGTGAAAAGATCTGCAAATGTATTTAAACAAACATAAAATAAATGTGTGTGTATAGCAGCTGACAAAAAATATTCTATTATTTTGTGTAAACAGAATATGACAATATTAAATGATGATTCTACGTATTACATATGTGTTATCCTTTTACCGTAGACGTATGTCGACTTACCTTATTATCTCACAATCTTCTTTCTTTTAAAATTTGTATTGGATAGACCCCTCAAATGTATACTTACTATCTACACAGGTTTTTTTAATCTGGTAATGAGTTATCACACACTGACATTTTCCACCTTTACATTCTGTATTCGCAATATTATCTGTACAGTTTGATGTATTTGTACAAGCTTCTCCAACAGGGACTCCTGTTTGAAATATATGTTCAAGTATTAATGAAATAAAAGTGAAAATGTTTAAAAACATTATTGATGACGACTTTTTGTATTAAAATTTCCTTTTTGACACCTCAATTGACTAAATAAACATTTTAAGAATAAAAAAAACTCGATTCGGTATTTTACACAAAAAAAAATGATAGCTAGTGTTCCAAATTTATTATTCTACATTTATACATTTGTTTTAAAGACAGTCTGAAATCATTATTGTGTTGACTCTACAGTTTGATAATTTATAAAATTAGAAAATAGAAAAAGCAAACTTCAGCATAATAACATAGTTTTGCTCTACCAGTTACTCGGTCGACCAGATTTAATAAAAACTGGTTCCTCTATCTGTTCTAAAAATGTCTTTACTTATATGTTTTTTCAACATTAGAGCTTATATACCGTCAATTTTCATGTCACAAGTGCAGGAGTGTGTTCTAAATTTCTAAAGAATAGGACGTCCAAAGAATTTTTTGTAGAAGGTATATCGTGTGTAGTCTGTGTCACTAATAGTCTAAAATAAGAGTAAGTGAATAACATGTAAAACATGAACTCATGTAGTACAGTACTTGCAACCTTAGGCGTTACTGTTTGACGTGAACTTGACTGATCGGTGAATGATCGGTGACGGATGTTTGACTGATCGATGAGTGATCGGTGATCGGTGACCCATAGGATCCGTCAGATAAGTCAAATAACCTATGTGAGAGTTACCCTGACAACTGTCACCGATCAATCAGTAAATTAAATTTATGCACGGATCGGACGGATACGTATATATTTAAAATTCTTATGTAAACCGAACTCGACAGTGTTTACAAACGATGAACGCGGACCTGTACGAAGACACCTTAATTTACACTATTTGTCATGATGACAAATTTATCTTTCTGATGTCACATGACTGTATACAACCCTTTTTAGCAAAATCTTTATATTTTATGTTTAACCGCAGAAAATATTGTGTATAACGGAATGTTTTTTTCTTTAAATGTGATGTAAAAGTTTTATTTATTCATTTGTAAATGAATGTTAGAATAAGTTTTAAAGCAAAAGTGTCTCATAAGTCAGTCATGGCTGGATACCGATATTTTAACTTCGATTTAAATTCTTATTTGTATTTTTATACTTATATTATTATGTATGATATTGTTCAGTATTGGTATGTGACACTATAATAAAATATTCTGTCTGTCTGTCTGTCTGTCTGTCTGTCTGTAATAAAATTAGTTGCAATAAAAAAGTGAAAATAGTATAACAGAATAAGATGCTTAGAGCGTTAAATTGTTTTTGTTGATTAATAGTTTTGTATTAAATATTGTTAACATCAGAGACATATAATACATAATTGTATTATATGACTCTGTTAACATAAACTTATTCCTACGAAAATGGTTATTATTGACCGCCATTGGATTTTTGAACTTTTTATAGTTTCGAATAGGTTGTTTTTTCATGAAATTAATAGAATGTCAAAAAAATAATATAAAAATTTTGTTTGCATTGTTTAAAATAACCAAAATTCTTCTTCTTTTTATCAAATATGATACTATTTTATTTAAAATCAGTTATTTTTACCATCTTGAGACAAGTCTTCTAATCAGAATTGAGATATAATGAGAATTAAAATACTTAAACTTTTATTTTTGTGGAATAAGAATGCAGTTATTGATTTATTTTGATACAAATTATTAACCGTCATATGATTTGAGTACTTTTTGTACATCAAGATTGGCTGCTCTTCATCAAATATGCTTACTTTAAGGAAAAAGATACTAAATTTTTGTATGCGTTGCCTAAAATGCAAATATTTCTTCATTTTACTGAAAATTATTGACCGCCATTAAATTTTTGTACTTTTTATAGTTTAGAATAGGTTTTTTTTCATCAAATTAAAAGAATATCAGAAAAATCATACTAAAATTTTGTTCGCATTGTTTAAAATAACCAAAATTATTCTTCTTTTTATCAAAAATGATACTATTTTATTTGAAATCAGTTATTTTTACCATCTTGAGACAAGTCTTCTAATCAGAATTGAGATATAATGGGAATTAAAATACTTAAACTTTTATTTTTGTGGAATAAGAATGCAGTTATTGATTTATTTTGATACAAATTATTAACCGGCATATGATTTGAGTACTTTTTGTGCATCAAGATTGGCTGTTCTTCATAAAATATGCTTACTTTAAGGAAAAAGATTCTAAATTTTTGAACGTGGTGCTTAAAATGCAAATATTTCTTCATTTTACTGAAAATTATTGACCGCTATTAAATTTATGTACTCTTTATAGTTTAGAATAGTTTTTTTTTCATCAAATTAAAAGAATATCAGAAAAATCATGCTAAAATTTTCTTCGCATTGTTAAAAATAACCAAAAAAACTAAATTATTCTTCCTTTTTTATCAAAAATGATACTATTTGATTTAAAATCAGTTATTTTTACCATCTTCAGACAAGTCTTCTAATCCGAATTGAGATATAATGAGAATTAAAATACTGAAACTTTTATTTTTGTGGAATAAGAATGCAGTTATTGATTTATTTTGATACAAATTATTAACCGTCATATGATTTGAGTTCTTTTTGTACATCAAGATTGGCTGTTCTTCATAAAATATGCTTACTTTAAGGAAAAAGATTCTAAATTCTTGAACGTGGTGGCTAAAATGCAAATATTTCTTCATTTTACTGAAAATTATTGACCGCTATTAAATTTTTGTACTTTTTATAGTTTAGAATAGTTTTTTTTTTCATCAAATTAAAAGAATATCAGAAAAATCATGCTAAAATTTTCTTCGCATTGTTAAAAATAACCAAAAAAACAAAATTATTCTTCCTTTTTTATCAAAAATGATACCATTTGATTTAAAATCAGTTATTTTTACCATCTTCAGACAAGTCTTCTAATCCGAATTGAGATATAATGAGAATTAGAATACTTAAACATTTATTTTTGTGGAATAAGAATGCAGTTATTGATTTATTTTGATACAAATTATTAACCGTCATATGATTTGAGTACTTTTTGTACATCAAGATTGGCTGTTCTTCATCAAATATGCTTACTTTAAGGAAAAAGATACTAAATTTTTGTACGCGTTGCCTAAAATGCAAATATTTCTTCATTTCACTGAAAATTATTGACCGCCATTAAATTTTTGTACTATTTATAGTTTAGAATAGGTTTTTTTTCATCAAATTAAAAGATTATCAGAAAAATCATACTAAAATTTTGTTCGCATTGTTTAAAATAACCAAAATTATTCTTCTTTTTATCAAATATGATACTATTTTATTTGAAATCAATTATTTTTACCATCTTGAGACAAGTCTTCTAATCAGAATTGAGATATAATGAGAATTAAAATACTTAAACTTTTATTTTTGTGGAATAAGAATGCAGTTATTGATTCATTTTGATACAAATTATTAACCGTCATATGATTTGAGTACTTTTTGTACATCAAGATTGGCTGTTCTTCATCAAATATATATGCTTACTTTAAGGAAAAAGATACTAAATTTTTGTACGCGTTGCCTAAAATGCAAATATTTCTTCATTTTACTGAAAATTATTGACCGCCATTAAATTTTTGTATTATTTATAGTTTAGAATAGTTTTTTCATAAAATTAAAAGAATATCAGAAAAATCATATAAAAATTTATTTTGCATTGTCTAAAATAACCAAAATTCTTCTTCTTTTTATCAAATATGATACTATTTTATTTGAAATCAGTTATTTTTACCAGCTTGAGACAAGTCTTCTAATCAGAATTGAGATATAATGAGAATTAAAATACTTAAAACTTTTATTTTTGTGGAATAAGAATGCAGTTATTGATTTATTTTGATACAAATTATTAACCGTCATATGATTTGAGTACTTTTTGTACATCAAGATTGGCTGTTCTTCATCAAATATGCTTACTTTAAGGAAAAAGATACTAAATTTTTTGTATGCGCTGCCTAAAATGCAAATATTTCTTCATTTTACTGAATATTATTAACCGCCATTAAATTTTTGTACTTTTTATTGTTTAGAATAGTTTTTTTTCATAAAATTAAAAGAATATCAGAAAAATCTTCCTAAAATTTTCTTCGCATTCTTTAAAATAACCAAAATTATTGTTCTTTTTATTAAAACTGATACAATTTTATTTGAAATCAGTTATTTTACCATCTTGAGACAAGTCTGCTAATTACAATTAAGATATAATGAGACTTAAAATACTTAAACTTTTATTTTTTGTGGAATAAGAATGCAGTTATTGCTTTATTATGATATAAATTATTAACCGCCATATGATTTCATTACTTTTTGTTCATCAGGATTGGTTGTTCTTCATAAATTATGTTTACTTTAAGGAAAAAGATATTATTTTTTTGTTAGAGTTGCCAAAAATGCAAATATTTCTTCTCATATTGTAAAATATTGTAATTTCAATTGCAATCAGTTGTTATAAATGATTTTCATATGTTTTTTGTAGAAAATGTGAATTATTCAAGAATAAATCTGCTTAAAATTATTTCTTTCTTTTTAAGGAATATATTTATGTTTACCACCATTGGATTGTTGTACTTTTTATTGTTTAGGAGTAGTTATTTTTTTATTAAGGTAAAAATAGACTATCAGAAAAAATATAATGTAATGTTGTTTGCATTGTTTGAAATTATTCATATTTCTTGTTAAAAAAACAGCATTTATTTTTGATATTTGTTATTTTAAAGGCTTCGATTGTGACGAGAATATAGAAAGTACATGATTATGATAAGTTTTTTTTAAAGAATTTTATGATGATAAGGATAAAAAAAATTAAAATATTGAAAAAAATAGACTACATTTTTCAATAACTGATTCTTTCATTTTGTTTTTCCCGAGTATGTTTGGAAAATAATAAAATCAATTTCGCGATGTAGACACTAGCCGGGTTTGAAAATATATAACCTAAATAAAACGAAAAAGACCATTCTTTAATGATGAAATTTTAATTTAGGTTTTATCTGTACAATTCTTTTCATTTCAATTCATAAAACTTTGCTAAATTATATATAAATATACTAAATAAATAAATGATTTGGAAAATACATTGAAGGTATAAAAAGTCATGAGAATTCCGAATGCAATTAGGTTATATCCGGGCACTCTGGTTCTAAACCTTGGTTCCATCTGGGTTTTCTGGTTCAGAACCTTGGTTCTTTGGTTCGAAACCATGGTAACTGGTTCAACATCCGGGTTGTTTGGTTAAGGCAACCCAACTTCTTGGTTCCATCTGGGTTCTATTCTAGAACATTCTAATGTTCCCGTTGAACATAACAGAAGATAACCGCAAGTCTCCGAATAAAAAGGTAAAGTAGGTCAAAGACGCTAAAATTATTTTATAACATTCAATTTAACATCGACGGTGAAGGAAGCATTAAGGTATTTATCTTCTCATTTTAATTATTTTGATAAGAAAAGTAGATAAAAATAAAGCATCGTATATAGATTTTTAAAACAAACCGAAGTACACAGTACATCGAACATCCTTTTATTTAATTCAGACAATTTGTATTCTTTTTTTTTCCTTTACTCATCCCTTGTCTTAGACAGTGGCTTACCCAGAACTTTTTTAAGGGGGGGGGGGGGGGGGGGCGCTCCATTTATGCTTCAATGATTCCTTATATAATCAACCAAAATTTCCCCACAAAGCCCCCCCCCCCTGAATCCGCCTATGCTAGAAGTTTTAAAACCACCCAATTAGGACATTAGGACATGTTGTTTATATGGCTAACGATATGTGCATCTAGCCACTTGACCAGTTGACGACTTGCATATATATTTGATTGCACATTTATTATCAAGTTGAATTTTCTTTTATTAATTAATGGCTTTTTAATAATGTCAGATTTGAAAGAAATACATGTGAAGTATATGTAAGAAATCTTTTTGTTCAAAAAAGAATGTTAAAAGACATATAAAGGAAAGTTATGATCAATAAGTTGGTAAGCTTTAATTGTTTGGAAAAAAAGTTATAAAATATAATAATAAAATGTATAATTATGTACAATAAATTTGTCAAATTTGATACTCATTCAGCCGTTGTAAAGGGCATGCATATAATCATTCGGCCAAAAATAAAGAAATCAAGATTAAGATTGAATATTTTTATAAAAAAATTATGTGTACATGTGTTAATGACAGTGCTAGTGGGATGTGTATCACCAGCACAATAGTAAGAACTTCTGTGTTGGCGCCATGATTTAGGAACATAAAGAGTGTCCGTCTGTCCCGAACGTCCCATAAAAACGGGTTCCGCTCTTCTTACATTAGTTTGCCTCAACCAAATACTACAAAACTTATACACAATATATAAAGAAACTGGTGCATAGTGCCAAATAGAACTCTCCACAAGAGACTAAATGACACAGAAATTAACAATTATACAATGTAGCCTAGGTCACCACACGGTCTTCAACAATGAGCAAGGTTCATACCGCAAAGTCAGCTATTAAAGGCACCGACATGACAATGTAAAACAATTAAAACGAGAAAACAAACGGTCTAATTTATGTACAAAAAATAAACGAAAAACAAGATAGGCACGTGCATATAAAATAAGGCGGGGTTAAAAATGTTAGCGGGATCCCAACCCTCCCCCTTATGTGGCATAAGTGCCAAAGAGAACTCTCCACAAAAGACCAGATGACACAAACACTAACAACTATAGGTCATATACAGCTTTCAACAATACCGCATATAGTCAGCAATAAAAGGCACTGAAATGACATTGTAAAACAATATTCAAACAAGAAAATAAACGAACAAAATGTACAAAAAATGAACGAAAAAACAAGTATGTAACACATAAAAAAACGACATTCATTGAATTGCAGGCTCCTGACTTACCACTAGCACAAAAACACCGAAAAAGGCGGGGTTGGACATGTAAGCGGGATCCCCACCTCAACACAAAATCAAATTTGAAATTTTTTAAGTGTCACTTTTGCCGTTCAAGAGTTATCATGTCCCTTTAAAAAAATATAAGAAGTGCCGACTCTTTCGTTTCCTTTCTCTTAAATAAGTCTGACTCAATTAAATGTTAGGAACCTTATCCGCGATTAACATCACCCCATAACACAGATCTACTATGAAGCTCAATATTGGGTCCCGATGGCGTCACTGTTCATGAATTTTTAGATTTAAAAAGTTGTGGTACGAGTACCAATGATACAAATGTCAACCTGAGTTAGGAAAACTGCTAAATCTATTGTTTCCGTTCTTTGACTTTTAATAATATAATTTGCCTCAGCCAAATGTTTTGAAACTTATTCACAATGCTTATGGTCACAAAACGGTCAAAATTACGCGAATCCTGCATCTATATGTGGAAGTTTACTCATTTTTTTCACAAACAGGGGCATCTGTGATTAATAGACATATTCTACATTTATTTCAGTAATCAGCTTATTTACTTCCATTGAATTCTTTTTTAAATAGACTTAACTTGCACATTTTTTTTCAGAATCTTGGTGCAGTTTGGTAACAGACAGTGATATTTCAAGTTAAATGTGACCAACTTAACAAAGTGTTTCACTGGATTGAGCTCTCGGTCTAAGTGTACTTTAATGGTTCTTAGCATTGAGTTCAGTTTACTGATATGCGTATACCTTCTGTATGAATTTTTATAATGTTAAAGCAGACTATCCATACCTACATGTCCATGAAATGAAATCTAAGGTAAAATGATTGAAACATTGTTGCATTATCTATCACAACTGGCAGCACACGGTGCTACTGAAGCAGTAAATTTTCTTACTTGATAATCATGGAAATTAAGGATTTAGTTTCATCTGAACTAAAGTTTCTTAAAAATTGAGAATGGAAATGTGGAATGTGTAAAAGAGACAGTCACAATGTCAAAATAGCAGAAAGCAGTCAAAGGCCACTTATGGGTCCTCATAGCTGACTATGCGGTATGGGGCTTTGCTCATTGTTGAAGGCCGTACGGGTACCTATAGTTGTTAATGTCTGTGTCATTTTGGTCTTTTTTGGATAATTGTCCCATTGGCAACAATACCACATCTTCTTTTTTATATCTTCAACAGAGCGAGAAAATCCCTCGCCCAGAGGCGGGCTTCAGATGGCCCTTAACAAAATGTGTACCAGTTCAAACTCCAAATTATAAAATAAACTTACAATTAAAAACATACAAGACTAACAAAAACCAGAGACTCTTGACTTGACGTCAAGGTAATCATACCAAGAGACACATCCAATATGCAAAGGTTAAGAGTCAAAAAGTCATAGTCTGGTCAAGAGATCCTTCTAAAAAAAACACATATTTAAACTCAATTGAATGGTACTTGTAATGCAGGTCACTACAATTGCCTTCAACAAAGAATATAAACTCTCGCAACAATGCAAAGTTAACCCCGTCTTCCGCTAAAGTTTGAGCAGGATTATTTGCAACGATTATCTTAACACATATAATTGAGAATCGAGTCGTGCAGTAATGTCAAGAAATTAAAACGGTAAGATTAGACATTAAAACAGTAAAAACTAGCCGAAGGGTTTACCATTAATTTTTTACCCAACCATATGATAGTACTATGGTAAACTTATGGAAATACATGATACAGTCATTAAATTGAATATTTGAAATCGTACGACCAGAACAATACAAAACAGAGTTGTAAACTAAACAAAGTAATGATACATATCGAATTTTTAATCCCAATTCACAAATTCGGAACCGTAGTTTTCATTCAATTTATTTATCTAAAATGTACGCTTGCGTTAAACAATGGAAATTAACACTGTATATTTATATAAACGACCAATCTTGTAATTAATAAACAAAATGTATCATTGAACGTTCGATTTTCACGAGTCGCCATTTTAATTAAATTAAACGAAAATAAGATTCCGTAATTTGTATTAGTTTATCATGTGACGTATTAAAGTTCAATCCGTCATCAAGGTCGATCGGTACTATCCGTCCGATCAGTCCGATCAGTCAATTACTTTTACTATAAGTCTGACGGATTGCTGACGTGAGTTTGACGCGAACTTGACTGATCGGTGACTGATCGATGACCGCTGATTGATCGCTGAAATAGTAACGCCTAAGGTTGCAAGTACTGTATGACATGGCTTTTTTCCTCATATATTATCAAGCTTTTGATAGGTTTTTTAATTGCTATCATATTCATTTTTAGCCATGACGTTGTCAGTTTGTTTTAGATTTATGAGTTTGACTGTCCCTTTGGTATCTTTTGCCCCTCTTTTAATATATAATTATACAGTTGTCTTTTTTCTGCTAATATGATCTTACAATTTAACAATAGACAAAATGTTAATAAGAACCACTCAAGTCTATTTAAATATAACAAGAAGTTGTAATTGCCAATGAGAGTTATGAAGTGACGTAGACAACATTTTCCTCATTTTAAAGTCATTTATATATTCTAATATCAAAATTAATAAAATGCGTTAATGCATTAAATATTACCTGCAGACACAGCAAATTGAAAGTAAAGTGCAATCAGTGGAAGAATGAGTAGTACTACAGTATATAGATAACCCTGCAAATATACCAAAAGATAATTCAATACTTGACTATTATTATAAAGTAACTTTACCTCATTGTTGTTTTGTTTTCATTCTAAAAAAGGATTCCGTCAATATTCTATCTGTCAATACATTTTCATGCAATTAAGTTATTTCAAAAATTCAAAAGTTTTGTAAACAGTTAATTAATAGATATGACCACATCAATGATAAATTATATTAGCACAGAAGTGCTGACTACTGTGCTGGTGATACCTGCGGGTGATAAAACTCCACCAGAAGTGGCATTGACCCAGTGGTTGTAAATAAACTTACCATTGATACCAGGATTATTTTTTTGTATTTACGCCAGACGCGCGTTTCGTCTACTAAAGACTCATCAGTGACGCTCGAATCTAAAAAAGTTCAAAACACCAAACTCCAAGGAAAATGCAAAACGGAAAATTCATTAATAAATGGCAAAATCAAAAGCTGAAACACATCAAAGGATTTGAATATTTCTTCGCAGCAATATTTTTGTAGCGAATATATATTTCAGTCGATACGATGCCCAAGATTTAACAGTTTCTATCATGGTTTCCATGCCAGAGGATTGCTGGACACCACGAAGCTATTGAACAAAGAGTTCCAAGTGATGAAATTCAAAAGTAAAATTACAAAAATACTTAACTTGGAGGAAAATCAAAACGGCAAGTCCTTAATCAAATGGCAAGATCAAAAGCTCAAACACATGAAACGAGTGGATAACAAGTGTCATTTTTCTGACTTACATCCTTTCGTATTTTTTTAATACGCCATCATCAGTAAGTTGACCGCTAGGAAAAATCTGCTTCTCTAATAAATATTCCAATTGTCCTAACCACAATCCTGTTTTTTTTAACCATGAACATAACATATCGAACTATACTAATGCCGAGTTTAAACTTACATGAGCAACACGACTGTTAGCTGGATCTGATTTTCCTTACAGATCTCCTGAGAGTTCAACCAAGTTGTTTTAGATGGTTTTGTTGTGATCAGTATTTGCTTTTATGTGTTGTTTTTTTGTAACGTAACAGTCGTTAATAAAAAAACAGAAGATGTGGTATCTTTACCGATCAGACAACCTTTCCACAACAAACCAAATGACACAGAAATATTCACTCATCAGTCACTGTACAGCCTTCAACAATGAACAAAGATTATATCACATAGTCATCTATTAAAGGCCGCGAAATGACAAATGTAAAACAATTCAAACGAACAAAATATTGACCACCCAATGTATGTACAAAATAATGAAAGAAAAACCAAATTTGTTGCAGAGCAACAAACGACAACCAAATCCGTTTTAAAAGGCTTACCTCAGCATACGAATAAAAAAAAATACATCTCACATCTAGTTCAATGCCAATAACAGCTACATTTTAATAACAAAATGAGAATGCATGTCAGACTAAAAATTCAAATATTTGTTTTTCAAAACGAAATCTTTACATTTATGGGAGAATATTGTAAAGGTTTTACTAACTTTATAATTTAGTAGTAGTACATACATTTTTAGACTACCTTCATTAGCAAAACGACACAACAGACACTGGCCAAGAAAACGAGTTGTTAAGGTGTTTACAGTTTATTTTCGAATAATAATGTTTGAAAATCGATTTGGTATCTTTTGACTCTCTTTTGTTACTATCATCTTTAAACTAGTTGACATAGAGGGTTTCCGATTTGATGAAAAGTGTAAATGGAAGTAATACCGAAATCCTCGGAAAATTCAAAACGGAAAGTTTCTTTGTAAATGGCAAAATCAAAAGATCAAACACATCAAACAGATGAATAACAAAAGTCATATCCCTTGATTGGTTCCGGCGATTTTATTGTAGTAAATGGTGGATTAAACCTGGTTCTTTAGCAATCTAAACAACTCACATGCCATGATATTGACATCGATTCGTGAATATAACAAACAGTCATAATAAGTAAAGCTGTCGATAGTAGGGGTAATCTTAATCTCAATAAAACAAGCAAATATTTAAACAAAGATAAACAAAAAGCATATAGACAAAGCACATGATCAAAAACAAAAGACAAAAAACAAAAAATTATTATAGCACAATAATACGTAAACGGGATGTTTAAGTACCTAGCCAAGACAAATGGATATTACCAAACATTGACTTAACATTAAAATTTATACCTTACAAAGATAAATAAAAGAATATAACAATTTTTTAAAAAGATATTCAAAGCCAGTAGCTATAATCTAGACTATCGTGTATTAAGTTAATACGGAATATTTATTAAAAAGGTCTTGGTATATTCCGATGAGCTTTAAAAAAAAAGAAGACGTGACGTTCTTTGACATACAATGTATCCCTGTCCTACAACTTTCTGCTCAAACATGGGTGACGTTTTAAAAATCTGATCAGCAGCCGTAAGCTCTAAAATATCGAATCTCTCCTCAGTGATTACACAAAGAACATATAATTGCCAAATTTCGAAAGCTATAATTTAAAAGGTAAATATTACAAAAATGCAATCTTACCATGGCTCAGTTCGTCGTGCAATTTTTCAATCTGTAATTACTGTTAAACATTTTTTAGTATTTATACGATAACGTGATGGTAACCCATATCAACAGAAATCATGTGATACTGTCTGCTAGTAATATTATATGTATTATTAACAAATATATCATCCTATGTAAAGTTCAATACGTAATCATTTGTTTAACAAGTCTTGACATAATTTCAACTTCCGGCTCATGATAAGATACCTTTGCATTAGTTAATAAAAGTTTAATACAGGTAGATGTGAAATAAATTGAAAAGTGTTCGAATAAGGTTCGAATGCCAGAAGATTCGTTCGGAAAGAAAACCGCTCGCGTGTTAGGGAAACCGACGTGGTAAGATTATGATAAAGGCAGCAGCAGTGTTCCCGCACAAAACAAAGGCTATCAATTATTAAAGCCTATGTATTATATCGTCTTTTGCCTACAATTGTCCTATATTTGCACTGTCACTTTTCACGTTGGTATCGAAAATGTTATTCAAAACTGTGTATTAATATAACAACGTATATTAGTTCGTGATATAATACCATTGTCTTCATGGGCTGCTTTTGTGACAGCAGTGGGCAATTTCAGACACCCTACATGGCATATGCCATGTATGCAATCAATTTTTATGGCAATATAAGTGTTGGTCACTCAAACGACCAATTCAGTATCTTCAGCAATCCTTAGTAAAAGCTTCGAAAACTTTAGCGATAATGCTATTTTTACATTGTAAATATTTTCTAAATGTGGTATGTAATACTTAGATTAGTTATTAAGACATGCAAACTTTACTGCAAAAAATATGTCCTTCTTCAAATTTTGAATTTGTATGGCTCTCTAGTATCTAAATGAACATACAAATATAAGAGACAGATGGTAATACTTGGTTGTGCATTTTCTATTGTTATTTAAACATGTTAAAGCAAATATTTTTTCTTGTACATCCCAACAACAGAAAGACACTAAGTACAGATCTGAGAGTAATCGCAATTACTGACAGCTACTTCAAAGCCACTAACAACTAATAAAAAAATGCATGCATTTAAAACTAAATGATCAATCAGTATACACATCCAACATCCAATGGATTTAGTGTAAAAACGTTATAAACAGTCAGATAAGAACATAACTTTGTACAACGATAAGATACATGTTTCGACAAATTGTAGATCCATGAATGTGTATATGAATTCAACAAAAGTATTACGTTTGCTTTTAATTTACTGATAAAAATATCAATATCAATATAGACCAATAAAACAATATTCACTGATCTAATTACAGTGTTGAAATGGTAACCTTTATAATAGGATAATTTTACCAGGATCGTTTCTAAATTACCGTTGTTGTTTTGTTTATTAGGTCTTTCCTCTTTTCTGTGGAAAGACCTATTGTTTTTCTTCTGATTATTTTTTTTTTTTTTTTTTTCCGCCTAATTTTATTCTTGCAATAAACATTTGTTTCGCAATATGTCGCTTTGATATTTGGTATATGATATCAAACAGTTTATGCGCTTTTGAAATTTACCCTGCGTAACCGAATACTTTTCTTTGTAGGAGTTATCTCCCCAAACACTGTTTTCCTTGTGTTCACAACTCCTTCGCAACCGTAAAAGATAACGACAAATTTATTTTACAAAATTGCTCGTTATATCCTTTGCATGATTTGTCCTATTTTGACCGACGCAATATGACCGCTCCATATGAGAATTATTTCCCCTTATGCATCTGATATAAGTGATATGCATTTCTATCTTATAAACCATAAGTGATAGAGACCTAGGATCTTTTGATTTGAGGTCATTGGTCCCAAAAAATGAAAATTAGGTCAAGGTCAAAGGTCAAGGTCATATTCTAATATTGTATTTGGCTTATTTTCACTTATATCCAAAGACCGTATAAGATATCAACAAATTATTTTTACTAAATTGTTAGTTGCGACATGTCGTAACACATAAATTTTTATTGCAAGGGCACGTTGAACGTAAAAGGGAGTTTTCTCCCCTCTTGTATTTAAAAATACGTGTTTGGTGATATAAGTTATTAACCAAATATAATTAAGACCTATGGTCTTTTGATTTGAGGTCCTTAGTTCATGACCTTGAAATTGATCTCAAGGTCATAGCTTAATTTGACGTTCTAGATTTTGACCTTTGCTTTTATTTTATATGTATACATGATAAAGCTATGAAACTTTTGGAAAAAGGTATCAAACCATTTAACCTTGAAAGAAACAACCGGAAGTGACCTTTTATAAACCGGAAGTAGCTATTTTTTTGTACTTTATTAATATAAAAGTATATAGAACCAGATATTTTTGGAATCAGTGTCAAGTAAATATTCAAATATAATCGTAAGTAACATTTTTCAAACCGGAAGTAACAAATTATCTCCCTTATTTAAAAAAAAATGTATGGAAACCAATTTTTTTTGGAATAAGCGTACTAGAAGCTATCATTTGACGATTGAAATGACATTTTAAACTTAGTTTCACAACTTTCATATCAAAATACATTGTTTTGATGGAAAGACCTTCAATTGTTCTCTGAACAATTGGTTTTTAATTATTATATGATTTGTAATGGATAAAATTTATCATGCTAATATAGTATTAGTTTTCTTAAAAAGAATCTGAATATATCAAAGTGTCGCACTAAAATTGACCTCATTTGCCTCAGGTTGATACACTTTGAATCTTGTCCAGGATATGCATGACATACTTGATACAGGCCATTAAGGAAGAAATTAAATATCAGCATCATGTAGTCAATTTGAAGTTTAATCATTACTCTTCAGTTAATATATATCTCATGCAGTTTTCCAATATTATAATTTTGATTTTTTAAGCGCAAAGTTTTGCATTTTTGTCGTCATTTTCCTCTTTGTATTTAACTTGTTTTTAACATTGAATAACTTAGTCTACATCAGGGGTTTGATTGAATCCTTTTCAGCCAAACTTGGAAGAGGGAGTAGAACAGAAATAATCTGCATTGAGTTTGCTATGGTCGGAACTCTAACCAATGACCTCCCGATTTCGAGGCGAACACACTCCCACAAAACAAACCAGGAAAGTGGTAGTACAGAACATCGTTTCAAAAACAAAAGTACTATAAATACAGTTTCACAGAATTGTCACATTTACTTTAGCGATGATGACAGACTTCAGAATAGATTTCAAGGTTCAACGATCTTTGTAATTTAGAAACCCTTTCACCTATTATTTAAGAGATGTGGACGTAGCTGGGTGTGGCTAGCTGTTACCGGTCTAAATTTCTGACCGTATTCCATTCACCCTCACATTCTAGTAGTATTCAGTTTCACGTCCAACCTTACTGTCGACCGCCTATCGCAGGACCTCCATATTGTATTTAAAATGTATATGTTTTGGTCATGAACGTATGAAATATTTGTCACTGGACGAAAATCAAACAATACAATCAATCAACTCCATAAATTATTCCATGTACATATAGTACACGAAGACAAGATACTGTATTATGCTTTAAATGAAATTTTTCATTTAAATTACTAAATAGTAGTGCAATTTTCTTCTGGTTTTGGAATTTAGTACATACCTGATCACGATTTATGATATATGATTTTGTCAGAGGATTCAAAACTTAAGAACAGATGAAAGGAAAACGTTTGTCAATGTGTCTGTTCATGCTACTTCTACACGTTAAAAGGAATGTCTAAAATAAAAGTGTTTGTTCTAATGAATTACATATTATTATACATGTACTTCAACTAAAGAATGATGACCAACCTTGCAAAAACGTCTCATCTATTCACGTTTTAATCGTGGCACGAAAAATTCGATTTTATTCATAGGCGTTTGCATGCATATTGTTTATTTACAAGTAAAAACAAAGCAAGAACAAACACAACACGACAACTTATTAATTCATTGGACTGAACAGACAAAACTAATAACTTTGTATTCGCATGAAATGTAATAAAGGAAAATTACAGAATCAAAACAAAACTAGACATTTACCTGAATAGAGTGAAAGACCTTTTGCATATAGATCTATTCGATTATACGTTGTGAAACAAGCTGTTAAAATAGTTAATTGTTGCAAGAATTTATTTACAACTCTATTTCATGATTACTGGCATATACTTAAAACATGAAATACATATATCAAGAAGTTTTTTGTGTTGAACATTCGTATATAGGTTGTAAATGCAGTCTGTACATAGTTTTTTCCAGATAAATAAAATAGAAAATCATTATATTGAAAAGTAGGAATTCAAATATATCAATTTATCCCTTGATTTTATTTAACTATCAAATAGTGTTATTTTATTACCCAACACATTTTATAATAAATTATAATTATTTGAAGCAATTTAACCGGTAATTCTATATATAAGTCCGAGTTCTTTAAGTAGAATATATTGATTCGCCTTGTTCAAGGAAATAAGGTTTCTACAAATTGTTATTTGTTTTTTACGGTTTGTAAGTCATTAAAAAGTCAACGGTTAAGTTAATTGCTAATAAATTTGACATTAAAAAAAATCCTAATAAAGCAGGCTACACAAACATTCCAACATCCCTATTTGTTAGAAGGTCTTTAAATATTAATATTAATTTATCATTGAGCTTTTACTATTAAAAAAGAGGAAAATTAAACCATCGTTTCAGATGAAATCCAAAGAACATTTGTAGTTCGAAAACATACAAAGACCCACACCGTTATGCTAAACTAGCTCCTCGTCTTGCCGTTTACAGTTTTTCCTCTGTTTTAAGGACATGTAAACACTTGAAACTTTTCTAATAAAGTATTACAGTTAGAAACGACATCAAAAAATCAATGGAGAATAAAAAAAAAACTTAATTCAAAAAGTTTGGAGCTGGGGTCGAAATTGCTGCAAGTTTTGTTTAATTGACATCGATTAAATGTATATCCTTTTTGGTCAATCATTTTTTTCCAAATTAAGTTAAGACGGGGGGTAGGGGGGTCATTGATAAAACTATATGAATGTTTTATCCTACATTGAACTTTTGATGTCGTCCCTAATATTCATGTATGATAACCGATTTCAATGTGTTCTGGGAAATTTCGCTCGGAAGCTTAAGAGTTCGTCTTGTTTAATGGTAAATATTTTTTGTCACTTATAAATACTTTCCACAAACTTGTTAGCATCTAGTACCGATGTAGGTCTCAGTTTATCGAAAATCAGTAAATCAGTAAAACACAACAGGACTAGTCTTAACATCGGGCAAGTGCTTTTATGTTACCAAAAAGTACTGAATTTTCGTAATAACATTGCAATACCAATGGTATACCAATGCTATATTTATTAAATAAAACAAACTATCATGTGTGTTTAGGTATCGCCAACGTTATCAGTTTATTAATTAAATAACAATAAACCTAATTTAGAATCTGCAGCGATAAAATAGTCATACCTCTTAGTGATGTGAATTGGTTATGGTATAAAAAGAATTCAATTCATTGATTATCAATAAAAATATTTGCTAAATCATATAGTTTTCGAACTAGATTGTGATAAATTATGTAAAATTCTATGGTAACTGTAACATTTATAAGTCATTATACAAAGTGTTAACCGTTTGATCTTTTTCATTGTATGTAATTAGAAGCAAACATAAAATCGGCGCAAATGAAAAAATGATATCGGCGAAAATGGAAGAAGGATTTTTTTTTAATGTCATACGCCCGTATTCCTCATACAAGTGTCGACTCTTTTTCAAGTAGTTTTTGTATTGTAATTTTACGACTCAGACATTGAAAATCAGTATCGCACAACTATAAAAAAAAAAAAAAAAAAAAAAAAACTTTACTCATTTAACTGTACAAATTATTTTCACAATACCAACAACTTTCATCGCACCGATGATGTTGTTCGTATTTTACGAGATGTAAAACTGAAATGAATGTATAACAAATATTTTCACTAAATTGATGTTCATTCGTCTGCCTTAGATTTCACAATACGATTTGTAAGGTCATCAATGTTGACACATTTTTTTTTAAATTTTAGGCGACCAAAAAATATTTGTAAGAGCAAATTGTATTCAAGATAGCATTTCAACAAAGATTCTACTATCCCAGTGTTGTTCATTTTGGTAGTATCAACGATTTTCATGAATTCTTGAACTGTTTTATCGGGTTATACATGTATAATATTCCCGTATAAACCTTGATTCGAAATAAAATGTGCAATTTTTTATAAAATTCTTGTAGATGACATTAATCTTCGACAATATGTTTCTGTTCTGTATCTGTAATTAAATTAATTAGAATAATGGACAAATATACGAACTTTAAATCGTTCCGTGTAAACATTGGTTTCGAGAGGTAACAATTTACGTGATTTTTGTGGATTTTCGTGGATGACTTTTTAATGAAATGTTTCAGTTTCCAAAGAAATATAACAACTGTTATCCGAATTAAGAAATTGAAAAATTCCCATATAGATTTGACTACATGGATACGAGTATTTAATCTAGTAAAAAGTAAATGAACAGAATTAACGAGGAAAATTCTAAACGGAAAGTCTGAATCAAAAAGCAAATCAAAAGCTTACACACATCAAACAAATGCATAACATTTTCTTGACTTTGTTTATAAGACTAGTAAAGAAAGTAGAGTAGCGTTTGCTCTTATTCATGTATATGAGCAAAGATCGTTAACTGAATTCGTGGTTTGATTTTCCTGTTTGGGAACTGTTTTAGTACCGTTCTTTAGAACTTGAATTTGTATTATATAATTTAATATTTTGATGCATTTAAGTTTAAATTGCATGAATATAACTTTGATTATCTAATGTGTATGCCTCTTAGTCTTATAGCAGTATAAGTAAGATATCCCATTATTATCTTACATTTGAGTTCAAAAATTGAAGTAGGACATACAACACGGCTAGAAGAAAACAAGAATTAGAGACCAACCATAGTCCACTCCTTTTTACACAGAAACTTTATAAAAATGCTTAATGTCAAAAATTGTGAGGACATATATGAAACGTGCCAATGAAAGAGTATTACTACTATGTTTCAATGTATATTTCGTTTGAAAAATTTCACAAGGATTAGTAGATCTTATTTATCATTTGTTTTCATTTTTAAATCTTTTAAAGTTTATGCACAAATACAAACTATCCACAAAAGTAATTATTTATGTTCAAGATTCGATACAAATAATAAGACCACGATGAAAGAACCTATGCACAGTTTTATAATCCAGCTAAATTGATAAAATGAAACACTTTACTCTTGATCTGTTATGTAAATAAATATTCTTTGATAACACAATCTCAAAAGTTGCACAAAGAGTAAACACAATCAATCTTATTTTAGAAATGTCTACAGATTTACAGATCAATTACACTATGATCAAAACGATTCTGAGCATACGACTAGGTAGTTGTGGTACAAACTTGTGATGTACATGTTACTTTATTGTCATAAAAAAATGAACTTGTATTGAGATGAAAACTAGAAATATATTTAAAAAAGTAAAAAAATACAGTTTACATTTATATCTTCAAACATTGTGCATTGTATGTAAAAATAGAAATATATGAATGTTGGACTGCCGGTAGTATACATTATTTTGTACATGCTAAACTATACATTACGGGAACATGTAACTGTGATATAAATATGAACCATGCTTGCGGTCATAAATCTTTGAAACATAATTATTGTACTCAATCAAACTCGGAAATCAACCAATCTATTTTTTCAATTTGTTGTTCGGAGCATACGTTGTCTCATGAGCGATCGCCTTGGTATACCCCTTGATTTTAACTAGCTAGGCAAAGGAATTATTACGTGCTAGGTCCAAAGAGTACAGAAGGTATTTACCACTATGTCACATGAGTTCAGACTTCAATCTGCCAGTCTGGTTTTTTTTCTTTTAATGTTTGGGTAGTCAGATAAACAGCAGAAATATCAATTTTACATTTTCGAATTTAGCGTCACCTTCAATCTTAATACTCAATAGGTTATGTAACCATAATTTAAACATCTATTTCTATTCCTTATGTTTGAAAAAACGACATAGGAATAGTAATAAATAAACTAAATAAAATATTTCATTAGATCTAATATTTTAACGGTTTGTGTGCGTTTATGTTAACAAATTTTCGAAAAGAACGAATTTTTCTTTAACAGTATGTGATAGTGTAGCATGATTTAGATTTATTTTATAATGGTACAATTTATTGGATTTCAAATATATCATCCTCATACTAGAGATATTGTAAAATGTACGCATGAGTTTTGATCTCGTTTTTAGCAACTCTTTATATTCAGTCTAAAAAAGAAATATTTCTATGTCAAGTGTTTCATTTTCGAATATACCTCATCTTTTTTATTTCTATGGTTCATGCACTTCATATGTTTCAGATATTCTGATGAATTCTCGGGGATGGGCATATTTATTTTAATATTTTACCCTGAGCGTTAACGAGGGGACAATACGAATATACATTCCCTATCCATGGTTAAATGAAAACAAATATACGGCTGCCAAAATTTTTTGATTCTAATAGGAAAAATTCGGTAATTTGGTTAACCGTGAAATACCTTTACATACGATACTGGTTTTACCAAATTTTGATAATATTAATAAATTATATAGTCAATGATTTTTTTTTAAACGCATTTTTCACCTATATATTTTCTTCCAATGTAATTTAATTTGGTCTGAGGCGTACAAGAAGCTTTGAAACGCCCTGTATTTACATTTTATTTTTTGTTTACGGAAACATATTTGTGACGTCACCTTGTTTCGTTGCCATGCCAAGACAATAACATCATTTCGCGGAATTTTCTTTAAATGAAATTTTACCATGACAAATAAATTGAAATGGACTGAATTGTTTATTTTGATATTTTTTTGATATTTTTTTTATATTGTATCTGAATCTTGGCCTTCGTAAATTGGGGGTCTTGGTGTCGCAAGTTGAACATATCTGTAGTATAAATAAGTTGGTCGTAACGCGGAACAGCCGTTTTGTGTAATACTGCGTTTGCTCTAAAGGTATATTTATTGTGATTATTCTGGTTAACGATAATAGGTCGTCATATTAGAATCTGCATTGAATACAGGTGCCTTATATTTGTAAACGTTTCAAACAAACCTTTGATATAATCATTTCAACTTCAAACAATATCAAAATCATAGCTATTTCCCCTTTTGATACCAGTAAAGAACTGTTAACAAAGACTCGCGCATACGTTTTAAAATAATAACAACATCAAGACAAAAGTTGGACAAAAAAAATCCAGATTAACATGTGAGAATGTGTGTTCTACAGGATAAGAATAGTCAAAGACGTACGTGACGAATATATTGCTGATTCATTGGTCCCGGTTTTAATATGCAGGACCAGTAAAACATAGAGGAATTTTAAAAATACTTATCCAAAAGCAATAAATCGATTAACACAGTAATGACAAATGAATGTGTTTTATTTTGTTACTTTGCATTTCAAATTTCGCAGTTGTTTATTGTACATATCCAAATTAGTTATTTTCATACATTGTATTAGGATCATATTGTATCTCGAGTTATAAATCTCGATTAAAATTATTGAGTCGATGCTATCACTTTGGCGACTTGGAGTGATGTGCGGAGCGTATTCGCAATATCAAAATGTTTTGTCATGTATGGACCACCGTGTATGAAATGGCTTACTGATTTATGAAAATGACTAAATTGCATTAACTAGTACAACATGAAATGATTTTCACTTAAATAATTCATGTCACTGTCATTATCGTTGTGTAACTTAAGCACCTGTACTTCATCTATCCAATAAATAAAAGCCGTTTAGTTTTCGAATCTAAAGATTCCAGGTAAAAATCACTTTATTAAGAGAGACAAAATTTGCAAGTACGGTTTCATCTAAGCATGCTATCAGAAATATCGTCCAGGCCCTTGTCAAGTCAATTCTACTTTGTAAATTTCTTACTCCAAATATAAAAGTCGCTATCATTATTTCATGTTGGTCACATTCATTCATTCGTATTTTCGTTTTTGATATTTTATACTCCAAAAGAAAACTCCAGCTTATATGATAACTGGTCTTTATTTTGCATTTCAGTTGTCGAGTTTTTTGTGAAGAGTTTTTCTTTGTTGAAATGGTTATTTAAACCTAATGATAACTGCTGATCTTCAATTTTGGACATTTTTACATATGATATATTTATGTTTTGCTCACACGTTGTTGTCAATATAAAAGAATTAGAGGTTTAGCTATCTTTCAAACCATGTTTCATGGTGAAATGTTTTATATTAATATGACTTTATATTGAAGCTCTTTTATAATACATACATGATATTATAAATCACTTCAGTGGGTAAAGATCTGAATTCGAGGTGACAGTCCTAAGAGTTTGATCTAGATAAAAGTAAGGGAAATTTTCATTTAAATACCATCATTTATAAAGAAAGCATATTAATATGAAGTATGACGCGAAAATAAACTTTCACGATGCATCATTTTATAAATGTCTATACCAACGAACCGTCTGCAATGCAGTTCCTTCGAAAGTCTACCAACAGCGGAAATGATGAAACGGAAGGTTGATAAATGTGTTGGACCGATTCACATACACATGGTTTTCAAATAATCTTCAATATGATAGCAAAGTACAAAATAATGATGATTGATAACAGAAAAGGAAGACTAACCAGTAGCCGGTCTTAGCTGACCGCTTCTTTGATCGTGATTTTCATTTTCAATCGATAACAATGCTTTACACATAAAAACATGAAGCGAGCTTTTAATTTTTTTTTTTTATGTATGTTTTTTTTTTTGCTCTTTTGTTTATTTCTTCTTGGTTAGGGGAGGGGGAGATCAAAATTGATTTCAGTGTAATGATATTTTTTCAAAACTACAACAGTCTGTAACAAATCAAAATAAAACAAAATATTTGTAGCAAATCGCTTTGTCTGCTTCAATTCAAGTATTGATTCTAGCATATATTTGAGTTAGTTAGCAGCTCTGAAATATCCGAATCACAACTTAATTGTTTTTAGATACTTAATTTTTTTCCAAGCTTTTTGACAAAAATGGTATATCATTTACTTCTCCTACGCACTAAATCATGTGTCAGTGTTTAAAAATCAGTTTGCTACATTACAGTGACTTGACTGTTAGTGTTGCTCTCCACCAATTGGAACTCATTCAAAATTTTAACCAAATTGCAATTTGTTTTATTAAACCAAATTGTTCAATTGGTCAGAATATTGAACAAGTTGTTCAGTCAAAATGTGAAAGTTCAAGGTGATAAAATAAAACATACTTACAATCCTATGAGGGTGGCGATGGAAATATTCCGAACCCCAATTGGATAAACAACAAAAAGGTCCTACAGATGATACAAAAATATTCTAAATCAAGAGTTTCCCCATACATTATAGTGTTAAATGTTGAAATAAAAATTGATTACCAGCATCGAAAAAAAAACCGGAATAAAACGTTTGCGCGGTAAAATTTCTGGCTCAGATAAATTAAGAAAATACCCCCCCCCCCCCCTCCCTCCCCTTTTTTTACGTTAAGTGGTTGCTTCTTTATGAAAGCCATTAGGATGATTTGCAGTAGTTAAGGAAGGAACTGTTATTATTTTGAATTGCTATAAAAATGTCCAAACTCAGCTTTCATATTGTTTTTCTTTCTAAAAGTATTCTATTTTCATAAGAATCAGATATCATTTTAAATAAAACATCATATATTCAGTAAAATATGTGTGAAATAACAATATACTATTGATAAGTTTTAATGGGGAGATAACCTAAAATATTATTCTTTTGAATAAAGACTTTTTGAAAGAAAAAATGATTATCTCCCCATGGAAACTTCCTACAAACATATTGCAATTTTAGACATATTTTACTGAATATGAAATGTTTTAATTCACATAATGTCTGATTCTAATAAATATAGAATACGTTTAGAAAGAAAAACTATATGAAAGCTTAGTTTAGACATTTTTATAGCAATTCAAAATAATAACAGTTCCTTCAGCATGGAAATGACTATAATATACCTATACAAACTGATAGATTGATTTTGTCCCAACATCATTAAAGTGGAGTTAAAGTCTTATAGGATTTTAAGTATGTTTTATTTTATCACCTTGCACTTTCATGACTTGGCTGTGGTTTTTTACAGGAGTTAGTTCAAATTTCTGACCATTTGAACAATTAGATATTATAAAACAAATCGCAATTTGGTTAGAATTTTGAATAAGTTGCAATTGGTGGACAGCAAATCTAACAGTCAAGTCATTGTAATATATTTCCTATAGCTTACATAATGCTAGTCAAAAGTAGAAAGTAAATACACGTTCCTGAACTTAAAAAGTTGACCACGATTCATGTAATTATATGGAAAGAAATTTCGAACTTAACACACACCTACATATATTCTGAGCTTGTAATCTATTAGTTAATTTACAATAGCTTAACCTTCAATACATTTACTAAAATTAGAAGAAACAACTTTTGGCTGGCAAATGTAATGTTCTAAATATGGAAAATTTATACGAAATACAGCAGATTGGAGTTTACAATTTTACTGTTTGGAAAATTCATGTACTTTCCCACAGTAATATGATTCTGACGAATTTCAAGATTTTAGAAAGTTGGAATTAGGAGAGTATTTGACAAGATATTCAATAGTTGGAAACAAATGAAAATACTTTAGGGTGCATTTTATTGTATTGTAATAAATATACAAAAGGAAATAATAAAAAAGCGAATGTTTTGTGGTAAATGCCACTGGCGACTATAGTCAACAGGTATATCTAAAGTTGACCTATAATAAAGTGAAAAACGCTTGGATAAATACGATTTAAAATAAATTATGTATCAAAATATAGATATATAAAGTAAGCTTAAGTTAACGATAACCTTTTAGTTAATAGTAAAAATAAGGTTTTTGATATATTTTATCATAGTTTATTTAGTAGCATTTATGGCTTATTGATGATCACTTGGTTCCATATTTGTTCTATGAAAGAGTTTAAATAAATAGATCATAAGGATTTTAGATAAAAGACATACAGTGTATAAATTTCAAAACCGAATATTTATTTTTTGTCAAATATATCATGATAAGAGATTTTATGGCCCCTGATGTGTGAAATTTTGTCACAGCAAGATGTAATTTGATAGGGGATATTTTTAACTTTTCCTTTTGTAATACTTTCTACAAAGACAGGATTTTCAAAATTAAAACATTTACGGAAAAAAATGGCAAAGACAAAAAAATTACGAGGTAGTGGTAGCGTTTTAGTCACTTTGTCTCATACAATGTTGACCTGTCATCAGATATAAGAGGTTTGTCTTATAGTCTTGAGTACCATTTCTGGTTCATTTAAGAACTAAAAATTCTATCTGAGACACTTATAGATGCGGACTTTAAATTTTCAGAAAATTATATTTGTACATAATTTCATGGGCTGCTTATATTACATACATTTGGTCTTTACCAGTATGTATTGTTGATTTACAACAACTGGGTCGATGCCACTGCCGGTGGAAATTTATTTTCCCGAGGGTATCACAAGCCCAAAAGTCAGCACCTTTTGTGCTGACATGAATTATCATTGATATGGTTATATTTATGAACTAACTGTTTACAATTTTTTTTTAAATACTAAGGCTTTTCTACCTCAGGCATAGATTATCTTAGCTGTATTTGGCAAAACTTTTAGGAATTTTGGTCCTCAATGCTCTTCAACTTTGTACTTTGTTTTGCCTTTTCAACTTTTTTGGATTCGAGCGTCACTCATGAGTCTTTTGTAGACGAAACGCGCGTCTAGCGTATGTACAAAATTTAGTCCTGGTATCTATGATGAGATTATTTACAACAACTGGGTCGATGCCACTGCTGGTTGGATTTGTTTCCCTCGAGGGTATCACAAGCCCAGTAGTGAGCACTTTTTGTGCTGACATGAATTCTTATTCATATTTCGCCTTCGGTCTCAAGTAATGAATTAGCTTAACTTCTCTTTGAGGGGTGAAGCTTACATATAATATCTCTGTTTAAAGAAACAAACTATACCTGACCAGACCATATAGCTGGCCAGTGACCTTGACCCTAGTATATAAGCACCTGTTCCATAATAACTTGTCATTATTTTTCTTGAGGGTGGAAGTGGACACTTCACGTAAGTTCTTTTTAGTTATTTTATTTTTATCTTAAATTTGGGAGAAAGTTCTTAAAGTTACATTAACTTGTCTACGAAGTACGACAAGTTCTAATATTATTTTGTTATTTACAAATAATAATTCCTCAATTGTCTACGATGTATGACAAGTGTTGATGGAAATGAATTTAAAAATTTCTTGTCTACGATGTATGACAAGTGTTCATGGGAATTTAATTAAATATTTTATTGTCTACGATGTATGACAATTTTATATTTTCATTAAGTTTTTGCATTAGTACGATGTACGGCACATGTGTTACTTAATTCATACTCCTGTTTGTTAAACAGGTAGATATTTAAAAGTATTTCTATTCACCTGAAGGTCGTGAGTACTCTTCACAATTTACATGTGTTTTACCTGCACAGGTACACATTTTTGTATGACAATGGCTGAATTTGTTTATGCAAATGTTTTGTTTTTGCAAGATGTTTAGAATGATGTTTACACTTACTAGGGTGATGGTTATGATTTTCATCACCTCTGGAATGTTTTAGAAATTAAAGATGATAAATTTAATAGGAAATCAAGAGGTATTTTGAATAAATCCTCTTCTTAAACAGTTATAAAACCTAGTAGTTTTATAATAGGTCATAATGGCATGGCAATTGGAAATAATTGACAAAGCAACAGAACCTGTAAAAAGTAAGTTTTAAATCTAGTGCTACTTGTATAACTTCAAAATCTACTTGATTTGTGAATGTTTCTCACGAAAGTGCTGTTGAGATTTAAGATAGGCATGTATATTGATACATTTACTCATTATTGTTAATGTAGTAAAGAACCTGTATGAATCATGAGGTTTGAGACAGTTTCACTGCCTTCTACTCTAGCAGAGTTTGTAGAGAAACCTGCTGCTTTATTTGAATTTTGCCATTAGAGACTTACTTTTATGAAGATTTAGTTCTAATTTTTTGATCTGATCTACTGAAATGATACGGTGTATGTACCTCTTTTTGGAGTTTGTGCCATGGCTGATGATAGTCCAGCCGGAGTTGAATTTGATACGTCTTTTCATTCTGCATTAAGGTTTTCAGAAGCCTTTAAGGCTTCTTTTAGTGAGATTAATGGTCCATTATCTCATCCTGTTTGTTGAACAGTTTAATCATGATTTTGATAAAATCAGGAAAATATAAAGTTCATAGAGGAAATAATACTATCACTATGAGAACTGTGACAATCCTAGTGTGTCTAGGATAAATAAAAAATCGAAATGGCACTGCCTAGACAGGCCCACGCTGTTTCAAAGATGCAGGAAACCCAGAGATACTTTCTGAAGGGGTTGATCATCACCCCTATTGTTGAGTTGGCTATTTCTTCTTGTAAGAATGAGCCATTGGATCTTGATAATACAAGGATTTTATTGTAAAATTCTATTTGTTTGTTTGACCATGGGTTTCTGGTTAAACCCATAGGAGATGCTCAGAAATATTTAGATGATAAAACTTTTTTGTAATTCTGTTGCTTTTTCACATTTCTAGTTATGATTGCAAAAAGCAAACTTGTGTTTATACAAAGATTCTAAAGCAAATTATAGATTCCTTGGAAGAGGTTCCAGGTCTAACAATTAATTTACTCCCAGCTGTTATGGGAAAGGCAATATCAGTTTTTTAACTGCAGATGCTCTGTTGGTCAACTAGTGTACTATACTAGTAGGCAATTCCCTTCATTGAGAGGGAGAGGTTTCCAAAAAGGGAACAGAGAATTTCGAAGAGGTCACTTTTCTCAACCAGTTGCTATATATACAGTAGATAACTTAAATATTATGATTTGGAAAATGTTTCTAATGATCTATTGATATTAGATATATTAAGAAATGGTTATAAATTTATTCTTAATGATGTACCACAAGGTTTATCATTTTTGAATTAAATACATTTCACCTTTCATAAGGATGAATTATTTTCATAAGTCCAAAAATTGATAGCTAAGGGAGCTATTTAAGAGGTTGATCGATCAATGGAAAATCAGTTTATTTCCTTTATTTTCTTAGTTCCTAAGAAAGATTGGTCTTCAAGTCCTGTATCTATTTGAAAAATTCAAACAAACTTAGTTTGTGGCTAATTAGCATTTGGAGCAGGACCATTTATCTTTTGTTTAGATGTAATTCTTTTTAGAATAATTATCTATATATAGAGAGAGAGAGAGCTAACATCTATAGATCTCACAGATGCATATTTAGGTATCATTTATGATTATATCACAATTTCCTGATTCATGTGGAAAAGACATTGATATGATATTTATGTTTTTTGTTTTGGATTGGCTTCTGCATCAAGAGTTTTTACTAAGGTTTTAAAACCTGTCTTATGTATTTATGAAATAATGTCACTTGAGGTATATACATGCTATAGTTTATACATTGATGATTCTTTTATTATGGATCAGAGTTTAGATGATTGTATTGTGAATACAGAAGAAGTGGTGCAAATGCTTGATAAGCTGTGCTTCGGAATAAATTTTGAGAAGTTGGTACTCATTCCTTGGAAGCACATTGTTTTCCTTTGTCTCATTATTGATACTGAGCTATTTAAGTTTTTTCTGACAGATGAGAAATGGTAAAATTATCTCCCTTGGGAAATGTTTCTTAAATAGAATTGTGTTACTGTATTTTAGATGATTTACATCATATATTGGTCTTGTGACGAATGCTTTTAATGCAGTATCTGTGGGAATGCTACATTGCAGAAACATGACGAGAAATAATGTTGAAACACTGTATAGTTGTTACAGTGTTTATTATCATCAATAGGTGACATTTTTTAATAATTTAAAATCAGAAATTAAAAATTTGATTTATAGACCCATCCAAATAAGTTTTTGGATTGAACCAGATTCCTCTGACAAAAGAAGGATTTGGGATCCAAATTTGAAGAAAATTTTTCTGTTGGTCGAATTTATTGGAGCTTCTTTAAGAGTATGCACTCATTTAATATAGATTTCATAGTATTGTTGGCTATATTTTTCTTTTGGAGAAAAAGTTTTAGTCACAGAGAGTTATACAATCAGAAAATACTATTTCAGTAGCTTTTATTATGCAATAGGAGGAATTAAACCTCTTTGTCACTTAACATACTTACTACAAATATTTCATTATTTGGGCTTGGTGTTCAAGAAAGAACATTTTTATCACAGCTCTTTATATTCCTGGTAAGAAAATTTTTGATGCTTATCATATGTCTAAAAAATTTACAGATTCAAAAGGATGGCAATTGAAAGAAGATGTATTTGTTTTGTTGTTATTACATTTTCATTTTCAAATCTGTAGATAATTACTTCATTGTCTTTAGACCAACAAGCTCCTTTCAGAGATGTTTGTATTTTTCATGATCAGAATTAAGACCTTATATTTTCCCATCTTTTTCATTGCTGGGGATAATTATAAAGAAAATTATTTGTGATAAAGTTCAGGAGGCTCTTTTGGTTATCCTTTTTGGCTTGCTCAGAGTTGGTTTTCTTTGCTAAGACCAATTTTAATTTATTTGCCAGTTAAACTGCTAAGCATAAAAATTAGTAACAATGTTGTATACTGAAGATAATGTCTTTCCGTCAGGAAGAGACTTAATTTAACTGTATATTGTAAAAAATATAAGTGAGCCAACACCTGAAGGGTTGATTGTGCAGTAGGGTAAAAACATGTGTATTATACTCAGAAATCACTTTTAATATAAACAGGAGATTTCAGAATCATTTGTAAAATATATTTACACTTCATCTTGGAGACCTTGCATCTATAATCAAGCATTATCAATATTTTTTGAGAAATTTCCTTATTTGGTGTGATCAATTCCTTATCACCATCTAAAAAGGATGTTATTGATTATTGAAATTTTTGTAAACACAAGCTTTTCATATTCAGCATGTTTAATGTGAATTTTCCTTGTTCTATTTTGAAACAGACTTTATCCTTTAAGAAAAAGATGTTACTTAATTTGTTTGTTTACTATATGTATTTGTGTAAGGTTGCTTAAACCTGAATCTGCAATTGAAGAGTTAGATACTCTTTCACTTGGGAGATGAATTTAGTGCTATCTTTTTTAGGTTCTTAATATTCATTGGAATATTTAACATTGAAGATTGTCTTTTATACTTGTGTCTTTATTTGCCTTGACTACATCTGCCTTAAAGTACTATCTTTATCAGCTGTAGATTTACATTCTATGTCTTTCATTCAGAGACATGGCACTTTATTTTTTCATATACATGAGTTTTTGAAAAATACTAGATCTGTTAGTTAGTTTATCTAATGAGGTGATCAAAGGTTTTGATAAACCAAAACTTTGTGTTGTTAAGGCAGTGATTTATCAAGTTTTGTGTACAAAATAGGTGAGAGAATTCATCTAAGTCTTTTCGTAAAGTTTAGATAGTTAGAGAAAGTTCTAATTTTTCCGAGGTTTTAAGGTTAACTCATTTAGAGGAACCTCTTCTTAAGTGCATTTTGCTTCAGGATGTTCTATTAAGGACATTATGGCAACAGTTTTGTTTGGACATATGGTAAAACTTTTTCAAGTTCTATAACAGGAAAGTAAATAGTATCAGTACTAAAACACAAATTTAATACAATTCAGTTGTAGTTACTGGATGATCTTGTGATTTTTATCCTTTATTAAATGTTGGCATTTATATAAAAATTGTTTTTAGTTTGTGTCTACACTTTAAACAAGCTAATTCATTACTTGAGACCGAAGGCGAAATATGAATAAGAATGTTCCTTCATCCAAGCATATCTTGGATGTGCAGGATGACGGTCATTCTTAGAATATGAGCCTGAGGCTCGAAAGTAATTAATTCCCACCCTAGGGATTATCAGTCAGACCCACCCTTTTCCACTGGGTTTTATATTTGGTCGACACAAACTTGCTTTAAATTATGACAAGTTATTATGGAACAGGTGCTTATATACTAGGGTCAAGGTCACTGGCCAGCTATATGGTCTGGTCAGGTATAGTTTGTTTCTTTAAACAGAGATATTATATGTAAGCTTCACCCCTCAAAGAGAAGTTAAGCTAATTCATTACTTTCGAGCCTCAGGCTCATATTCTAAGAATGACCTTCATCCTGCACATCCAAGATATGCTTGGATGAAGGAACATTATCATTGATATGGTTATATTTATAAACTAGCTGTTTACAAAATTTAGAATTTTTTTAAATACTAAGGCTTTTCTACCTCAGGTATAGATTACCTTAGCTGTATTTGGCAAAACTTTGTAGACGAAACGCGCGTCTGGCGTATATCAAAAATTTATTCCTGGTATCTATGATAAGTTTATTTGCATATTCTTTCGGTAAATTTAATTCTTAAAATGTTTCAAGAGGATTTAGTGATATATTTTCCCATAAGTTTTTACTTTTTTGTAGTTTTTAACAACTGACAATCATTTAGAAAACGAATTGAAGACTGTTTTCGTAGATATTCTGTCCATTTCATGGATTTCTAAACAAAATGTAAAATGAAGGAATCGCAATTTAGTGTGTGAACGTATTGTGAAATTTGTCACCTCAATATAAATATACTAGTCAACAAAGGAAATATTACAAGGCAATGTGTTTTCCCGTTTATAATGAACTTGGATACACTGTACTAAGATTAATTTTTTTTTCAAATATGCCCATTTGTTCTTATATTTACAGTGGGTTTGGGTTTTTTTTCTTATTTAAAACATTGATTTCAGGCAATTAAGAGAAATTTTCTACTAATTCAAAATTCGACCAAACAATTTTCAAATCGATGTTAGAACATGAAATATTATATCAAACTGGTCTGCTTAAAATTCTGAATGCCTTTTGAGATATTTGAAAACTTCGTAATTGTCATCATTTTCAGCAAAAACAAATTGACCCCTGTGTTCAGTAACACGGTATTTTCTCATTTCCAATTTTGACGGATTTTTTTATTGATATGTATTTGCTTTGCAAAGGAATGTTTTGGTTGGATAACTTAACTATTTAGAATATTTTATGATAAATTGAATTCAAAACTTGTGTATTGTTACTTTTGTTAACTGGTATATAAATCTTGAGTGAAGCCTTGTCGGCATTTTGTCAAATTAAAAATGAGAATCATTACTACCTTAAATGATAAACTATAGGAGGAGGTACCACATATTTCATATTTACCAAAGCAAGATAATGATGTACATGTAGGTGATTAATTACCTGGAATATTATAAGTTAAAGTGTTTTAATTTGTTAATTATTTGTTAAGTTCAATATTGTTTTTAAATCTATCGGAAGAACTTACATATTCTTAGATTCAAAAGTACAGAACGTTTGCATTGAGATCCACAAAATGATCACCCTGGTAAAAATTAAAATCACAAAAATGCTGAACTCCAAGGAAAAATCAAAACGGAAAGTCTCTATTCAAATGGCAAAATCAAATGATAAAACACATCAAACGAATGGACAACAACTGTCATATTCCTGACGTGGTACAGGCATTTTCTAATGTAGAAAATGTTGGATTGAACCTGGTGTTATAGCGCTTAACCTCTCACCTGTATGACAGTCGCATCAAATTCCATTATAATAAAACGATGTGTGAACAAAAGAGACATAATAGGTAAAATAGTCACAATATTGGTATAGCAGTCATCATTGTAAGTAAGGGACTAAGGACAGTTAGTTTGAATGATCATATTTGTCCACATTAGGAAATTAATTCATTTATCTCAAAAACTGTAAAGAAAAAGCCATACAGCCTGTACATGTATGCATATCATAGATAATATACAAAACATTATCAATGTAATCTGAAACAAGCTAAGACTACAAAATTGACACGATAAAGACTTTAAGATCAAGAAACAATCAAAGATCTACCTCACTTTTGTTTTCATCCTGGTATCAAATATTAGCTTATTCAAAGCCAATATTCTCTAAATTAAGCTTACTTAGGACAGACATTTTAAATTTGACGGGTTTAAGCTAGTCTTTATAGTTTTGCTTACTGATGCGAAAATACGAATTCAGAATTATAATGCAATCGATCTTATAATGGCCAACACGTATGAAATGTATTAAATGAATGTCATTTCCTGAAAGCTTTTCAAATATCAATCCGACACTTTAAACAAAATAATATTTGTATTTGTGGAACATTTTGATCATAATGATTTTTACGATTGTTTTAAGTTCTTTGTAATTTTCGAGCCTATGAATAAACTTTGGTTTTAAATTAACTCTTCAGACTGTCACGCAATAGATTAAATGTTTCAAATTAAATTAACAATTTGGTTCATTTCCTTTGATCAATGAAAATCATGTAAGTATAACTAGGAAACATTCAACTCAAACAAACATAAAAATTGTGAAAAAAGAAAGTATTGATAACTTACAATAAATGTATGCATATATATGTTCAGACGTATTTATATATATATATATATATATATATACGTACGTCTGAGTGAGTGACAACTCTACAACAGATGTATCCATCGGATCGCCATCAATGATGGTGATACATGGCTGTGTACATAATGTATAAACAACTCGTCTAAACATCAACCCAACAATGTTAGATCTGTAAATTTGCTTTCGCAAATTTTTGGTTCTTCCCTCGCCGGGATTCGAACCCATGCTACTGTGATATCGTGACACCAAATCGCCTGCACTGCAGCCGTCCCGCTAGACCACACGATATTTATTCTAATCTTCAAAGCAAAAAGCGTACTAACACACTAATCCGAACAAAAACTGTTAAACACATTCAACGTACTAGTATACAAGCTATTAACAATAAAATACAAGTTTTACTATATTTATTTCACCTTTCATCATCACCTCAATATCAATCAACTGCATTCCGATTGAAACCAATGGCGCAATTATTATTTTGGATTATTTTACTTGAAATGAACATATTTCATTACTGATTTCAAGAAAATAAAGAAAGTGTTGAATAATTCAGGTCGTTAGATAGCTAGAGCTGTCTCAATATATATGGCTTATAATAAAATCACCATAATAAGCTAGACATTAAGTATTCCACTGAATTCCTCCCTACGTTTGAAATAATTCCGGTATATACTAAGCCAAAACGGTTTAGCAAATAAAATATGAAAATTTATTTATTTACTAAAACTTAACAACATATGATTTTTATATCATCACTCACATCCATTAGAAATTTCTGTGTATGAAGCGCAGTATGGTCCACATGTGAAAATGGGTATAGTGTTTATCAAATTCAATATCTGGTCTATGCTCTACGTGCATCGATGACGGATTGGCAGCGTTTTAGCATTCTATCGAGTATTTTTTGTTAATTTGTCGGTTTGGAAAAGCATTCCATTCTCTAATCAGTGCATTCTTAAGTTTTTGTATATTTTGAAAATCACTGTGATTTTTACGGATGTGTCGATTTAGAGGCAACAATAGTATACCGCTGTTCAAAATTCATAAATCGATAGAGAAAAAACAAATTCGGGTTACAAACTAAAACCGAGGGAAACGTATCAAATATAAGAGAACTACGACACAACAGAGACACAACACCGAAATGCAACACACACAGAAACGAACTATAATGTAACAATGTCCATTTTCCTGACTTGGTATAGGACATTTTATGAAAAAATGGTGGGTTGAACCTGGTTTTGTGGCATGCCAAACTTCCTGCTTTAATGGCAGTGTTAATTATGACATAACAATTACAACATAACACGACAGGTTTACAATAAATAAACAGATAAATGGGAGAAAATATACGACAGAAGAAACAAACGAATAAAAGCCATCAAAAGGTAACAGGTTAAAAAATATTTGTATACGCCAGACGCGCGCTACGTCAACACAAAACTATGCTCGGATGTAAAATGTTTGAAAGCCATAACAACTACAAAGTTGAAGATCGCCGGGGACCAAAAGTTCCAAAAAGTTGTGAGGCCAGGGTTATCCGCCTGGGACAAAAACATAATAATTATCAAGAATAATACATAGTTTTGCAAACAGTATTTTTTTTATAAAATGACTATATACATGTAATAGATATATATGATTAAACTGAAACGGCGACTAGCTATAGAATAAAAACGATTACATTACAAAATCACAGCCCTGTTAGACATAGCCAATGCAACGCCCGAAGTGACGTCACATTTAAATTTCTAAAACGTGTTCCGAAAATTAAGAAAGAATTTGGATGAAATTCATGATTAGATTTGTATGACTTATCTTACTTATATTAATAACAGTGAAAATTATAATACTAATTAATTATTAATTGTAGTAGTAATTAGATAATCTAGCTTTGAGGGTATTTCTTCTGATCAAACTGCAAAGTAAATATATCGTGTAAATTGATCCAAAATTAAAACTACCTAATGAACTGGATGAGTAGTTATCCCCAACACAACTCACGAAAACAACAGAAAAAATACGATTAATAACTACAAACGTTTAGACTTTTGACAAAATCTGATGACAACAACAAACACAACATCAAAACCCAACAAATTTAATTTGGGATGGAAAAGTACCTCGCCACGTCTTAAAGCAATACGAATTCACACTCAGAAAAACTGTCACATTCGGTATTAAGTCACGTTCGGTAGTAAAAAGATCAGATGACGTAATGACAAACCACAATCTAATACGTGGTAAAAATGTCCATAGTTAGTTTGGACAAAGATAAATCATATGGATCAACAAATTCGTGATGGTGTCCGTAAAATTTACGGAGTGTCACTTTTAATCTGTCCTCCTCGTAACTTTGTTGGAGCAGTTTCTGTGTTAGGAGCACACTCCTGTATATGAACTCCGTATAGTGCGAACATGCACGAAAATAACGTATTAATAGAGATATGTAAACACCATACGAAGGGGCAGAGGGTATGTTACTGCTGAGAAATGGAAAATTGATAATTGGGAAGTTGAAATCGTCCCGTTTTTCATAGATTTTCGTGTGAAGTCGTCCATCTGTGTCAATATTGAGGAAAAGGTCAAGGTATGAAGCAGTCCTTCTAGTATCAGAAGTATACTTAATTTCAAGTTTATTGGGATATATTAGATGCAAGTATTGGTGGAAATATGGGTTATTCAGTGATAGGACATCATTAATATATCGGAAAGTGAAAATAAGCAATTTTGCAAGGTGCTTTTTCTGTTTGTCTTTTAGAAGGGTTTGAAAGAATTCTGCTTCATACGAGTACAAAAACAAATCGGCTAGTAGGGGTGCACAATTAGTGCCCATTGGAATACCGATTGTCTGTTGAAATATGAATCCTCCAAACTCAACAAATTTATTGTCGATCAAAAAGTCCAGCATTTTGTTAATATTATTTTCAGTATATTTTCTGGTAGATTCAGTGTGTTTCTTCACAAAATATTAATTATTGTAACCCAAAATAAGAAATGTGTATCTACGATTCCCATTTTAATAGAAATAGCTCTGTTTAATGAGATGGTTGAGTCGATCTTTCTATGTTGCTGCAAAATTGCAAAGATGAAGATTTGAGATTAAGCAGTAGATCTTTCGAATGTTTGAGAATCCACATCTGCTTATCACCACTGGTAGAATATATATCATCACAATATTTTTGAAACCCATCTTTAACTGTAGAAGGAATAGTAGTCAGTATTTTAGAAAGATGTTTAGTGGAACATTTTGACGATCCAGCTATGCATCGTTCTTTATATGGAGGTTTGTGTAGTTTTGGTATCCAGTATAATGATGGTAAATTTTCTTCGTTTTCTTTGATGTTGATACCAATAGAAAGAATGACAGATTTGTGATTTTGTAAAATCTCGTCATTGGTAAATGATGTTAAGGAATATGTAGGATTACCAGTAGTTTTATTTATTCCAAACTCTGTTGTGAGACCTTGCAAATAATGGTTTTTACATATGAAGACAATATTATAAGGGGCTTTTTCTGCTGGAACAACGGCATATTTGTCACGCAAAGAGGATTAAGCATCCACAACAACCGGATTCTTGGAAGGGTTAGTTACTCTTGTGCTCATAGTACATCGTAACGTTTGAATGCGCCTCTGAATGCATGATCAAATAGCTTTGATCCTTTCAGACAAAGTGTCCAGTTCTGGTTTGTCTGGTTCGCGCTTTACCCATTTTCTTGCATAGTCCTCAACTGCATCCTTCAGTAACTTGAAGTTCTGTTTCCAGTTGATGGGCTCGGGAATTCTATATTTTGGTCCCTTGGCTAACAACTCTCTAAGTTGTTAAGTGGTAACGATGCCAAAGTCACCAGTAATAACATGACCAGCTGGACTATATTTGTATTGTGACGATGCACATGAGCAATCCGTAGGCTTGGATTTCACATCTTTGAGGTTACAGGCCTGTAAAACCCTCTTGTGATTGAAAATCTTGGATGCAATAGACGTGGTGTAAGTATAAGAAAAAACAGGTATAGCTATTTTTTTTAAGTAATCAGGTATAGTCTTTTGTACAGATTTCTGATGGAAAATATTGCTAATTTTTACAGTATCTAAACCTTTATTGGCAAATTCTACCTTAACAAAAATACGTTTTTCCTCATTTTTGGATGTAGTCGATACTGGTTTGAATAGTCTATGGTTAGCAATGTCCATGATTATTGCAACTTATCTATACAAAACAGAACGAGAATCAGTAACGGAAGTATTTGGGGCCTCTTGAAATAGTAAATAGTTTTGACAATAGAATGGAGTATAATTTAGTACTGATATGATGGATTCCTATAGGTTTTTGAACATACGTTAACAGACTATCAATTGTCAAGGTGTGCATAGTGGGTGTTACATATGTTCTGTGACCATGACTTCTATTTCGTCGAGAAGAAATATTAAATAATTGTAATGTATTGACAGTACTACACCATGGGCTAGACAAAATACCTAAACCATTAATCTTGTCATTGCATCCATAGGGAATGGCTGTTCCCAGCTTTCTTATCCAAAAGTTTTCTCTTTGTAAACGATATGGTGTACTCAATATGGGGTCGTTTGTTGAATGATCTGTTTTCTCTAAAATCCGGACTTTCATTGAAACAATAGAATGGTCAGGCTGATTGAAATGTTTATAGAGAAATTTGTTGTTTTTAGGATCATTTACATGAGATCGATGATCATTCATTCAAAAAAATTGAGTCTTTGTCGAGTTTCCCCGACGTAGATCAATCCACATAGAGTACATTCATTACAGTACACAATATTGGAAGCAGTGCAATTCAAATCCTCATGACTGTGTGTATTGTAACTTTTGGTGGTTAAATTACTTTTAAAATTGGTATCAGATATAAGTATATCACAAGTTTTACAATTTTTACGGTAACATTTGGAAATAGAGCAATATTGGTGGTTGTCATCGAAATCTAAAATATCTGAAAGTTGAACAGTACAGGGCCGAATATAAACAAACTTGTCAGAACTTTTATAGTACAATGAGGATTCAGAAGACAGCACTAGTGTCATTTCTATTAAATCATTTAATATGATCCTGGGGACACCTGATAACATCGACGTTGTTGTGTCCTTGACAACATCCGATTGACACCTTTTTATCCTGGGTGGCGTGTCATCCAGTATAATATTTTGCATTCTACTAGTTTTCATGCTGTTAGGCTACCGGACTGGTAGAATCCTCGGGGACAGATTGTCCACAAGAAGAGATTCCGGTCCGGTGGTGATAAAATGATCCAATACATGTTCGATCAAAATTGAGATCAGGGGATCGACTTGGCCAATCAAGAACTTTGATGTCTTGATTTTTCTCATCACAATAACTCCGAGTATTATATTTCCCATGAACAATCACTTAATTTGCAATTGTTTTACAACCAGAATGGATTCCCCCCAAACCATTAAACTGCCACCACCGAACCGATCATTCTGCATCAGTGCTGGCATAGCATCGTGCGTTGTACCCGTAAGCGAACATAAGCAATGTAAATCGTGACTCATCTGTTACCTGTTCTCCAGTCCCTGTTTAGCTAGCTTGAATGGCGGTTTTTTCGTGTGGCAGGAATACCTTTGTTATGTGTTGACGTACTCGTAAAGCGAATGTAGCGGTCCACCCTCGGCGTTAGTGTTTTTGGGTGTACCAGATCTCGGCCTTTTTTGTGCAGTTTCAGTTTTTCAAGATATGTGTATTAGTCTCGAAACTTTTGACATATGCATATTAAATCCAGCCGGGACGTCGGTAACAGTTATTTCGGCATCAACCATCGCAATAGTTCTCTGGCGGTCAGGGAGGCGTGGTCAACGCCCCATGAAATTATTCTAAAAGTTAATAATAAATTATATGATTTTCTTACCAATGGTGTGTCTCTGAACGTCAGTGAAAAATAACCTTCAAATTTCGTTTTAAAGTACAGATGAAGAATATAAAACATCGATTACACGTGCAAAGCTTAAATAGCGCGAAATCAATCACTCGGGAAACTGTACGACAATTTAAATTACAGGAAGACCTAAATATTATATCAGTGATGTTAAAAAAAAAAAAACGAAAGATAAAATTAAAAAAAAATGTTGCTAAACATTTTTGTTCAGTATATAATATATAGAAATACACTGAAGAACGTTTGAAATACAATTTTAGTTCCAAGGTTATGACCGATATTTTATGTGTATGAGTGACAAAGTTTCTGCATTCCGTGTGTATGTTGAGTACAAAGAGTTGTTTCTTATGTGTTATGAAACCAAATCTATTTCGCATTATTTCCTCAGTCCGGGTTATATTACACCTGTTCAGTGGTTGTCGTTTGTTTATGTGTTACATATTTGTTTTTCGTTCATTTTGTCAATAAATAAGGCCGTTAGTTTTCTCGTTTGAATTGTTTTACATTGTCTTATCGGGGCCTATTATAGCTGACTATGCGGTATGGGCTTTGTTCATTGTTGAAGGCCGTACGGTGATCTATAGTTGTTAAGGTCTGTGTCATTTTGGTCTTTTGTGAATAGTTGTGTCATTGGCAATCATACCACATCTTCTTTTTTATATATTCATTGAAACAACAGTTTTACGGTCGCAAACTATTCTAGTGTACTCTTTAGGACGAAGTGAGTTGCTTCTAAAAAATAACTTTATGTATCTCATATGCTTTATAGTTTAAACGAATGTCCACGACCTACAAGACTACGACGAATATGCCGATTACATCCGTTCAGCAGTATCACCCCTGACTTATATCACAGTTTTGTTAGCTAAAATATATAGGGTTTAGTTGAGTATTCACTGTTCTCACGATTGTTTTTCTTTTATGTTTATAGTCCGTGCACCGTTTCACTGTTTTCTCTTTGTACCAAACGTGATTGTGATTAAAGCATGACAATAAATCAATGATTTTCATCTATAATTATCTAACATTTAAAAGCAGTCAATTAGCTTAAATAATAAAAATAAAACTATAAGAAAAGACATTTTGTGGATAGCCTAACCCATATCATTAACAAAAATATGTTATGGTACAGACCACGATAAACGAATTAACAATTAAATGTTGAAGTGATATTATTACAAAAAAGAAAAATAACACTTTAAGTCATATTTCTGAATCGCTTTGCCTGATTTACCTTCATCAGGGACTGGCAAATTCATGTAATTTTAAGAAACGAAACGGTTGAAGAGCTTTATGACCACAAATGACCAAATAATTAGCAAAAAGCATAAATTAAGACGATCAAACATTACTTTAGATCAAATTAAAATATAAAGATGAAGCTTTGTTCTTCATGTTCTTATACGATTTTTAAATATTTCAATTTCAATAATTATTTAATTCATTTTTGTGTCGTATGAAAGAATGTAAAAGTAATCGTAAGAATATCAGAAAAGACATCATTATCTCATTTGTTTTTGTCTGATCAAAAGTATCGAAATAAGAGAAAATCCATAACAGTTCGAAACATTGGCAATGTCAGAATTAACAAGATATAATTTGTTAAAAGTAACTTGACTGGGTTTTCTATCATTGGATTTATTTTAAAATCTCAAAACAATGAATTTAAAAAACATAACTGAAATACACTTACAAGGAAGCAGTCGTATCTAATTCTATTTTTCTATTAGTATAACTTGCGAAATTTATTAGATTTGATAAGTGTTTATCTAACAATACACTATTAATATATACTTTCAATGTAATTTCCAATACAAATACATCTTTATGTCATAAAACATATGCTCAGGAAAATTTTTGTTCAACATAGCACCCTAAAATTTTCTTTCCGGTTAAAAAAAACCCTGTATTATATTTATAATATGCTTACTCACAATTATTTTAATCATACTCTTATGTTAACAAAGTTAGTCCGTCCATTTCAAGAGGTTACCGAAATGGAATAAATTTAGAAATGGCATTAGATAGAATCCACATAACTATTTCAAAGAGAAAAGGGATTTCAGGATGAACCAAGAGTGAATGTAATATTTCATTTGAAAGACTTCCTCTTCAATTTATAGTTGCGTACGTATAACAGAATGAATAACTTTTGATGGTTTTCTATTGTTTCACGGTGAAATTTGTCATATAAATATGTGCTGTTTATAACAATGATCATATTCTAAAATTGAGAATGGAAATGGGGAATGTGTCAAAGAGACAACAACCCGACCAAATAAAAAACAACAGCAGAGGGTCACCAACAGGTCTTCAATGTAGCGAGAAATTCCCGAACACAGAGGCGTCCTTCAGCTGGCCCCTAAACAAATATATACTAGTCCAGTGATAATGAACGCCATACTAATTTCCAAATTGTACACAAGAAACTAAAATTAAAATAATACAAGACTAACAAAGGCCAGAGTCTCCTGACTTGGGACAGGCGCAAAAATGCGGCGGGGTTAAACATGTTTGTGAGATCTCAACCCTCCTCCTATACCTCTAAACAATGTAGAAAAGTAAACGCATAACAATACGCACATTTAAATTCAGTTCAAGAGAAGTCCGAGTCTGATGTCAGAAGATGTAACCAAAGAAAATAAACAAAATGACAATAATACATAAATAACAACAGACTACTAGCAGTTAACTGACATGCCAGCTCCAGACTTCAATTAAACTGACTGAAAGATTATGATTTCATCATATGAACATCAGGCACAATCCTTCCCGTTAGGGGTTTAGTATTATACCATCATAACATATATGAGAAGAACATAACCCGTGTCCTGCCAACAACTGTTTTTTGAATAAATGTGTTTAGTTTCGATGCAAAAACCCTATAAGTGAATCATTATTAACGCCAAAATATGCAATCTTTAATGACCTGACAATATCCCTTCTTAATAAGTCTATTCAAAGGTTTTGTTAGTGTTTTAGGTGAATACTGACACCTTTGTGCTTTATAAAGAATATTTCCATAACAAATTGGTTGTGAAATACCTGAACGTATAAGAGGTCTGCAGGTTGAGCTATATTTACGAATGATATCTTTATACCGATGATAAAATTTAGTAAATGTTTTGACTAATTTGTGATATCGAAAACCCTGGTGTAATAATTTTTCAGTAATACATAAATTTCTCTCGTTAAAATCTAAAACATTGTTACATACACGAGCGAATAGTACAGGTTGAGATATATAAACACCGTAAGATTGTGACAAGGGAACGTCACCATCTAAAAACGGATAATTAACGATAGGAAATGAAAAATCATCCCTTTTATCATAAATTTTAGTATTCAGCTTTCCATTAGTGATATATATATCAAGATCGAGAAAAGGGCAGTGTTCATTGTTAGTATTAGCTTTATTTAAAGTACATGTAAGTTCAACAGGATAAATTTCATTAATATACATACTGAAGTCGTCATTATTGAGAGCCAAAATATCATCTAAATATCTAAAAGTATTATTAAATTTGTTTATCAGATGTTGTTTCGATGGGTCTTTGCTTATTTTTGTCATAAATTGTAACTCATAACAATATAAAAACAGGTCCGCAATAAATGGTGCACAGTTAGTCCCCATTGGAATTCCTATAATCTGACGATATACGGAATCCCCAAAGCGAACAAAAATGTTATCTAGTAAAAATTCAAGGGCATATATAGTATCAAAGCATGTCCAATTAACATAGTTTTTTTGTTTATTGTTACTAAAAAATGACCTAAAAGAGTTTAAACATATATATTCACATTCTGATTTTTTTAATGCCCATTTAACTAGGTGTGTGAATTTTTTCTTAATGAGAATGTGGGGCAATGTGGTATACAGGGTAGAAAAATCAAAACTTTGAACAGATTCAAAATCACCAATATAAGCATGCAATTTATCAAGTACTTCCAACGAGTTCTTGACACTCCAAAATTAATTTATTCCACTATTTTCGAAGGCCTTATTTGAACAATTTATTATCAGGTTTTTAATTGTACCAAGTGTGCTGGTAAGGAGAATAGACAATTAAGTAGTTGAACAATGGCTTGAAGACGAAATAAATCTATATTTGTAAGGGGTTTTGTGTAGCTTCGGAAGCCAATACATAGTTGGACTTTCATTGTATTTGGCTCTGCTTGTAACGCGGTGGCTAAAAGTTTATGTTTGTTACAGATTTCGTTTTCTGAAAATGGAGTCAGTTGGAATGTTGGTGAATTGGTGATTTCCTTTTTCAGAACCTCAATGTAAAATTAACGTCAAACAGTAATAATATTATTAGCAGCTTTATCGGCCGGGACAAAAACAAATTCCTTGACTAGTTCTTTTAGTTTATGTTTGATACGAGAAATAGGTTTATTGTGGTTGTTGTTTATAGTAAAATGTTCTTTAAAATGTTGAATACGTATATCAACTATCTTCATTACTGAATTAAAAAAAGAGTCCAAAGATTTTTTGTCAGCTTTTTCCCGTTTTATCCATTTCATACAGTAAGTATGGAGTGAGTCGTGGATGATATTACGACACTCATTCCAATTAATAATTGACGGGGGACGATATTTAGGTCCTTTACTGAGGAATGATTTTAACTCTCGGTCTTGAACGATGTTAAGATCTCCTGTTATAACATGGGAAATGGGTCCATAAATATATTCGGAATTACTGCAATTACATGCAGTAGGTGTATTTTCACTGATATTAACATCTTTACACAATTGACTATAATTAAACACAAATTTCCGGGTAGATTTCTTGTAAATATAACAAATAAGAGGTAGCTCAGTATTGTCAAAATATCCAGGAATTTGTTCTTTAACGGAATGGTCGTTAAATATACCGGCAATATTTACAAAATCAAAGCCTTTATTGACATACTTAATTTTGATAAAATGTTTTTATGATCTTCAGGGCGATCAATTTTGGGAAATAATTTAGAATAACAATATGCCATAATAATTTGAACAATTTCATACTTAGGACTGCTATATGAAATTGTGTTGCATGCATATACCGTAAATTGGGAAATTTTGGCATCGGGATATTTTAGCAGTTTTCTCTCGAAAGGCATGTGTTTTATTTTGGGTTTAGTGCTTCGTCTAATTAAGATGTTTACTGTTGGAAAACCAGTAGTGAGCAACTTCATTTATATTTATTTTTATTTACCCGTTTATTGACAAATAACGTTGAATTTCTCTAACCAGAAACACGACACAAATAACTTAATAATTCAGATGCGGATGCAGTTGCAAATAATTCCGTATATCGTGGTTCAAAGCTGAAAGAAAATATGACATAAAATCTTAAATATTAAAATCACTTTTTAAATAGATAATCTATCTTTTAATTATATCATATGCAATAAATTCGAATCATCTCTATTGCAGTACATAGTAATCTATTGACGACCTTTTTTATATTTTAATTACCAATAACGATGTTTAATCAGGAATAGCCTGGCATATTTATGACATGTGTGAATAAAAATTCATGTTGTTTTTTCTTAACAATTTCTGAAAATTGAAATTTGAATAAAAATTATATAGTGTTTTTGTCAAATTATACCAGGTATTTATTTGCAGATTTGGCTATAATTTATAGAATTGCAGGAAATATCCGGGAGGTATGATAACATACAATATTCTCCCCAACAATTAACATTACGATATTGTCGTACTGGAACGAAATTTTGCCGTTTAAATTTTTAGTGTTTGCTTTATTTTCGAGTGTGTAATTTTGGCACTTCGAATGGAAGCACCAAATAAACCAAAATAAAACTACAATCAAAATAATCCAATTTACAGTAACTGTATCTCAGATCGTACAAATATAATTCTGTGATTACCGTCATCGGATTATGATCTCGACCAAAAGATTAAAAAGTCCAATAAACAATTCAACCAATACTGATTAAGGCAACATTTACTTAAAGTGTAGCAGTATTATATAATGTATGATAGCATAAACACTACATACATGTAATATTTAAAACATGCCAAAGCAGAATGCGTCTACAAGATATTGGAATGGTGTGTGTAATGGAAAATTGATATTCAGTAAGTTATTATGAACTGGTTTCAACGTCCAACTTTACTTACATGTCAGGACGAGGATATCTATTCAGATATGTATACTTAAACGTTTCAGTCTGGCGGAATTGAATTAAGAAATGTATTTATTTTTGTGACAAACATAACCACGAGATTGTTCATGAAACAAGGTAATGAACAATGAAACGACACATTAAATATAGCAAACGTTCAAAACGTTTTTTTTTTTATTAAACTTCAATAGGAACGCACACATTTGAGTATTTGGAAGCCAAGAATGTGCACGAACAGAAATCGTTAACGAGCTCTATGATACGATATTGTATATATTTCCTATCATGATTTCCTTGATAGAGGATTGCTACTCACAAGGAAGCTATTAAACCAAGAGTCCCAAATAGTGAAGATGAAATCATCCCTTCGTAAATATTACGGACGCAATCACGAGTTGGTTGACCGTTGTGGAATAACCGTTTCACAGATGATATCGGATATGTTCTTTATGTCTTAAGTACAATACCCTTCCCTTTTCACTAATGTGACCTATTTGCAGGATTTGTAATAACATAAGCAACACGATAGGTGCCACATATGGAGCAGGATCTGCTTACCCCTCCGGAGCACCTCTGTTCTATTATCTGTTTGTTTTTCTTTTTCTTTTTAGCCATGGCGTTGTCAGTTTATTTTCTATCTATGAGTTTGACTCTCTCTCTCTCTGGTATCTTTCGTCCCTCTTTTATTAGGAATGGGAAATTTCAAGTTCACTTCTCAACATTTTTGCACTCTTGATGGTGTGGAAAGTAAAGCTTTTTAAATTATTATAAGCAAAAGCCTTCTATAATATTGGATACTTGCTGTTAATGCTTTCTTGAAGTTCTTATATTTCTTAATTTTGTACACGTTTCTTAGATTAAATGGTTGATCACTTTATATATAATTATATCATCAAAATATTTAGCAAAAAATACTTTTAGACGGCAATATATCTGTTATAATTTTTAATCGTGTCATATCTAGATACTTTCCACAGAATATGATTCCGAAGCTTTTCAATAATCGGATAATATGAAATATGTCAACAAATCAATGATAATTTGTCGAGGTTGCAACAAATATTTTACAAAACTGTCCCCCCCCCCCAAATAAAAAAAAAACAACCAACACAATTGTTTTAGAAACAACACAGTGACCTTAAATTCTGTACATCAACCTCTATAATGAGCCATTATCCTAATATTGTTAATATCTGTAACAAAGAAAATGATAGAATTAAAGTGGTTGAAGCGGTCTATACCATTTAATGCAAATGGTAAACAAACAGGTGAAATGATATCCCACGATACACACTTGTTCATCAGAATCATTTGACGTGATATTATTTTAAAAGCATAAATAAAAAAGATCAACATACATTGTATTTTCGCAACTTTCTCGAGTCGATTAATGTCGCGAATAAAAACCATCGCCAAAAAGTCAACCTCAGATCTTTTATGATTTGAATGTTCCTTTCGTATATTTCGACTTTTTGTTATGAATCTGTTAGCAATAAAAATTATTAGCAAGACAAATCAACTAATAAGTCAAAACAGCTATGATGATGGAAGATTTTAACTGCCCCAGAATGATGATTTGTATCCTATGTTTGTAATTTTGTCAAAACCAAAAGTAGATAGATTGAAACGATCAGCAATAAGATGTCAACGAAATATGATTAAAGTCCTGGAGTTAAATTCTAATATATAATGTTGAATTAACCATTCTTTAATATGCACATGCATACAGGTAAGCGACAAAGGATACTTAGAAACTTTAGTTCATATACAATTTTATTTAAAAAAAAATCCTTTTTGATTACGGTGTGCTGCTGAAAAGACTTGAAATGTTCTTTTTAGTGTCATCCTTACATAGTCCTTTCAAAAATTACCTTCTTATAATGTATCCAAGGGAAAGGGCATGGAAAAGCTAAAATAACAGAAACAGTTAATACAACTTATACATGTTATATCTTTCATAATAAATGTAATTTTGCAGTATTTTCCCGCTCTTTATCTTTACAAAAATATTTCTTGTAGTTCAGAAAACAACTATTGAGTTCAGACGTATTTTGCAACGACATACTTTTATGAATCCTCACAGAGACATAAATATAGAATGCGTCCAGCATATATACACTCCTTTTACGACTAAAACTATGCCACTTTTATTAAGAAGTTACGTGAATATTATATCTTAGTTGAAAGTCGATATGCACTTCTATTTATTCAAAGGTCAACATATAGGGCTGTGTGGCATACTTTTTTCAACATTTATATGCCCCGAACTTCTAAGAGTTCTAATTAATACTTGAATCCTGTACTATCCCTCTTTCAACTTTGTGTCTTACTCAGAATTCGCTACAACCATGTGTTAATATACTGGTAACATTCCCAAGTTATGTCTCTATGAGATCAAACATAGAGATCATATTTGGAAACCAGTACGTCATAAAGAAATTAAGGATTGAAGTAAGAAAAATGGGTAAAGGATTATTTTTAAACTGTCCAGAAGCCAAGTAAACCCGACTTTAATGGAACAACTTTGTTCTTATAGTGTATTTAATTAATTACAATATTTAATCATATTGTTGATGGTATAACCACCTTTAATTTTATAAGAAAGAAGAAGAAAAACTATAAAGAAAAACGCAATTCACACTTTAAAAGTACGTTTAAGTTTCAAAAACATGGAAGATGACACGACAATTTAAAAAGCCAAAATAAAAAAAAAGTAGACAAGACAGATTAATAATGTATAACTGTTTCAATATGATGCTCCGACAAAACAACAGTCTACAAATGAAAAATTAATTTATTTTTTTATTCAAACGAAGCAATTGATTATCAATAAAAGTGAAATTTACAACTTTTAAATCTTTGACGATTAAAAAAGAACATTAAACGTCAAATATCATAGTTAAAATTAAATACAAATTTATTATTTTAAAGGGACCAACATACATGTAGCTACCAAAGTGAATTTAACTTTTTCGTCGACCAAAATAGTAGAACCGCCTTTGTTTAATTTAGACCGAGATGAAAATACAAACAATATGGTACTTTCTATCCTATTGTTAGGTATAAATATAAAAGAGGGACGAAAGATACCAAAGGGACAGTCAAACTCATAAATCTAAAACAAACTGACAACGCCATGGCTAAAAATGAAAAAGACAAACAGAAAAACAATAGTACACATGACACAACATAGAAAACTAAAGAATAAACAACACGAACCCCACCAAAAACTAGGGGTGATCTCAGGTGCTCCGGAAGGGTAAGCAGATCCTGCTCCACATGCGGCACCCGTCGTGTTGCTTATGTGATTACAAATCCGGTAAATAGTCTAATTCGGTAGGTCAAATTCATGAAAGGGAAAAAGTTCACAATTAATATTGGTTTTAAGAAGTAAAATTACGTATACTACAAACTTTAATTTGACGCATTGTATAGGGAGTACTTTGAAAAAGACCAAACGGTGAGTATGTACATGTGGTATGATAACTATTAAATAAATGTTATAGTTAACATAGAACTTTACACAATTTATCATCATATATTCCGAAAACTATGTTTTGCAACTGTTTTATTGATAATCAATGATTTCAATTTTTGTGTATACTTTAACCAATGTACAGTACTAAAAGATATGACAATTTGTACCCTTGACAATTTCAAATTGAATTTAAAGTTTGTTTAATGAATTTTAGAATAAACACGAACAGTCGTAACTTAGGACTTTATCATACCTAAACAAAAATGACAGCTTTCCTAATCTGATTATCCAACAAAAAACACTTCTCGGGTTAATATTCAGACTTGTATTCTTCGCTACGCATGTTAAGTTAAGTTAGCGTCTGGCGTACTAAATTATAATCCTGGTACCTTTGATAACTATATACGTTTCGAACAAGTAAACATAATTTAAATTAAATTTTATATGATATCATGCATGTTAAACAATATTTAAAAATGAAGAAGAACACAAAATTAATTCATAAGCTTATCAGAGTATTTGATAAAAATGAAGTGCACGAACCTAACCTAATACGAAATAAAAACAAGATGAAGTATAATTAATAATTGTTCAAATGATAAAGTTATATGTTAATTCAAAGTTTGTACCAACAATGCGAAACTGTATGATCAGAATCATTTTGAACATAGTTAAATCGATATACATTCCTTAAATAAGATTTAGTGTATTAACTCTCATATGTTTAACATTGTGTTACTTTGTAGAAGATGTAAACATAATACCAGATGTAAACTGAATACCAGATAAATTCTCAAGTGTTTCAGGTGCAGTACGATACATAAACAAGGAAATGTCATTGTTTGTTATGTCTTGTGCAATTTGTAAATATTTGTATATGAATTCAAAACGTTATGCATATGTTTAATCCGAAAGCAATCAATTAAAATTGTTTTATAAATGACAATTTAACACGATTGTAAAGTTGGGCTTTAGTTTTTTTTTTTAACTTTGTGTCATTATTTATACCGAATGTAAATATAAAACAGCTTACAGAGTATGCTGTGTTACCTTGGACAAATATATATAAACTGTTCAGATAGTTTGTATTCGTACCCAACGATTAACAGATGCTTGATAATATGCAATCGGCCTGTATTATACATTTCCTGACAGTTGTCCGAACGTTTATGTGTACCAGTCATAATAAGTAAATTATTGTTCATGTTGTGTCTTCATCTCTGTTTCACGGTAAGCCAAGTTGCCATGTTTCCACCTTCAAATTTTATAAAACTATCTTTCTTGTATTTTGTTAATAAAGTACTATTAGGAGTCAATTACTTAACTTCTGCTTCAATGATATGCACACCAATTTAATATTAAAAAAGTTTTGTGTTTTTTACCCGTTGGAAAACCGTTAATGTATTACACTGGGGTATGTTAGCCACTATGCTATTTAAATAAAAGCAAATTAATTATATAATCGGAATTGGCTAAACTTGTGCAACTTAAACTGAAACAGCTGGTATTGTATTGCAGAATAAAAATTAAAAGTTCAAAGGACAATATTCAGATAGGAAATCAAATTATCGTTTCAATATTACTGCAAAGAACATTTGTAACTTCAGACGAAAGTTGTATGCTTAAAGAACATGTTTCATATTTAAAAGCCAATGATACGCTACTTGAGCTTTTATTTTTATTTGAATAATGTCTCACCGTCCACATATTTACCTTCAAATTAAGAAATGGACAAAACTCAAACCCAATTATAGTAACTATCGTTCTCGGGTTTTTTTGAAAAACAATTATGTGAGCCGTTTTGTTAAATTTACCATCAACTATAAAAACTGTGTTGTTGACTTATTTGTTAAATATTTGTATGCATATTTGCGCCTGTCCCAAGTCAAGAGTCTCTGGCCCTTTCTAGTTTTGTATGACTTTTAATTTTAGTTTCTGGTGTATCTTTCGGAGTTAAGTATAACGTCCATTATCAGTGAACTAGTATACATATTTTTTAGGGGCCAGCTAAAGGACACCTCTGGGTGCGGGAGTTTCTCGCTAGTCTGAAAACCCATTGGTGGCCTTCGGCTGTTGTCTGCTCACTGGTCAGGTTGTTGTCGCTATGACACATTCCCCATTTCCATTCTCAATTTTATTTTATATAAAGATTCCTACGTCAGCTGCGAGTATGTCTGTAGTGTGTGTTTACACCAAATTTGTAAATTTAACGGAACTTTGAAAAACTGTGATACAACTGGGAGGTTTTATTTACCTTTAAAACCAGGTTTGACCCATCATTAATCTACCTTCGTGTTCGGGATTCTCATAATTGTTATTTTCTTATAAATAAGTTAGACACTGCTATGAAAACTACCGAAATCTTTACATTTGAAGTCTGCGAACAGCTTCTATATACCCATATGACAAACTATTGAAGTGGTGTGTTTTCTTTGTCAGGAAAACTCTTTTTGATTAAAGAAATGTAAACTTAATTTCAAAGTGGCAGTTTGTTATATCGACAGAGATTTATATGTTAAATTACTAAAATCAATCTCTTTAGAAGTTGGTTGGTGGAATAATACACTAAAAGAGGGCCATGTTACAAAATTTGTAAAGACCGAACTGTTGCAAAACACTTATCCTACCCCAACTACAAATATGTTGTTGTCCCCGCAGATGAAGCCCCAAACAACATTGTTTTTGTGTATAAAACTCATTACATTAACAGCTTGATAAACGAAAAAGGTATTGACAATTCACTTGGAAACTCAACATATACCCTCACGACACTTACCAAAGAGTAAATCTTGAATAATCATAGGTCTGTAATATGTTCCTTTGAAATTTCAACAAAAGATGAAGAACTGGATATTCCATCATTGTATGGGATACCTAAACTACATAAGTGTCCTTACAAACAACGGTATATTGCTGGGTCTTCCAAGTGCTCAACAAAACCTCTTTCTAAATTATTAACATCTATTCTATCAGCAATCAAAGACGGGCTTCAAAATTATTGCTAAACTGCCTATTCTAGAGGTGGCGTGAATCAGATGTGGATACTTAACAATTCCAAAAATCTTAGAGTACATACAATCTAACTCTTTTTCACCTTGCAATAGTATTAAACATTTGAATTTTCTACACTTTACTTAAGATATTTTCTATACTTCGTAAAATGTGAATTTGATTTGCTGCAATTTTTAAACCTAATTGGATAACCTTTCGATTAAATGTTATTCCAATCCTGTATCATCCAACCAGAAGCCGTATAGGATTCTATTGTGAGTACCATCTTGGGGTAAAAACACTTGCCGGTGAAATTTAAACAAATAATTGCGCTCTTGTAACCTTAACATTCATGCTGAAATTGACATGGTTGATTTTGCTCCACATGTATACAGTCAAGTTTTAAAATCGAAGATTGACGTCGTAGAAAATCCTGCTGTTTATATTTGTCCACTTTCAGGCAATTCTTATTGCTATAAAGAAATGCTTGAAAACAAACAGAACATATAAAAAAGTAATCATTAGTTCGCATAAGGTTAAGCAAAACGTCAATGGAATGCGACTTCAATACACATTATGAGGTCACGCAAGTTCATACAACACTCGTCAACAGAAATACACAAACGTAGTCCGGCAATGGGCGGAGCTTTTAATCGATATCTGTATAGTATACAGATACAGCATAGCGATATCTGTTGGGCTGTATATGTATTATAAGACACATAATTTTAACACAGGATAAAATGTTTTATCAATCCAAGAAAATTGGTATCCACGAAAATAGTAGGTCAATTCTATTGTATGATATCGCTAATTTATTGATGATTTATCATGCTTGCAAATGTATAATTATGTCATTGTTATCCCTTGGTAGCACCACACGTGTGCATTAGTTGTTATAAATTGTCTTGACTTGTCATGTATTAAGAAATTGTCTAATCGTTTGTTAAGTTCCATTATCATGCCATTTTGTTATATGTGATACAGCTGAATTCGATTAACCCAACAAATGTTTGCGTACATTCATTCTAATGCCTCTCACCCTTGGTCCGACTCTTCTGCATTAGCACATCCTGTCGATTCAAGTACGACTCAATGACTTAATACTGGAACAATCATTGAGTATTTGGGGGCACTTTACTCTAAAATCTGACACTTGACCACATGCCGAGATTATCGGCAGAAATATTTACCAGTGTGCCCTGGTAGTGCAAATATATTACTCTCTGGAAGACATCTAGAGGTAAGTGATGAACATCAAGTATTAACTGGTTATGATAGAATTTGACAAAGTCAAGCAATTTCACAAAGGATGGATGCCGAGCAATGGTTAAGGACAGATGCCTAGTAAATACTGAAATAGTACTTCGAACTACGAAGAAATTATAAATAAGGTCCAAACACCAATCCCAAACGATGATTCAAATTGTTAACTGTCAAAGTACTTTAGTTAAAACACTGGCGTGTGGTAGTATGAGAACATTGCAAAATATTTATAAACCACGAAGCGAGTAATCGACCGATATTTGACCGGAAGATATGTTTTATTACCACAATAAGACAGATAACCTCCATTTACTCAACCTAATTACATTTTAATAATATAAAATACAAGCAATATAAATGCACGAGGGAACAAACATTTGATGTGTTTTACCTTAATTTACGCCATTTTGAAAATTTAAAATGGCGACCATGATTGAATTCATATTTTTCGTGGTTACCCCCTTAATTTGATTAAATACAACCAAACGCATGTTTTTACAAAGTTTCATGCTTGTATCACAATTTGCATGATTTATATGGTAAGTTGCTCAGTGGATATAAGAGGTTGCATTGAGAGAAGGATGTGTTGCTCTCTTATGAATAATTAAAATTAAGAATAGAAATAGGGAACGTGTTGAAACGACAACAATCCAACCTCAGATCAGAAAAATGTTTGTTTCTTAACAGTTTTTGCAAATGTTTCATTGGTATTAAGATATTCACGATAACCACTGCAACATTGTGTTTTATTCCATTCTCTTGTAGCGAAAAAACAAACCAAGCGGATACATCTAAACATTAATTTGGCAAATGTTTTTTTTTTTTTAGCAAAGTGTACTTATTTTCCCAAGTAACAACGAGTTATCAATGTAATGTTCATGAAATTAAGCTAACTGCCATTTTGGTGTTGATTTGTTAACGTTCTAAATAACGACTTTTTGTGTTTATTTTAAAATTAACAAAACAACTTTAATCTAATTTTGAATCGTCAATGATAAAAATAGTCACATCTCTTAGTGATGCATATTCGTTAAAGTATATTTTAAAAAACTAAATTCAGTGATAACCAATAAAGGCATTAGAAGAAAACTAACGTTTTCTGAATTGATTGTGATGTATTACAAGGTATTAAGCGTTTGATCTTATTTATTGTATTCCTTGTTTATACAAGATTTGAGGGTTTTCCAAGTTATCATCTGTTTCTAGGTATATGTTACGTTAAGTAGTTTCACTAATTGATGTTCATCCGTCTGTCTTACATCCCATAATTCGTGTGGTCATTGATATTGACATTGTTTTTGTATTACTTTGTTTTAAAAGGCGACAAGAAACTTTAAAGAGCAAATTGAAAACAAGATAGATAGCTTGTTAACACATCTGATTTGAAATAATTTTGATTCATGGGATTTGCATTGCTTTCACCCTTACGTATTCGATATAATGTAAGAAGGTGAAGATCACAAGAGAACAATTAAAATACAGAAGTATCAATTTATGTATCTCCCTCATGCAAAGCTCTGATTCCTTTCTTGAATTTGACTATACTTTTTGGACCTTTTGGATTATAGCTCTTCATCCTTTATATAAGCTTTGGATTTCAAATATTTTGGCCACGAGCATCACTGAAGAGACATGTTTTGTCGAAATGCGCATCTGGTGCAACAAATTGGTACCGTTGATTTTATTATAGACAAAACCATAACCAAAAACCAACCAGCATAAAAATTAAAAATCAATTGGAGAATAGTTTTACTGAAGACATGTTCGCCACGTCACAGATTATTATTCCTGTTGTTGTGTATCCTGAAAGGTCGCCAAAGTTATGAATTGCGTAACTGTTTTTATAATATCATAATGATATCACTGTATAAATGTTGACTCAAATTCTATATACAATTTTTTTTAATTTTCATGGTGTAATTCTTCGACAATATGTTTCTGTATTTGTAATACAATTAAGTGCAATAAATTTGACTAATTGAATGCATTTTTATCATCACAATGATTGATATCAGGTACACATATCGAACATACTTAAAACGGTAAATGGCATAAAGGACACAACGGGACATTACTTTCAGAAGAGACAAGTTGTTCATGATATCGTAGATGAAAATAAATAATATATCACATTAAATTTTGTTATATGTTGTCTCTAAAGATATCGATGTGGGAATAACGTCTCTTTTCGGTCTGATATAAAATTGCGGTTCCACAAAGTGCGACTTAACTCTGGCCAAACTATTAATGTTTAATGACAATCCGAATACCGAGAAGGTTCCTATATAATACAGACATTAAGCTGACCACGAGACAATATTTTGTGTGTATTTCAGACTAGTACTATAATTTCAAAAACCAGGAAAAGACAGATAATAGACATTTATTTCTCGAGCCTTTGTCTGAATCAGATTTTGCGTCCCCTGCGACTACAGAATCCTTCTTATCAAATTCACTAGACAAAAACTAGACTACAGCATCAAGTAAACACATGTGTTGTGTATGATATACTAATGTCTGCTTATGAAAGTTTTAATAACGAAAATCCTGATAAATCACGGACGGATTTCACAATTGTATACAATGGTTTGAAGAAGGAAAAATAACTAGACTTCGAATTTTGGTATTCGGTTGTTGAAATTCAGACGTTGATGTTTTTGTAAATTCGATCACTACGAATGGCATAACTTGAGCTTTAAAAACAAACGTGTTTATTTTTTTTTTAATCCCATATTTTATGGACTAGATCATTTCAATTAACTTTGCTAGAAGACTTCCTATTCAACATCGCAATATGGCTTCATAAATGGGCATGTCACTGTGAAAATATAAAATCGCAATTTCTCAAACATGGCGATAAAAAAGGCGTACGATCAGAATAACGCTATTGTTGAAGGTGATGCGATGATGTAGAACTAACCGAGGATAGAGCTGCCTTGGGACATTGGATGGAAGCCGGAACATAAATCAGTATATTGATAAGTCAAGTTGAAGAATGCTTGTCTGGAAGAAGGAACTCGGATTACAGTCATTATTTCAAGTCTGAGCCAATGCAATGAGATTTCATTGATATAGTTAAAGTCTAAAACTTTTATAAATAATTATGGACATTTATTTCTTTGTGACTTTGGAGATACCTATAAGATAGACAGTAAAAATATTGTGCAAGCAGACACAGGCAGGATGTCGCAAATTAAATAACTGGATGCAGTCAGTACGCTCACTTCAGAACCTGAATGGGAAAAAAAGGAAAACATTTATTAACCAATTCAGAATAACAGGTTTTTGTTGTTCAGCCGCCAACGAAATAAAAATTCGGGTGAAATAGAAAACAAACTTGACGTCGTCAAATGTCATTTATAATTGAGGTGATTGGACGATTGAGTGAGAAACATTCTTTGGTCAGTGAAGCTAATATGGAGTGGACAGGGTGATGTTATGTTGTTATGTTCGACAGACCCGCAACTAAACTTGACACCAACGAATCAGTAATGGAATTGTCTGTATGCAAACAAAAACAGTATAACACAATTCTGCCCAACAAAGTTGCATTGTTTGTGCGCATACAAGGAGCTGAATATTTAGGTCGTCACATATGGGGACAGGCAGTAGTCACACATGAACAACATCTACCTAGTCTATGTGATTGGGGTGGATTAAGGAGTGGGTAACAGGTGGGTTGTGGACCCCCTTTCGGACACAATTGACAGTCATTGCAGCATCAATCCTTCCTGCATATCTTAAATAATTACTTATATATCAAATGGACATCTTTGTCGTACATTCTTAACCCACTTTGTTTAACTCGTGTGCACGAACTTTTACCACTGTAACGGAAAGTTACAATTCCTGTCTGTTAGACATATATTCTATTAATTTTGTTGTATTTCGAATAGTTTTCATCACCTATATCAGGTTTAAAAAAGGTGTTGATCAAAAATACTATGGATAACTCTCTGATATGTCTATGTACACCCATAGGAACGTTTGTGCCAAATCCAATGCTTGTATCAAATACCTTTATTAAAGCAAAAGTTTTGAAAGTCATAATTGTTTTAATAATTTGTTCCACCTTTTGAAATTACAGAAGATTGTTTCATTTAATTGAATTGATGATTTGATGCCAGATCTTTCACGATCTTATCGCAATGCTTGCCCACCGTTATTTATTCTTTCAAGATCAATTCTCTCGATAAACGTAATGACACCTGTGTATTCAAGCGGCATACATGTATATACTTTAATACATGAATATAAGAAGAACTCCCCCCCCTTTGGACATATTTGAGATTAAGTATATGAACTATGATGGACATGATAGTATAAAAGCAAAATTTAAATCTTAAAACAACGAAAATAACATACTAGATTTAATTTATTCCTCCGTCTCTAACGAAGAAAAATCATTCCTGTCATCAGAGGTGTAGCGAGACGGAGGTTGGATAGGGCATGTGTTTTGATCCGCTTACCTGGGACTGTTGTGGAAAAATTCGGTCCCAGCACGACGACCCCTTTTACCCCGAATCAAACTGCTCATAAAACAACAAATGAAGCGCATTCCCTCTCCCCTTTTCAGAAAATCTTGTTCCGGCACTAATCATTGACCGAGAAGTCACGAATATCTACACCATTGATCGCCTATTCAAATATATATACACATAATGAATATAGAAGGGAAAAAAACTACATAAAAGGATGTTCGCTTCTGAGTTTAAAATAACAAGCTTTTCATTACCCTGTTATTTATTGATAAGGGATTGATAAAGGAGTTATCCCTTGTGTTAGTTTTTCCAGATATTAGACAATAAAAATGTAGCGGTCAAAATGTTCTCTCTTCATTTTGCATTTCTTTATCATTAACACGTTCTCAAAAAGTAATAAAATATAACAAGGATTTTATATTTTGTAACAAATCGCTTATATCCTTTTATTTTAATGCTTTTTAAGAACTAAAACGTGTCAATGATATAATGTACATCTAAAAGATTTTTGAAAACTGTGAGTGAGCGGCTAATATTTTTATGGCTATCAAAATGATTAATCAATTCCGAAATTGTAACAAAATTTCCAAAACATGACAAGCGAATATCCTTCATTTATAATAAGTAGCAAGAAAATAAAATGAAATACTAATCCTTCACTTTCGTCTTTTGAGTTTTTCTCATTTTTCTTTTCGTTTAAAAGGGTGCATTTTTTCAAATAAATTTTGCCAAATATTTCGTCAATTTCAAGCAAACCCCAATTTCATCAATTTTAGAAGGATTCCGCCTTATCATGATACTTCTGGATTGAATAATATGAACGACATTCCTTGTTTTTTGTTACAACTTTAACGGCACCCGAGAAAAGAGGGACCGAATTTTTAAAGTTTACAATGTTTAATGGAAACTGTCAATAATGTGTATTTTAGAATGTTTACATGTAGATCCAATAGACTTTATTTGTATTAGAATTCTTAGAATTTTTGGATTTCCAGCAAATTCCTTGTATGAAAATTTGCTTAATAAGAGTATTAAACTAAATTTATGAAACGATTCGCGTTGAACTTCATAACTTAATCGTTAAAACCATATCCGCCATTTACATTCATTAAATTTATGACTCTCTGTTCGTAAAAGTACGTAGATGTTTCAAATTTAAATAATGAAATTTTTTAAAAGGATGAACAAAAAAATAAATGTATATCAACAACGGTAAAATAATGTGTTGCTTATACTTCAGCGATTATTTTAACTTTAACCTTTTTTTCTAAAACTTGTGGACAACTGAAATGGGGTGAAAATAAAATATACCAGCTGATTATGTGATATGGGTTTAACTCATGGTTAAAGGCCGTGTGGTGACCTATAGATGTTAATATTGTGTCATGTGGTCTCTTGTGGAGGGTTGTCTCATTTGCATTCATACCAGGATATCATTATTATAGTCAACAAAAGAAATGATACAACACTTTTGTAAAAAAAATAGTTTACCGTTTTGTTGAAAACCTTTACTATTTGATAGAGAAATCAAGTACTTGTGTATCGTTATTCGTGACACGTCTCGGACAGTTACTGATTCAAAATGGGTTGATCAAAGTCTTCAACAGGAACTTGAGTTTGTGGGATAAACGTAAGTATGACCAATAAAAGTGATACAAGGCTTATAACACATAGTAATTAAAAGACATATGTGTATGTTTCATTTTTGTGACAGATTAGGCAGATTTAAATATGACAAACGTTTTGCATAAAATGCAGCTTTTTAAAATACTGTTTTGTTTGTCATATTTCTAATCATCAGGAATCAAGAATCGGATAAAATTTTGCCAAAAATCCCTGTTAATTTAAGCAAAAAAGTCCAAGATTTGAGGGTGTTGGTTATCCGACCCCGTCTCAATACACCTTTGATTACAGTTTTTTTCTTCTCTCGATCGTCAGGGACGTAGGAATTACTAAATACCAGTAAGTTTTTTTCTATTCCTTCTTTATACATTGAAAACATCTCAAATTGAACAGAAATTAGTTTTGATGCAGTTTGACTAATAGTTTTTTGAAATAAGAAATAATGTAAAAAATTAAAGGTCAACATATATTTAACAAGATTAAAAAGGTCATATATAGGGCAAACCTTTGATTGTTTTTAAAATATTAAGGACCTAAATGTTTCGGAAAACTTATGTATAAACTTCTGAAATATGATGACATGTCCACATTGTATAATAGTGAAGTGTGCATTTTTAATTGGCTCTCAAATACAATCACTTCCTTGTTAATGATTTAGTGATGTATTGTCACAATTAAATTTTTCTTAAGAAAAACTTTTGAAATATTTTTCAATCTTGTCTTTGCCCATAACTTAACTAGAAAGGTAAAGCTTAATAAATTAAAGGTCCCCTTCTACTGTATATCATGATGTGACACTTATCAAATAGCGTCCCACGTCGTTACATAATCTAATTTTGATATTTTTGACAAAAACAAATATTTGGATTTGAAAGTAATACATTGTATCTTTTTTTATGAATACTACCTTAGAATTTGTTTTATTTTCAAATCATTCCTATGACACAGAATGAGTAACGGGATTATTGACATGCCATAATTGCAGCTAAAAAACTACAATTGAAAAATATTTTAACCTTAACATTTTTTCATATTAACAAAACAGTTATCGTTTACTTAAACTTTCTATGTATAAATATTTTTTTTGATCTAAAATTTTTATAAATTTCATTTATCTAAGCTTTATGTTCCCCTCAAATCATTTGATGGGAATTTATTGTGGATCAACTTACGATATGACTTTAAATATTATTCTTTGCGGGGCATTTCAATTATGTACTCACCTTGAATTTATCGTCCTATTTCATACTCTCTTTTCATGTTTCCTACGGTAGAAAAATATTAAAATGTGCCATGAATAAAACTGCTTCTCCAACTTATATTGTATTGCATTACATTTGTTAGATTTCGAAAGATGATACTTGCCATCCAAGACGGTGGTTGTTGGGCCAATATCATGATGTTATAGCGTTCAGAAGCTAGCAAGAAGATTCTAGCTCAGTGTTCACTAAATTTAAAATATGCATTAAGAAATTATTCTTATGTTTTATCTACTATTGGCAAATCTTATTTGTTCTTTGTTGTTTTTTGTTTAGTTTTGTGTTTTGGCATAACGATTTAATGTTACTTTAAATACACTAACAAGTAATGCGCTTTGAGATCAGTGTTTGCGCAACTTCCATTTGAACGTCGATTCTAGATCTGATTGTGAAATTTATAAGTTCCCGGAGAAAGCATTTGCCTTGTAGACAGTTTTATTTTTCTATATGGGCATTTTTGCAATGATGTGTTGTGATAGCTTTTTATAAGGGTATAAATACTAATGCTACAAACCTTCTTACTATATGTTAACCATACACAGTTTCAGCTGTCACGTTTATTAAAAACTTTTTTTTATGTAATTAACCTTTTATAAAATTGAGAATGGAAATGGGGAATGTGCCAAAGAGACAACAACCCGACCATAGAAAAAAACAACAGCAGAAGGTCACCAACAAGTCTTCAATGTAGCGAGAAATTCCCGCACCCGGAGGCGTCCTTCAACTGGCCCATAAACAAATATATACTAGTTCAGTGATAATGAACGCCTTACTAATTTCCAAATTGTACACAAGAAACTAAAATTAAAATAATACAAGACTAACAAAGGCCAGAGGCTCCTGACTTGGGACAGGCGCAAAAATGCGGCGGGGTTATACATGTTTGTGAGATCTCAACCCTCCCCCTTTACCTCTAGCCAATGTAGAAAAGTAAACGCATAACAATACGCACATTAAAATTCATTTCAAGAGAAGTCCGAGTCTGATGTCAGAAGATGTAACCAAAGAAAATAAACAAAATGACAATAATACATAAATAACAACAGACTACTAGCAGTTAACTGACATGCCAGCTCCAGACTTCAATTAAACTGACTGAAAGATTATGATTTCATCATATGAACATCAGGCACAATCCTTCCCGTTAGGGGTTTAGTATCATACCATCATAACATATATGAAAAGAACATAACCCGTGTCATGCCAACAACTGGTTTTTGAATAAATGTGTTTAGTTCCGATGCAAAGACCCTATAAGTGAATCAATATTAACGCCAAAATATGCAATCTTTAATGACCTGACAACAGTATCGTAACTATATCCCTTCTTAATAAGTCTATTCAAAGGTTTTGTTAGTTTTTGAGGTGAATACTGACACCTTTGTGCTTTATAAAGAATATTTCCATACAAAAATGGATGTGAAATACCTGAACGTATAAGAAGTCTGCATGTTGAGCTATAGTTACGAATGATGTCCTTATACCGATGATAAAATTTAGTAAATGTTTTGACTTTCAGCCTATTGGTCTCGATCATACTCGAACAACTTTAACCTCAAAAACACATTTGTGCCCAGTGATGTATAAGGTAATATGCGTTTGCCTATTATACGTGAGCTTTGTCAATGAACGTATCTTCATATGACTTATGTCATCATGAAATAATAAAAAAAAAATCATAACTATAGAAGATAATTCAACGAACATGTCCTGGAATGCTTAACAGATGACTTTCAAGTTGTATTTGAATACAAAGTCATTGGTAGAATCATAAAAGTAGAGTGTAATATAGTTATTGGTTTTGACGAAAACACGACAACGAAAATGAAACAAAATGGAAAGCATTTATCATGTTCGTGCTAACGGGTTTTTTGCACATTAGATTAACCAATCGAAAATGCTAAATGGAAGCATCCGAGCTCTATAACATTGTTATTTATTCGTGTTTAAGTTTTCTACATACATATTTGAAGCGATATTATAAATATCAAAGAAAATAAATTGCATGGACCATATGTAAACAAGCGATTTCTGATATCGAGCTTTAAATGAACGCGAGGAACGATAAGACAAATGTTGTCTATCTTAAGAAAGTGCTTTTTACCTGGAGTTCATCAAAATCGAAAACTAAACGGCCTTCAAGTATTGGATACATGCAGTACGGGTGATCAAGATACATGACAATAATGACAGCATTATAAATTATGTAAGTCAAAATCCTTTCATCTTGCACTATATATAGCTAGTTGAGGCAATTAAGTCAATTGCACGTAGTTAATAACCGTAAATCAGTAAGCTGTTTCACACACGGTGGTCCAGACATGACAAAATCTCTTAATATTTCGAATACGCTAAGCATATCACTCTAAGTCAGCTAAGTTATAGCATCGATCCAATTACTTGAAGTGGGATTTATAACTCTAGGATGTAATATCATCCTAAAACAATGTGTGCAAATAAATGATTTGGATATGTACAACAATCAACTACAACAGTTGGAATGCAAGGTAACAAAGTAAAACATATCTGTTTGTCATCACTGTGTTCATCGAGTTAATGCTTATAAATAAGCGTTTAATTCCTCTGCATATTAAAACTGAACAATGATTTGGCAGTATAGTAGTCACGTTTGTCCTAAACTGTTCTTTTGCAAAGGAAGCGGATTTTCATATTTTCATTCATAGATGTAGAGCCGGCACATCTTTTTGTCCGGCACTTATCGATTTTTAACTTACAACTACAATTTTGACAGTACGGATGAAATGATTCAAATGATATTTTTTTATAAAGAAACGGAACAATACCAGTATTGAACATGTTGAATCTATATCTTCAAAGTAAGTCGGAAATCTACGTTGATACATTATACAAGTACTGGTTTGCAAGACAGAAATCTGACCTCATTTAGATCAATATAGAATTTATGTTGCTAATTTCATACGCCACGGCAGATTAATTTTTTTCAAAAGAATGAACCCCGGGCCCAGTAAAGATTAAGCTTAAGTCAAACAGGAAAATGATGTACATATAAATGGGTTTTTTTTTCAGTGATATTATATCAAACAGAGTTTAACAGCTTTGTCTCAAATATTTTAGCATCTGCCGTTTGTCGTATCTAATGAATTCTACTGACTGATTCATTAACTTTAAACATGACATTTCAACAGAGATATTTTTGTTAGTGTCTCATTATGGCTGTAAGTTATTTAAAATACTGCACTTAATCGACTTGCATGATGATTTTTGACCAGAATGGGTGATGCTTGTCAAAGTACTATATAAAACATTTTTCTGTCATTCTGGGTCTGTAAATATAACTAGGAAACTTGTATTCATTGACCTTTTTTATGAAACTGTAAGTCTTGCTCATGTCTTTTGGTAGCGAATAGTTGGTCAATATGTTTTTGTTTCGTCTTCAAAGATATAACAATCAGCAACTATGAGTGTTAATATTTTTAGAGGACATTGATCAAAGGCATCAGCAGAATTTATTCAAAATATATTTACCGATAGTTTCCTATTGTCGGCGTCTCGCTATTCGTCGTGAGTTCTTCGATTGTGACATTAACACACGTATTCTTACTTGCCATGATCATAATGATGCATTATGTTGATAGTTTTGATAATAGTTTGTTAGATATTCTTTCCTTGAAGTTGGAATGTCCAATTAGTAGCTTCTGTCTCGGTTTTACACAGCTGACCCAACAACCGAGCAAATAACTAAGAGAAGAAGAAGACAATCCAGAACACTGTTGATTTAACATTTCTCAGTTGTGCTAGCATTTCTTTTCATTTTGAAAGATGCCAGTCAAATTCTGTCTCTGTTTGATACGGGTGCTTTTAGAACGGAGAATGTAACAAAGAGACGATAATCTAGAACTCTCTGATGATTTCAAACATTTCTTCAGTGGTGCAAGTTTGTAGTATATATTTTTTTCGAGTAATGCGGGTTCTGTCTCTGTGTGACACGGAAGCTATGAGAAAGGAGGAATTTACTAAGTGAATACCAAAAACAAATTAATGAAAGAACACATTTCTTCTGTTTATTAAATTTCTTTTTTTTTAGTGGTGTGAGATTGATAAAGCGATGCAAGTTGTAATAAAAGGGAGAAATTTTGAGGTATGCTAGTTGGCAGTTGGTTGAGTTGTCACAAATTCAAGACAAATTGAATACAGAAATATTTACGAATGCTTACAACATGTACAAAACGTAGACAGTAAGGAACCAGATCTTATTTGTGGTTTAATTAAAGATAGATTCTTCGTGTTTGTGATATTTCTTTTTATTTCGTCGTGCAAGCTTGATAAATTAAGTGATGCAAGTTGTAATAAGTGAGAATGCTTGAGTTAAACAGGTTGACCGTATGTCGAGTTGTCATAAATTCAAGACAAATTAAATACAAATCCATTACTGCTTCATAACAAAATGAAGACTGTAAGGAACCAGCTACGCAACTTTATTGTGAGTTTAATACATTAAGGAACGCTAAATAAAGCAATTACTATATGAAGTTATAAAGTACATTACGTACATTCACTTTTTATTATTGTATTTTACTTTAGACGATCGTCGGCTCGGAGAAAACAAGCTGAAAAAGTTGGTCTAGTAGATATATTATTTTGTAACAACAGGTTCATCATGTCAACAACATATTGGAGATAAAAGTGGAGGGTAATTGAATATTGCAATTGAGATTACTCTGTTGTGGTAATAATGCAGATAATTGGTTCTTTTATCTTAAAAGGGTATCACAACTTCAGTAATCATCCATGGTGTCATCTTAAGAACTGACAACCAGTCTACCTTGTTACTTAAAGGTAATAAAGGAGGGACAACAGATACCAGAAGGACAGTTAAACTCATTAATCGAAATTAAACTGACAACACCATGGCTAAAAATGAAAACGACAAACAGACAAACAATAGAACACATGACACAAAACATCTAAAGAATAAGCAACACGAACACCACCAAAAACTAGGAGTGATCTCAAGTGCTCCGGAAGGCTAAGTAGATCCTGCTCCTAATGTGGCACCCGTCGTGTTGCTTATGTGATAACAAATCCGGTAGAAAGTCTATTTCGGTAGGTCACATTCATGAACGGGAAGGGGATTGTAGTTACGACATAAGAAACATATCCGATATCATGTGTTAAACGATAATTCTATAACGATCAACCAACTCGTGATGGCGTCCGTTAAACTTACGACGGGATGATTTCAACTTCATCATTTGGAACACTTGTTTTAATAGCTTCGTTGTGAGCAGCAACACTCTATCAAGAAATTCATGATAGGAAATGCAAGCACGGGTATATCGTATCAATTGGGAGATATATACCACGTATGCAGATGCTGCAGAAATGTTGCTACTTAGAAATGGAAAGTTAACAATTTGAAAGCTGAAGTCATCTCTTTTGTCGTAAAGTTTTGTTTTCAACCGACCCTCATCGTCAATTTCTACATGTCAGTCAAGATTTGACGCCAACTTAACTTGTTTTTATAATGATCAATATTGACTGGCCCTTTGTTTTTTTTCATTTTAAATGATTAATAAGACAAAATTTTGTATGATACTATATCTAAACTCTTTTGTGTAGGATGTTTTTTTTAATATTAATCATAAGTGAGCTTTTGGATACAGAAGACAATCATCTAAATTATTTTATTTTCAAATTTAGTAAAAAGATTACTTATATCTCAATTACCAGTACCTGCAAACCATTAAATTATAAACAAACAAACATTAGTTAGGCCATGCGTTTCTCGTTGGAATTGTTAAACATTTGTAACTTCGGGCCTTTAAGAGCTAACTATGCTGTATGGGCTTTGTTTATTGTTAAACAACGTTCGGTCACTTGTGTCTGTTAATGTCTGTGTCATTGAGTTTGGTGTGGAGTGTTGTCTCATCGGATATCATACCACATCTTCCTTTTTAATAAAGACAAATTCATATAATTGTAAGGAAGCAATGGATATAAATGTTCTATGCATGAGACAACAACTCAAAAAACAATTAAGGAAATGATATGATAAGAATATGCACTTTAGAAACACTTAGTTCACCAATACAGTAACATTTGTAGAAACATACAGATATGCATGCATTAATCTTTACTTTTATGCTCATGTAATTTGCATGTTTAAAGTAATGTATTTGGTTGTGTGGTTGTCTGAACAAAGAAACATGGTTTGACCTCAACACAAAAAATGCTTGTACAAGTTAATTTCTTGAAAAATATGAAAAGAGAAAACTGTAATTTTATTAAGATCTATTGATATAGCTCCTTTTTATAAAGGACATAATATACCTATAACTTCTTATAAGTCTTACCCGAAAGCTTATAATGAAAATACATTAAAATTGGGATGGTTTTTGTTTACTTTTGTTTTTTGTCTCATTTGAAACAGGCTATAACAATGTTTTGTAAGATAATGAAGCTAAAGTTACCTTGCTTTACTAACAAAATTCTTATAAATTATTAGCTAAAGCTACTGCGTCTACATACCAAAGTTGATCAATTGTCTTTTTTTTAGGATCAATAGCTAGTTTAAACATATTTATCTATAGTGGATTGGGAAACAAGTTTTGCAACTTATATTTATCCCTTTCAACTTGGCGGGTGCTAGTGCTGACATGTATCGGCATTAGCCTGCTCTTTAGTTATCCTCGTATAGTACTCACCAATACAAATCAGTTTTTCAATTTAATTTATGTACCTAGTTTAAATGGTCATTTTGGTAACTTTCAATTTTGTGTCATCTGACCTTTCTCACATTTTCATGGTTCGTGGTTAAAGTTAAAATTTGTTTTTTGGTCTGCTTTTTTAATACTGTATGCAAAAGGTCAACTATATTTTGTGTTTGAACGTATGTTACGATTTACATGCCAGTTTTGTATGGGTTTTATTTAACCTTGATCTTATTTTTATGGTTCATTGCTCAATGTTAGTTTTTGGTTTTCGGTATGTTTTCCTTATACTCCTACCGATAGGTCAATAAAATTTGATGTATGGAATGGCTTAAGAGTGTATATGTCAGTCTGTCATCTGACCATGACCTCATTTCCATGGTTCATTGGTCAATATTATGTTTTCCTAATTTAGTTAGTTAACATTTGCTTTATGCAAAAGGTCAACTTTATTCAAAACATGTAAAAATTGTAATCAGTGTTCGTGTCTGTCTGGCAGTGTTCATCTGACCTTGCCCTCAGTTTCATTGTTCTATAATCAATGTTAAGTTTACCTGGTTTAGTTTGTTTTGTTGATGTACAATACGTCGACTATATTTTAAGCATTATTCGTTTAGTAGGGAATGTACATGCATGTTTTTCCATTTTTTTTTACCTGCACCTCATTTTGTTCGACTATATTTACTGTAGTAAAGCTAAATATTTAGGACTATCAACATTATGTAAATGGTGTAGTAAAGAAGGCGAGATATTTCAATTTATGCACTCTTGTTCTTTACATCATGCTTTTTCTCCGGTAGTAACATGGTTATGCCATCAGAACAGAGAAGTGGTGATTTATTAATTATTTAATTAAAGAATGAACGATACATATGATAATGACAATGAACAGCAAACGGGACGGCGTAACTTCAGCATTATACCTAGGAAATCACGGCCTTTCATTGGAGCGTCTTTGTTTTGAATAGAAATATGACTAAATAAAGAATTTTTTTCTTATTTTTTGTTGATTTCGTCAAGTTTCCTTTAATGTCTTGATTTTCATTCTTATCTTCTGATTATGGTATAATACTTCTGATGTCTATTTCTACTCAGAATGTATACCCTTTTTGAATCATGAAAACACAAAAAACACATGTTTTAATATATATATATATTACGTAATCGAATGTACATCAAGTTGCATTGCAATAACAACCTTCATTAACATGCGGACCGTAAATTCGTCGAGAATCAATAATTATTCCAATTTAAAATCAAGTAAAACATTATATAAATAACAAATAGTATGTGACGTCATATAAAATACTTTTGAATAACATTTATCTGTAGAAGACAATAATGATAGGACATTCAGTATAATAAATCGATATAATGTTTCACTAAGCATCATACACATATCAAATAGATTAATAGAAAGTTGACCATTCAAATATAATCTTATAAATACTAATCAAATATCGAACAAACAAAACAATTCAAAATGGTCAAGAAAACACATTCATCGTAAAGGCAACATCATGGATACAAGGATAGGTATCATGAACATATATGACTGAGTTATGACTTTGACAACACCACTGCCTGCAAAATATTACAAAATAGAACTTAGATGAAGATTGGATTTTTAATATTTTCTTCCTAATTTGATGAAATTTTGATCAAGGAAATGCTAAAACAGACCTTATATTATTGAATCTCTTTTTTTAAATCTACATTTGTGAGATTTTTAAATTCATAAATACTCGACAAATAGAACCTTAATGTACATGCAGACATAGACACTTTCGTTGTTAGTAACTGAAATAAACGTCAAATAAACAAAACGCTATACCATTAGTCGTAATGGAGTTTGCTGCTATTTTTTTTACAAAGAATTCGATTGAATTTTGTATGAGTAATTGATAAGATTGATAGAAGAAAGGACGGCAGAAACTTGGAATGTAAAGGAAGCAAAGACTTTTAAACACTCGTCAAATATATCAGTGTTAGAATTTGGTATGCGAGATGCTCGTTTCGTTTACATCAGAATCATCAGAGACGCACAAATAAAAAATAGCAGTAAGCTATGTATGATATTGAAAATCTCCTTCTTAGAATTTTGCTAATTTGCTAACTTTTTCATCACAGTTAACTTACAGATCATAAAAATGAAACGATTGAGTGCCAAATGTCGACGAGTTTTATTTTATGTTACCAATGCATTATAACCTAACTTAACCTTACACATGGTAGGACTTATGATTGGTGATGGATCGTAACCGGCATCACAATAGATATAGGAAGATGTGCTGTGAGTGCCAATGAGACAACTCTTTGAGACAACAAACACGTTTACTAGTTCCACAGTCACAGGAAGCATGGGTTACATATTCACCGGATGCACAACTGACTTCTGGACTCTTTCCTGTAATTAAAAAGCAACATAAATATTAGGTATAGGTTATTGTGACAGTTCTTCAATACAGAGACTATTCCATTCTGATATCTGGTTATAAACACTAGAACGGTACCAATATATTACGTCAAGCTATCAATCGAGAAGAGTCTACAATTGTGAATAGTACGTATAAACAGTGACTATATCAAATATATGTATCATTTCTTCCAGATTCGCATATTCAAATCTTACACCGCTAAATGGACATAACATCAATTTCTGACCGGTTTCTAAAACTAGAAAGTCGACAATATAAATGGCAAATTTAATTTCAAATCTCAATAAAGGATTATTCAACAATTAAATTAATTTGAGGTCATTAATCAATATCCGTGATGTTATCAACATAGTCAGCAGCCCGTTTAGTTCCAGTAGTATCCTTAATCGCAAGTGCACTGGGATATAAAAGATGTAGTCACTCACGGCAATCTGGGTTATTTTTTAACGTGGCAGTACATCATTTATATTTTTGTATAATGATTATATAGTTTTAAAATCAATCATTTCATATAAGAATAACTTTCTTTCGTGTTTAGTTTATTGAAAACCTAGAAAGTACAAATATAAACCATACTGGTTAACTCGTTAACTGTTAACCAATTATTTGCACGTGCCCAATTAATTAATGTATTTAAATAAAAATTTGCAATGACAAAAACACAGTCAAAGCTTAAATTTTAATGAAGGATATAAACACAGAAATAATAAGCTGCAAAAAACAAAATGACACTGAAAGGAACGTAGCTTTTAAATGTTCTTTTTCTAACAATGTGACACTAAATCAAATAGGAATTTGTAATTAGTCGGTTATTTAAGATAACTCAGACAACAAAAGTACAAAAACGCACCTCTGGTAGAGCTATAATTGATTTGTCATTTTATATTGATACACAATAATTAGTTTATATGTCTAGCCTTACTGATTGTGCATGCTGCTACATTTACATAGTAGGTGACTTTACATTGACATTTAGCAGTTCCATTTGTTTTGCATTCCGCATTTTCTACAGCACATTGATCTGGAGCAGGTTCCGAGGCGACGCAAGGACCATCCAAGCCAGCAATCTCTGCATTTTGGAATGATATTCAGAAATATGGTTCTATTAATTGAATCAATAAGTACAAATTCTTATAAGGTAAATAAACAATTCAAACGTGTAATTTGTTTATCGTAATAAACCAAAAGAAGACAAACAGTGAGAAATTATCTCAAAGTAATGTATGATTCGATTCTCTGTCTATCTTATATAGTAAAGTTACATATAATCATAATATTACATCAAAAGAAAACAAACAGCCATACTATTGTCTAATTAAATCGATATCTTTGATGATTTTATGTATACATATCTATTATGTATAGATAACGTTTAGTGTGGTTTACGTTTATAAGTCATAAGTCGATGATCAATGTATATCGTTTTACGAAATCACACTAGCTCAAAGATGTGTCATAACTCAAGTCAGAAAAGAAAGTCATTTGAGTCGCATTTGAATAAAAAAATGAAAATTATAACACAATTTGAAGCATTTGGTAGGCATCAATTTGACAATTACCGAAAATAAATTGAATAAAGGTAACAGTAGTATAGAAAACAATCCGTTCTCTTACAAAACGTCGCATTTATCAGTTGAAAAAACTATGTGAAAGGTAAAATAACAAAAATATAGAACTTTGAGGAAAATTAAAAACAGAAAGTGCGGAATCAAAAGCTGAAACACATAAAACGAATGGATAGCAAATTATCATATTGCTAACTTGGTACATATTTTTATATGCACAAAAACGTTTCCAGGTGAGAGAAAAAAACACACGTGACATTGCATAGTCGGCACGTTGTATTTTATCTTCATATTAAAAGAAATACCACCTGATAAACTATGTGCGTCTGCAACACCTGTCTTGATTGACCTTCGTCTTGAAATCACACTCATTTAAAAAGAAGTCCACAGCTTCCAAATAACAATTGATATTATTATACTATTGGACTTGTATAGAAATCTATAAGAATGCCATAATATGAATTATATAATTTCAATCACGAACCCGCTAAGGGAAGCTTAATAAAAACACATTGTGGGTGGACAATTTGCAGATCTTACGGTATTGGGCTAAATTTGAGACGTGTATATACATGTAAGGTGTTGTGATAGCTCTTTATAACAACAGGTCAAATTTGTAATTTCAATCTAAAATTGTATAAGTTAAGTGTTGACATCTTAAATGTAGCTAGTCAATCTGAACAAATGTATATGCCTCATACTGAAATAGCCCAGCGGCTAGGATATATAAAATCAAGAAGATGTGGTTTGATTTCTAATGAGACATCTCCAAAACAAAGATTAAATAATATAGAAGTTGTTTAACTTTAGGTGACCGTACGGTCTCAAATAAAAAGCAATCGCCATTCCGCGTTGTCTGCTATAAAGTGCTCCGACATGACAAATGCGGAACAAATAAAACTAGGAAAACAACCTAAATACATATACGGTATCCGACTGATACAAAATATAATCACGGCTTCATAGTAAATTTAAACGAAAAAATACAGAACTAGAAGACGGGTAGATTCAAACGATGTAAAATGAAACAGGAGGTAGAGACATACAGCAGTCTACACTATATAACGGACGATTTATGATCAGATTAAATGCTGAATCTGCCAGCAATTGTGTAATACATATCAATTTGACAGGATAATGACTATCTTTAAAGCATTTAGAATATGTTTCTTACGATAGTTCCGAAACGAAGATTTCGTCTGGAACAATACGTTTTTAATTTGAAAATGCAATGGTCTAGAATACAAAATATTGGTATTTACTTGGAAGAAGGCACAGAGAATTCTGTTCCGTGCATTTTATATTTGAATTTAATACAAATAATGAAACCATGCACCTAGTTATAATCTTACTGTCAATAACGAACCAATGTTAATTGTTTTCTTTCAGATTAGGTACTAGTAATAAAATGGAATTGTTGAATGCAATATCATATACAAATATTTGCAGATTGTGCAATGCCATATACAAATATTTGCAGATTTTACCAAACACAACAATCAATGATATTTCTTTTTCATATCACCTATATCTAAAACACCTTAATTGTTATAGTCGAGGTAAGTTATGTTGAAATGGACTAATAAAAATTAATATAGATACGTCTGTTAACAAAGAGCTATGTCTGGTTAACAAAAATCTCTATGCAAAGTCTGTCACTGAAAATTGGGTTCAATATAAGAACCTTACAAAACGGATCAAAATTCATCTTTTATTTCGTATTTGAATGTTTCCAAATAATCAAAGTCTTCTACAATATTAGGCCGTATTAACACCAAACGCCATGTACAGTAAACTTGTTTACAATTTGTTTAATATACTGGACATTGGTTTCACATTAAATTTCTTCACATCTTTACACCTTGTTTAATTACCTGTACATAAGATTTGTTCACACTTGTAAACTATATGTCATTTAAATGTTCATTACGTAGAACCGAATGCAAAGTTTTCGGACAACTTTTCTAGCAGTAAGAGAACGACCATTTGACTTCAAATCGGGAGGGGGGGGTATCGATGGAAATATTCCGAACCCCAATTGGATAAAAAAAAATCCTACAGATGATACAAAAATATTCTAAATCGAGAGTTTCCCCATACATTATAGTGTTAAATGTTGAAAAAGAAAAATTGATTACCAGCTTCGAAAAAAAAACCGGAATAAAACGTTTGAGCGGAAAAATTTCTGGCTCAGATAAATTAACAAAATACCCTCCCCCCTTTTTTAAGTTAAGTGGTTGCTTCTTTATGAAAGCCATTTTGATGATTTGAAGTAGTTTAAAAATAATAAGGATGTCTCGAGGGATCACTATATTTCTATCTTTTCTGTTTGTTTCAAATTTCCTCTCCAAGGAGTATTTGGCAAAGGGAGGGGTAATGTTTTTTTTTAGTTTTAAGGGTAATTTAACGGATTCGAGATACATGTACTAAACAAACTATACATTTACCTCACACTTTTTAGATAATGCATTTATGAGTGAATCGTTGTTTGAGTAAAGACCAGTGGCAAACATTTCTGTGCAAGTCAAGTCGATTCAGAAAGACCTTAATTTTCAAATGAATTATGTGTTCGGCAATGATGCTGCTTTGAGTTTTGATAAGGGCTTAATAAGGCTACGTTAAGTTTAAAAAAAAACAAATAAATATATCAAGTTTAAACAAATATTTCTGTAAAGAACTTTATTAATAATTGTTATTAATATCAATTTCATTCAAAAATTGTTCCTTCCTTAAATATACACAGTGAAACTAATGTTTTAAATGCCTAGTTTTGTGTACACTTAATCTACACAAGGCCTACATCAAGTATCGACTGCATGTAGGCAAAACATGTTTTACACTACATGTAAACATTGAGTTTTATCAATGGGAACGTAATTTTGTTTAGTTTACGTGTGAGTTACACTTACACAACACTGGGTTTAGGTCAATGTGAACACGGCCTTATACATGTTCATGTATACGTGCACTGGTATGTGATCGATTGTATCCTACTAAGCTCATATAATTAAGATTACCAATTCCATAGTTACACTTAATAACCATTAAAGAGTAAACACAATAAATATCATTACCGGGATAAAAATTGATTTACCTATAAATTAGATTAAGATCAAACAGATTTTAAGAATACGGTTTGACATTGTTTATACTTGAATATTTTCGCTCAAAGTCGATTTATATATTAACAAAAAGTAAAATCACAAAAATACTGAACTCCGAGGAATTTCAAAACGGAAAGTCTCTAATCAAATGGCAAAATTAAAAGCTCAACCCCAAAAAACTAATGGATAACAACTGTCATATTTCATTCTAAACCGTTCTTACAAAAATATCTTTTCAATTGCAATTAAAATAGCAAACAATGATACTTGTGATTGATTTAGAAATAGACCACTTAATATTTTTGAAAACACACAATGACAATTTAATATGGGTTTGCTTTATTTTTGTAAATTATAGTTTTTTTTTATTTATAAGTAATTGTTTCATACTATTTTGGACAGGTGAATAAAAGTTATCTAAATTGTGCATTCATAATTTACATTTTTACGTTTTATGTGCTCTTATGATGCAGAATAATTTAAATTTACAAGGTTTTTACGGTGAGACAGTATCGCTTATGTTTTAGTTTTACGTCATTTAGATAAATTTCATTATAATATTACTCTTGTATATGAGAAATCTATGGAAATACAAATATATCTTACATCCATATGCTTTTAGATATTGTTAAGTGTATGCATAAGAGTGTCCCTTTTTTAAATCTCTTCAGTATACTCCCATAAAACCATGAATGTCATTTTGTTTATTGACAGTTTTTTCTTCAATCGTGCAACATTTCCTTATTGTACTTTAATAGACTTTCGTCGTGTACTTTTTGTTTTGTTTACTATATTTTAGTGCGATTATAAAAATAATATTGTAAACTATAATTCTCGGAAATTTCATTTTTTTGTTCAGTCTTAGTGTTTCAACGATACAACGGCAAACCCTGAAGTGCAACAAAAACAAACGACAATGCAACATAAATATAAACTAACTATTAGATAACAACTACAATATTCCTGACTTGGTACAGGACATTTGAAAAAAAAATTGTGTGTTGATCCCGGAGTTGTGGCTAGCTAAACATCAAGAGTTATGACAATGTTAAATATACCACTAAAATGAAAACATTACATGATATGAATACATTACAAAACAATATACAAGAGCGGGATAGTTATTTACTAAATTCTGTGATTTATTCATTAATTAGTTAATTGCTTCTTGGAATGATTATTGAACTGGTTGATTGATTTAGAAAATTTGTTGACTTCTTTATAAACTGGTTGCTTGATAAATGAAATTGATGTTTCAAATATTTATTGTTGGTGGGAGCATATTAAAACATGTAATAGACATAAAAAGATCGGCTGTTATACTTGACAATTGCATGTTTTTTAGCGTTCAATCGCAAATATTTTAGGAATATAAGGATATTAATGACTTCCATTAAAACGTACAGAGAATTCCTCTCGTAGGAAATGACAAACCAACAGGACAGTGTGAGCATATATTGAAGAAGTGTTTTTCATTTACCAAGAAGTACAAAGTTTTCGCAGAAACTTCAATGTTTCAATGCTATGTTCAATAAATGAAGCAAACTATAATGTGTGTACAGTTTGGTTAACGTTCTCGTGTACGACTTTTTGTGTTGACTTATAAATTAATTAAACAACTTTAATTCTCATTTCGAATCCTTATTAATAAAATTATCACATCTCTTAGTAATGTAGATTGGTTAAAGTATCATAAACATTAAATGCATTGATTTTTGATTAAAATAGTTGCAAAAACTATAGTTTTCGGAATGCTGTAAATTCCTATGGTAACTGTGTAATGTATTAGCTACATATATCATACAATCGTTTGATCTTTTTTGCATTATCATAACCAATAGATATACGACAATAATAATTGCAAATAAATGTCATGATTTTAATGTGTTCACCCTGTCTTGGATTCCTTGTTTTCATTATAGGTCCTTTAGTAGTGTCATCAATTTCTGATATTCGTTTTTTGTTTTGATGTTTCTTTTTGGCTTAAAAAAACTCTTGACCTGAAATACAATAGATATAGGAAGATAAGGTGTAAGTGCCAATGAGATGTACATTTTTCTTACAAATTCTTGTCAACTTGGTCGAATGCATATGGAGTATAAACCTCAGTTGAGCCCCTTTATACGACGTTCCATGGATTATATTGCCTAACAAGATTTTTTTGTAAGAGGGTTTCTGCTCACAAGGAACCTATTTTTACTGACGCGATTTCTAGACTTACTTGACCGTTATGTAATTTTCGTTTCACAGTTGAGATCGGATATGTTCCGAATGTCAGAACGGAAAAACCGTTGAATTTTCACAAATGTGAACTACCGAGTTAAAATTATTACCGGGTTTTTACTATATGAGCAAGACGACGGTGCATCATTTGCAGCCGGATTCACTAACCCTTCGGAGATCTTCTAAGAATTTTTTCAAATGAAATAATACATTGACTAGAGACCCTTAAAAGTTTGTATTTTAAGTTTCAGAATAGAACCCACTGCGCATCAAGTATAAAGTGCAAGTTGAATATAATGGATGGGTTTAATGTCTCCTAGATTATCATTAGTATCCATAGGAACTTAGCAAAATTGTTTATTAAATTTGATACGAATAATTTACTACATCACAGTATGAAGAGTTTAAAAACAACCGAAGTTTATTCATAAGTGCGAAAGCATAAAAAACTAAAACACTTGCCCGAATTCCATTTGATTCATAAGTTACACAAAAACAAACATTATTTGTTTAACATGTCGGAATGATATTTGAAAAGCTTTTAGAAAATTACTTGCATGTAATAAATTGAATATGTTGGTCTTTATTGTATCGATTGCGTAATACTGAATTCGTTTTATCGCATCAGTATGAAAAACAATATAGACTAAAATACACCCGTCACACATAAGGTGTCTGTGTTTATTTAGAAACCTCGTGAACTTTTATCGTATCTCATGTACATGTATTAACTTGTAAAAAATTGAAACACTTTTAATAATGTCTTGCGTCCGAAGCGCTTTTCTAAATTTACCTTCATCAGGAACGCTCAAAGCCAAACATTTGAAATCCGAAGATCTATAAGTACCGAAACCGTTGAAGACCTATATATGTATATGTCGACAATACGTAAAATAAATAGCCAAATTCATCTAAAGCCAACTTTACCTGAGGGAGTTGAAACCTTAGTTTCTTAATAAGTTTACAATTTATAAGCGGACAAGTTTAGTAAAATTTGTTTAATCAGGTCAGTACCGAGGTACTGACTACTGAGCTGATGATATCCTCGGGGAATGATAGTCCACCAGCAGAGGTATTGACCCAGTGATGTAAAAAAATTGAAAACAACACGTTTAATAATTTATTGCGTCCGAAGCGCTTTTCTGGATTTACATTCATCAGGAACGCTCAAAGCCAAACATTTGAAATCCGAAGATGATAATTACCGAAACCGTTTAAGAGCTACATATATACGTAAAATATCCAAATTCATCTAAAGCCAACTTTGACTGAGGGAGTTGAAACCTTAGTTTCTTAATAATTTTTAAATTTATGAACGGATAATTTTAGTAAAGTTTGCGACGTAGGTAGTCATAGATGCAAGAGATGGTCAAACATGGTATTGACATGTTAAATTGAATTTTGTACATGTACTGCTAGAATTGTCCGAAAATGAGCGATATTTTTTCCATAGAAGAACACTTAAGCTTGTTATTGCTCTCCTTGAAATAATGTAAGCAAACTATTCTATAAGCTTATTGTTATATTATTTTTGTTTTTAGATACCTAGATGATTTTACAGACAAATTACGTTTCTTTTTATGCTTAGTATAGTTTATGAAGACCATAGCACTTCAGCGTTATCTCTTTGGTTCAGAGTATTATCACGATTCCCAGTACACATTTATACTAGTATATGTATTTCAAACAACCCTCCCACACACTTATAACTACTTGCATGTGTTTTCATGATCAAAATATCGATTCCTTCATTTCTAAATGATTGAACAGAAATGATTTTCGATGTAGTTTGACTATTAAATTTTTCATATTGAAATTATATGAAAACAGAATTTGCCTGAAATATAGTCTGTATTTCAAAAAGTATCATATAGGACAAGTATTTGATTGTTTACTTTATATGTCTTGTATCGGAAAAGATCATCAAATTTAATAGATAGACCTCTTAAATCTGATAACTTGTCCACATTGTATACTAGTGATGTTTGCATTTTTCAGTTGGGAAATATAATCGCTTTCATCTTACTAATATATCGTCTGTATATTTTTTTCCATAAAAAAACGTTTGAAATATTTTTAATTCTAGTCTCCGTACAAAACATTAAAGATATATCCCTTACCAATTTTGATCGTGTTTTGACAGTAATCAATACCTCCAGTGACTTTGTATTCTCTTATTTTGATATGATTGACAGAAAATTAATATTAGGATTCCAAATTAATACACTGAATGTCTTTTATCCGTAATATATTAAGGCTTTATTTGTTTTTATATCTTTCATATCACAGACGAATGAATTAAAGGATCATAGATATGCTATAAATGCAACTAAATAAAACACGTCAGAAAAATTATTTAAACCATATAATTTTTTTTGTAAACAAAAAGGTTATCGTTTACTTAAGTTTTCTTTGTTTAGATATTTATTATGATATCTTATGTATTTAAGTTGTTTTATCTATTCAAGCTCTAAAATTATGTTCCCCTCAAATCATTTGAAGAATTAATATTGAAAGACTATGTCGTTCATCGCAGTTCAACTTAAGATATGACCGTAAACAATATTATGATGGGGACAATTTGAATGTACCCTTACCTTACATGTTTTTTTCATATTTCGTACTCTTCGAACTCAAACTTTCAAGTTTCAAAATATTGAAACCTGTCAAAATCGTATGCATGTGGTCAAAAATATTTAAATCTGCCATGAAGTAAAACTGCTAGTCCATCTAACTTAATTGCGTTACATTTGTTAGATTTTAGAAGATGATACTTGCCTTCCAAAAAATTGCGTCTAGTGTTTTTTTGTCAATACCTTGGTGGTTAAGCGTTCACAAATGAACATGGAGGATCTTAGCTTTGATTTAACTTATAAGTATAGGTAGATGCATGTAAAGGTTTTTTCTTATTTTTTTTATCTAGTCTTGGCAAATCTTTTTTGTTTGTTTGTTTGTTTGTTTGTTAGTTTGTTTGTTTTGATTTTTGATTTCGCGTAATAATTTTATGTTATTTCAATCACACGTGCATGGTGGGCGCTGTGAAATCAGTGTAGTGTGTTTAAGCAACTTCCATTTGATCGTCGCTGCTGTTCTTAACTAGTACCCGAAGATATCATCTAGCTTGTAGACTGGTTTTCTGTACGGCATATTTCTCAAATACGCGTTGTGATTTCGTTGCATTGCGAATTATTCAATCGTGTTAATACTAACAGTACACCATTCCTAACACATGTTTAGCTTAAACAGTTTTTTCATGTTGTATTTATCGGAATTTTGTTTGGCTCATGTATACGTAATTAACCATCCAGTGCATTAGTCAAAGGATGGTAACAATTTTTTTGACAATAAACGTTTTTTCAATAAATAAACTCATCATAGATACCAGGACTAAATTAAATGACACCTTTCACCATGAAACATTTAGAAAATTATATGGAACATGAGTCCGTCGTAATTTCCGTGAATGCTCAACATATGTCTTTCAAGTTATATACATGAATTCAAATCCATTAACCATGTTTACAGAATACTATAAGTGATCTGTTGTTACTGACATTTATCATTTTCGCGTTTTCGTGTTTTTGGCTTATACAAATAACCAAAAAGCGAAAACGCTGATTGACAGAATACGGCCACCATGACATTGATAATGATTCGTTTTTTAGTAAACGGCTTAAGGTGACTTCCGATACTAAGGGAGATAACAACATTTTACTGATGTAAAACTGGTTCCCGTTTAAAAATTTAGGATATATCGCCTGTATATCTAGGTCACGGTAACAGTTCCGATGTCGTCTGTTGTCAACGTGTGTAAACAACTTCCAAGTTACAGCTCATCGCTCAGAAGAAAGGAAGGTTTATCATAAAGGATAAATGCATGCGTTCTTTAAAAATAAAGAATATGAATAGCTTCAGCCTGAAAGTTCACACAATCTTAAATGATTCTCAACTTATAATATCATATGATATAAGTTTTTGAGAGTTGGAGAAATTCGGCGTCCGATCACAGACAGTGATGTTTCGTTTGACGGAACCTGGAAAGAAGGTCGACGGCTAGCTCTGATGATCACCTAGCGCAGAATATGTTCGTTAAGATGCAAAACTGTCCCCTGCGGATACTGTCTGTGAACGGAAATACGACCTTCAAGGCTTGGACCAGGAGGTGGAGGCCGTGGAGCATTTTGTCCATACCATATCGGACGTTGTAGCTGCAGTGCATGTAACCTGCATATCATGTGTGACAGTGTAGAAACGAGGGGGAAAATGGGACTGGTGGATTTGTTATCAATTCAAAAGCTGGACATGGTAAGAGAGTTCAATTTTCTCTTTATTATATATTCTCTTTAGACTTTACACATTTTACTGGTTGGAGAAGGTGTATGGTTTCATGTCTTGAATAAATGAACCTGCCCCACACCTCTCTTTTTCTTTCTTTAATTCCCCTCTATTATGGTCTGGGGTTTATGTGGTTTGAGGGTAAAAAGCTTTATTTTGAGGGGAAGTGCTGCCCAAATTTTTTATGAAGCTGGACTTAGTAATTTTTCTGGAATTTTGCCCCTGGAAGTTATTTATCATTTTTGCAATGTACACAAAGACATCTATATGTAAATACTTATTTGGTAGCAATTATATAACCATAAATAAAATTAGAATTGAAAAAGTAAACAATTGCAGTCACAATGATTCATTCACAAAAATAATTTTTTACAAACTCAAAATATTAGTTTTCTTTATTTTATAATCAGAATTTTCATATTAAGTCATCTTTTGCATGTGATCAGAGACCAAGTGGTCGGAAACCTTACATATTTAGTCATTTAGAATGATGTGTAGAATGCAGGATAATGCATGAAGGCAAAAAAGAAAATTAAGAAGGGGGGCACCCACCCTCATTCCACATTATTAGAAATAAATGTGAGTCTGTGATCTATAAGAATAAAGGTAAACATGAATTCACAATCATATTATATAAATATAAATTGAAAAAATCAATTGTATATTCCAAATAAAATTATGAACTCAAGTCTAAATAGTTTATAGTTTATCTAATTAACCAATACATGTGCAGACTGACATTTCATATCATATTTTTCAGGAATGATACATGCAGGAATTTGTGCCACACATTTCAACAATTTCCTTAATGGATTGAATGTACTGTCTGTGAATTCATCAGCCATACTTAAAGAAAAAGGAGAATTAAACTGGAAAGAAAATATTTGTAGTTGCAAAAGAATCCTGTAAATAAATTCAAAAGAAGAAACAGTTTTAAACATGGTTAATTTAATGAATAATTGGAAGGTAATTAAACCTTTAGTCATATAATTCATAAATTTTCCTAAGTAGATATAAAGTATAATGAGGACCATAATTATATTCATATTTGCACTTAAGCAGTCATAAAAATGAATTAACAGATCTTGGTAATAATTTCAAGTTTAGGGTCAATATTTCAAATCAATTTTGTGGTAAAGCATTGTTATATATACTTGAAGACTTTCATGTATTGAACATGACAGAATTTGTTTCAACAAAAATATTGAACTAGAATTAGTTACATATGTATAATTTATTAAATGAAATCTATATTAATGTATAATTTCAACAAATTTAATGAAACCTATTTGGTTTTGAAAGCCTTTATACATATTATTATTACAAATTTCATTGTTAACAGCCTGAGTTTCCAGTTAATTTAAAATGTAATATGTTTTAGCTATAGTATTTGAACACTGCATGCACTTTCATTGATATATATTTGTTTTCACTTTTTTTCATTAGGTTGAAGCTAGTTATGTTGCAGAATTGCAAATGTTTGGTACTGGTTGAAACTATGAAAGTAATACAGGTAAATTTAAAGAATTTAGACTTTAACTTTATTAATAGAAAAGATATTCCCAATTGTCAAGGTGAAAGTGGACATTGTAGATTCTAAACACCCATGTGAAAGCAACAGTCTTCTATGGTGAGAGGATGCCATACTTAGCAATGCTCTTGTTATTATATGGAATATGGCTTTTTTTATCATTATTTTCACTATTTTGATATTGAACAACCAACATTGATAAAAAGTAATATAAAACTCTCACTTTTTATGAATCCTATATTATCTGATTATATTAATTTACTTATTTAATTTTTGTTATATTTGTTATCAATTGTAGGTCTCATGGTCATCATTTAACAGCAGGTTATTAGCAGCAGTTTTGTAGAAAAATGAAGGATGACTGTCAATGGTAAATACATACATTTTAGGATAATTACATGTAGTTACCTTTGAAAAAAAAACTTAGGTTCCATTTGAGACTTTTTAATCTGATAATGGTGTTTTGCAGGCATTTATAACATTTCTTTTTGGACAATATATTTAGTAGACTCAACTATAAAATGTAGGATCATGTAAACTTGTACACAGATGTCACTGACCTACATTTTCCACTTCACTGACTTTGGTTACATTAAACATCCAATTTCATATACAACAAATGTATATCTCAGCAACTAAAAGGTGTCATATCATGCAAACTTATATATACACTCTCAGAGTCTCAGTAAGTAACTCAGCTTCCAGGCAAAAGAAGGTCACAGTGATCCACATTTTACACTATTGATTTGTACTTTATTTTATAATTTAAATACAAAGTATATTATCAAGACTGCCACTGGTTCTTATGTGCCACAATTCTGACAATGAAGATAACTATGTGATGTAGATAACTTATGTTTATTTCAAACTTGGTCACATGCTGTATATATGTAAATTTTTACCAAAAAGAACAGTTCAACTGTTTTGATTTAAGGTACACATATATGGTAAAGGTTACACCTAATAAATATACATGTATACCTTGAATTTATTTGCATTGGACCCTATAATGCTCCCTATATCATTTATATTGTCAATTATTGCATTCCAAATTGCCATTGTTCACAAAACAAAAACCACTAAAAAGGATGGCCATCATATGCAAAAGCAATATAAAATGCATACCCATCAGCTGACCTAATTATTGCAATCACTTCAAAAACCTGGCCATATATCATATTATAAAACTCTTAATGAGTACCTTTGTTAGTCAGGTATAATATAATCTTTTTAAATTGATGTTGTAATGCATGATTGGATTAATTTTGCACTCACTGAAATATTATATAGATTTAGTAGTTTATTAGTATATATTACACCTTTTCATTACAAATAAATAAATTAAACTTTCAGGTAAATGCAGCAACAGAATGTTCCCCTGGAAAATTTACGTAGAAAATTTGGGAAAGTATGAATAAGAAATTAGAGAGGCAAACAGATAACCAGAAAACAAAGATTTTGAAAGAAAAGAATTGCCACTAATAGTAATATGCTATATCTGACTGGGAGCAACATGTACTATTCAATATGGAAGGATTGATAATTTTGACTGAGAACACAGTGAACTCTAATAATGCTATGACTATCAATAAGTACTTGACTGAATCAGAGGAGTAAACTATTTACACATTTGTAAATATAACAGTTATATGTTTGCTTGATTATTGAGGCATTCAAAATAAAGAAAGTTGAAAAACCTTTGAAAAAGTTAGAATTTCATCATTTTTTGGTTATGTTACTATGACAACTGAAATATATAATGTATTATCATTATGCTTCATCAAACTTAAATCATTAATTGTGGAAAAGGTGACAAAGTCTTTTTTAATCCATTTACTTGCATGACTGTTACCTATGAATGGATAATTTAAAAAAAATTATATTTGGTGATTTTCGCTAACTTCTGAGTAATTTATTTTGCTCATTTAAGACCACAGTAATGCTAATATAAGCTGCATTACAATGTATCATAATATTTGTTTACATTTACATAGAAGCCATGTGTTGTTGGTCTAAAATCATGGTATTTGATCTGCCATTGTCTGTTAGGTTGTTAATCTTGCACATCAGAACAATGCAAAAACTTGAATTTTCCAACTTCATGTCCTGTTGCCATGGTAACCGTTGAACAATGAGACCAAAAAATTGTTCTCATTGTTTGCCTTGTGAAACTGTATTATTCTGTGTTAGTTTAACAAAGGATATGACAACATATGTCACACTTTGATCACCGATGATGAAAGATATACAAAAAACTGCTGTTGATCTCTGTTTCGTTAGGGGTCACAAAAACATTTTTCGTGCAAAAAATAGTCTGGTGACCCATATTTTTTTTAATTTCTTTTTAAAGCTCATTGTTATGACCATCTTATGTCAAATTTAAAAAAATATTCATTGGACCATTTTTTTGGAAATTTAAGAAAAATAGAAATTTTTAACAAAATCTGTGTTTTTTTTTGTGGAGCAGTGTTGATGAAATTACAGACGAAATCAATGAAAATGAATAAAACTGCCATTATTTGTGTTTTATTTACATTTTAAATAATAATTTTGTAATAAATGAAGAACAAACCCTTCAAAATACTTTCAAAGGCTTGAAAAAAATCCAGAGTTTCTACATCAGGTATGTATTTATGCATACACGTGATGTACCAACTTTGGTGACCGTTACCATGGAAACGAGTCTGGTAACATACTATTTTTAACTCAAATTTTCATAGAGGCCATTGCATAGTATATGTATGCAAATTTTAAGAAAAATTCAATGGTGAAAAAAAATTTGCTATATCTGTAGGGATCCACCTTAAGTGATATATTAATTGTAAAGAAGAAATATATTGACAAAATGTAAAAATTTATTTCAGATATCGTCTCTGAAAGGAAAAGACGAGGCAAAATTTGTTTATCTTAAGAAAGTGAATTTTTACCTGGAGTTCATTAAAATCGAAAACTAAGCTGCTTTTACATATTGGATACATGAAGTACATGTGATTAAGTTACACTACAATAATGACAGCGATATAAATAATTCAATTCAAAATCCTTTCATCTTGTACTAGTTAACGAAATGCTGTCATTTTCAGCGAGTTTATTAAAACTATAAATCAGTAGCTAACTTATACACAGTGGTCCAGACATGACAACATCTCTTAATATTTCGAATACACTCCGCACATCACTCCAAGACACCTAAGATATAGCATCGGTCGAATTACTTTAAGCTGGATTTATTACTCTAGGATGCAATATGATCCTAATACAATGTATGGAAATAAAATATTCTGATATGTACAGCAATCAACTACGACAGTTGGAATGCAGAGTAACGAAGTAACACATATGCCTTTGTCATCACAGTGTTCGTCGATTTATTTCTTTTTAATAAGCTTTTAATTCCTCTGTGTTTTACTACCTCTACATATTAAAAATGGAAACAATGAGTTGGCACTTAAATCGTCATGTGTCCATATAGGTTCCTAAGCAAAAGGGAGTGTATATTTACAATTTCATTCCCACATGTAGAGCCGGTGAACCTGTTTGTTTTACATAATCTGTTGTTTCAATGTAGTCTATTATAGATATGTGCGCGACTCTTATAAAATTTTCGTACCTTTCAAGGACTAGATTTTGACTGTAAACATTGAAATGATTAAACATATTTTTTTGGATCAAACATTTATAAAAAGTATTCGTTGTGTTGTATTCATAAATTTGTTGATACATTACAAGATATCCGACATCATCTAGATCCATAATGTATGCAGCATTTTTTGTTTGCTCGGCAGTTTCAGTTTTTGAAAGAGTGTCCCACTAGAAACTTGAAACTTAGTTTTGTTGACTTCGATTTTTGATTCTTATTCTCATAATTATGATGAACAATATTGTTTTCGTTCAGTGATATGGAATCGACTAATAGTCATTGTACATTATTGAAAGTCTTTTATAAATGTATTGTAGGGTCACATAACTCTAGGCAATCTACAAAGGTAACATAGATTAGTCATAAGAGGACGTTCAGTCTAAACATTTCGATGGTTTTTACATTTTAGTCAGTGTTTCGTTTTTCCTGTACAACTTGTGCATTTTGACATATTTGTAACTGTATCAGGAATCAAATTTGAGTGTATGTGTCAAATCGGTGGACATGAATTTGTCAGCTAATGCTTTTTTAAAGCTCCTTAGTTTTGTTACAATTTTCCAGCATCGGCCGCGTGGTATACTAGTGACATGTATGCCCGAATCATGAACACTACCCCATAATATTTTCGACTTGAATAGACTAAGCTACCAAAACCTTAAGACTTATTGAAAAGGTTATAGTTACGGTACTGTTGTCAGGTCATAAAAGATTGCATATTTTTGCTTTAATATTGTATGGCTGTGGCTATATTTGTTGTCTTGTTTGGGCTTTCTTTTGTACAATGGTTTGTGTGAGCCATAATATACCATTATAGGATACATTTGCCCCGCTTGGTCTGTAAAGTAAAACCGGGATCGATATGGTCAGTGATAGCGGTTGCCTACCCGATAGATATAAAAGGAACGAATAAAGCTTACGTTTGTATACATTTTAATAACCAAGGAGTGCAAAAGGTAGAATGGACCCTTTAACATTCGTTTTAGTAATAATTTACCCCTACATCATGCTTTTTTTCGATCTCAATGGTAAAAGATCCGGGGATTAATAACTAATAATCAATAATTAATTTAAATATATATATGTTAGCGGCAATAAGTGAAATTAGGCATTAAGCTTAAATCCTAGGCAAGAAGCTAACGCTTAGGCAGTATGTCTAATGCCTAAATGATGTAAGGCATTAGTCTTAAATCATAAAAAAATGTTTGCAGGCATTAAGCTTAATGCCTAAAATATAAATGCGAGTAAATAAAAGACATTTACATGTATTCATTTAAATAAAAATATTTTGTTAAATGATAACATTATGAAAACTAGGTTTATCGAAATTGTTCAAAGAATGGTCCTATAATATTACATTCTTAGGACAGAACTTATGATAATGTAAGGACCGACTTACGACATGTCTCAGCATGCACATTGAATCTATCTGAGCTTTATCTTTGAGGATTATCATAGCTAGGATATTTTATCCGCTGTCTGGAATATTGGCGTAAATCAATATCAAATGAAAAAATTTAAATAGTGTGTCAAATTTAACCAACAACTTTAATTAAAAAAACGATTAAATATTAAAAAATACTTTTTTTAAAAATTTAAAGGTAATAAATAATTTTGATATTATAATTGTACATTTAAACTCTTTGAAACAAAACAATGTAAGGAAAAAAATAATATGAGGCAGGCATAACCAGTAAATGGGGACGAAGTCTGTTTTTTTTAATTCAATCATGTTGATAAAAGAAACGGAAATACCGTAACGTTTACGACGCTAACATACGATATTCCCGTACTTGCATTTCCTATCATGGTTTTCTTTATAGAGGGTTACTGTTCACAAGGAAGCTATTAAACCAAGAGTTCCAAATGGTGAAGTTGAAATCATCCCTTCGTAAATTTTACGGACGCCATCACGAGTTGGTTGACCGTTATGGAATAACCGTTTCACAAATGATATCGGATATGTTCCTTACGTCGTAACTACAATCCCTTTCCCTTTCATGAATGTGACCTACCGAATTAGACTATTTACCGGATTTGTAATCACATAAGCAACACGACGGGTGCCACATGTGGAGCAGGATCTGCGTACCCTTCCGGAGCACCTGAGATCACCCCTAGTTTTTGGTGGGGTTCGTGTTGTTAATCTTTAGTTTTCTATGTTGTGTCATGTGTACTATTGTTTTTCTGTTTGTCTTTTTCATTTTTAGCTATGGCGTTGTCAGTTTGTTTTCGATTTATGAGTTTGACTGTCCCTTTGGTATCTTTCGTCCCTCTTTTACGATATTCGTTCTGTTGTTAGGGATTTAGTTATGACGTTATTTAAGTTATGACGTCATATTCAATGTAAACAAAGAAACGCTGTTATTAGGTAACGTTTTTTTTATATCAAACAATTATTAGAAATGATTTGAAGTTGAATTCCTTCCTATATTTGGTGATATGTTGATATGTTGATACATATACATTTTATTTAAAGTCTCATGCAAACAAGAACGACCGTAAAAGATTTGTGCGCAGATGCAGACCGGAAAAGGAAGTAGATCTGGAAAAAAAGTTAACGATTTTGAGTTCATTTGTAGAATGAAAAATTCGGGAAATTTTCCCGAATTGTTTTTTTTTTTTTATATATTGATTTTTCTACCTTTATTTGGTACTTCGTCCCCATATAAATACGTTTTATATTAGAATTGTATTGTAAAAAGTTAGAATTAAATATATAACGTTCATCTTTCATATGAGTAATTCAAAAATTTTATTCTATTACTTCAAAAGTATGATTTTTCTGATGCAAAACTTCAGGGCCCAGTTCAATCCTAAATATAAAAAAAGAAGATATGGAATGATTGCCAATGAGACAACTGTTCACAAGAGACCGGAAATAAAATCACTAATACAATATGTTATTTATATTAAAACGCATCAAATAATAGTTTAAAAATATGAAAACTTGAGAGGAATTTATGTTGAAATCATTGTGTTATCACAAGTTGTGGAACTATTTAATAACAAAGAAAATTTACTTATCCAATAAAAAAAAAATGGAAAATGGTGTGAGCAAAAAATCATATCTTAATTTTGTCTACTTTTGAGCAGTTCAAACCAGCTCGACTAGTGAAGTGTACAAATGTTCAAATACATTTTATAATTATTCCATAGAATTGCCCCCTTTTTTATTGGATGCAATCTCTTTTCTTTTTTTTTGATTTTAAATCTTTTTAATATTTTGTAATACCACAAATATATGGAAAAAGTATGAGTTAATTCTGTTTTTAACTGTTAAAATTACTAATTAAAATTACTTTTGAAGATCTGTCAAATGAATGTATATTTATACATGTAATATTAAAAATATAATTAAGAAACGACTTTATATCAAGAATAAATCACCAAATATGTATAAATTCTAGAGTTTGATTATTGCCTAAAATTATGTTCGGCAATAGGATGAATAATCATTATCAAATTTCAGAAAATAAGCTTAATGCCTGAAAATTTCAGGCAATAACTTAATGCCTAGGCATTAGCTTATTGCCTAGAATTTAAGCTTAATGCCTAATTTCACTTATTGCTTCTAACATATATAACAATATAGGTATAAATGATTAACATTCTTTGGTCGTGAAGAAAAATGTGTATATGTCGGTCATTTATCTCTAGTACGATTGGAGAGATGTGTTCAACCAAACTTTGAAATATTTAATGAGAGAACATCATCGATATAGCACTAGTAACCCGAATTTAACTTGATCGGACAAAAACGCATTAACGCTGTTTAAATGAGATTAATCGTCATTTGATAAAGATTGACAAAAATTAAAAATCATTTTTAATCTATTTCAATGCATATCAAATCATTTTAATGCCAGTCAAATAGATTCGCTTGCAGTCGTTCAATTTAATTCAAGTTGGCGGTAAGTTACGTCAAACAAATAGGCCACGCCCCCGTTAAACTATTTCAAACTGGTATTAATTCGTTTAAAACCGTGTTGAGACCCGAGCTTTTAACAGGTAAATCAATCAAGCAAAACAACATCGATGTATCTATCGTTTATTTGTTTCAAACTTTATCGACTTATATATATAAATGCGTGTATTCTTATTATAGTCATATACTTCACAATTTAAACAAATGAATGATCAATACACGTAACATATAAGGAATTTAAATAAAAAAAAATAAAATATTGATGCACGGTTTAAAAAATTTAGAAATTGTGAATCTGTTAAAAATAAAATAGTTAGATGTTTAACATATTTTTAATTTGCCCAAATGCAGTAGACCTTATCTCACATATTCGTTTCAAAACTTGCTGAGTGCTATGAAAACTTGTGACATGTCAGTAATGTATGGTCCATTGCAATGACTTACGAAACTTTAGGTATTCCTGTATATTTCCGTTTCTCTTTTTCTGTCTTACTATAGTGTACTCGTAAATTAAATATAGACACGAAAATTGAAGTTACTTACAAAAATTATTTATTTTTTACATAGTTTAAATCGATGTATCTTATATATTCGGTCAACAACAAATATTCCCTAGCTGTATATTGATATATGCAATGGCTTGTAATAAAAGCAATGTTGTGTTAAATAATAAAATTAATGAAGATAATGTTGACATTTGTTGAATTTAATAAACAGTTCAGTGTTGCACAACTTTGTAAATGAAGGAACAGCTCAATAAACTTTTAAAACTGTGTTTCAAATTGTAATATCGGTCACTGACGCGAAACGGGCGTTCATTGTGGAAAAGCAGCACAATACAAACATTGTGAATTGTGGTTCCGATTCTGTAAAGGGATTATTGTGCTGTCATGCACCGTGACGTACAAAAAGTCTTGCTATAAATGAACATATATTCTGTTTATATGAGATAAATTTTAGTCTGCGATAACGATGGGTTGGTTGATTTAAGTTTTACGACCTTGACTTGCTCTAAGTCGACATTATCTTACGTCTAATGCATTTAAAAAAAAAACGTATATTTACGTTTAGGGCATTTAATATACGTCTACCTACCAAATTAAAATCAACATCAACATTATTAAAATAAACAAGAATGGAAAAGAAACAATTATGCATTGTTGCTCTGATATAATTTTATTAACTATATTTGAGCGGTAATGTCTTAATAAAAACTGATTGTCGTATACATAAAATATTTCATCTAGGTGCTTTCGTTGAAGTTCGCGTTACATATCAAAATGAATTTCATTGGTTGAAACGTTTGCAAACTTTCAATCCAGGTGTTCTCATCGAGGTCCGCGTTCATGTTATATTCAATACACAATTTTTCATCTAGGTGCTTTCGTTGAAGTTCGCGATACATAGTAAAATGAATTTCATTGGTCGGAATATTTGCAAACTTTCAATCCAGGTGTTCGCATCGAGGTCCGCGTTCGTGTTTCAATTCAATACACAATATGAAGTCCAATATGTATGCGACAGTCTTTTTTTTCTCGCGCATACATAATTTTATATATAGCGGAATGTAAAGTTAAAGGATACTGCCGATTTTTTTTAATTCTTTCTAAGAAGTTTCAGTATAAAGTCAGCTTCATATAAATAAAGTGGGAAAGAAGAAGACTGAAAATATTTCTCCTAAATCCATAAGTACATAAGTTACAAAAGATCACAAACAAAAACAAACAGCAACAAACATAAACATATAAGGTATCAATAAGCACTATATAGATTTTGTTTTAGAAAGCTGACTTTTATAAATATGAAAAATAAAATTCAAAATAGGAAACCCAAACTTAAGAATTATTTAGACAGTATATTCATCGAAGAAGAAACATTATGGATACAAGTATAGGTACAACGTAAGTGTATTTCTGAGTTGAGAATTTAACACCACCACCGCCTGAAAAAAAAAAAGATGTTAAACAAAAGGTTAGTAGCTATCAAAATAAAATTCGTATTACTTTTATAAAGAAAATACTGAAACGAACGTCATATAATTGACCTATATTGTATTACATAGACTATATTTTCGAAACAAGTAATGATTTTCATGAACTGAACAAAAGTGCATTAAACCTGAATTTGGTTCATAATTACTCACTATCATAAAATACTCGATCGAGAGGACGGTTAAGTAAATTCAGAAATAGACACAATTGGTTTTGTTTTTCTAGTAGCGAGATACAATTTAATAAACAGACCGTTTTACTAATGGTAGTCGTAATGATGTTTGCTGCCATTTTGGCCATGGTGAACGATTTATGTTTGTGTATATATTAGATGAGACTGATAGAAGAAAGTACAACATATACTTGGACTGAAAAAATGAAAATCAAAGGTAAAAGGCTTATGATTTGAAAGTAAGACGCGCTTTTCGTCTTAACAAGATTCATCACTGTCACTCGACAAAACAGTCGATAAGCGTTTACTGTTTTCAAATTTTAAATATATCAATTCATTGTCTTTTTATGTTTAAGCGATGTGAAAAATTAAAGACGCTCTTTCTTGAAGCTTGTAATTGGCTACATTGGTGTTCATTATAAATTACAGATCATTGAAATTAAATGTCATATGTAAATAAACTTATCATAGATACCAGGATTAAATTTTATATTTACGCCAGACGCGCGTTTTGTCTTCAAAAGACTCATCAGTGACGCTTGAATAAAAAAATGTTTAAAAGGCCAAATAAAGCACAACATTGAAGACCAAAAATACAGCTAAGGCAATCTATTCCTGAGGTAGAAAAAGCCTTAGTATTACAAAAATTCAAAGTTTTGTTAACAGTGATATTGACCATTTTGGGTCAAATATTGCTTATTTACTACATTTTGACTTTAACTTACACATTGTAGGGTTGATGATTGGTGATGGAGTATAACTTGCATCACACACACATGTATCAGTATCAGTGGTGTCACAGGTAGCATGGGTGACACATTGACCTGCAGCCGTACAAGCGGTATTTGGTTTGATTCCTGCAATTAAATAAACAAACAAATATTGAGTATACGACCCAATTAAAAGACAAATTGAGTTCAATATCCGTTCCTGAACACTAGATCGGTGCCTATATACAATGAAGCACGTCAAGCTGTCACTTAAGTCTACATTTGTGAATATATGGGGGGAAAAAACAAGCGACTATATTAAAGTTATGAATCATCCCCTCCAAGTTCTCAAAATAAAAAGAAACCAAACCCAATTAAATTGATGTAAAATTGACCCTTGACATGGTTCTTATTTTGGAAAAGACACAAGTGTTTATACCAGATTCAATCTTGTAAACTGAAATAGAGGAAAACACAAAACCAAATTTAGTTTGATGTCTTTATTCGTATTGAGAAAAATATCACAATGCCAAGCAGACCTTTCGGCAGTATCCTTAATCTCAATTTACTTGGGGAACATATGAGATGCAATAACTCACTGAAATGTGGGTTAGTTAGTTTAAAAGGTACCAGGCTTATAATTTAATAGGCCAGACGCGCGTTTCGTCTAAATATGACCAGTCAGTGACGCTCAGATTAAAATTGTTAAAAGAAAAAAAAACAAGTACAAAGTTGAAGACCATTGAGAACCATTTAGAACCAAAAATTCCAAAAAAATATGCCAAATACAGCTAAGGTAATTTTTCTCTGGAATAAGAAAAATCCTTAGTCTTTCGAATAATTCATACATTTTCAAACAATATATGAATAAAAGTTACAAAAAAAAAGATATTCATGTAAACAATGAACTACTGACTACTGGGCTGGTGATACCCTCGGGGACTAATTGTCCATCAGCAGTGGTATCGACCCAGTGGTGTATATAGTTATCAAAGCTATACTTTGTAACGCCAGACACGCGTCTCTTCTACATAAGACTCATTAGTGACACCCAGATCATAATACTTAAAAAGCAAAACCATGTCCAAAGTTGAAGAGCCTTGAGGACCCAAACTTACACAAAGGTGTGCCAAATACGGGTTTAATGAGTGAAAGAACATCATACATATTATCACAAAATACTTATACGTACATAATTTTTGAAATATCAAAAACGAAGGTAGCAGTAAAACCGCTTAAACACTTGAACATCTATATTATCAAAAGGTCTAACCCAATAACGAAATATAAAAGTATAGATACTATATATGACGTGGAAAGATAAAACCCGACCACCGAAAGCTTCATTTTTATGAAGCCAAGGTGGTCATGTGGTCTAGCGGGACGGCTACAGTGCAGGCGATTTGGTGTCACGATATCTCAGTAGCATGGGTTCGAATCTTAGCGAGAGAAGAACAAAAATTTGCGAAACCAAATTTACAGATCTAACATTGTTGGGTATATATTTGTCACTGGTTCAGACGTACTTATATATATACACAAGTCTATTTGAAATTACGTTCAAACCTATGATTGCGTTGGATAAAAACCGCAATCTTTATACGTGTGCATGTAAACTATTTTTTTATTTTTATTTGTACACAAGATATAAATGTCTCTTCAGTGATTTTAGGGATCGAAAAGGTATTTGGAAGGCCATATCATTTACCCTCAATTTAAGATAGACTCTTGATTTTTAAGAGTCAATATAGGATGAACAGATCATATAAACCGGAGGGAAAATAATGATACAAGCCAAAACGAAAAAATAAAAACAAGTCAAAATTGAAAACTACGTTCAAACCTATGATTGCGTTGGATAAAAACCGCAATTTTAATACGTGTGCATGAAAAACAAATTTCGTTGTAGAAAGGTCTTAATACAGCACAAACAACATTTTCCAAAAGATCAAAATATATATATATATATATATATAAGGTTTAAATATCAATCAAACCGGTTAAGTCCTAAGCTGTTTATAAAACATTTGACTGGGCCCAATTACTAAAAGTAAAATAATGTAAATAAAAATCACTACAAAAGACACAAAAGTAATTTTTAAATGACTTATTACAGAAATAATACAAACTCACAGTTTTAATACCATATAAACATATGTCAAAACAAAATGACAATCATAGGAACGCGGCTAAAACATTTTTTTTTCAAGACAAAATTACATTAGAGATCAGTAAACATGTTTAAATAATCAGTGTTTTATATATTACGTCTGTGAAAATATTGAATAGTCTATTTATAGTGTCATTCAAATAACTAGTGACAAAATTGAAATATTTCTAGTCTTACTGGTTTGGCAAGCGCTTCCATCTGAATATTTAGTGGCTTTACATAGACATTTAAGTCCTGCACCATCATCTCGACATTCTGTGTCAGCTGCACTGCATTGATCTCGGGTAGAAACTGCACCGTTACAAGTTGTATCAATGCCGGCAAATTCTGTAAAAATTTGTAGACAAAAATCTCAGCCTCTATAGTTGTATTTTTAAAATATTACTGTGCGTAAACATAGAGTTATTAAGTGTTGTAGATTTAAATATCTGCAATTTCGATTTGTTTTTATATTCTCACAAGTGATTCAAACTAAATTCAATCAAAAACCACTTTATTTTAAACGAACTGTAAACAAATTGTCTAATAAAATTGTAAAATGCATAATGGAATTCGTACAAACACCGTGCGCAAAATTAGCGTAAAAAATATTTGTAAGGACTGAAATGGATATTTTTTATTAAATAAACTCTTTGTGGATGCACCTTTTATTTCAGTTTACCTGGCATACACGTCACTACCTGTAATAACTGTCTATTGAAACAAAATTGCCATCACAAAAAAAGGCATTTTTCAAAAAATAATAATTCAAGACGTATGGCATTAAATCAAATCTACATGTTACAAGTCTGAATTGACAGATTGTTTCAACAAAACAGTCTTCATATAGGAACCTTTTGCATATTTTGGTAGGGTATCGATTAGTCTATTAAAATTGACACAGACAATGTAAGGAACACAATTTTGGTGATATTTCTAGTCTTACTGATTACGCAAGCGCTTCCATCTGAATAGTGCGTGGTTTTGCATAGACATTTACTTTCTGTACCATCATCTCTACATTCCGTATCGACAACACTACATTGATCTGTGGCAGAATCTGTGGTGTCACAAGTTCCATCCAAGCCAACCTCTGTATGTTGTAAATAATATTAAAAAAATATATATAAAATTGTAGTTATAAATAATTTGATTAGATATATGTTCCATTATAATAAGTTATTTTGATTGGCTAATAGCAATCTTTCGTCCTTTTGAAATTAACATTTATTACTCATTCGTTATGACAAGAGGTCCCACAATAAAGTGCACAGGTAAATTAACGAAACACTTGATAAAAATAGTATTTCCATGATCATAGACAAAACATGTAAACATAAGTATTGAATGCTTCTTGTGTTATTTTATAGGGTTATAAAAGCGTCAACTGTGAACACATTTTTAGAATGAAGCACAGATAAAAAATGTACTTAAGTCAACACTTTTACACTCCAATAAATTTACAGAAAGAAGCATTAAATTATTTTAATATTACACAATTCTTATCAAAAACTTACTTTTAGAGAAGAAAGCACGGGAACACAAATAGTGACAAAAAAGTCATTGAACTTCCTATAATTCTATATCTGTCATATGCAGCCAAATTTCATCAAATGTTCATGTTTTCCAAATCTGACTATTGGAAATTGGTATCTTTTGACAAACGTTAAATTAGTGTACTTATTCGTATTCATGTGCATATAACACAGTACGGCGCATTGGTTTGGCATCAAAAACATTTGTAAGAGACAATACATCTACTTGTTTTGTATGCTAGTAGTGAAAAATCTCACTACATTAACATCATATTATTTCTGATTAGATAGAGGTCAATTTAGATAATTTTAATTATGTTTTGAGTGCTGTAACCTTGTCCTTTATATCGTAACTTTATATGTTGCAGTCTTGTAAATGATCGCTCCATAGGCTTACAAACAACAAAAATGATCTTTGAAAACAATGCTACATAGAAAATAAAATGTATGTTCTAAATAATGTGAAATTGTTATTAAATCGAGAGAAAAAAGAGGGTCATGCCACGAAGAACAAAAAGTTATGTAACCCTGAAATCAAAACTATCTTTTTCTACTTTCTGTATGCTGTTTTTACTAGACCACACCACTTCCAATATACTAGATATCCTTCCACTTTACTGGATTGATAAATAATGTATCTCCAAAAAGAAGCAAGATTTTTTTTTTGAATCTATATATATGTTTCAATTCAGCATAAAATTTTCATCAAACAGATTAAATTGAGTTCTGAAAAAAAAACGGACTATTTTGTTTCCCTCTGTTTGTTGACATGCACCGATAACTGGAGTTGCAAGACTGATACCTATATACGCATCAATGTAAATATAACGGAATGTGATGAGACTGTCATCAACGTGAGAGGGTTAGCGCTATAAAACCAGGTTTAATCAACCATTTTCTACATTTGAAAATGCCTGTACCAAGTCAGAAATATTACAGTTCTTGTCCATTCGTTTTTGATGCGTTTTGTTATTTTATTTTGCCATGTGATTATGGACTTTCCGAATTGATTTTCCTCTGAGTTCAGTATTTTTGTGATTTTACTTTTTTTTCTATATGTTTAATATTTTCACAGTTTCCAAAAAGTCATGTAACAAATTATAAGCCTGGTACCTGATATAAATATTTAAGTTAAATTCATTCAAACTGAAATTCAGAAAAAAAAATCAAATGTCCTTTTATTTTGTTTATCAACTTTCTTACAATAACTGTGATTTCGAAGTACTCGTTGTATTCATAAACATGCATTCTTAAACGATATATATATATAAGTGCAATACAGTGCCAATTCAATGTGAACAATTAACACAAGCATACAGCTGAGACTTAAACCGACGAACAAATAGATTATTATCTACATAAAAGCAAATAGACTTCAATACGAATGTTTTGCAGTCATTACTGTAAAACTTAGGTGCATGTTGCATACGGTTTGAACACTCTGTCTTAGGCTCAGGTGTGCATAAACCAATGTCAAAATAGAAGTCTATACTTATGTCTGCAGGGTATTGAATCATCATGTGCACATTAACACGTCCTTGAATTCTATTTATAGATCAATAAATGCTGACCTGGTTTTGTTCATTAACATGTATTTTACATGTTAATTATTAATCGAAACACGTAAAAAAAATGAATGTCGAGTTTTTTCTTCAATTTTTCAATTTTTGAGGCTTATAAAAATCCAGTTGAGATAGTAATTTTTGTACATTTTTTTTGGTATTTCTTTTTTCGATAGGATTTAATACATGTTATATTTGCATTTGTAATTTTTTTGGTTAACTGATGCAAAGAAGAGATTTTAATATTTAAATTATTTTTGGGGTACTGGGGTTATTATAGCACATTTTTAGTGGTATCTTATTAATCTGACGAGCCAATGAATAGCAAATTAGACATACAGTTGGTCATGTGGTATAGTTTTTGAAAATCACAAAGACCAAAATATTCACCTCCAGGTATAGAACGAATCACGTACAACAACTATTTCGCCTAAATTCGGTTATGTATGTATTCATTCTGTCCGAATAGTGCTTTCTAAAAAATCTTACGTGCTGCACAGGTTACGTCTTTGTTTTCAAAGTTATTGGTTTTGCATAGACATTTAAAACCGCTTTCATCTCGGCATTCTGCAAGAGTGTCTCTACATTGATCAACCGGAGGGCCATCCGTACAGGCTGCTTTTAACGCAATTTCTAAAATAAAAATATTTTACTCTGTATAAAATTTCTAAGAAACTAAAAAATATTGCCAAATTTACTTGTAAAATGTGCATGAATTTCTTTTAAGCAAGAATAAAGACAAAATTCGATTAAACACAGATTCCTTCCTCGCGACGAGCACATTGAGAATATGTCGGACTGAAACATGTTTGCCTGCCTTAACATTAACAGATGTTAACAGATCGTAAATCAGGAAAACACAAACTGACGATTTTTTCCTTTCGAAATGATCGTCCTTTATGGATTCGAAAATGTTACACAACATGTATGGTGTGGTGACCATTTGTAGGGTAATGGTATGATTGCTTAAAAAAACACCAATTATTGTTAGAACACCCAGGTTTCTAGTCCTTTCTATAGCCTCCTGCTATTTGTGAAACCGTGAGATGCTTTTTTCAAACTGGTGTTCATTCAATTGCTCTTACCTGTCAAAATATGTTGTAACTTTCTATAAAAAACGAAGAATAAAATTAAATGTTCATGGTATTGCGCACGGAAGACTGTAAACACAATGAAAAGACCCTCTCGAGTTATATATAAAAAAAGAAGATACAGTATGATTGCCAGTGAGACAACTCTCCACAAGAGACCAAAAATAACACAGGAATCTTAAACTATATATCACCGTATGGCCTTCAACAATGAGCACAGCCCATACCGCATAGTCAGCCATAAAAAGCTCCGAAGTGACAATGTAAACCAATTCAAACGAGAAAACTAACAGCCTTGTTTAAGTACAAAAAAACAAATATGTTAAACATAAACAAACGACAACCACTGAATTACAGGCTCCTGACTAGGGGCAGGCACAACATACAGAATGTGACGGGGTTCAACATGTTAGCGGGATCCCAACCCTCCCCTAACTTGGGACAGTGATATAACAGTGCAACAGTCCTTTACCGGCAAAAATTATCAATTATGCATGCCGTTATGACGTCATTTACCAGATAGCGGGGACGCACATTCCTGCACTATTATAGTTCACCGTATATAAACAATTTGTTAGTCGAGTAGAAATTAAAGTATTGAATAGTTTATTTATAGTGTCATTCAAATAGTGACATTATGTAAATATTTCTAGTCTTACTGGTTTTGCAAGCGCTTCCATCTAAATAGTGGGTGTCGATACATAGACATTTACTTCCTGCACCATCATCTCTACATTCTGTGTCAGCTGCACTACATTGATCTGTGGCAGAAACTGCACCGTTACAAGTTGTATCAAGGCCAGCAAATTCTGAAAAAATTGATTGAGGATAATATTTAATATCGGCCTCTTTAGTTGTATATTTAAATACTGCTTATCGTAAACATGGAGTTATTAAGTGTTGTAGATTTAAATATTTGCAATTTCGACTCTTATTTTTCTATACTCTCAAGTCATTCAAACTTTATTCAATCACAAAATCACTTTATTTTAAACGAACTGTCAACAAATTGTCTAATAAAATAAACCAATGTTTAATGGAATTCGAACAAACATCGTGCGCATAATCAGTGTAAAACATGTTTGTAAGGACTTAAACGGATATTTTTTTTATTAAACCCTTTGTAAATGCACTTTTATTTCCGTTTACTTGGCATACACGTCATTACCTGTAATAATTGTCTATTGAAACAATGTTGCCATCATAAATAGCGGCTTTTAAAAAAAAATAATAGTTCAAGAAGTATGGCATTAAATCAAATCTGCATGCTACAAATCTGAATTGACAGATTGTTTCAATAAAACCGTTTTCATATAGGAACCTTTTGCATATTTTGGTAGGGTATCGATTAGTCTATTAAAATTGACACAGACAAGATAAGGAACACAATTTGGGTGATATTTCTAGTCTTACTGATTACGCAAGCGCTTCCATCTGAATAGTGCGTGGTTTTGCATAGACATTTACTTTCTGTACCATCATCTCTACATTCCGTATCGACAACACTACATTGATCCTTGGCTGAATCTGTGGTGTCACAAGTTCCATCCAAGCCAACTTCTATATGTTGTAAATGATATTAAAATAATCTATAGTTGTTATTATAAATAATTACATTAGATATATCTTTTATTATAATACGTTATTTTGATTGGCTAACAGCAATCTCTCGTTCTTCTACAATTAACATTCATTACACAATGGAATGTATCATTCGTTATGACAAGAGGTCACAAAATAAAGTAACAAGGTAAATGAACGAAACATTTGATAGAAATAGTGTTTTCATGATCCTAGCTAAAAAATGTAAACATAAGTATCGAATGCTTCTTTTTGTAATTTCAGAGGATTGTGAAAGCGTTGACCGTGCGCACATTTTTAGAATGAAGCGCGGATACTAAATGTACTTCAGTCAACGCTTTTACACTCCAATAAATTTACAAAAAGAAGCATTCAATTATTAGTTGCAGAATTCTTCTTAAAAACTTACTTTTTAGAGAAGAAAGCACTGGAACACAAATAGTGGAGATAATATATCAGCTTTTTTTTTGTATGCCAGTATAGTGGGAGATATTATGGACATAATTGTGCAAATCGTGATACAAGCATGAGATTTGGTATAAAGGTTGACTAAATGATACTTATAAAAAATCCGCTGCTGGCCAGAACCACCACACATTTTAAAAATGGCGTCATTACAAAATTGGCAATAATTCGTTAATCCTTTGAAAGGTGTGTTATATGTAAAATCCAATGTTACATTTGATAAAAATTAAATAACAGTTCCAAAATTCCGACTAGACAATACATTAATGAAGCTAAAGGTGACTTCAAAATGCCGGCAAAAAAGTCAAAAATTTCAATTTTTATACTTTCAAGCAACTTCACAAGGAATGTAAATCCTTGAAAGATGTCTAATAAGTATAATCCAATGTAAGTTATGATAAAACGTTAAAAAAAAGATCCTAAGTACGACAAAACGACACATAAATGAAGAAAAATAGTGATTTCCTGTTCCAAAATAGAGGCAAATACGTAGAAAATATTTTTTATACTCTTTGAGTATGTTTGTTTTGTTCATGCATCGTTGACAATGTGATGGAATTTGATGCGACTGTCATACAAGTGAGAGGTTTAGCTAGCTATAAAACCAGGTTCAATCCACCATTTTCTACATTAGAAAATGCCTGTACCAAGTCAGGAATATGACAGTTGTTATCCATTCGTTTGATGTGTTTGGACTTTTGATTTTGCCTTTTGATTTTTGATTTTCCTTTTTGAATTTTCCTCGGAGTTCAGTATTTTTGTGTTTTTACTTTTTCCAACAACTAAATAAGTGATAACACTCTTTGTTAAGTTTAAATGCCTAGTTTGGTTAGAAATACAGGTTGCTTATCTTATAATTATCTGACAGTTGCCTATACAACAACCTGTACAAGGAAGGCGAGAACGGTAGCATTTACAATTACCAACACAGCTGGATTTTTGCCTCCGCATTTCAAAAGTTCCTTTATTTCATCCAACCCCAGTGTTCATGACTTGGTACATGTACCTGTCGTATACATGAATCAGACTGAGCCCAAACAAATCCTCCTTGATTTACATCTCTTTTGATGTGCTCTGAAAAAGAACCTCTTGTAGGCGGAATTGCATCACAATGCTGCTACTTCCTGGCAAACAATTCACATCGTGCCTCGCTTCATACTTAAGCCAAAAATAAACGTCCTGTACATCTGAAAAACCTTCCATTGTTAGCCAAGCTGACCTCTTCCCTTTCCCACGACAATTCGACAAAGTGTCACATCCACTGAATGCATGGACGAAAGGAAGAGCAGCTACACAAGGACCACACGCATTTGATATGTCACATACAGGAAGCCATCAAAGGTCTTTATTCCTTCCATAACCGATCCACGATGTGTTCTACCTAGTTGTGCGATTGCTGTAATTCTTGATACTATTACATCTGTTTCAGTATTACCTAAAATAACATTTTACAACAATTTTCATAATCATGCCGAACATGGACAAACATTCGTGTATCTGCTTCTTCATGATTACAAGGGGAGATAGGAAGTATCCTTATTGAAATTGCAAAGAATATTTTCACCATGAGTAACATACACATTTTTATTAGTCTCTTAAGAAGCAATTTTGTCAGCAAGAAATTTGAACAATTTCGTTTCGTTGTCATCTTCACAGAGAAAACTACTCCAAACCCGTGGTGTTCTACCAGAACCAAAGAACCAACACCTTTCCATCTGGCACAAACACCTTGCCTTTGTCTTGTCACAGCCTTTAAATTATTCATTTAGTAAACATCAAATACAATGTCTACTCTTGAATACTTATCGATGCAAGATTTCATATAAGGCAGTATGACATCATTTGCATAATGATCAAATATTTTTGCCCATCTTTGTGACCTGGATTTAACCATTGCTGCCCCACCAACGATAAATGCGTCCGAATTTGGATCAGAAAATCGCAAGTAAACCCATTTGCAGCGATTTAATACCACTATGTCAAGAAACATCCTGAGATAAAGACGGAGGAGAAGTTTGGTTTTTATGGATAAAGAAATATTCCAAGTAAAACTGTCTACTGTGACAAGAAATGAAAAATCTATAATAGATATCGCAATCGCTTTTAAGGTTCTCTAGCTTTGTGTTTGACAAACACATTTCCAGTTTAATTTTGCAGCCAAAATAAGAAGTTGATATTTTTTATTTGGTTATGAAAAGTAGGTTTTCCTTCGTTTTGCATTTGCTTCAAAAGATCTTCGTATTGTTTGGACCAATATCTTGGAGTTTATTTACATATCTTACCTGTTCAACAATTTCCTTAATGGAGTAATTTTTTTTTTAAATCTGACGACTATTCTAGAAATGAATTTCCATACTCGTTCATCACTTTACAAAGTTTTTGAAGCTGTTGAAAGACATCATTTTGGGTTTTCGTAGAGTCTTCATTAGGTCGTTCATCTGTTATCGAATGACCCAAACCACAATATCTTCCAAATTCATCTTTTAGTATACTGACTCCTGGTCCAGCTACCATCCATTTGACTAAATTGGATCTTCGGTTAATCCTATGGCACCAACATCGCCCTTCACAATTGCATTATTCTGTTTTTGTGCCTGATCAATTGTGTTATAAGAAAGAAATTTGCTGGTCTTACGTACAGTGAAATTATCATTTTAAATACCATTGCTACCTTAGGGTGATGTTCGGGAAAGGAAGTCATATCTTGGAGACGGGTCGGTAACGATCGAGCATAATTTACACGATCAAGACCTAAAACAATACACTATCACGCTTTATATGGAATGTTTGTAAAGTACGAAATCTCACTCATGAGCATTACATGTATACCAAAATCAGAAGAAGTTCTTAATTTATAATTGAACGCCAGTAATGAAACTGTGGTCGAGATGACTCTGTCTTTTAAATCATTGAACGTCAGAGTCATGACATAATTATACAGATCCGAAATTAACAGTTCAAACAAAATATATGCAGTTGTCTGATGCATCTGTCTAATACTAGGTACATTTGAACATACATAAAAAGAATATGCCGCTCTTGTTGTTGCAATATTGGCTTCAGTAAGACAACATTTCCATCCCGTATCACGTAATATATCACCAGAGTTTTATAACAAGTCATTTCAATGTGCAATCCACCAGACATGACGATAAACTTATCTTTTCCGTAAAAATCTGACCATTTCAAGTGAATTTGCTTAGGCATTTCCAAAAGTGGCCGATCTGCAGTTACAATTGATGTTTCTCCGGGATTCACCACATTTTCGCCTTATCCATCGAATACCTGAGAATTGCCTGGTAGTGCATACAATTCGCTCTTGATGTCTATAAATAGTTTGCACATGCGCAAAAGTGTTGAACACATGTGTATCATAACCTTGAAAAATGTTATTAAACCAATTCATAATATTATTAGAAATCAAAAAACACTAAATATATATAATTCAAATGCTCAAGTTTTGAAAGAATTTTGTAACATTTCCGCGCATGCGCAAATACTGGATATATGTCAAATATTCATTTTAAATAAATATGTGATGTAAGGAAGGTAGCCGCCAAACCTGATAATTGGTTTTTACGAAAAGAAGTTCAAAGAAAAGTTATGCAGAAAAATCAGTATTTTCAAACTGAAGAAAACAGCCATTTTAGAAAATTATTATTTTTTTAATGGCCAGCAGTTATTTTTTTTAAAAGTATATAATAATGATGCTTAGTTGTAATTGTCATGCTTGTATCATAATTTGCACAATTACCTCGATTTTGCTAGCTTATATCTTCCACTAGTAGTGAAAAATCTCACTACATTAGCATCAGTAAGTATTATTTGTTTTTAAATAGAGGTCAATTTAGATAATTTTAATTATGTTTTGGGTGATGTATCCTTGTCCTTTGTATCACAACTGTATATGTTGCAGTCTTGTAAATGCCCACTCCATAGGCTTACATGCAAAACAGCTGATCTTCGATAAAAATGCTACATGGAAAAAAATGTATGTTCATTTCATGTATGTACTTATGTGAAATTGTGATTTAATCGAGAAGAAAAGAGGGTCATGTCACGAAGAATAAAAAGTTATGTAACCCTAAAATCAAAACTATCTTTTCTACATTCTGTTTGCTGTTTTTACTAGGCCGCACCACTTCTAGTAAACCTGATATTCTTTCACTTTCCTGGATTGATACATAATGTATCTTCAAAAAGATGCAAGATTTTTTTTAATCTATATATATATTTCAATTCAGCATAAACTTTTGATCAAACAGAAAAAATTGAGTTCAGAAAAAAAAATGGACTCAAATTATGAAGCTGGTACCTTTGATAACTATGTATGATAAATAAAGGCAACAGTAGTATACCGCTGTTCAAACTCATAAATCCATGGACAAAAAACAAAATCGGGGTAACAAACTAAAACTGACGGAAACGCATAAATATAAGAGGAGAACAACAACACAACACTACAATGTAACTAACACACACAGAAACGGACCAAGCATCAGACAAAATCCCACGAGAATAACAAATATAACATCAAATTATTCAAACTGAAATTCAAAAAAATAATCAAATGTTAATTGTTTGTTTATCAACTTCCTTATAATAACTGTGATTTCGTAGTACTCATAGTACTCGTTTTATTCATAAACATGCATTCTTAAAGTATATATATGTTGTGTACAAGTTATAACTTGTATAATGCAAAAATACAAGTTATAACATGTACAAAAGTACCTCGTACATGTTATAACCTGTACAAAATATTGCTTAAAAAGGGTTTTAACTTGTACATAATCGAAAAATAAAGATATGCTTCTATTATTGCAACAGATGTTATTAACTTCAATAATATTTTCATAACTTTTTTATTATTCCTTCATGTTAGTGTGTTTTGTCCTTTCTTACAGTTAACGTCCAGGGGTCGGTATTTCGAAGCATTCCTAAGACCTGTCATAAGATACATCTTAGGACATGTCTTATTATCCTCTTATGACTATCTATGGACATATCTTTATTTTATGAATTATAATTGTGAGTGTCCACTTTGAAGGCAATAGTAAAATACTTTCATTCTAGTTGACACTAAAAGACATAAGAGGATAGCCGGGATAGATGTGTCTACAAATAAAGTTTGGAATTGAAATGAGGTATGTGTCTAAAAGACACCCCCCCCCCTGGAGCAGACAACATCCAAAGGCCATGCGTTCAAAGTAGAAGATATATATTTAAAACATCAAAATGACATTCGCCTCATGCAATGATCTTATAGTTTATAAAAAAGAAATTGAGTTATAAATTTACATAAGTCATGCTGAAGGCCAACAATGTTGAAGAGTAGATCCAAATATATTGATAATGTAGCGTGGTCCAATAAAAACTATTTCAGTTCTCGCTTGCTTTTAAATATAACGGAATTTGATGAGACTGTCATAAAAGTGAGAGGGTTATCGCTATAGAACGAGGTTTAATCCACCATTTTCTACATTTGGAAATGCTTGTACCAATTCAGGAATATGACAGTTCTTGTCCATTCGTTTTTAATGCGTTTTGTTATTTGATTTTGCCATGTGATTATGGACTTTCCGAATTGATTTTCCTCTAAGTTCAGTATTTTTGTGATTTTACTTTTTACAGAGTAAGAATATAAGACGTTGTTTTAGTCTATGCATGCTATAAAACGAGAGGGAGGAGTATTACCCAAAATTATTAGGAAGTGTTCTTAAATTTTTTGGAAGTATTTAGTTACTATTATCTAATATAGTTGTCAATGAGTAAATGCAAGCTTTTAGAAAATAGTGTCACACTTATTTAAGCCATGATGTACTGCATAAAACATACAATTACATGAAAACACATTTTGCCAACATAAGTCATGGAACATATATTTCTGAAACTTTGTGATCATTGTCTTCTACAGAAAGAGACACGTTATGGCCTATTTATTGTTGCTCTTTGTGTATTGGTGAATTTAAATGTATATTTTACTTCATTAAGATTTATCTTAAATTTTGTACAAGTTAAAACCATTTTTAAGCAATATTTTGTACATGTTATAACTTGTATTTTTGCATTATACAAGTTATAACATGTACAACATTTTTGTACATGTTATAATCTATATAAAATTGCTACTTGTACACGACATATATATAAGTGCAATACAGTGTCAATTTAATGGGAAAAATTAACACAAGCATACTCACATCCTCGCACACAGCTGCGACTTAAACCGACGAACAAATAGATGATTATCTACATAAAAGCGAATATAAAACTTAGGTGCATGTTGCATACGGTTTAAACATCTCTGTCTTAGGCTCAGTTGTGCATTGACCAATATCAAAATAGGAGTCTATACTTATGTCTGCAGAGTAGGGAATCATCATGTGCACACATGAACACGTTCTTGAATTCTAATTATAGATCAATAAATGTTGACCTGGTTTTGTAAATTAACCCGTATTTTACATGTTAACGATTAATCGAACCTCGTAAAAAATTTTGGATGTTGTTGTTTTTTCAATTTTTCAATTTTGGAGGGTTATAAAAAATACAGTTATACATGCCATATTTGCATTTGTAATTTTTTGGTTAAATGATGCAATGAAGAGATTTTATTTTAAATTATTTTGGGGAAACTGGGGCTATTGGAGAACATTTTTAGTGGTATCTTATTAATCTGACGAGCCAATGAATAGCAAATTAGACATAAAGATGGTCATGTGATATAGTTTTTGGAAAATCCAATAGACAAAATATTCACCTCCAGGTATAGAACAAATCACGTACAACAATTATTTCGCCTAAATACGGCTATGGATGTATTCATTCTGTCCGAATAGTGCTTTCGAAAAATCTTACGTGCTGCACAGGTTACGTCTTTGTTTTCAAAATTATTGGTTTTGCATAAACATTTAAAACCGCTTTCATCTCGGCATCCTGCAAGAGTATCTTCACATTGATCAGCCGGATGGCCATCTGTACAGGCTGCTTTTAACGCAATTTCTAAAACAAAAATATTTTACTCTGTATAAAATTTCTAAGAAACTAAAAATATTTGCCCAAATGTGTATGTATTTCTTTTAAGCAAGAACAAAGACAAAAGTCGATTAAACACAGATTCCCTCCTCGCGAAAGGCACATTGAGAATATGTTGGAGTGAAACATGTTTGCTTGCCTTACCATTAACAGATGTTAACAGATTGTAAAACAGGAAAACACGAACTGACGATTTTTTCCTTTCGAAATGATCGTCCTTTATTGATTCGAAAATGATACACAACATGCATGGTGTGGTGACCATTTGTAGGTTAATGGTATGATTACTTTAAAAAAAACAAAACAATTATTTTTAGAACACCCAGGTTTCCAGTCCTTTCGCTAGCCTCCTGATATTTGTAAGGCCTTGAGATACTTTTTTCAAACAGGTTTTCATTCAATTGCTCTTACCTGTCAAAATATGTTATAACTTCTATAGAAAACGAAGAATAAAATAAAATTTTCATGGTATTGCGTATGGAAGACTGTAAACACAATGAAAAGAACCTTTCGAGTTATATATAAAAAAGAAGATGCAGTATGATTAACAGTGAGACAACTCTCCACAAGAGACCAAAATAACACAGAAATCTTAAACTTTATTTCACCGTACGGCCTACAACAATGAGCACAGCCCATACCGCATAGTCAGCCATAAAAAGTCACGAAGTGACAATGTAAAACAATTCAAACGAGAAAAATAACAGCCTTATTTAAGTACAAAAGTTGAACGAAAAACAAATTTGTAACACATAAACAAACGACAACCACTGAATTACAGGCTCCTGACTAGGGACAGGCACAAACATACAGAATGTGACGAGGTTAAACATGTTAGCGGGATCCCAACCCTTCCTTAACCTGGGACAGTGATATAACAGAACAACAGTCCTTTACCGGAAAAATATATCAATTATGCGTGCCGTTATGACGTCATTTACCAGATAGCGGAGACGAACATCAGACGCAACAAGTTTTTCAAGTCTTACTTTCGTTATTTTGGACCACATTGTTTAAAATACACGTGCAAGCTAGCATATATTTTAAATGTTTAATGATTTGCAGTAACATATCAGACTTTATATTTTTACTTTAACGATAAGCGATTGGCCATTTTGAACATATCTCATAAACTCTCATGTTTGCATCTTTTACTTTCACAAAAATCTGTTGCGTCAGACGAACTTATCTGAATTTATCTTCATTTGGAACGCTTTTACCCATAATATTGAAAATTAATGAGGAAAATTCAAAAAAAGAAAAGTCCGTAAACTTTGACAAAATCAAACGCTACAGTTAACATGTAAACAGCTATATGTTCAAATGGTCTTCGAAAGAAAAACATTTTTTTAACGTATACATTTTTAGTAAGGTTAATATATTAATCAAATAGGGTCCCTCTTAGGTCATCAATCATTTTCATGTTTCTAATTACAAAATGTAAATTGTAATTAAAACTTGTATTGACTTAATCAGATATCCTCTTACAAAATTCTAAAAGTCTTTGGTAAGACAGCTAAAAATGCGTTTACTTAGAATACACAATACTTCATTTCATAAAATTGAGAATAGAAATGGGGATTGTGTCAAAAAGACAACAACCAGACAAAAGAGTAGTAAAAACAGACGAAGGCCTCCAACGGATTTCAAATACAGTGAGAAACTTTTGCACCCGGAGGCGGGTTTCCCCGTAAGCCACAAAAACTGTTGACATCGTTAAAGTCTCAACTTATTCAAAAATGATAATTCAAGAAATATTTTATTATTAACTAGTCGGAATTCAAATATTACTTAAGTAAAGCATTCTACATATACACAACTCTGTGAAATAGCAAACACGGAAGCTATTGATACGTCTCTTAAAATTGACGCACAAGTGATAAGTCACAAAACGAATGTTTATATTTCTAGTCTTACTGAGTACACATACGCCTCCAGTTTCATAGTGTGTGTGTTTACAAAGACATTTATCAGTTCCTAAAGCATCTCTATATTCAGAGTTGGCAATACTACATTGATCTGACGCAGTCTGTGCAGCTTCGCAAACTTTATTTAAGGCAAACCCTATAATTTGTAAATCAAAACGAATTATGAGAATATGCTGTTGAATCTAGGCTTACAAAGTTCACAAATATCAATAAATATTTCAAACATGTACTTTTTGCAAAATAGGTCAGTGGAACATAATCAGAAACAAATAAACGTAATCTCTACGTTTCGTGTGCAGTTTATATAATTCAAATCTGATTTCTTTACTATTGATCATCCGAAAATTCCTTTAGAATAGATGTAGCAAATATTTTGAAGCCATTTTTATATATAACCACATAATAAATTTTTTTTTTACTTAAGAGGCAAAAACAAAACTTGACATCAAATATAGTAAGGTCACTAGAAGCCTTAATTCTTAAAACTACGTGTCTTTTTATTTTCTAGTATAATAAATGCATTTATAAATTTGCGAATCGATCAAAAGGGTCCTGTTTTTTCCGGAAATCAATGAAAGAGTACGGATTGATACAATTCAAAGTAATTATACAGGTGGTAACAAATTTAACAATTGAAACTCGAGTGTGGTAGGATCGTTTTCCTATTTGACATACCAGGTTTCTTGTATTTTTCATCGGAATTTTTAATGTTATGTATTAATCTGGAAAATACAATTGCACATTTTGAACCTGACTTTATCATCAGTCGCCTGAAGTTTTCATAATTATAGCGAAAAAATAGGGAAAACTAAATATCTTTAGTAGTTTTGTATATCTTCAGGTGATTGTGCTTTATCTTATTTATCTGAATAATTATTTTTTAAGTTTTAGTTTATGCATGCAATGTTTTCCTTTTCTTTAACATTACTATTTTGTTCAATTCAATAATTTCGGCATTTGCGTAAAGATATTGGTGACATCATTCATGCCGCTACCATTGTTAAGCGTACATAAGTTCAAATTGAACAAACCATAACTATTACTGACCCAAGATACTTATGTCAATGAGACAGCTAGCAAATTACAGATTAAAATAAGAACTCTTACGTGCGGCACATTCTGCAGCAGAGGTTTTTCGGAAAAACCCTGTATCACATATGCAGACATTAGTTTTACCAGTGTCACATATATTATGTGTGTCATCACATGTTGCACTTGAACAATCTTTACCGTAAGCCACTCCTAAAAATAGCATGTGGGGTTTTAATTTTGTTCATTATTCTGAATCGTTATTGTGAAATTTAAATTTGACATATATTTAGGGGGCAACAAAGGTATTGCTCCGAACAATATAATTAAGTTAAAATCGTCAAATACCTAATTATTTTAGAAGCTGATAAGGAGGCTCGAGGGTACAAAAAAATCAGCAAAATTTTGTTTTTTTTCATTTCAAATTTATTTCATTACACTATTAGTTCGTACTTTATAAGATGGTACAATAATCAACCAAAAAAGCAATTCGTTTTGGCACCAGATGACTTTTAAAATGGTTATATCATTGAGAATACTCCAAAATTTCTCCCTTTTTGCCATGTTTTTGCATAAAAATTGGAATAACTTTTTTTACTCATCGGTCACCTGTATTTTTTATTATTGTTTTCAAATGAACTGTACTTAAACTAAACTATTGTAAAATTTAAGCCATTTCTGTAATTTATTTCTTTTTTTATTTCGATTTTACCTTTTTTTCTCCTATTAGTTGAACAGAAAAAAAGTACCTAAACAGAAATGCATGCTTCTTTCGAAGGCATATTGTGAGCTTAAATGAACAGTGACCCAATATTTTTATTTAATTTTTCTTTTAAGAATTAGATCAAGTTTATTTATAGAAAAAAATAGCGAAATCCTATATTTAAAAAAAAAATGATTACACCCGCGGCCCCCTTAAGTGAAAAAATGCATGGCACGTTTGCATTCATTATTTGTACAGGAAATGGAATAACAACTCTCTAAATGAATCATGATTTTTTTTCAGCTGTAAAAATTGCACTCGAGTTCTGTGAGTTTGAGCTTATGTGTATGTCAGATACGATTGCTTTCCAAATGTCCAATAAAAATAAGTACATTGAAAAAACCTCTTCTGTAACTCGAATTTTTATGATTTTAGATTTTTTTTAATAATACAGTGCTTGTAACGAATAAGGATAATGATTCGTGAGTAGTTGGTTGTTGTTTTGATTTGGTCTAATGATATCCATCTAAATCATAAAAAATGATTTTATAAACAATCGAAGCCAGGCTTCACAGTTATTGTGAAACAACCTATTCGAGAGGAGTCAGGATTCAAGATGTGGATACTGAAAAATTCCAAATATCTTTCAGAGTACAGACAATCTAAGAATCTTTTATCTTGCAATAGTAATAACACATTTGACTTCTCTAGGCACATATCCATGTTTTCCCTATTCGTATTGTTCAGTCTTTAGTTGTCTATAGTGTGTGTTCTGTACTATTGTTTGTCTGCTCTCTGTTTGGGGTTTTGTTTTCTTTCTTAACCATGGTGTTGTTAGTTTATTTTCGACTTTGAATGTACCTTTGGTATCTTTCGTCCCTCTTTTTGAAAGACAACTAAAATAGTTGGTCCTTGCTTTGAAAAAGACGAATGGCCAACGTAGATACAATTATGCTTGATTTCTGAATTGATAACATATTTGCTACGGTCGAATGTAGGCTATGCAGAATAATCGCATTAATCTTACATTCCAATAGTCCAACTAAAGACCAACATTTATACTTAAATTTCATTTAACTTGCAGTTTATGATAAATACATATTACTTGTTTGGCTTTATAGCTAGTTTGATCTAAGTGTCACTGATTAGTCTTGTGGAGATGAAACGCGCGTCTGGCGTATTAAGTTATAAGCCTGGTACCTTTGATAACTATTAGGATACAAGAAGTATGATTAGAACAAAACCAAGTACGGAGCAAAATCAAATACTTACCTCAAACATTTCAATATGCTGTACACAACCTATAACTGTATGAATGATCATAACATACCTTCAACACCTTCTGCAATATTAATTACAAACACCATCCAGATACCAACAAACTGAGCTATGAGGTCCTGTAAGAAACAAAAGGAGTATCCTGAAAATTTTTTGAAATTAATAAATTGCATCTTTTGCATGCATGACAAAATTGTATCCTAACTTTATCCTTTGGTTTCAAAAGTACAGTAAGTACAATTTGAAAGTTGTCTCCGGTAGTAGATACATGTTTCCACCTGTACATCTGTCCTTTATTATGAGAACCGTGGGTTTTTTATAGTTGTTTTATATATATTTAACGCATTTCAACAAGTCTATTTTTATAACGAAATACCAACACAGATTTTGGTTAAGTAGTTAAAAAATGTCTTTACTTTATAGTAAGTTATTTGTAGTTAAAACAATCAATACTAGTTGTATAAGAAAGTTTTTGAAAAGACAAAATACTGTTTACCTTACAATCAGCATGACTTTATCTGATTACAATACGAATACTTAAAATTCTGACTAAAAGGAGGCAAAGGTACTTTAGTTCAGTCAGGGACTCGCGATGTCACTAGTGTGTTCTAGTAATTTGCAATACTCGATATAAAAACATTTTATGGTAGCTCTTTAAGAATGCTCATTTGAATCAAGACTATATGATTGAGACACTTTATAATGACATGTTTTCTTAAATCGTAAGTCTAATTTGTTTAATTATTTGTCTTTTACACATCTAAAAAGTATATTTCAACCAAGACAGTTTGAAATTGAAGTTATAAGTAAATTTTACGATATTTATCTTCATGTAACTATGCAGATCATTTGTTAATGGTTAGAATTTTTTCACCCTTTAAACATCCCGTTTCCTAAATTAATTAAAAGAAACATTAATAACGTCAGCGAATATTTTTTGAATTTTCTACTGAATTCCAAACTTTCAATTGATAAAGGTATTACTGCCCATCGTATAAGAAAATGTTTTTTCCGACTTGACTTAATATCATATCAATCTTTTACATAGAAGTTTAGCTAGATATGTCAATAGTGTCGCATGAACAAAAACAGACATACAACTCTATGGCAGTATAACCAAAATGTTACAAAACCAGAAAATGAACATGAGAGGAATATGAAATATAGTATTACACGATTAAATCGCTAACTTTTTTCAAACATATACAAGTATTTCACACTATTTTATCATATTTATTCGCTTTTTAAATAAATATAGTATTGACGCAATAAACTACTTACCATTGTTCAGAGATACCTATTATCTCAAAATCTGCAACGGTTATACTGTATTTTGTTTTTATATGATAATGTGATCTGCACCTTTTCCAGGTGAGAGAAAAAAAATAACAGGTGACATTGCATAGTCGGCACGTTGATTTTTTTCTTCATATGTAACACTTGATAAACTACGTAAATCTACAGCACCTAGCTTAATTTACCTTCGTCTTGAACGCACGCACATTTGAAAAGTAGTCCACAGTGTGTTGATGTTATTATACTATTAGACTTACATAGAAACTGTAAGAATGCTATTATATGAATTACATAGTTTCAACCACAAATCCGCTAAGGGAAAAAAATATGACAGATCTTACGTTATTGGGCTAATTTTGAGACGTTTATATGAAATATTGTGATAGCTCTGTATAACAACAGGTCAAATTTGTAATTTCCAGCTAACATTGTTGTAGGGGAGAAGGACCTTTTTCAGGACGTCGGGTTTAGGTGTTTTTCAGCTTGGGATTTCGGGATTGGTCCTTTCGGGATCCGGGGATTCTTTTTTTAGATATCGGGATGTCGGGATTTAAATTTCTTTAAATTCAGGACCTCGGGATTTCATGTTTTTAAGCCTTTTTATGCTTCTTACTCAAATGCGCAGTGGCAATTTGATAGCATCATGACTACTTTGAAGAATATAGAATATATTTTTTACGATAGTTCCGCAAAGCGTCTGGTGCATTATTTTAATTTGAAAGTTCAATGGTCACGAATACAAGTTATCTGCAAAAATTTGGTAATTGTACGAGGGCACAGAGATTTCTTTTCCATGAATGCGTTTTATATTTGAATTTGATACAAAATACAAATAACAAACCAAGATAAAATTATGTGAGACAAGTTTAATAATATAATTGTCAATAACAAAACAGTGTTAAGTGTTTCTTTAAGATTAGGTCCTAATAATAAAATGGAAGTGTTGAGTGCAATGTCATATACAAATATTTGCTGATTGTGCAATGCAATCAACAAATATTTGCAGGTTTTACCAAATATAACACACAATGATATTTCGTTTTCACATATCCTATATCTAAAACACTTAAATTTATATTATTGAGATTCGTCGGCTGGAAATAGATTTTTGAAATGAATATCAATATATCTGTTGACTAATTTCTGGTAAAAAAAATCATTATGCAAAGTATGCACTGTTCGAAAAATTAGTTTATATAAGAACCCCACGTACATGTACCATACACAAATTCATTTTTAATTCGAATTTAAATGTTCCAAATTCTATCAAATATACAATATATGTTGTGATGTTGCACTATTGTTTTTGGGTGTTAAGGATGAAGGTAGGTACCTATTACAATCCTCTGCGTTTGTTTGTACCTGTCCTAACCCAGGAACCTGATGTTCAGTGGTTGCCGTTTGTTGACGTGCTTTATAAGAATTTGTCGTTTCTTGTTTTTTTTATTATGGTTAGACCGTTGGTTTTCCTGTTTGAATCGTTTTTCCTTATTATTTGTGGGGGTCCTTTATAGCTTGCTGCTCCGTGTGATCGAAGGCTCCGTGTTAAAGACCGTTCTTTGTCCTATAATGGTTAACTGTTTACTTTTACAAATTGTTCCTTGGGTGGCGAGTTGTCTTATTGACACTCATACCACTCTTCGTATACCTACATGTATACATGCACTTGCATGAGATGGATTCTATCAGACGCAGCTCATACTATGAATAATACTGATTTCAAAGTTACACTTAATAACCATTTTTACAATAAAAAAAATGTCAGGGATTACAATTGATTTACCTATACATTAAATTAAGATCAAACAGATTTTTAGAATATGGTTTGACATTGTGTATACTTGAATATTTTCGCTCAAAGTTGATTTGTATGTTAACAAAAAGTAAAATCACAAAAATACTGAACTAGGAGGAATTTCAAAACGGAAAGTCCCTAATCAAATGGCAAAATCAAAAGCTCAAACCAAAAAAACTAATGGATATCAACTGTCATATTCCATTCTAAACAATTCTAACAAAAAGAATTTGATTGCAATTAAAACAACAAACGATGATACTTGTGATTGATGTAAAGATAGACCACTTATTATTTTTGAAAAACAATAACAAGAGTAAATATATGTTTGCTTAATTTTTGTAAGTTATAGTTTTTTTTTTTATTTAGTGTTACGTCATTTAGATAAATTTCATTATAATATTATTCTTGTATATGGCAAATCTATTGAAATACAAATATATCTTACATCCATATACTTTTAGATATTGTTAAGTGTATGCATGAATTAGTGTCTCTTTTTTTTTTAAATCTCTTCAGTATGCTCCCATAAAACCACAAATGTCATTTTGTTTATTGACAGGTTTTTTTTTCAATCGTGGAACATTTCCTTATTGTACTTTCATAGCCTTCGTCGTACACTTTTTTGTGTACTATATTGTAGTGCGATTATGAAAACAATATTGTAAACTATAATTCTCGGAATTTTTTTTGTCTTAGTCTTTCATCGATACAACAGCAAAACCCTGAAGTGCAACAAAATCAAACGAGAATTCAACATACATAAAAACTAACTATTAGATAACAACTACCATATTCCTGACTTGGTACAGGACATTTGAAGAAAACGAATGTGAGTTGATCCTAGAGTTGTGGCTATATAAACCTCATGTGTTATGACAATGCTAAATACACATTGTACCACTAAAATGAAAACATTACCTGAAATGAATACAGTACAAAACAATACAAGATCGGGATAGTTGATTTACTAAAGTATGTGATTGATTCATTAATTAGGTCATTGCCTCTTGGAATGATTATTGAACTGGTTGATTAATTCAGGGAATGATTGATTGATTCATGAATGGGTTGATTGGTTTATGAACTGGTTGATTGATTTAGAAAATTTGTTGATTATTTAATAAACTGGTTGCTTGATAAATGAAATTGATGTTTCAATTATTGATTGTTAGTAGGAGCATATTATACATGTAATTGACATAAAAAGATCGGCTGTTATAATTGATGATTGCATGGTTTTTAACGTTCAGTCGCAAATATTTTAGGGATATAAGGATATTAATGATTTCTATAAGACTTCCATTAAAAACATACAGAGAATTCCTCTCGTAGGAAATGACAAACCAACAGGACAGTGTGAGCATATATTGAAGAAGTGTTTTTCATTTACCAAGAGGTACACAGTTTTCGCAGAAACATCAATCCTTCAATGATATGTTCAATAAATGAAGCAAACTATAATGTGTGTACAGTTTGGTTAAAGTTCTCGTGTACGACTTTTTGTGTTGACTTATACATTAATTGAACAACTTTAATTTTCATTTCGAATCCTTATTGATAAAATTAGCACATCTCTTAGTAATGTAGATTGGTTAAAGTATCATTAAAATTAAATGCATTGATTTTCGATTAAAAAAGAGGGACGAAAGATACCAAAGGGACAGTCAAACTCATAAATCTATATCAAGCTGACAACGCCATGGCTAAAAGTGAAAAAGACAAACAGACAAACAATAGTACACATGACACAACATAGAAAACTAAAGAATAAACAACACGAACCCCATAAAATAGTTGCAAAAACATGGTTACTGTGTAATTTATTAGCTTCATGTATCATACAACTGTTCGATCTTTTACGCATAGTCATAACCAAAAAGATAAACGACAAAACTAATTGCAAATAAATGTCATGATTTAAATGTGTATACCTTATCTTGGATTCCCTTTTTTCCATTATAGGTCATCTAGTAGTGTCATCGATTTTGTTATATTCGCTTATTGCTTTGGTGGTTCTTATTGGCTTAAAAAACTCTTGACCTGAAATACAATGTACATTTTTCTTATAAATTCTTGTCCACTTGGTCGCATGCATATGAAGTACGCAAGTATATATCTCAGTTGAGCCTCTTTATACAATATTCCAGGGACTGTAGTGCCTAACATGATTTTTTGTAAGAGGGTTTCTGCTCACAAGGAACCTAATAAACCAAAAGGTTAAAGTTCCAAATCATCCCATCCCTTTACTGACGCCATTACAAGTTAATTGCCCGTTATGATATATCCGTTTCACAGTTGATAGCGGATATGTTCCGAATGTCGGAACGACAATACCGTTTCATTTTCACAAATTTGAACTACCCAGTTAAAGTTATTACCGGGTTTTTACTACATGAGCAAGACGACAGTGCATCATTTGCAGCTGGATCCGCTTACCCTTCGGAGTAGAAATTTTTAAAATGAAATAATATATTGGCTAGAGACCCTTAAACGTGTGTCCTTTAAATTTCAGAATAAAACCCACTTTGCATCAAGTATAAAGTTCAAGTTGAATATAATGGATGGGTTTAATGTCTCCTAGTTTATCATTAGTATCCAAAGGAATTTAGCAAAATTGTTTATTAAATTAGATACGAATAATTTACTACATCACAGTATGAAGAGTTTAAAAACAACCGAAGTTTATTCATAAGCGCGAAAGCATAAAGAACTAAAACACTCGCCCGAATCCAATTTGATTAATAAGTTACACAAAAACAAACATTATTTGTTTACTATGTCGAAATGATATTTGAAAAGCTTTTAGAAAATGACTTGCATGTAATATATTGAATATGTTGGTCTGTATTGTATCGATTGCGTAATACTGAATTCGTTATATCGCATCAGTATGAAAAACAATATAGACTAAAATACACCCGTCACACATAAGGTGTCTGTGCTTAGTCAGGAACCTCGAGAGCTTTTATCGTATATCATGTCTTAATTTGTAAAAAATTGAAACACTTTTAATAATGTCTTGCGTCCGAAGCGCTTTTCTGGATTTACCTTCATCAGGAACGCTCAAAGCCAAACATTTGAAATCCGAAGATGTATAAGTACCGAAACCGTTGAAGAGCTATATTTGTATGTGTCAAACATACGTAAAATAAATAGCTTAATTCATCTAAAGGCAACTTTGCCTGAGGGAGTTGAAACCTTAGTTTCTTAATAATTTCAAAATTTATAAGCGGACAAGTTTAGTAAAGTTTGTTTAATAAGGTCAGTACCTAAGTACTGACTACTGAGCTGATGATACCCTCGGGGACTGATAGTCCACCAGCAGAGGTATCGACCCAGTGATGTAAAAAATTGAAAACAACACGTTTAATAATTTCTTGCGTCCGAAGTACTTTTCTGGATTTACATTCATCAGGAACGCTCAAAGCCAAACATTTGAAATCCGAAGATGTATAAGTACCGAAACCGCTTAAGAGCTACATATATATATATATGTCAAAAATACGTAAAATAAATAGCCAAATTCATCTAAAGCCAACTTTGCCTGAGTTTGTTGAATAATTTCAAAATTTATAAACGGACAATTTTAGTAAAGTTTGCGACGTAGGTTTCAGACAGTCATAGATGCAAAAGATGGTCAAACACGGTATTGACATGTTAACTTGAATTTTGTACATGTACTGCTAAAACTGTCCGAAAATGAGCGATATTGTTTCCATAGGAGAAAACTTGTTATTGCTCTCTTTGAAATGATGTAAGCAAACTATTCTATCAGCTTATCAGTTATATTATTTTATTTTTTAGATATCTAGATGATTTTACAGACAAATAACGTCTCTTTTTATGCTTAGTACAGTTTATAAAGACCATAGCACTTCAGCGTTATCTCTTTAGTTCAGAGTATTATCGCGATTCCCAGTAAACATTTATACTAGTATATGCATTTCAAACAACCCTCCCACACACTTATAATTATATGTACTTGCATGTGTTTTCATGATCAAAATATCGATTCCTTCATTTCTAAATTTTTGAGAAATGCCTCTATTGAACAGAAATGAGTTTCGATGTAGTTTGACTATTAAATTTTTCATATTGAAATTATATAAAAACAGAATTTGCCGGAAATATAGTCTGTATTTCAAAAGGTATCATATAGGACAAGTATTTGATTGTTTACTTTATATGACTTGTATCGCAAAAGATCCTAAAATTTAATAGATAGACCTCTTAAATCTGATAACTGGTCCACATTGTATAATAGTGATGTTTGCATTTTTCAGTTGGGAAATATAATTGCTTTCATACTACTGATATATCGCCTGTATATTTTTTTCTGTTATAAAAACGTTTGAAATATTTTAAATTCTATTCTCCGTACAAAACTTTACAAGATAGATCCCGCACCAATTTTGATCGTGTTTTGACAGTAATCAATACGCCAAGTGCCGTTGTATTCTCTTATTTTGATGTTATTGACAGAAAATAAATATTAGGATTTTAAATTAATACACTGAATGTCTTTTATCCGTAATATATTAAGGCTTTACTTGATTTTATATCTTTCATATCACAGACGAATGAATTAAAGGATCATAGATATGCTTTAAATGCAACTAAATAAAACACGCTAGAAACATTATTTAAACCATATAATTTTTTATGTAAACAAAAAGGTTATCGTTTACTTAAGCTTTCTTTGTAAAGATATTTATTATGATATCGATATGTATTTAAATTTTATCTATTCAAGCTTTAGAATTATGTTCTCCTCAAATCATTTGAAGAATGAACATTGAAAGACTATGCCGTTCATCGCAGTTCAACTTAAGATATGATAGTAAACAATATTATTCTGGGGACAATTTGAATGTACCCTTATCTTACATGTATTTTCATATTTCGTACTCTTCAACTCAATTTTCATGTTTCGAACCATTGAACATTGAATATTGAAACCCTAGTCCATCTAACTTAATTGCGTTACATTTGTTAGATTTTAGAAGATGATAGTTGCCATCCAAAAAATTGCTTCTTTTTGGTCAATATCTTGATTGTTAAGCGTTTACAAATTAGCAAACAAGATCTTAGCTTTAAGTTCACAAATATAGGAAGATCTATGTAGAGGTATTTCTTACATTTTATCTAATCTAACTTTGAATGTTTGTTTGTTTCAATTGTATATTTATTTGTTTTAAATTTTTTCTTCGCGTAATGATTTTAGGTTATTTTAAACACGTACATGTTGGGCGCTTTGAAATTTCTATAGCGTGTTTCAGCAACTTTCATTTGATGATCTCTGTTGCTTGTAACTAGTATCCGAAGAGATCAGCTGCCTTGTAAACGGGTTTTCTGTACGAACAATTTCGAAATGGTGCGTTGTGATCTCTTTTTCTTTCATTCATTATACAATTATGTTATTACACTACACCATTTCTAACACATGTTTACCTTAAACAGTTTGTCAAGTTGTATAAAGCGGGATTTGTTTTGCACATTGGTCTCGATCATAATCAAAGGGTGGTAACCACATAACACATTTGCGCCAACTGACTGATAAGTAAATGAACGTTAATCTATTATGAGTGAGCTTTGACAATAAACGTATTTTCTAATGACACCTTTCACCATGAAACATTTTAAGCATAGCTATGGAAAATGAGTTCACAAGAATGTCCTTGAATGCTCAACAGATGACTTCCAAGTTATATATTTGACTTTAAATCCATTTGCAGAATACTATTAGTCGTCTGTGGTTACTGACATTGATAATTTTTGTGTTATCGAGATTTTGGCTTATAAAAATTAAAAAAAGTGAAAACGCGGAATGACCGAATACGACCACAATGACATAGTAATTTATTCGTTTTTGAATAACCGGCTTAAATATTTGAAGTGAGATTTAAATTGCAAAGAAGAAATATATTGACAAACTGTAAAAAGCGATTTCAGATCTCGACGAGGCAAATTTTGTTTATCTAAAGAAAGTGATTTTTACCTGGAGTATATTCAATCGAAAACTTAACGGCTTTTATAAATTTGATACATGAAGTACGGGTGATTAAGTTACACTACAATAATGACAGCGACGTAAACCATACAATTCAAAATCCTTTCATCTTGTACTAGTTAATGCAATTCTGTCATTTTCAGCCAGTAACTTAAAATCCTAAATCAGTAGCTAATTCAAACACGGGGGTCCACCATGCCAAAACCTCTTTATATTTCTCATACGCACCCCATATCACTCTAAGTCACCTAAGTTATAGCATTGATTCAATCAAATGAAGCGGGATTTATAATTTAAGGATGAGATGTGATCCTAATACATTGTATAAAAATAAATGATTTGGATATTTACAACAAACCACTTCGACAGTTGGAATGCAACGTAACGAAGTAAAACATATTCGTTTGTCGTCACAGTGTTCAGCTATTTATTGTTTTGTGATAAGTGTTTAATTCCTCTGTGTTTTACTACCATCGCATATTAAAAATTTAAACAATGACTTTGCATTACAATCGTCATTTGTCTATATAGGTTCCAATGCAAAACGGGTATATATTCACATTTTCTCTCCCTCATAAAGAGCCTGTGCACCTGTTTGTCCTGCATAACCTGTCAATGTAGTCTATTATAATCAAATTTGCGAGCCTTTGTTATCAATGTTTTGTTCATGTTAAAGAAAATTGTACACAAAAAAAGAAAATGTAGCTACAATTTTGACTGTGAACATTGAAATGATTAAAAATGTTTTGTTTCAAACTTCTGTAATATTAGATGTGTTTTATCAGGTCAAAATGACAAATCGTCAGTGTACACTATTGTACGTCGTTCAACAAAATTCAAAACGGAAAGTCCCTAATCAAATGGCAAAATCAAAAGCTAAATTACATCAAGCGAATGAATATCAACTGCCATATTCCTGACCTGGTACAGGCATTTTCTTATGTAGAAAATGTTGGGTTTAACTTAGTTTTATAGTTAGCTAAACCTCTCACTAGCATGAAGTCGCATCAAATGTCATTGTATTGACAACGATGTGTGAACAAAATAATCAGACATAATATTTAAAATGTCCAAAATAGGGGTACAGTCAACATTGTACTTTTTTTTAATATACAACCAAAAACCACTGTACACATGTAGGACTCAGAGGTGCGATGGTCACGCTGAAGTGCGATGGTCCGTTCGGTGATGTGCAATGTTCTATCAAACGCATGATGGCAAGTTTTAAATTATACAGATTTTTTTAAGAAGTATATATATATAGATTTTGTTTATAGTTTATTACTTTATATAAATCTACATTCATTATTTGCTATGCCCGTCCATAATTTACTTTACTTTGTTCCTCTTATTAGATCGTAGTTTACCGTAATGATAAAATTAACTTTCACCAATCCTCCCCGTTTGCTGTTGTTATTTAATTTTGTAGGACCCCCCCCCCCCCCCTCTTAAAAACTTTGAAAACTGCTTCTTACATACAAATTGTCTTTTACATGGATGTATGAAAAGCATTGACAATATAGTATGTATAAAACATCGCACTTCAGCGTGATCACTATCGCACCTCGGTGTTACTATCAACAAGATAGCGTCACAATGCCACCATCGCACTCCAGCGTGATAAAAACGCACTTCAGCGTCAAACCATCGCACCTTAGGGTGACCATCGCGGTTCAGAGTCTCACTAGCATGAGAGTCGCATCAAATTTCATTGTATTGACAACGATGTGTGAACAAAACAAACATTAATATTTAAAATGTCAAAAATAGGGGTACTGTCAACATTGTACAAAGCCCTCTTTGTACTTTTTTGTAATATACAACCAGAAACTATACACAAAAAGTTTTATTACTACAGGCACTCAAACGAAAGTTAAATGACATGGGCCGTATTGAAAAAAAACAGCCTCTATTTCTAAACAAAAACAAGAACGGTTTGGTAGAGAATGGAATAGCTGGCACTGTCTGTGTTCATACTGAAGAACAATTACACAAATACATGATAACTTAGTTTTTTGATTGACTTGAAACCTATAATCTGGGTGGTTATTTTTTTTACTTTTCATCTGCCTTGATTCAAGTACTATATAAATGCAGTGATATGCAGAGCAACCCACTGATGACAAATTTTCTTTTTAATTCATTCAAATTATTTACTTGTTTTTGATGTTTCTGACAAGTTTTTAGGATTTCTTTCATTTTAATTTTTTATTTCAATTTACTTTTCTTCTCCAAAATTTTTTCATAGAAATAAACAAAACATAGACAAATTATTCCAGAAAAAACATAAACCTTATCATGCCAACAACTGGTTTTAGAACACATGTGTATTTTCCGAAGCGAAACCCCTATAAGTGAATCAATATTATTTTTAAAAATACAATGTATGATACTTTGACAAAAGTTTTATAACTATATTCCTTCTGGATAAGACAATAACAATCAAAACCAAGGAGTAAACATAGACTCAAAAAACAAAGGATATATTCCTTCTGGATAAATCTGGCTATTGAAACCTATACATCCTGTCATTGTGTTATTTAATTTTTTAATTTTTACTTATATGCTTGGTCTGTATGCCATGTTGTGCTTCTTTGTTACATGTTTGTATGTTTTTAAGTGACTAGGATTATAGCACAATGTTGACTGCTGTATTTTTGACAAATTCATTTATAATGTCTGTTTGATTTTTTTCACACATCGTTGTCAATATAAAGGAATTTTGATGCGACTGTCATACAATTGTGTGCGGGTTAGCTAGCCATAAAACCAGGTTCATTCAACCAATTTCTACGTATGAAAATGCCTGTACCAAGTCAGGAATAGCGCAGTTGTTATCCATTCGTTTGATGTGTTTGAGCTTTTGATTTTGCCATTTGATTAGTGACTTTCCGTTTTGAATTTTCCTCGGAGTTCAGTATCTTCTTGTTATTTTTTATTTTTGTTTTTGTTTATTGGAGGCTTGGTTGGTTTGTTAAGGTCCATGACGATATATGTGTGCTGAGTATAGAATATAGCCATAAAAGACGGAATGTGAGATACATTAAGGTACAGTGAAACCTGTCCAAACCGAACACCCACGGGACTTTGCGTTTTGTTCGGTTTTCACAGGTGTTCGGATTGAAGAGGTAAACGAAAGTCGACACCAAAATAATTTTGACACCTAATACTGACAAGGGACGATAGGTAACACACAGACGACAATTTATTTTCATGATGATTTGGATGTAAATGTAAAAATCTAGGTAGATGAAGATAGACGTATTGTCCCTTTTTATATATTAATCAAACGCCACTCCGGCAATCAAGCTCCTTGTTGAGTAAAGGTATCAATCGTTCAATGATGTCCGATGTGAAGCGATTTTGCTTAATATAATTATTTTTTCATCCGTTAATTCACTGACCAATTCAGATTCTCAGTCACTGCCAAATTACGATTCTGTAGTTGAATCGAGATCGTCATTTTCAATTATCTGTACACACGAGTTCTCGGACTAAACTGGCCACCCGCTGATTGATACTTTGCCACAAGATAAGAGCGAAACAACAGCAGGGGTCCAGTTTATTCTCGAACTTTATCGTTGATAAATAGCAAATGAGAGTCTGCAGGAGCATTTGGATATGTATAGGGCCTCTAAAGAAAATCCGGCATCCCGTAAATATTATTTGAATGTCGTTGACCTTGTTGTGTGGTACGACTTCTTAATCCAGTGAAACGCTTTAAAACTATTAGTTAATAAATTATTAAACAATTTAGCTACTGAATGGCAGTTACGAGTTTGCGGCCGTAAATATTTGAATAACGTGCATTTAATTGATCTAAGGGAAAGGTCCATTCTTGTCCTTTTTGGCGATAGGGGCAGCGGACCAGTTTAACGCTTCTTTACAAAAAAAAATCATTTGATCACTGAATACATATAGACACAAACATGTTAATTAGTTTGTAATAACAAGTCACCAATTCAGTAAACTCAAATACCCTTGGGGATACTCTGTCATCTGTTTGTTTAATTAAATCATGAAATAATTAAAAATACTTTTTTGTTTTGATTGCTATCGATCGATTTTGACAGTTAATTTTTTTTAAATACATATTTACTAACGAGCCTTCAAAAAGCGTTCGGAATTCGGTGTTGAAGGGGTTCGTTTTTTTCAGGTTAGATTAACGTTAATTGATAGGGAAATTTGTGGGACTTTGAAAATTGTTCGGTTTAAACTGAAATTCGGTTTTATCAGGATTCGGTATACCCAGGTTTCACTGTATAAGATGTCAAGACGATGAATTATATTTACGAAATTGTAAATGAGATATAGATTTCTAGATCAAATTAAGGGCGCTATAAATTTATTTCTTTTGGATACAAAACGGCATATTTTGTTAATATTGAACAAACGAATAAAATATTCTTCACTTAATGAAAAGTTCAGCGAAAGATAGCAAGACCTTGTTGATAAATATCCGTATCAACTTCACAAATATTACACGAAGGTCCTTAAGTATGGATTGGCTAGAGGTATAAGGGGAGGGTTGAGATCTCACAAACATGTTTAACCCCGCCGCATTTTTGCGCCTGTCCCAAGTCAGGAGCCTCTGGCCTTTGTTAGTCTTGTATTATTTTAATTTTAGTTTCTTGTGTACAATTTGGAAATTAGTATGGCGTTCATTATCACTGAACTAGTATATATTTGTTTAGGGGCCAGATGAAGGACGCCTCAGGGTGCGGGAATTTCTCGCTACATTGAAGACCTGTTGGTGACCTTCTGCTGTTGTTTTTTTCTATGGTCGGGTTGTTGTCTCTTTGGCACATTCCCCATTTCCATTCTCAATTTTATTCTAGGTACTGACGTTGTTTATCATCTTAAAAACGTGTTTTATGATGTTTTTATTTGTCTTTGTTTATTAATTCTTTTAAGGTTTTGTCTATATTTGGTATTATTTATTTATTCGTTTGACGTGACTTGGTACTTATACATCCCGGTATTGTTTTATTGTGCTGTGGTAATTTTTTGTATTTTTGTCCTTATATTGAGCAAAAAGTATATTTGTTTTGCTCTGAGGTTGTTAATTTAATTTTTTCAAACATGGATGTGGTATGATTTCCAATTAGAAAATATCTATCAGACATTTCATGACGTAGATGTTAGTAACTATTAGTCATTGTACAGTTTAACAAACCTTCTTTTTGGCTTACGGCTTATTTCCAGTTCATATGTTTTTTCTATATTTTTGGTTAAAGACAAACAAATTATTTCATGACTTATTCAATGACGTGAGCACAATCACTCGGGAATAAAAAAAAATTGCATTGAAATGGCTTTGTTTTGAATAGGAGTATACTAATGAATTCGAAAAGACAATGATTTTCGGCCTTCTTTTTGTTTATTTCATTAAGCTTCTTTGTAGTGTCCTTTTACTGCTGGTTCTTTTTCATATTTATCTTTTAATCATGGTTTTTCTACTTTAAGTAATTTTGGTTAGAATTTACTTCCCTTTTTTTAAGTATATATTACATTTCATAAAAGCAGAAAAAAGTTAATAAACGTTTTTCTATTGTTTTTTCTATTTTGATATAATATTGCAATTACAATCTTCATTTACATGCGTACATGACCTATACATGTACAAACACGAGAAGTATTTTAAATCTTTTAATGAATTACACCTCTCAACTGCTGCTTTACTTGTTATTTAGCTCTTCGATTTTGTCAAACAGAGAATAAGACAAATATTAGATAGAGAGTCATGTTTGCCAGGACTGTTAATTTTGATAATTATACAGTGAGCGAAGACATAGTATAGCTTGTTTACTTACAAGAATCATAAAGTGTTATTAGACATTTGCGGAAACTAGGTCTATACCTTGGATTACACTTTAGACTTACGATTACAGGTGACAAAAACAATGGCTTATCTCAAAATACAAAAACAAACCAACAATAGAGATACAAAATAGCAAATGCTGTTTAACGTATAAAATTTTCTGACGTCAGACGCACAAATCAATGAATTTGTTTGTATATAGATGTTTTTGTGTTCTGTTAAATTGGCCATTTTAAAATACGATGATGACTGATGTACCCATATTTTGACTATTTATTTATTGTGTCTGTTTAGTTAACGCATCAATGTAAATATAACGGAATTTGATGAGACTGTCATCAAAGTGAGAGGGAGGGTTAGCGCTATAAAACCAGGTTTAATCCACCATTTTCTACATTTGAAAATGCCTTTACCAAGTCAGGAATATGACAGTTCTTGTCCATTCGTTTTTGATGCGTTTTGTTGTTTGAAATTGCCGTGTGATTATGGACTTTCCAAATTGATTTTTCTCTTGGTTCAGTATTTTTGTGATTTTACTTTTTTTATTAAAAAAGATGTAAGCAACACGTTAAAATTTCTTGTGTTCGAAGCGCTTTTTTGAATTAACCGTCAGGACCACACAAAACCGAATATTTGAAGACAAGAATTTATAAGGACCGAAGGTGTAGATAAACATATGATATATTATATTACCAGCAGGAGCAATAGACTTTCCCTGCTAAACAGGGTACTTTTAATGCAATGGTTAATATACGAAAACCAGCAAAAAATTGTTCAGAGGCCACTCTACAATAAACTGTTTCATTTGAAATAGTAATGTTGGTGTCGTTTTTGTTATGCACGATTACAACTTTGTATCTGCAACTGTTGCCTTGCCGACTTAAATGTATTTTGATTTTAACAATTTCTTCTCGCCTGCTAAACTTGTGCATTTTTTTATCCCTAACAATCAAATGAATAGCTTTGCGTATAAACTTTGTGTTGAAATGAACAACGTCGCAGTGAGAGATAACGGACTGTTCCGGGGGTTGGAACACCCCTTTTCTTTCCGATCAATGCTTTTGAATAGGGATATATATTTGCACCCCCTTTTTATCTTGGGTTGAAATCCCCTTTTGAAAATGGCGCTGGGTCGACTCCTGCGTCGTCAGTGTACTCTATAATACAACTCCATGAAAACAGTACCAGTCTAGGAACAGGGGTTAAAGCGCATGTTTCGAGCATACCAGCCCCACATGTTCATAGGGGATAGTTATCGACACTGCGAAAAAAAAACGTCCATACTTTATGATTCCCAAGATCTCTATTATAATAATTACGTAAAAGAAAAAAAGGTTGGAACTCGTTTGTTCTTGTTTGTTTGTTACTGTGGAAAACATAGATAGCAAAGTTGTAACTATTTGTGTACAGCTATTCTTACATTTCAACTGAGTTTGGAGAACAGTTTAAAAAATATTTCCGATATAAAGAATTTCGTTGACAACTTTTTTTTTTTTTTTTTTTTTTTTTTTTTACTTTCTGGAATAGTTTTTTTTCTCTATTGAAACCAAAAACGTTGACAAAAAGAGTTTGCCTTATTGAGGAAAAATAAAAGATTTCAAAATTATACCGAACGGCAAGTGAAATTTAAATAAGAATAAATAGCTCAAAATCTCCCGTACGCTGTATTTCCTCATTCTCTTTTAAACAAAATAAAAGAGAGAAAGTATGTCTTAGAATAAACATGCTAACATGATTCATGGTTGATTGCCTATTTCCTAACACAAAGTATTGCTGAATTTTTTCTGCAATTGTCCCAATCTAGCTACTGCAAAGATATTTGCTATATTTTGTGTGTCTCATATCAAATTTATTTTTAAAAGAACGTTAGTTCAGTCTTTGATACTTCGTACAATTACAGCATTACCAACCTGGATAACACCGTATACAATAATTAATGTTAACACATTGTGCATATATATCAGAAAAAAACGTGGCTCAACTGCAGAAAAACATATACTATCGTAACATTGTTTTAGATCGACGGTTTAATTTTACACTTTGAGAAGGCCCAAGATTTGAATGTTACCTGTAAGTGTAATTGTAATCCTAATCGTAGGTGTATGACAGCTTCCGCAAATGTCTATTACTATTAAATGCGCACATACAAGAGTTAGTTTTTTTTTCAAATAAGTGTACTTAAAACAAAATACTGATGCCAGAAAAATACAAACAAATCTGTACATCAATATTCTGGACGAATGATCATTGTTTTTCGCTGCCTAATAAAAGTCTAGAGTTATTCATATAATCCAGCACTTTGAAAAATCAACAATAACACGTATAGATATGAATTTAAATTGTTTTAAACAAATACATTGTTTATGAGTTTAAAATATATCCAATTTCTCTTAACATAATGATACTTGTTTGAACTTTAATTATATTATATAAATCATTCAAATAATGTATATTGAAATAGTTCCTCCGGATTTTCGAAGTAAATAAATGAAAGAAAGAAATTTTAAAAAAAGCAAACACAAAAAACAACTAAAAAATAAAATTATAGGGTACCACTATGCACCAAACAGATTGTTTAAAAGCTAAAACGTATAATATAGATATCATAAAGAAAATTAAAACACTACAAAACGAAAATACCTAAACACTATACGAATAAACATTTATCGTAAAACAAACATCATGGATACAAAAATAGGTATCACCAACATATACGACAGAGTTGCGACTTCAATTACACCACTACCTGAAAAAAAACCAATAAACATACTTGACACAATGTTTTTTCTAACTCATATGATACTATTTCGATACATGAAATGCTAAAATGGATTAATGTTTTGTGTCGTTGACAAAATTTGCGCAACAAAAACTGTATTGGTAATTTGATTATACACTTGTTAAGTGTGCATAAAACCTTAAAGTTGTTCATGAATCGCAAAAACCTCGATTGAGAAGAACGTGAGGATAATTTAAGCCATAGACAACATTTTTATTTTGTCGTTTTTTAGCATCAAATAAGGGCAGTAGTAGTCTACCGCTGTTCGAAAGTCATAAATCGATTGAGAGAAAACAAATCCGGCTAACAAACGAAAACTGAGGTAAACCAATCTACTTAAAGAGGAAACGAGGAAAACAACAAAACAACAGAAACACTGAATTGCAATAAACAAAAACAAAACGACAATGCAACACACACAAAAACGACCGAATAAGAAATACTCGCCCTATAAGAAAAACGTTGTGCCACACCGGTAATCGTATTGATGTTACCTGTCATTTTGGCTAAGTAAACAAAATATTTTAGCGTACGTATTTAGTAAGATTAGTACAATAAAAACCAGCGTAGACTTTGACTAAAACGGAATCAAAGACTATAAAAGCTCATCAAAAAAGTAAAATAACAAAAATACTGAACTTCGAGGAAAATTGAAAAACGGAAGGTACCTAATCAAATTACAAAATCTAAAGCTCACAAAAATCAACCGAATGGGTAACAACTGCCATATTCCCGACTTGGTACAGACTTTTTCTCATGTAGAAAATGGGGGAATAAACCTATTTTATAGGTATCTGAACCTCGCACTTGTAAATGGTCGCATTGAATTCCAAATATACATCAGTCATAGAATTTATACGCAAGACATTTGTTCTGTTTATATTAGACTCACAAGTGATGCCCGAACGAAACATTTAGGTGTGGTTCTACTATGAAATAGTGATTTTATTCACATAATTGTCTTATTGAATTAAATCGACGTGAAATATTTCAACATTTGTACTAGAAACTTGCATTTCGGCTACTTTGATGTTAATGATATGATACAGATAATAGAAATACTAAGATAAAGTGACAAATGAAACGGCGACATTGCCCAGTATTTTTAATTTTCTCTATTGAACTCAAACTTACACATGGTAGGTTTGACGGTAGGTGTTGCAGTATAACCTGTCTCGCATTGGCATTTAGAAGAAGTGTTACAAGAAGCATGGGTTACACACTGATCTGCAGCACAAGTAACACCTGGAACAATTCCTGCAATTAAAAATGAACAAAAACATTTAAAGTATTAGTTGTGACAATGATCCAAGACAAAAACACATTACATTCAACGTCTGGTCCAGGACACTAAATAGGTGCATACATTCTACGTCAATCTGTCAATCGAGTAGATTATCCTTTGTAAATGTTCCGTATCATATGCGTGCAGTGATACTGAGGTCTCTGGCCGCTCCGATGTGTCTACGGTGTTTTGGAGAAGCTCTAGATCTCCAATGTCGTAACAAGACTGCAGTACAACATATAAACAGAACAACTTAAATAAAGTATGGTCCTTGTAGGTGATGTCATATACTTTACAGGCTTTACACAATAAACGTGGTAAGTCACTAGACGCCCTGTCACCATCGGTATAATTAAAGAAACAAAAACTCGTTTTACAATATGTGGATTTGATTTTGACATCTTCTTTTTGTAAAGACAAATAGTGATTTAAATTATTAAGTTAATCTTTTTTATTATTAAAATATGATAAAATTACCTTTTCAATGACGCGAAAACTAGATGGGTCATACCTTATGAAGAATAGAATGTGTTAATTACCTCGACTATGCGCGTAAAATCGGATCATACACATATGGTCGGACCATATGAGTATATACCCATATGGTCATGACCATACGCGAACGGTCAAAATACTCATATGTTCCAGAACATAAATATAACAAATTGATAATAACTTTATCACAAAACATTCCCTCCGTATTCTGAACACTACACTAATGAGTTGAATTGAATAAACCATTTGGGCTTGGTTCCTCAAATGAAAAAGGCACAAATGTAAATGACAGACTAAATTGATATATTAATCTTGAATGGAGAAGATATTAACATAATTTTGTTAGAGGTCTTCTGTCGGTTCGAGGACAAGTTCCAGATTCAAGTTTTGATTGTATTCAGCTGAGGGACGCCTCCGGGTTACTTCCATATAAACATATATCGAAATCAAAATCTCACTCATAGGAACATGGCTTAAATAAAAACAAATATTCAGGACAAAATTACATTAAATGTAAAAATGAAGATGTGGCCTGATCCCAATGATACATCTATACCAGAAAAGACCAAATTGCACAGAAATTAAAAACTTAGGTCACCGTACGTCCTTCAACAATAAGCAAATCCCATGGCACATATTAAGGCCCCGAAATGACAAATTTAAAACCATTCAAACGAGAACAAAACAAATGGCTTAATTTAATACAAAATAACGAAAGAAAACTACTGAATTACAGGATTCTGACTTGGAACAAACACATACAGAATATTGCGTGGTTAAACATATAGGCGGTCACCTAACCCTCCCATAACCTGAGATAGTGGTATAACAGTACAGTATAAGAACAAACTGTAAAATGCACTTGTAAATGGCTTTACACATTAGATGAATATAATTAGAAATACATCTAACTTCAACACAGAGTGTACGTGACCGACCGGTACTTGTAAATCCCAACAAAAAAATACATAAAGTACATATTTGAGAGTACTAGCAGTTACTGACACCTTGGTTAAAGCCATCAACAACAATTAAAACGAATCATAAGTCTTTTTAAATTGACACACTAATAATTAGTCATAGAAAAATGTTCATATTTCTAGTCTTACTCGGTGTGCAAGTTCCTCTAGAATCATAGTGGGTGGCTTTACACAGACATTTCTTAGTTCCTTTACTATCATTCTTGCATTCCGTGGTGGCTACACATTGATCTGAAGCAGTCTCTGCGACGCCGCAATTTGCATTAAATGCAACTTCTGTAAATTATAAATTTTAAAACAAAACAAGTTATCAGTTTATACATTTGTGTGTCTACATTTTGTGTTGCAAATGTCTGGTGAGGTACATTTTAATGTATTTCAGTTGTTTCCTGTAATTAGTTAATAATTCAGTTCTATCATGTACAGCTTTTGTTTAGTAATTTTATAAATTTATTGTTTGCAAAAGTATAATTTATTCTAAATAATAAGGATGTTCTGGTAACTAATAGAAAACCCTGGCCGATTTTGGCACAACTTTTTTGATCTTTCGGTCCTCGATGCTGTTCGACTTTGTGTTGGTTTCGGCTTTCAAACTTTTGTATCTGGGCATCACTAGTAGATCTTGTGTGGATAAATTGCACTTCTGGCGTATTAAAATTTTCAACTTGTTGCCGTTTGTTGGCTGTTGTTCGTGTGTTTCTTTGTCAATTGTATTCTCCAATTTATTTATATTGTAGTTCTGTGGTGTTGAGTTGTCATTTTAATGTTATATTTCACATGGCTATAAAAGGGGAGGTTTGGCATGCCACAAAACCAGGTTCAATCCGCCATTTTTTCCTTTAAATATGTCCTGTATCAAGTCAGGAATATGGCCATTGTTATATTATAGTTCGTTTCTGTGTGTGTTACATTTTAACGTTGTGTCGTTTGTTTTCTCTTATTCTTTAGTGTAAATTCACATTGCGATAAGACGTGTCACGGTACTTGTCTATCCCAAATTCATGTATTTGGTTTTGATGTTATATTTGTTATTCTCGTGGAATTTTGTCTGATGCTTGGCCCGTTTCTGTGTGTGTTACATTGTAGTGTTGTGTCGTTGTTCTCCTCTTATATTTAATGCGTTTCCCTCAGTTTTAGTTTGTTACCCCGATTTTGTTTTTTGTCCATGGACTTATGAGTTTGAACAGCGGTATACTACTGTTGCCTATATTTATACATATGTCATGCAATACCCGATTCATTGTCTGTTATGAGCAGTTGAATATCATCAAAATGGTACACCAATGGAACATAAACTATCTGACTATTGGTAAATAAAATGTTTTTTTTGCCTCTAAAGTGTATTTATCAGTATCCATCATTTGTGTATATCAGCCGTAATTTTTATTCTATGTAATCCGATTTACGTCAATTAATCATATAATGTATCATTTTTCAATTCAAGTCATAATATTAGTACTCAGATGTGTCATCATTTACACAAAAGTCACATGTAATATCACAAAGAAAAACAATGCACGTTTTCATTTCAATACGAAATTAACGACCAAATATTATAACAAAAATATGGCGCATTGGTATTGCATCAACATAAGGTTTATTGGAGATGAATTATTTGCTATTTTGTACTTCCAGTACCAAACAGCATAACTACAGTAAGAATGTTTGTCAATGTTTTAGTTTAGGTCAAGTAGAATGATTAATGTTATATTGGGATTATTGGCATTGTTGTTTCACTTTCGTATACCTCATATGTCGGTAACATGTATCAACAGTCTTTCTTAAGTCATGATTGGTTAACTTATTTAGACTTAAATTTATTAAGAAGTATTTATATGTCAACGTTTTCGTTTAACAACGATCCATCCATTACTATAACAGGGATGGCGTAGTAGTATACTTTATTCATAAATATCCATTTGCGAAAATTAAACAACTAAAATACCAGGGAAAATTCTAATCGGAAAGTCCTTGAGAAGATGGCAATTTCAAAAGCTCAAACACATCAAAAATGGATAACACCTGTTATATTCATACGAGTATTTTTCTGGTTATTTACATTTTCAAGCATTCAGGCTAATATTTGATGAGCTGAGTTTGATAATCTGATTTCGGTTTTTCTAAAAAGTTACATTTCTTTTACGGATTTTCATTTTCATTTATTAATGATTAACTCATCATACATACCAGGATTAAATTTTGTATTTACGCCAGACGCACATTTTGTCTATAAAAAATCTTCAGTGACGCTCAAATCCAAAAGGTAAACAAGGCCAAATAAGGTACAAAGTTGCAGAGCATTGAGGACCACAATTCCTAGAAGTTTTTCTAAATACAGCTACTGTAATCTATTCCTGATGTAGATTAGCCTTTGTATTTTAAAAATTCAAACGTTTTGTAAATAAAGGCAACTATAGTATACCGCTGTTCACAATTCATAAATCGATAGAGAGAAAAAAATCCGGGTTACAAACTAAAACTGAGGGAAACGTATCAAATATAAGAGAACTACGACACATCAGAGACACAACACCGTTCCAGTTAATTTATAAATATGATCAATGATAATTTTTGTCAGCACAGACTACTGGGCTAGTGATACCCTCGGGGAATTAAAACTCCACCATCAGTGGCATCGACCCAGTGGTTGTAAATAAACTCATCATAGATAACACGATTAAATTTTGTATTTACGGCAGAGTCAGTCAGTCCACCAAAACTCCAATTTTCTGTTAAGACTTATACTGTACATGCTGTAGCATGTTTATCTATTATCACAAGAACTCATAATTTAAATGAATTAGTATATTTGGCAAGTAAGTCCTGCTATTTGAATAAACTAACATTCTTTTTTGGAGGAGATTGTGTTAACGTTAATTAAGCTCTAATAGAACAAAATTTGCTAGCCCAACTCTGTCATTAATGTAAGATAACTATGGTTAATTTCCAACATTTTATTATTATAGGGAGACAATATGATGCGGTTTTCATTGATAGTCTTTTTCAAAAAATTTAAATTGTTTATGTAGGTTTTAATCATAATTTCTCACTTTAGCATTTGACATGAGTTTAGTTTGAAGTTTCTGGAATAAAGTTGGTTTTGGTTTCAAAACAAATTAAATGACATTGTAGGAACATGTATACATAAATTTCTCTAATAAACCACTGATAAATACTAAGATTTATTGATTAAATAAAAAACAATGTAATGATTAAGCATTAAATCAATAAGTAAAGATGAAATTATGATCGTGTTCAATGGAGACAATACACGCATTGATTCGATAGTCTTTTGGAAATAAAACATAGTACAAAAAGTATGTCACTATTGCATACAAATGACACACCAAAATAATTTAAAAAAAACACTATTTCCGAGCTCCAGCTCCAATGATGATTATAATTTTTTTCAATATAACCAACAGTTGCTATTTTATAGGATAGTAACAGCTAATAAATGCTTACTCTCAGTAAAGTATAATTTTTTGAAAATCTTATCGGGAAGAATGAACGAACTTAATGGTTTTCATAGCTCATAATTAATGTTTTTACACATTAACACAATACGGTTGTTAAATGTTATATGCCTCTGACAGTATAAGACACAAATTGATACAGATCGTACTTTTGCATCAGCTACCCATTAAAGCCTGGACATTTTTACATTGTTTATTATTTCGTCCGTTTCGATTTTTTAATATTATTAACTTTCTATTAAGATTGACTGAAAACTCATATTTCCATGTCATTAGGTCAATATGCTAATTACAGGTGGAGTAGATCCTTAATAATATACATCTAATCATTTTTTAATGTTTCCACTCATTTCACGTAGTACTAAATCATTTGGTTTAATGTAATAATTGTAGTCTTTGGATCTTGCTTTTGGTAAATAAGAAACAAGTAGCAACAGATATGGACTACCAATTATATATCGTACGAATAAAAGCAAACAATTATTAGACAAAGGAAAATACGTTCAATTACTAAACAAATAAAAAATACCGAACTATTTTTTTTTTCAATGACGTGGGTAAATAACGCAATTGTTCTTGATGTGTTTGATTTAAAAAGGCGCTTAGATAAAAACAAAACTGTAAAAGATTCAGCAGTTAAAGTTTAATGGCCATGCTCTAACTTTTCAAAGTCTTTTTTTTTCATCAAAGAAAAGGGAAATTCACTCTTTTTTTCTAAATTATTTGCATTTAGATAAAATGAGTTATTACATATCTGTGAATTATTTTTCCCCGGCAAAATCTGTTGTTTGTACTGGCAATATGTGTTATAACAATGTATTTAGATAGTTAAATACTTGAAGACTGTGAAACTATATTACGATTTTCACAATTTGATATGGATGTAGCATAACTGCCCACGTTAAGTTTGTCTTTACGTTGATTCTCATCACACATCAACATCCCACCACTATACATGTCGCTTGCATAGACAGTTTTTAGTTTTCAAATTTGATATGAAAAAACGTGTATACATTATTGTTAAGATGCCAGCTAATATACTAATTGGTGACAGTAGGCTGATGTCTGTTCTTTGGTCCGGTTGTTGTCTCTGTAGCACATTCTGGGTTTCTATTCTCAATGTTATCAACGCAATATAGTTCATACAATATAAGTAGTTCTCGTAATTTAAATCATCTTAATTTTTGGTTTACCAATACAATCACTCAGACCAAAGAATTTGCCACATGGTATAGCACCTGACATATATCACAGAACGTCATACTTCTAGTTGACCGGTAATTTCAAATTATCTTACGTTTTGCACATTTTCCGTCTTTATTTTCAAAATTCCCGGACTTGCACAAGCATGTATTTCCAGAAGCGCATGCTGCAAGAACGTCTGCACACTGATCATCCGGTTGTGAAGCTGTACATGCTGCTTTTAACAAAATTTCTGAAAACAGTTGATATCATTCAAAATCAATGTTTTCGAAACTGTAAAAAAAAAATCCCAATTAACTTTCGAAATGGGTATGAAGTTGTTTAAAATTGCTGTAAATAAAATAACGCTTGCATGGACAGTTTCAGTTTTCAAATTTGATATGAAAAAACGTGTATGCATTATTGTTAAGATGCCAGCTAATATACCAATTGGTGACAGTAGGCTGTTGTCTGTTCTTTGGTCTGTTTGTTGTCTCTGTAGCACATTCTAGGTTTCTATTCTCAATTTTATCAACGCAATATAGTTCATACAATACACAAGTAGTTTTCGTAATTTAAATCATCTTAATTTTTGGTTTACCAATAAAATCACTAAGACCAAAGAATTTGCCACATGGTATAGCACCTGACATATATCACAGAACGTCATACTTCTAGTTGACCGGTAATTTCAAATTATCTTACGTTTTGAACATTTTTCGTCTTTATTTTCAAAATTCCCGGACTTGCACAAGCATGTATTTCCAGAAGCGCATGCTGCAAGAGCGTCTGCACACTGATCATCCGGTTGTGAAGCTGTACATGCTGCTTTTAACAAAATTTCTGAAAACAGTTGATATCATTCAAAATCAATGTCTTCGAAACTGTAAAAAGAAATCCCAATTAACGTTCGAAATGGGTATGAAGTTGTTTAAAATTGCAATAAATAAAATAACATTAGCATCTTTCTGGACATAGATTGGTTTAATGTAAGTAAACTTTCTCTATTTCATATTCTGATAGTCCCTTACAGTTGGAAACCTAGTGACAAGTATTACCTCCCTTGTAAACACTGAATAAAATTGAGAATGGAAATGGGGAATGTGCCAAAGAGACAACAACCCGACCATAGAAAAAAAACAACAGCAGAAGGTCACTTACAGGTCTTCAATGTAGCGAGAAATTCCCGCACCCGGAGGCGTCCTTCAGCTGGCCCCCAAACAAATATATACTAGTTCAGTGGTAATGAACGCCCTACTAATTTCCAAATTGTACACAAGAAACTAAAATTAAAATAATACAAGACTAACAAAGGCCAGAGGCTCCTGACTTGGGACAGGCGCAAAAATGCGGTGGGGTTAAACATGTTTGTGAGATCTCAACCCTCCCCCTATACCTCTAGCCAATGTGGAAAAGTAAACTCATAACAATACGCACATTAAAATTCAGTTCAAGAGAAGTCTGATGTCAGAAGATGTAACCAAAGAAAATAAAGAAAATGACAATAATACATAAATAACAACAGACTTCTAGCAGTTAACTGACTAGCCTGCTCCAGACTTCAATTAAACTGACTGAAAGATTATGATTTCATCATATGAACATCAGGCACAATCCTTCCCGTTAGGGGTTTAGTATCATACCATCATAACATATATGAGAAGAACATAACCCGTGTCATGCCAAAACTATATCTTCTCAATGTTTGTCCTATTTTAAAAAGGACGCTATCCATTATGAATTCATGAAAAACGTTCTGGTAAATATTTGAAATAAAAACAAAACTTCCAATCCATGTTATCATTTTCTTCTTGTGGTACATGTAGCAACCGACAAGTACAGCAGGCTATAGATGCTTGAAGAAGGTTTGTTTAACAATGGTACTATGCGAATAAATTCCTGTTTTACCAACTTAAATTTATTGTTTGATGTCAGTGTACTGCTCTGAAACAAGCTAATTATTCGTTCATATAAACACCTAGTTCAGATAAAGGGAAAACAATTCAAAAGGAATTAATTAATATGCAGCTATCAAAGATTGGCACTTTCGCAATTATGTTACTAATCAAAATTAAACAGACCTAGTCTCGATGTAAACATTGAATGTGAATATATCGAGAAGATCGCAAATACTTGTACAAAACTCGAGACGACCTATAATGAAAATTAAAAACAAAAGAGTAAAAAGATATTTACTTTATAAAAAAAAGTTATCTTTAATTTTTAAATCTGCAGAGACAGACTTTTAAATGTTAAAATTCATGAGATCTGTGAAAACCGGTGTGCTCGATTATTTAGGTGTGACAAAATGTTTGCCGCCTGGCATAAAACCATAATCACAGAATATATGTGTAAATACAATTATAATTAAGCCATGATTTCATACGAAAGATTTTTTCAAAATATCTTACTTGCGGAACATTTTGAATCCTTATCTGCATAAAAGCCGGACTTGCATACGCATGTTTTTCCAGCAGTGCATTCTGCATTAGCGTCTGCACACTGGTCATCTGGTTGTGATGCTGTACATGCTGTTTTTAACACAATTTCTAAAATAAAAAATTATATAGTTCTAAGTTAGTTAATTGGCAACTGAAAAGATTGACAATTCAAGTTGGTAGTTATTTATGATTGTAGAATAAAGACAACAATAGTTATTAGACAATAATGGTTTAAAGAGATTAATATTTCTCCTTTTCATATAATTATTCTGATACAATCTGATAAAATCAACATATGAATTTTATCAGTTTCACATGTTTTCCTTTGATTTAATTTCATAAACAGACGACAAATACTGCACATCAGATTCCTGACTTAGGACAGGTGCAAACATTTGCAGCGGGATTAAACGTTTTAATGAATCCAAACCTTCTTCCTTTTTCCAAAACAATAGCATAACATCACAACATAGAAAAACACACGATAAAATATCAATTGGCAGGCTTAACTCAATCAAAAAACGTAATTAATACACTATAAACGAATAAATTTGATCTGCGGGAATCCACATTCAGTTTGTCTTTACTTTGAATGTCACGCAACAAATGTCAACATCCTACTATTGACGTCAATTAAATTGAAAAGTAATTTCAGTATTCAAGCAACGTATTTGGATATAATACAAACGAAGAGACCGTACTTACAATAATCTTTTTTTCGTTATCATTATGATCTTTTAAAAATTTGATGTCCTTCCATATCGGTAATTTTAATGTAATGTGTTAGTATTGAAAGTTACTTAAATCAATTGAAAACAAGAAATGAACAAGAACACATGTCAGAAGACAATAAAGCTGGCAACAAAGATTGATAAACAGCTCTTACTTGGTGCACATTCTAATGTACTTTTTCGGAATGAAGTGGCAGTACATTTACAGGTGGTGTCACAAACTATATTAGTTTTTTCTGTACAATCTACGGAACCTGAACAAGCGGCACCGTAATCAGCTCCTGAAAATCAACATCATGTGGTGATTCATAAATCATTCTTATTCATGTTGTCACTTCAAACAAGATTAAGTCGTTTATTTGATAAAAGGTATTGCATGAAATGTACCAATTACATAGGTATTCTGGAACTAATTTTTTATTACATTATATGTACCAGAAATAACAAAACACTCACTAAATGCATCAAGATTTCTTTCAACTTTGTAATTTGCACTCGAGCTACGTCTGTTATAGCTTATTTTTTTTTAATAATTTTGTAGTTTTCTACATACATTTGTTGTAACTTATACGGATGGCGATGAGTGTTCGAATGTGTTTGTTGTTTTAATTTGGTCCAAAGATATCAATAAAAGTCCAATATAATATATCAATAAAAGTCCAATATAATTTATCATTTTTTTTTTTACTTCGTTCGGTACGGTACATAGGTACAAAATGTACATAAAGAATTTGACCGGGAGAAACATGTTTTCCATTTTTTACATCACTGGTTCGATACCTCTGCTGGTGGACTATCAGTCCCCGAGGGTATCATCAGCTCAGTAGTCAGTGCTTCGGTACTGACATGATTTAACAAACTTTTCTTAAATTGGCTGTTTATAAATTTTGAAATTATTATGAAACTAAGGTTTCAACTCCTTCAGGCAAAGTTGGCTTTAGATGAATTTGGCTATTTATTTTAGGTATTTTTGACATAAAGCTCTTCAACGATTTTCGGTACTTATACATCTTCGGATTTCAAATGTTTGGCTTTAAGCGTTCCTGATGAAGGTAAATCCAGAAAAGCGCTTCGGACGCAATAAATTATAAAACGTGTTGTTTTCCATTTTTTATATTATCATAAATGGAGACATTTCAAATGAGATAGGATAGGCACCGAAATTGAAGCACATATCACAATAGGCGGTAACACTGTCAACGATCATATCTTAAAATTCATGTTTAGTTTATCATCCTGTCGTATTTTGCATTTGAACAGTCCTTTTATACGGGCCATCAAAAAGGTCTTGCAAGGGGTATATCTATAACGCGTGCAGATAGTTTAGCCCTCCCCAACACAAAATAACAAAGTTAGAATGTCATACCAACATGGAAGTCTAACATTATTCAATTCAACTGACAGTTTATGAGAAATGCTGGAAGTTGGTTAAGATACTAAAGTCGACGTCTATATCAACCTGCTCAGTCGCTCCGTAAATCTCTTATAACGACTTTATGACATTATCAGAGACGTCACAATGTCTAAGAATAAGTTATCAGCAAATTCACAATGTCTAAGGATAAGTTATCAGCAAATTCACAATGTGTCAAGAAACGTCACCAAACTTACTTTCGTCAAGCGTAAAACAGTAGTAGAGAGTGGAAAAGACCAGTGATAGATTAATAAACTGATAATCGACACAAAGTAAAGTTTTTGAACTCGTTTCCGCGATCACTCGCTAAAAAAAGTTCACCTTTTGGCTCGTGACTGATATTTTACGATATCATTGACTAGAAAGCCCGATTATCTATACTTATCGGTCGTTCCACTGTACTTATCACTCTGCTAAGCTCTTAAGAAAATTGCATATCACGACATTGTGATGTCAAATACGTTGACCCGGCCTTAATAACTTTGACCCGGACATTTCAGCGACGACAGAATGTTTGACCAAAGGTTTATAAGTTTGACGTTAACTTATAAAGTCATCTTCCGATTTTCTGGTGAAGCAAGGAAAACGCAAAACAGACTGATATCGGTACAAACAAGAACTATACAAACAAATTAGTCGACAAACTTTATCTTGAAGACTGTATTCAAATGCGGCTAACGTCAAGGAGAAACATCAGGAGGCAGAATGGAGGAACATTTTTTTTGTTGAATACAAAACATAAGATTTTTTTAATTGAGGAATCGTCTTACGGGTATTACAGTAGATGTGAATCATCTTGGCACGCCTTTTCTGACTATTTTAATATTTCAAACGATTTCATTTTTTTCACTCTCACTTTTGTCTCTTTTATAAATGTCATATCTGTACTAATCAGACCTACACCTAACATATATATGATATCTTTTAATTTTTACCTTTGCAAGTGCGTTTTACAAATAACCAAAATATAACAAAATCATAAAATCGATAATAAAAATTGGGAATGTGTCAAAAAGAAAATCCCGCAACCAACGGCTGTCCACTAAACAAATATGTATACTAGTTCAGTGAAAATGGTCGTCATACTAAACTCCAGAAACATATAAAATCAGAGTTTAGTGTGTCTTCCAATTTTCGCTAGGATACATTACTGTAAAGGGGACAACCGAAGCCCCAAGCGAGATTTCAAAAACTGTGTTAAAGACCCATTGGTGGCATTGGTTATTTCTGCTCTTTTGTCAGATTGTTGTTTCTTTGACTCATTCCCCGTTATAAATCTATATTTCAAAGTTTGGCAATTAACACGATAAAAGCTAAATTATATGCGTCAAAACCTAAATTTTGGAGGAAAACATCAACAATCATTGTTGTTCTTCTACCCTAGGCCTATAACAACAGACGATTTGAAGAAAGTCAAAGTATACATCTTTTAAATTAAAATTAAGCCGTGTAAATAAGCAGAACATACCTTCAACACCTACTGCAACATAAATAACAAACACTATCCAGATGCCAACATACCAAGATGAGAGATACTACAAGAATAAAAACATAAAGAATCGTGAAATTGGGAATGTATTTAGGTCAAGTGTACGTAACAATAAACTTTTGTAATAATTAATGTAAGCTTAGCACTACAATAGTAAAGAACAAAAAACAATGTTTTATGAAGTTCTGTATAAAACTGCCTCACATAACCTTGCAAAGCTATTCGTTTCAGTCGATATACAGTTATCTTGGAATTGTAACTTAACAACTTGTCAGTAACCAGAGAAGATGTTGATATTTACAAGTGGTCTGGCAGTATGAGTATACGAGGGTTGTTTTACGTCTTAAACTTTCGGTTTCCTGCTAGGATATTAACCTTTCTTTTCATGAGTTTAAGCTCCTGCTTATAAATTTATTCTAATACGTAAGATTCAGATTACCGAACGTCAAGAACTCTTTTGTACATGAATGTGTGTAAGTCGTATGACGTCGAGGCAACTGTTTGTTTACATGACGATAATGGGCAAGGAAGATATTTAATGGAGTTAAAAAAATTCTATAAAATGCACTGATACATGTTGTTTATTTTACCGATTGAGCCTTGCAGGGTAGGATTTTAACCACATCAACAAACGATATTCAATGAACATCACGCTCTAGACTTATGATTTATCAGGCGCTGACATTCATCCTAACCTGAAACATTAGTGTATTTTACAACATAATAAAAGACATTTAAACTAAAACAAGTATGATCTATAAAACCATATCAATCCAATATTAAAACGTTGGTGCCTATATAAAATAGACGTAACAGGTAGAAATACGAAAAATTTAGGAACATTATCAAATAGACAACTCTAGCATGGGACAAAATGGCGTTAAATTAAACTAAGTAAACTGGTAGATTTAAATATACTAGATTTATTGTTCAGAATTCGAGTATGGGTCGTCTTACTAAATACCACTAGTAATCAAAGTTGATATCTATTAAAAATAGTGAGACGAGATATACATGTAAGTGAATAAGTGAACATTGCATTATTTAATATTTATTACAAATTGTTACAAATAGGTAATTTTGACACGACAGTACGAATTGAGAGAACTTGCAGTTTCTGAAAGAGGGGCGAAAGATACCAACGGGACGTTCAAACTCATAAATCAAAAATAAACTGACAACGCTATAGAAAAATGAAGAGTTAGCAACACTAACCCCACCAAAAATTGGGGCTAATTCCAGGTGCTCCGGAAGGGTAAACAAATCCTGCTCAACATGTGGTACTCGTCGTGTTGTCCGTGTCATTACAAACTCGGTAAATTGTCCGAATCTGTAAGTCACACCCCTGAATAGGGGGATGGGTTGCAGTTATGTCACTATAAACATATGCGATATCATCTGTGTAACGGATATTCCTTAACGGTCAGCCAACCTTTGATGGCATCCGTTTCAATTTAATGAAAGGATGCTAGTTAAAAGCCTTAAAACAGTAAAAGTAAATCATGCATCTAAGACTAAAATCAGTTAAAACACATCCTATGGATTAAGATATTTTAAATCAAGTACATCTAAGAAGACATGAATTGTGTAATGCCAAAATAAAACTATCGACAGGATATTAAAAATTAAAACCACAAACAAACCATACGCCGAGGAAAGTTCAAAATAGGAAGTCCCTAATCAAATGGCAAAATCAAAAGTTTAAACACATGAAACGAATGTATAACAACTGTCACAGTTCTGATTTAACCTTATAATAAATAGATATCATGTTATATATAGATGAAAGAGTCAGTAAGAAAAAAACGTGGGTGTGTAAATATACATCCATAAAAACCATTCTTAAAGAATACAAATTGTGGATAACAAATTCGATGTTAGTGCAAATGTTAACATTATTCAAATATCTTATTACAACATTAATAAAGTAACCTTAACTAATATTTTTTAAAGGTTTGCTGAGTTTACTTGGATCTAATCGCTTCTAGTACAATTATTCCAGTAAAATTTTGATGTGAAAGACCGTTTTTTTTAAGTTTTGTTTACAAATACAGGCAAGTATATTAATCAAATCTGTGAATCTATGAAAAATAAAAAGGTAAATCTTTGAAAAAAATAATTGTAACGACATCCTGACTTATTAATTTACCAGTGATGTATTGGTTATAGTAGTTGACGAATATGACATCATTACAAACACTAAAGATATTTAAGTGAGTTTTTAGACCGAACAAGTTTTATCTAGTGTTGTTAAACAATTTGCTTGCAAACATTCTGTACTGTTCAGTAGAAATTCAGTATTTTGTTGATATGCACAGATTACTAACAATATAGATTTACCGCAGTGCACATGTCTACACATTTTATTGGATGAATAAAAAGTCTTAATAACCTATTGTTAAGTCGAGGGTTAGATACTAAGACCCAAATTCGTTTACTAATTAAGCTATACTAATATTTCCCTTTTATTTTCATAATATTCATAATTGATCTTTTTCTGCGTTCTAGTAATCATGACACAAATCGCCACGTGTTTGGATTTTAGAATAAAGTACTGTCATAATATTTCGCTGGAAACCAATTATTGAGGGATTCGTGGTTACAGACGAACCACGAATTCAAATGTCCAACGAATATTATATTTTCAATAGGCTTTGTATTCAGAGATTGGCAAAATCACAAAATCAAATATCCACGAATATGTAAGTTTTCACGAAAATAAATGAATCCACAGTATTAAAGCATCTTTTGCTGCTTAATGTAGATGATCTATCATAACATTTATCTTAATGTTGGTAATACATGTTGGTGCACTTAATAAAATATTATCAAAGCGATAGTCAGGAGGAATATTTATTTTCAACGAGGAAAGTACATTTGAGTGATCTTTCTAAACAATACTAAAAATCCTGTAATTGACTAAAGGAAAGATTTGTACCATAAACTTACCCGTAAATAATTGTTTGTTTGGGTTGTTGGCAAGTGTTCCGATTTGAAATTCGTCAGTTTATTTTTTACAAATTATCTTTTCTGTTTCTTAAAATCGACAATCGAATTGAGTTGGTATGGGTGTCTTTCGCCATCTTGGATTGTAAAAAAACAGAGAATATAAGTTCCCGAATTTCAATAAAGTTAGCAATATTTTGATGCAGGAATGCATATAACTGATGTGAATTTGCATTTGAAAGGACAAATTTATAAGATTATAACTTATGAATATTATTATTTTTACAAATGTAGATTATTTTTTCTTCATTTTTAATATTTTTAAATTGTTATTTTTAAGGTGAGGTAACTCTAAAATAAAAAAATTTCCGAAGCAATCTACATGGAATTTTGCTATTTTGTATTTTAGCAAGAAAAAGCGCCTTATCTTTTCTTTTGATATTCTCAAAACATTTTCTAAAAGCTATCTTCTCGTATTATATTTTACAATTCTATCATTTAGTTTAGCTTTTAATCACATAATGATGTTTTTTCTTGTATAATCAATACAAAATATGTCATTTTGTCACAATCTGTAGCTTGAGAAAATGCTCGGTGACGTATAATTTTTATTACTTTTTTGGACTATATATCAATATATACTACATTTTAGCAAAGTATGAACAAATTCTATCATTTTTAATTTAGACTCCCATACCAACTTTAGTACATCGAAAACAATTATCTCTATTTCGTTCACGACTTAATAGAAGTATAGTTTTAAGTTTTTTATAAGTCCTTTACCAAAATATAACACATCACACCAGTGTGTCACCAAATGTCCATCATTAAAAGTTATTTATCAGACCAAACCGTAGGGTTTTCCACACTGGTTGTGAATAAGTGCTTAAGGGCATACGATACAGTTACAGGGGAGGTAATGACGTTGCTAACGTAAAATGTTATTTTCGCGACGTCAAACACTTACATATCGGGAAAAGATGCATTTTTCGACTGATTTTTATCATTCAAACTGATTTAATGTGAAAACGAGTGCATGGACCCCTATTTTTTAAAACGAAATTTTGTTTCATTTTGCAGGGAGATTATGTGGACCAAATTTTATAAAACTGTAAATAGTGCAATTTTATATAAAAATATATTAAAATATACAGCAAAAAATGACGTTTTTTTCTCAATTCATGACCATTTGTTAAATATGAGTTATTTCTGAATAAAAAATGCATAAATTTTTTGAATATTTATAAAAAACAGAAATTACAAATTATTTAACAAAAAACAATTTATTTTTATCTTTTAAAACAATAAAGTTATGTCTTTCTTTAGAAAGGAAAAATACGGCCACAAATCCGAATTTTGAGCAAATATACAAAATTTCGCCCTCATTTAACTCAAAAAGTTGCACATGAAGGTATATTTTTTATTACATATTTGATTTAATCAGGCAAAAAATAGCCTATATGGAAATGTTCATCAAACTGTAAATACGGGATCAAAACTGTATCGTATGCCCTTAAGAGCTCGAGGGGCGTTCATTTCATGAAGATTCCCCGAGGGTATCACCAGCCCAGTAGTGCTGTGCTGACATGAATTATAATTGATATGATCATATCTTTGAATTTTGTAAATACTAAGGGGTCTTTACATCAGGAATAGAGAACCTAAGCTGTATTTGGCAAAACGTTTTGGAATTTTGGTCTTCAAGCCTCTTCAACTTCGTACTATTTGGCCTTTTTTTTTTTTACTTTTTTGGATTTCGAGGGTCACTTTTTGAGTCTTTTGTAGGCGAAAAGCGCGTCTGGCGTAAAAACAAAATTTAATCCTAGTATCTATGATTATTTTATTTATGAACAATCAGACCAGGAATTTCATGTTAGAGAATCTCAGCGGGTAGTGCAGGGAATCAGTGTGCCAGAGCTCCAGGGTGCAATCACTGACTGTTAAAGTGAAAGTGATTAAGGAAAAAGTAAAATCACAAAAATACTGAACTCAGAGGAAAATCTAATCAGAAAGTCCATAATCACATGGCAAAATCATATGACAAAACACATCAGAAATGAATGGACAAGAACTATCATATTCCTGGATTGGTACAGGCATTTTCAAATGTAGAAAATGGTGGATTAAACCTGGTTTTATAGCGCTACACCTCTCACGTTTTTGACAGTCCATCAAATTCCGTTATATTCATAATGATGCGAGAACTAAACAGACATATAAATAAATAAAATAGTCAAAATATGGGTACAACAGTCATCATCGTGTAACAATTTTAAAAGGAACAATTTAACAGAACACAGAAACATCTATCTACAAGCACATTCATTGATTCGCGTGTCTGACGTCACAAAATTTTATACGTCACATATTTTTGTCGTTCAATGTTTATACAAATAATTTTAAAATTTCACATGGACAATGTTAGAATACAGGGTTAAAAAAATCAAAAGTATGTAAGAATTAATTTCAGAAATAGACCGAGATTTAAAATAGTCTAAAAGTTCTATGGAATTTATCTGAATCCACAAATAGTTCATTTCACTTCAGTTCAGTTTCTTGTATATTCCTCCATTAATGGGGAGCACTACCCATAGGGTATAGTTTTAGCAACTATGTACACCTTAAAACATAAGGAAACAATTAATTATATACAGATGACTGAATTTGGTTATAATGATCACTAAATGATAGATATAATAATTTATTCATAGGATTGTCATGATAAAATTTTAAAAGATATATAATAATTCATATGTGCTTGGTTGTAAGAAAATGTTAAGAAACAACTGTATATATTTACAAATAAGAATTAAATGGTCTCAAATTAAAATTATATATAATTATTAGTTAAGAGTGCTATACATACATCGGGAACTATAATGAAAATTATATTTATTAGACTTATGTAAAATGGTTGGGGTTTGGAAAAAAATTAAGCAATAATATACACATAAATTTTCTTCACAGTTTAATTTGTTATATGGAGATCTTATCATTATTCTTTAAATTATAACTGATATCTTGCAATTTTAAAAAGAGAAGATTTATTTTTAAATACTTATAAGTCATAAATAGTAAGATGATATTAGTAATGAACTATTTTATTTTAAAAAGTTTGCTTATACTGTACTTGTGATCAAGTTTTTTATCCTTTTTGTGGGCAGCAAGTGCATCTTATAACACATATTTCTAGCCAGAGTTTCAATGTTTTCATACACAGTTGAGTAACAATTTATGTCCTTGCTAGTACAGTCCATTATGAGCTGCAGTAAATTCCCTTGTTGTATGATCATCTTGTATGTTGAGGTATCAATTTCATCCATTTTCTGTTCAATTTTTTAGCAGTATTTAGATCTTATTTGCTCTAATTCTTTGCAGTGTAGAATAAAATGTTCTAGATCTTCATTTCTCTGTTCACAGATTGTACACATCGGGTTTACTTTCGGATCGAACTTAGCTCTTTTGGCTTGAAATATGTACGTTTGAGTACTTATTCTTGCTTTTATTTCTCCTGCCTTTACATCTTTACCATTGGTTTTTTTTACACTTTTCCATATATTGTGAGCATCATTTAATGGATTGTTCTGTATGTCTATGTATTTAAGTGATGTTTTTTCCATTTTTTCATTATGACATTCATTTTTCCATTATTCCTTGATCTTTATTCCTACTAGTCTTTTCCATTCGATTTTATTCAGTGGATTTTCCATGTAGTAGCTACTAGATTTCAAACTGTATTTTGATAGAATTTTTTCTACTCTATTGATAAAGTCTTTTCCTCTTTGGTCTGAAAATAATATATGTCTGCGCAGAATTTGACATTCTATGGTTCCTGAATTTCGAACAATATTCATGAAGAAGGTAAGTTCATTTTTGTCTAATGTGATGGCAATAGGTTCTGCTCCTACCAGGGTATAGACAGCCATATTTGCTGTATTATTTGGAAGCCCTTGAATTTGTCGGAGGATTTTTCTCTCTGCGAGTTCTAGCATATCCTTTTCTTTTGCAAGTAAGTTCATCACCTCAAGTCCGTATATGCTTCTTGGTTCTGCATATGTTCTCCATAGCTTGTATGCGACCATGGGTGAGAATCCCCTTCTGACATGTAACCCAGCTCCAAGAAGGCTGTATATTGTTGCCCTACCGGTTCTTATTCTTTCTGAGATATTTGCACGGTTTTGCTCGTTTCTTTTGATACCTAGATGTTTGGTTTCATTGGTTATATTGATGTCATTGTCTTCAAATTGCAATGTTGATATGTTTGAGCCTTTTGCATTGTATAGAACAGCTTCATATTTAGTAGGATTGATTTTGACTAGATCTCTGCTTGTGTGGTGTTGTACTATGTCTAATATTCCTTGTGCATCTGCAGTACTATTTGCCAGGACAGCAATGTCATCGGCACATGCTGGTGCAGGGTTTTGTATATGTTCCAAGTCCACTTTTTATTATGCTATCCAGTATGACGTTGGTGTAGCATTTATATAGCGTCGTAGATAGTTTTGCACCTTGTTGAATTCCTTGTAGCACCATTACATCTTCTGTACATTGCCCTTCCCGTTTAACCTTAATGATCATTCCTTTATACAAGTTTCTCAGAAATATCCAGAGTTTTCCTTTTATTCCATAATGGTACAGTTTGTTCAATGGTATTTCATGGTTTAGCCTGTCAAATGCCTTTTCTGCATCAAGAGTTATTAAGATCACCAGTATCTTTAATTTCTTACTTTCTTCGATTGCATCTGATTTGAGGAATGCTGCACATAACGATGATACTCCTTCTGTAAAACCACTTTGCGGGGAGTTTTGTATGTTGTTAAATACAGAGTCAACTCTGTCCTTCAATATACTTTGTAATATTTTTGCAAAGGTTTTAGTTACAGTTATTCCTCTATAGCTAGATGGTAACGTTTTGTCTTTTTCTTTCTTTAAGATTGGTGTTAGAATCCCTGTCTTTAGGAAGATTGGTACATCCAAATATGTTAAGATTAAATTTAGCAGATGTACTATAAAGGGAGTTAACTCTTCCATCCCATGTTTGTAGTGTTCTGTCGAAATTCCATCCTTATCAAGTGCTTTACCTGCTTTAAGTATTTCTATAGCTTTATTTACTTCCTTTACATTTACAAGATCTATGCCTTGACCTTTTTCCCTTTCTATGGATTCTATTATATTGTTTTGTATTTCTACTAGCTCTAGTTTTTCAGTGTCAACATTTTCCTCTATTGTTGATGTAGCTAGTTGTTGGAAATGTTCTTGCCAGATGTTCATTATGCTTGGTCCATCTGCTGCAGTCTTTTCATTTAGTTTCAGTATCTTGGTATTAGTAAGTGGTGTTTTTCTTTGCATGCTGATAAGCTTGTAAAAAAGTTTTGTATCTGCTTTTGAAGCTTTCATAATTTTTCCCGCTGTTGATTCTCTCTGCGAGGCATAGGCTTGTCTTTGTGCTTTTCGAAGCTGTCATTTTGATTTTGAGCTCATTACTTCTTTCTTGAGGTGCTCCATTTTGCCTCCATAATTTATATGCATTTTTTGATTGCTTTGATGCCTTATCTATTTGTTCATTCCATATCGCCTTTCCCTTTGATTTGGTTTTGATTTTTCTTCTATACTTTGGGATTGCCGCTTCTCCGGCTTTATGTAGCAATTTTTCTAGATTTCTTATATCTTGCTCAATGATTCCTTTTGATTTTTGCATGAGTTTTGGTAGATCTTTATTGATGACTTCCTTATAAATTTGATGGTTGCAGTCAGTCCATTTAGGTTTTGCTATGATAGTTGTTGCTTTTCCCCTGAATTTTTCAGTTGGCTATTCAGTGTCAAGATAACAGGTACATGGTCTACGTTTGAGTCTTTTTGGTTCACAAGAGAGATGTATCTGGTAGTTCTGTTAAGTTCGGTTAAATTACAAGTTCCTAGCCAAATATAAAATGTGATGTTTTTGTGTTGATGACAGATTGATGGTAATTCTTTTTCGGCCCAATCAATAGCTTGCTGTACTTTTTGTCCTTTTTTTGTGATGAATGTTATGTTTAGGAAATCTTCAGTTGTTATAGCTCTCTTTATGTAGTGTCCTTTACTATCAGATATATTAATGGGTTGGCTTTGGGCTTTATTTTATCCTGAATATCTCTCTTATTTACTCTGAAGTATCTGCTTGACTTTATAATTTTATTCTCAATCTTTTGAGGAACAGAATACTAGGTTTTCTATCAGTCCAACACAGGATATTAGTTGAAACACAAGTACAGTGTGTTTAAAAATTTAATTTAACTATTTATCTATGCAGTAAAAAAATTATTTGGAAAATAAAAGGGGAAGGGGTCTAAACAAAGGACTATATGTTCAAAGTTTTAAAGTCAACTAGTGGAATAGAAAAGTTTTTTAATTGATCAAAATTATTAACCAGAAGTATGAATTTATTTATTCTAATTATTTATCAGTCACGGAAATACTTTGACTTACTGTATGAAAAAATAGAATTTATTTGTCAAAATTTCAGAATTCAAAAATGGCGCTGAAAATTTTGATGGCCGTCCAGCAAGGCCAGCAAATTAAATTAGTTCAAAACACCGTGCAATATACAAAAATGCCTGAAATAATTATCTAAACAAGGTATAGTGACCTATAAGATTAAATTGTGAGGAAACAAGAGCAAATAAAGACTTAGAAACTCTCCGTATTTGGATCTGTGATCTGTGCAAAAACTTCGTGCTGCTATACAACGTCCAATATGAACATATACATATACAACCACTGATTGAATAATTTTGACGTTTGTGGTTCAACGTTTTTTCTAATTCATAATAGAAATATATCTTAATGACATATTATAGAACAATAACATACTGAGTCACGTTATAAGAACCAATTTGAAAGAAACACAAAAAGTCGCATATACAAAACACACCAGCAAAAAATGAAAAATAATAAAAACACATTGACCGGATGTTTAAGTACCGAGCCACGTTAAATGGATATCTCATAAAACAATCCAGCAATAAAAGTAATATATTAATAATAGAACAGAGACAAATGAAAGAACAATATAACACGTTTTGAAGATGATAAAAAATCATCAGTACGCAGAATCTATACATCAAGACCATCATGTATTATTTGTGAAGTTGATACGGAATATTCATCAACAAGGACTTTGTACCTTCCGAAGAACGTTTTTAGAAAAAGGACGAGACGTTCTTTGACATACCCCTGGTTCATCAACTTTTTGCTTAGACACTGATGACGTTTTACAAAGTCTGAGTAGTAGCTAAAAACTCTTGAATATCGAATAAGCTGGGAAATATATATCCCAAATGCAAGTGAAGTTGGTATATTGCTACTAAGGTAATTATACTATACTGTTAAACATTAACGATCAGCCGAAATAAGTACACTGAGCTCGTTGTCTCGCATTGACATAATTCAAACCAAAACAAATTAAGCAAACACACAAAAATTAAAAATAACAATTTCATCATCAAAAAAAGAGATGTAAAAAAATGTTTAAATCTATTCATTTTTCTTTTTATATTCATTTTACTATATTTCACAATCCCTTATCTCGATTTTAGAAGTTAGTGTGAGAGACCACAATAACTGAGATGACACGAATTTCCTATCAGTTTTCCTGCAATCACTCAGAACTAGCTGCAAGTGAAGAGATACAACATCTGGACGGATCAGAATTTGATTATTGATTTGTAAATTGTATTTCTTCTGATTCAGTTTTTTGTTGCATTGTAAAAATATTGCATCAAAAAGTTACTTGATTTCCTTACAGCTGTATTTACCATTTATTTTAGTTGTGAATCTTCGTTGGAGTTACACCTGTATTATTTTAAGAAAATCCCAACAAAAGGTTTATAGTATCAAAAGTCATGATTGTACTGCACCATATGCGAATTTCGACAATTAATTCTTTAATCCAAATAAAAGTAAGGCTAACAAAAGCGACAATGAACACAGATGCTACAAAACCTGGACGTAAAAAAGCATGATTGTAATATGCAATGTAGCATTACACGCTTAAAATCTATATATTTTCTTCAGACAAACAAGCATATTTCATATTTTATTTACTTTTTTAAATATGTGCAGTAATGCAATACATTGCACTTACCATAGTTCAGAGACAACCAGCAAACTCAAAATCTGAAATGGTTATACTATGTTTTGTTTTTATATGATAATGTTATCACGAACGTTTCCAGGTGAGAGAGAAAAAACACAGATGACGTAGTATTATCAGTGATCTCTAGCTTCAAATCAAAAGAAATAACACTTTATTAATGTCGTGCGTCCGAAGCACCTGTCTGGATTGAACATTGTTTGGAATGCAAATGAATTATACACTTGAATCAGTGTCATCTGTTACTTACCATTAGGAAGCTATTGACATTATTTTTAACAAGTACTCCACAGCATCCAAGTAACCTTCCTATGATGATATAGTATCAGTATTTGAATAATATAGTGTCAACCAAAAACATTAAAAGAATATACTTTGCGATAAGAAATAAACGCCAAATCCGCTAGACAAACTAGTTTCATCGGCCGTTCAACTATCTAAGTGAAATTCATGCAGATAAATACCATTTGCAGCTACGAAAGGGTTCGATCATTGTACTTGTCTTAGAATGAAAGTTGACCTTTTAACAACAAAATGACAATGCTTGAAAGCATATGAAATAAAATACCTTTTACTCTCAATTGTGATTTATTTGTATAAGACTGAAGTTTTTGGTCCCATGTCAAATTAAATTGTGTGCACTGCATCTGACTTGTTTGCTTTCATTTGCTTTTTGGTTATGCTTTTTTTACTTTAAATTTGTATTTTCCATTTAACGCTGTTTAATTTTAGTGTTATATTAACATGCATTAACATAGTAAATTATTCTGATCCAATTTATATGCCTCTTACTTATTTAGCACAATGACTAGTATATATAAAAATAAGGAGATGTGATATGATTGCGAATAAGACAACCCTCCAACAGAGACAAAATGACAAAGAAGTTGATAACTATAAGTCACCGTGAGGTCTTCAAATAGGGGTTAACCCCATATCATGAAGTAAGTTATAAAAGGCACAGAAATGACAAATGTAAAACAATTTAAACGAGAAAACTTTCCATAGTGTTAAATATGTACGTTTTCCGGCCTGTACAAATATATACAAAGCTTTATAATGCATTTGTCTGTATTGTATATAACTATGTCTAATAAACGAAAGAAGTAAAAAAATTTAAGAAGATCCGATGAAAACGTGACCAAACGAAAAGGGAGGTAGAGACAAACAACAGTCCACTGAATATAACGCATGAATTATGATAACCTTTAGTTCTGAAATTGCTAGGAACTATATTATACATGCCAATTTGTAACATAATGACTAATTTTAAAGCATACATAATATATTTCTAACGATAGTTTCTAAAAAAATTGGGTATTTACTAGTAAGAGGGTACAAGAAACTATTTTCCATGCGTTTTATTTTTTAATTTGAAAACATAATTAAGCATGATCAAATATAAAAGAAGTGTTGAATGCAAAGTCATATACAAACATTTGCAGTTTGTGCAATACCATATACAAATATTTGCAGTTTGTGCAATACCATATACAAATATTTGCAGATTTCATCCAAAATAGCAAACAGGGATATGTCTTTTTCATATAACATATATCTAAATCAACTAAATAAATATAATTTAGGTTCTTCGAGTAGGAACGAGGTTGTGCAAATGTATATCAATACGTCTGTTAAGCTATTGTTTGTTAAGAAAGTCCCTATACAAAGTCTTCAACTGTTTGAAAATTGAGTTCATATAAGAACCCTACGAAAAAGAACAAATCCATCTTTTATTTCGTATTTGAGTGTTCTTAAATCAATCAAAATCTTAAATAATATTAAACCTGTACAAGTATACATACGTGCACAAGGTTGATTCTAATCGACGCAGCTTATTTTATGATTAATACCGATTCCATAGTTACACTTAATAACCATTAGAGAGCAAACACAATAAATCCCATCACAGGTATAACAATTGATTTACTAATTTAGGACCAAATAGATTTTTAGAATACGGATTGACATTCATTGGTTATACTTGAAAATGTTCACGCAAAGTCGATTTATACATAAGCATACTTTTCTATCAAGTTTGTTTTAAATAGAAATTAAAATAACAAACTATGGTACTAGTTATCGATATTAAAAAAAAACATTATTTTGGAAAATCAATAACAGTTTCAATATTTTTTTTGTCGTTTTTTTTTTTGTGAATTATAGTTTTTTTATTGTTCGTTTTTTGTTTTGGTTTCCTTCTTTCTTTGGGACGTTACACTTGTCAAGAAAATCAAGTAATCAACAGAAAAAATACACCAGTGATATAAATAGTGAAAATATAACAGAGACAATAAAAACATGGAACAAAATACTCTAATTATTTAAATCTTCTATATATAGTGTATCTATAGTTTAAGCGCGATAAAACCAGGTTCAATCCACCATTTTCCACATTTAAAAATGCCTGTACCAAGTCAGGAATATGACAGTTGTTGTCCATTCATTTGATGTCTTTTTTCATTTGATTATGCCAGTTGAATAGGGACTTTCTGTTTTGAAATTTTCCTCGGAGTTCAGTATTTTTGTGATTTTACTTTTTTATATGGTATAGTTTTAAAATTATTCCTGTGATTAATTCATGACTTGGTTTATTGCTTCATGGAATAATTAATCGATTCATGGAATGATTGATTGATTCATGAACTGGTAAAAAATCTCATTGAATGCTTGATTTATTCATGAACTGGTTGATTGATTTATGAAATTGGGTGATTATTTTATAAACTAGTTGATTGGTTAACAAACTGTTTGATTAATTCATGAAATTGATGATTCAATTATTGATTGTTGGTGGGAGCATAATAAGGCATATGATAAATATTTGATCGATAGAAAGATCGGATGTTATTATTGATGATTGCATATTTTTGAACGTTCAATCGCAAATATTTGGGGAATATTAGCATATTTTAAAATGACTACTATTGAAAACATGTCTAGTATCCTTCTAGTAGGGATGGACTAACCAACAGGACAGTCTGAACATACAAGGAACAAGTGTTTTAATTTAAACTAGAGGTACTTAGTTTTTAATGTTCAATACATGTTGCAAACTATAATTTGTGTGTAGGTTGTTTAACGTTTTCATGTGCGACTTGTTGTGTTAACTTATCAATTGATTAAACAAATTTTAATCTTATTTCGAATCCTCATTGATAAAATTATCACATCTCTAGGTGATGTACATTGGTTAAAGTTTCAAAAAGGTTAAATGCATTGGTTATCGATTAAAATAGTTGCAAAACATATAGTTTTGGGAATGCTGTAAATTCCTATGGTAACTGTGTAATTTATTAGCTACATGTATTATATAATCGTTTGATCTTTTACGCATTATCATAACTAAAACGATATACAACAAAAGTAATTGCAAATAAATGTCATGATTAAAATGTGTTCACCGTGTCTTGGATTCTTTTTTTTTCATTATAGGTCTATTTGTGTCATCGATTTTGTGATATTCGTTTAATGGTTTGATGGGTTTTTTTTTACCTGAAATACAATGTTCACTATTCTTATAAATTCTTGTGAACTTGGTCACATGCATATGGAGTATATATCTCAGTTGTGCCTCTTTATACGATATTCAAGGGATTGTATTGCCAGACATTATTTTTTGGTAAGAGGGTTTTTGCCCACAAGGAACCTATTAAACCAAGAGTTCAAAGTTTCAAATCATCCCATCCCTTTACTGACGCAATTACGAGTTGATTGACCGTTATTTAATATCCGTTTCACAGTTGATAGCGAATATTTGCCGAATGTCGGAGCGACAATCCCGTTTCATTTTCACAAATGTGAACTACCGAGTTAAAATTGTTACCGTGTTTGTACTAAGATGAGCAAGACGACGGGTGCATCATTTGCGGCTAGATCCGCTTACCCCTCGGAGATCAGCAAAGAAACCTTTAACATGAAATATTATATTGAGACCCTTAAAAGTATGTCTTTTAAATTTCAGAATAGAAGACACTTTGCATTATAAAGTATAAACTGTAAGTTAAATATAACGGATTGGTTTATCTTTAATATCCAAAGGAATTTAGCAAAATTGTTCATTAAATTTGATACAAATAATTTACTACATCGCAGTATGAAGAGTTTAAAAAGAACCAAAGTTTATTCAGAAGCGCGAAAGCATAAAGAACTAAAACAGTCGCCCAAATTAACTTTGATTAATAAATTACACAAAAACAAACAATATTTGTTTAACATGTCGGAATGATATTTGAAAAGGTTTTAGGAAATGACTTTCATGTAATATATGTAATATGTTGGTCTTTATTATATCGATTGTTTAATTTTGAATTTGTATTATCGTATCAGTATGAAAAACAATATAGACTAAATTACACACAAGTTGCCTGTTCTTAGTCAGGAACCTCGCGAGTTTTTGCCGTTTCTCATGTCTTTACTTGAAAACTTGGCTTAAAATAAACTAATCATAGAAACTATTACTAAAACAAATGTGTGGTAGCTCTTTGGTTGATTCTTTGTATTTGAACACCTCATTAATTGCTATATCTTATCAATACTGTAGTCAGTATCGCGTCTGATAATTATTTGTAATTATTTGAATATATTTGTCTATGTTATACATACAAGCTGTATTGCTTTTTATTGGTCTACATCTTATGATATTCATATAAACGAATTAAACCCGATAAGGAAATGACAAGCATATAAACATACTGTGAAAACGTTGACCTACCGTCTTGTGTCCCTAACTCATCTATGACCATGGACTTAAATGAAACGTTCTGTTATTTCAAATCTTGGAATATCTTCAGATATATATATAAAAAATGATATAACATAGCAATAGTCAGAATAAATTAAAACACTATCAAAACTACGAGACTGCGAAATTCGGAGTCTTTAACCGCCTATATCTTCATCTTGTTTACATTCATAATTAAAAATGAGATAGGGCTGAGATAATTGTGGCCTCGTCATATTGTTAATCTTATTAGGTAGTAAAAAGTCTCAACTATATCTCAATTAATGGTTGACAAGTATTCATTCTACATACATACCATTTTGTGTTTGTTTAGAAATTCTCAAAAAAGACAGAATATCAAAGAACAACAATCTCTCAGCAATGGATACTACAACAAAGTAATAAGTCAAGACAAACATGCGTCCATTTCTTTTATAATCTTAAAGGAAAGATTTTTTAAGAAGGTAGATGCAAACGGTATAAAATGCAAAAAAAAAGTTTTCTAAGCAGACCCTGCAGAACATAATAAATGAAAAAGGAAATCTTCAAATGAATATAAGAGCATATAAAGCTACTGTTAATATCTGTACAAATCCTGTTTATTTCATCTGCAAAATATCTAAATGTTGGAATTTGCTTCTGAAAACGTAACCATTTGGAAGTAATACTGTATAAAAGTGTGTTTGCAAACTTTCTATATTTATTTTGCTCCTTTCATGAGCTCCTCGCTTACCGTAATTATTTTATACAGAAATTCTGCCTAATGACCGGTATGTTTTTAAAAAATGTCACGCTATATCATACGTAAAAAATAATTAGTTGTAGATTTAGACACATATCAGCTTAATGTTTATATTTTCCATCTACCCTTATCCTCCCCGTTTCTCGAAGTATTAAACATTTATGAACTTAAAATCAGAAAAAAAGTGTTTCTAATAAACGAATTGTCTTCTGCTTCTACTTTAAAGCATTCTTAATATATACTATGCAAATAAAACAACGTTACTTTAGTTTTTAATAATAAGAAAAATACATGTATTAATTTCAAATATTTTCAAGATTAAAACTAGTGACATGAATGATTTATCTATCAAATTTACTCATTTAAAATCATTTTCTGATATCAAACAAATCCACATTTTTTCAAAAATTTACCTGTATAGAGATGGAATCGAGTTGTTCGTTTGGTCCTTAATTGTGTCGAACACTATTGTTAACAAAGGGTCGCATTCAAAATTTGAAAAATAAGATGTAAGTCAAGTCAGGTTGAAAATATTTTAATGTCTCTAGAATGACTATTGCACGGCTAAAGACTTGATTAAGAGATACTGGCAAAACTCGAAGTGGCAGGTCACATGACATGATGTTACGTCAGGACATGCACAGCCGAATTATTTATCTTCGGGAACGATTTGTAGGCGCTTCACGAACAAAACAGCACGACAAACCAACGGAAGAGAAAACATCAGAATATCGTTACCGATTGCGTCAAGTTGGTCGTAGAGCTCGTCGTCCGTTGGAAGGACGCTACCTTACACAGCGTCACAGGATGACACGAATTCAATTGACTCGGATTCGATTGAATAGGCTTACCTGGAAACAGCTAGGTTGGCGATGAATCGAAATTCAACTTGAAATTTAGCATGTTAAGCAACGGCAGAGTCAGGGTCTACCATTGAATCGGGTTTTTTTATGCGTGGGTACAGGAAAGAGATCGGTTTGGTGATGGCGGAACAATGATACAGGGCGAAGTATTTTACCAGGAATGCACTGATCTCAAAATTATTAATGGTAACATAAATGCTACCAGGTACAGGTACGAAATTCGGGCTCCAGTCGTTCTCCCGTTTCTTCGAAGGTATCTTTTCGTCCATGTGTTTCAGCAAGACAAGACCCGTTGTCTACAGGTAGTACACTTTTCAATTATCATTTTTGAGAAAAATCACATATGTGTGTTGCCTAGGCCAGCAATGTCTCCAGATTTAACGCCAATCGAACCTCGTTGTGTACTTGGACGACGTAACAGAAATAACCAAAATAGTCCGGAAACACTCGCCCAGCTTATAATATCGTTTTTCAAGGCATAGCATAACAATTCTTAAGACTTCACTCGACGTCTAATTGATTCACTGCAACGTAGGTATCCAGAGATGGTCATACACGGTTTTGACATGTACACGTACTGCTAAAATTGTCCGAAAATGAGCAATAGTGTTTCCAAAAGAGAAAACTTGTTATTGCTCTCTTTGAAATGATGTAATCAAACTTTTCTATAAGCTTAATGTTATAGTGTTTTGGTTTTAAGATATATAGATGATCTAACAGACAAGCAACGTTTCTTTTTATGCCTATTATAGTTTATGAAGACCATAGCACTTCAACGTTATCTCTTTGGTTCAGAGTATTATCGCGGTTCCCAGTACACATTCATACTAGTATATGCATTTCAAACAACCCTCCCACACACTTATAACTACTTGCATGTGTGTACATGATCAAAATATCGATTCCTTCATTTCTAAACTTTTGAGAAATGCCTCAGTTTCGATGGAGGTTGACTATTACATATTTCAAATAGAAAATGTAAAAACAGAATTTGCAGAAAAATAAAGTCTTTATTTAAAAAGGTGACATTTAGGATAAGCATTTGATTGTTTACTATTGATGACATGTACCGGAAATGGCCTTTAAACCTAAAAGATAAACCTCGTAAATATGATAACTGGTCCACATTGAATGATAATGATGTAAATGCATACATTCTGTCTATATTTGTTTTTCGTCGGAAAAATGTTTAAAATATTTTTAAAAACTGAATCCGAACAAAACATAACAAGAAATGTTGAATAGTTCCCGTACCAAAGTTGATCGTGTTGTGACAGTAATCAATACGTCCGGTGCCGTTGTATTCTCTTATTTTGATATATTTGACACAAAATAAATACTGGGATTTCAAATGTATACACTGAATGTCTTTTATCTTTAATATCTTAAGACTTTATTAAATTTCAAACCCTTCATATCACAGAAGAATGAATTAAAGGATCATTAATATGCTATAAATGCAACTTAATATAGTACATTAGAAAAACTTTTTAAACCATAGCATTTTGGATATTAACAAAAAGGTTATCGGTAACATAAGCTTTCTTTGTATGGATATTTATTATGATCTATTGTGTATTTAAGTTTTATCAATTCAAGCTTTGAAATTATCTTCCTCTCAAATCATTTGAAGGATTCAGATTGATAGTCTAAGCGGTTCATCGCGGTTCAACTTAAGATATGACTGTAAACAATATTAGTCTTTTGATATTTAAAATGTGCCCTTATCTGAAATGTATTGTCATATTTCGTACTCTTCGAACTCAAACTTTCATGATTCAAAATATCAAAGCCCTCAAAAATCGTATGTATGTGGTAGAAATGTCTAAATCTGTCATAAGGTAAAACTGCCAGTTCATCTTACTTTATTGCGTTACATTTGTCAGATTACGAAAGATGATATTTGCCTTCCAAAAAGTTGCTTCTTGTACTTTTTGGTCAATATCTTGATGGTTAAGCGTTCACAAATTAACAAAGAGGATATTCACTTTGAATTCACATAATATTACATTTTATCTAGTCTTGGCAAATCTTTATTTTTTAAAGATTTAAGATTATTTTGAACACATGTTTATGTTGGGCGCTTTGAAGTCAGTGGTTAAGGTACTTAAGAATTAATGAAAACAAATGACAGAGTTTTTTTTTATATTTTGCCAAAAATTAAGATTTTACAATGCTTTTTAAAAGTATGGATCACGGTGCTATTTTTCAAGGTATGAGTTGTTCAAATTAGCCAAAATTTGCTTAGATTGTTCATAAAAACATATTTATATGCATACAAAGAAATCTATGAGACAGAATTTTGAAACAAATAATATGAGAAGATAGGTTTCATTGTATATTTTTCAAGAAAATAAAAATAAAAAATGGTGTCACCGAACTTGTTTTCTTGCTACATTCCCTGTATGTCCAGTATAAATTTTGTACTAAAAGAGTTTATCTCCCCTTGAATGTCTTATTTGAAAAGTAGGTTCTTTAAGCACAAATATTTGGTATTTGTTAAAAACAAATTTGACAACGCAATAAATTATCAAGTTTTCTTAATATAAATAAACAGTGTACATTTAACCAATAAATTGCAACTCCAAATTTACAGATTTGGGCAAAGAACTAGACAGATTATTTACTGTGATTGTACAATTTAAGATGGTGGTATACCCCTGCACTACCTTAAGTAATATCTAGTTGATCGTCTCTGCTGCTTGTAACTAGTACTCGAAGATAATATCTGCCTTGTACACGGATTTTCTGTATGGACAATTTCGCAATGATGCGTTGTGATATATTTTGCATTGCGAAATTATGCAGTCGTGTTAATACTAACACTACGCCATTCCTAACACATGTTTAGCTTAAACAGTTTTGTATTTATCTGAATTTGTTTGCTCGTGTTATTAACCTTCCAGCACATTGGTCTCGATCATAATCAAAGGATGGTAACCACAGAACACATTTCCGCCCTACGACGCATAAGTTAATAATCATTTATCTATTATAAGTTTTGACAATAAACATATTTTCAAATGACACCTTTCACCATGAAACATTTAGCAAAATCATAGCTATGGAAAATGCTTCCACAAGAATGTACGTAAATGCTCAACAGATACCTTTCAAGTTGTATATTTGAATTTAGATTTGCAGAAGGTGGTCCGTGGTTACTGACATTTATTCGTGTTTTCGAGTTTTCAGCTTATACAAATAGCAAAAAGCAAAACAAATGTTGAATGACCGAATACGGCCACAATGACATTGCAAATGATTCATTTTTGAGTAATAGGTTAACATATTTGAAGTGATATATTAATTGCAAAATATATATATATGTATTGACAAATGTAAAAAGTTATTTTAAATATCGTGCTTTAAAGAAATAACGAGGCAAATTTTGTTTTTTTACGAAGTGGTTTTTACCTGGAGATCATTAAAGTCGGAAACTAAACGGCTTTTATATACAAACTCACCATAGATACCAGGACTAAATTATATATATACGCCAGACGAACTTGGATAAATAAAGTGCAGGTGATTAAGTTACACTATAATAATGACATCGACATAAATTATGTAAGTCAAAATCCTTTCATGTTGTACTAGTTAACGAAATGCTGTCATTTTCAGCAAGTTTCTTAAAATCATAAATCAGAATCTATTTCATACTTGGGGGTCTGCCGTGTCAAAACCTCTTAATATTTCGAATACACTCCGCATATCACTCTCAGTAACCTAAGTGATAGCATCGAATCAATTACTTAAACGGGATTTATTACTCTAGGATGCAATATGGTCATAATACAATGTATAAAATTAAACTTTTTGAATATGGTCAACAAATGAGTGTGGCTAGCTGGAATGTAAAGCAACGAAGTAAAGCATATTCATTAGTCATTACTGAGGTGGTCGATTTATTGCTTTTGAATACGTTTGTAATTCCACTGTGTTATACTGACATCGCGTATTAAAAATGGAAAGAATTAATTGTCATTAAAATCGACATGTTCCAATGCAAAACATTTTCACTCCTACATATAGAGCTAGTGTTTTCCTACATAATCTTTAGTTTCAATGTAGTCTATTATAAGCATGTTGCGAGTCTTTGTTATCAATTTTTCGTTCGTGTCAAAGGGATTTTCAATGAACATGTAGATACAATTTTTTTCTGTGAACATTGAAATGATAACCAATATTTTATTTGTTTAAAACATTTATAAAAAACAAATAATTCCTTGTGTTTGATTATGACAAACTGATAGTTCGTCAGTGTACACTATTGCACGTCTTTTATCAATGTATTTAAGGTAAGCGTTTTCTAGAACTACGATATGAAAAATTAGATCACCAAAAAATGGGATTCTGAGGAAAATTCAAAATAGAAAAACCCTAAACAAATTGCAAAATCAAACCTAAATTTCATCAAGCGAATGGATATCAACTGTCATATTCCTGGCTTGGTAAAGACATTTTCTTATTTATAAAATGGTGGATAACACCTGGTTTTATAGCTATCTAAACCTCTCACTAGCATTTCACTCGCACCAAATTTCATTATATTGACAACCAATTGTGAACAAAATAAACAGACATTCTATTTAGGATGTCAAAAATAAGGCTACATTAATCAACATTGTACATAGCCCTCTTTGTACTTTTTGTTATATATAATAGTAACCAGAAACCATTTGACACAAATTTTGGGAATGTGAAGAAGTACAAAGTTTGTTCGAAAATTTTAATACATGGATTTCATTTACCGCACGCATAACACTATAATTATAAGGCTTTAGTATATGGTATTTTTTAAAAACAGTATTGTACAAAATAAGATATTGCTTTGTATCAAATATCATATTGATTCAAGTCGATGCTTGAAAAAAGGTCTATCACTACAGACACTCAAACAAAAGTTAAATAATATCTACAGTACTAAAAAAAAAAGCAGTTTGGGAGGTAATGGAATAGCTGATACCTTCTGTGTTTAAACTGATCATGCTGAAGACAATCACTCAAAAACATGGGAATTTTGTTCTTTAAAATTGGTTATTGAAACATTGAAACCTATAAATCTGTTGGTTTTTTTACTTTATCATCTGCGAAAGATAAGAAGTTAGCAATATCCTTTAACTCTACTTCCCGCTATATAGATGATGTTCTTTCACATAATTCAAAATTGTATGACTATGTGGAACGCATCTATCCCATCGAACTAGAGATAAAGGATACTGCAGATACAGTTAAGTCGGCCTCATATCTTGACTTACATCTAGAAATTGACAATGAGGGTCGGTTGAAAACAAAACTTTACAACAAAAGACATGATTTCAGCTTTCCAACTTTGAACTTTCCGTTTCTAAGTAGCAACATTCCAGCAGCACCTGCATACGGGGTATATATCTCCCAATTGATACGATATTCCCGTGCTGGCATTTCCTATCATGATCTTCTTGATAAATGGTTGCTGCTCACAAGGAAGCTATTAAACCAAGAGTTCCAAATGGTGAAGTTTAAATCATCCCTTCGTATGAAATTTTACGGACGCCATCATGAGTTGGTTGCCCGTTATGGATTAACCGTTTCACAATAAATATCACATATGTTCCTTACGTCGTAAATACAATCCCCTTCCCTTTCATGAATGTGACCTACCGAATTAGACTATTACCGGATTTTTTTATCACATAAGCAACACGATGGGTGCCACATGTGGAGCAGATTCTGCTTACCCTTCCGGGGCACCTGAGATCACCCCTAGTTTTTGGTGGGGTTCATTTTGTTTATTCTTTAGTTTTCTATGTTTCTATGTGTCATGTGTACTATTGTTTGTCTGTTTGTCTTTTTCATTTTTAGACATGGCGTTGTCAGTTTAGTTAGATTTATGAGTTTGACTGTCCCTTTGGTATCTTTCGTCCCTCTTTTTTGATTCAAGTACCATATAAACGCCTTGATATGCAGAGTAAACCAATGTTTATTAATAATCCTTTTTTTCTTTCAAATTGTATACTTGTTTCTGATTTTTCTGACTTTTTTTTTATTTCAATTCAGTTTTCTTCTTCAAAATTTTACCACAGAAATAAACAAAACATAGACAAATTATTCAAGAAGATGACAAAAATTATCATGCAAACCACTGGTTTTAGAACAAATGTGGGTTTTTTTCGAAGCGCAGACCCTATGGGTGTATCAATGTTTCTTTTAAGAATACAATGTGTAATACTTTGAACATAGTATTTTAACTACATTCCTTCCGAATAAATTTGATTAGAGGCTTGGTTAACTTGTATGTATGTGTATGCTTAGTATAGAATAAAGCCATACAAGACAGAATGTGAGATACATTAACGTATAAGATGTGAAAACAATGATTTATATTAATGAAATTATAAATGAGATATAGATTTCAAGATCCAACAAGGGGTATTGTTCATTGTTAGCACGAGCTTTATTTACATCATTTCCACAGGTTTAATCTTCAAATCTTCTTTGTATAAAACCAAGTCTAGTCTTTTTCTTCACAAAGGTTTAACTATAGGTTTATAGAACAACGGGTGGTTTTTGAAGCCATGCATAACATTGTATAATTACTGATATCCATCTCATCTTTGTTCTGTTATTTCTATCTACTGTTAACTTTTGTATGTACGGTACTTATGTGTAATAGAGAACAACTCAATTGTACCTCGAATCCCTTTATTAGATATTTCAGAGAACATACAATATAAGACTCTTTCACCTTGCAATTAAAATTAAAAAAAGAATATTGTACACTTTACACAAGTATTCCTCATTTTCAACTAAAAAACAAATTGAAAGAGTTAATCGTGCATTGTGTCATTAAACAAATGGCCAATATATAGATATAACTATTTTGTCTAAAGATGATGTACTCTGATTTAGAAAAACAAAAAATCACTGAAAGTGCTTGACTTTTTTTATTCACAGCAAACCTGTTACGTTTGAAATACTTACTTTTCAACAAACGATCAGTAATTCAAGGGGAACCAAATGTGCCCCTTTTCCCCGATTTGTTACTTTATTCATATGAGGATGATTTCATACAGGAACTGAACTTCTCGTTTTATCGATGATGTTATCTCACTAATTAATTCAAAATTTGGTGACTGTGTTGAACGATTCTATCACATCGAACTTGACATCAGGGATACAACAGATACAGTCAGATATGTCTGATTCTTATCTTGCCTAACATCTAAAAATTGATAATTGATACGATAGTTTAGTGCTTGCATTACTGTTCACTCGCGAAATGGTATTTACCATGTGTGGATTCTAAATAACTTTTAAGAACTTTTTGATAATATTAACATTTGGTTAAGTCTCGATCTTTCTCTGAAATTATTTCTGTCAAACTTTTTCAACCCGGTACAGGAATAAATTCATAAAAAATCCCATTGACTTCATTGCTAATCTATGTCTTGAATAAAATTTATATCTGATTTACATTTAGAAATTTAGAAGCTTTCATATATCATTCATGAAAGTGTAGCCCTATCTTTTGCAACAATAAAAACATAGGGTCAGGCGAGATTTTTGGACATTCACATGGCCTTGTTTAAGCCTCGGTCATACCTTACCGGATAGCACGAACGGACGACTAACGGATGAAAATAAAAGTTGTCCGTTGACAAAATTGTTATCCGTTGGGAGTCCGTTGATGTACTTACCGAATAAAACGGACGTGTAACGGATGCATAACGGACACACACCGGATATGCAACGTACGAGAAACGGACACGTACCGGACAGAACGGATGTCGAACGTACATCAAACGGACGAGTACCGCATAAAACGGACACCTAACGGAGGCGTACCGGATAAAACGGATGAACAAGATATACGGAAAAATCAAAGGCGACAATAATGATACATGTAAATCGCATATATATTCAAAATGTTTCTGTGTAACTGGTTTTGGTTTATTCTTCAAAATTCCGACAAAGGTTAGTGTCTGGCCTGAATAAGACCCGCTTGATTGTGGAGACGTGCCTATACTCTAAGATCGATTATGAATAATAAGAATTCATGAACCTTCAGAAATCTGACATACCAATAATTGGCATTTCTGACGCGAAACTTTCAATTTGCATTTATCCGTTTCAGATCCGTTCATCATCCGTTTTATTCGTTATACGTCCGGTAAAAGTCCGTTTCTCATCCGTTCAACATCTGTTTTATCCGTTAAACGTCCGATAGAAGTCCGTTGGTAAATTTATCTTCCAGACCTCCAACGGATGTATAACGGACACGTAACGGATTCAAAACGGAAACGAAACGGACGAGTACCGTACAAAACGGAAACGAAACGGACGATTATCGTACAAAACGGACGCCTAACGGACGTTCAACGGACATTTTATCCGTTGGACGTCCGTTCAAAGTTTTGAACATGCTCAAAAATTTTCACCGGACAGAACGGACGCCGACGGATAAAACGTACGCTTAACGGACATGCAACGGATATGGACGGACGTCTAACGGATAAGAACGGACGTCTAACGGACATAAACGGATTGAAAAAAAGTTATCTGTTAGGCGTCCGTTCGAGCTATCCGTTAAGGTGTGACCGAGGCTTTACAAACACTGTAGTTTCGAACATGATTCCTTTACTGACCCCCATTACCTTTTAACTCTGAAGTAAAAAAAAGTACATTCAGCATTTATTTTATTATTTTTTTTGTTAACTCCATTTTGTTCCATAGTTTGATCCATCCCCCAAATGGGTGGTCCATAATGACGTAAATGTATTTAATGAAGATACCCCTATACCATCATTCCCCATGTGAAATTTTAAAAGGTCGTCTAAAAGAATATAATAACAATGAATTTCAACATACATATGGTAGCATATTCTATAAATTGATTACTTTGAGATACAAAACGTCATTGATTGTTAATATTCAACAAAAGAGTAAAACATGCTGCTCCAGGGATCTGTCAAATAACGTTTGGTCCATTGTCTAATGAAAAGTTCAGCGGAAGATATCAAGACTTTTTTAATCAATATTCCGTATCAACTTGATAAATAATACACGACGGTCTTGAAGTATAGATTATAGGAACTGGCGTTGTTGTCCATCTTCATAACGTGTTATAAATTATATGTTTCTTTTATTTGTCTTTGTATATTAATTCTTTTTATGCTTAGTCTATATTAGGTATTATTCATTTATTCGTTTGACGTGGTTTGTTACTTCTACACCCCGGCATTTTTTATTGTGCAGTGTTCTTTGTATTCTTTTCTTACAGTTTGGTTAATAAGCCTTGTCTATACGCCTTTTTGTTTTACTTTGTTTAACTTTGTTTTACTTTGTTTGTTTTTATAGTGATTAAGATTATAACAAATTATTGTCTGCTGTTTCCCTATTTGTTTTACATTTTCACCTATTATGTATTGATTTGTTCACAAATTGTTGTCAATATCATTGAATTTAATGGGACATTCATACAAGTGCGAGGTTAAGCTAGCTATAACACCATGTTTAATCCATCGCTTTCTATCCGAGAAAATGCCCGTACCAAGTCATGAATATAGCAGTTGTTATCCATTTGTTTGATTATGGACTTTCCGTTTTGAATTTTCCTCTGAGTTTGGTATCGTTTTTCATACTTTTCCTATTATGATTTCCTTGATAGAGGGTTGCTGCTCACAAGGAATCTATTAAACCAAAAGACACAACTGGTGAATTCGAAATAATTCCTTCGTAAAAATTTTAGGACACATTCACGAGTTAGTTGACCGTTCGAAAAACTAAGGATTTTCTTATCATAGGCATAGATTACTTAAGCCGTATTTGGCATAACTTTTTGGAATTTTGGGGTCCTCAATGCTTTTCAACTTTATACTTGTTGGGCTTTCTCACTTTTTTAATCTGAGCGTCACTGATGAGTCTGATTAAGACGAAACGCGCGTCTGACGTTTTAAATTGTACGCCTGGTACCTTTGATAACTTTAATATCGAAAATGTTCCAAATAGCGTTACTTCAATTCCGTCCCCCTTTCCCCGAAAATGACCTACCGAAGAAGACTTCTTATCGGGTTCGTACTAAAATGAGCAACACAACGGATACCAAATTTGATTAGGATCTGCTTACCCTTTCGAAGCACATGAGATCGCCACACATTTTTGTCGGGATTTCTTTGGCTCGGTCTTTTCTATATTTTGTTTTGTACTATTTTGTTTATCTGATGATACTTTATTTTGTTATCCATGGATTTTTCAGTTTGTTTTTAACTTATGAATTTGAATGTTCCTTTCGTTTCTTTGGACTCTCTTTTATTATGTGTCATTATATTGAGCAGAAAATGTATTGGCTTTGGTCTGGAGTAACACTAATGAAATGCAAATGATTATTCTCCTTCTTTTTGTTGATTTCATCAAGTTTTTGTCTAGTGTCTTTTTACTGCTGTTGTTTTTCATCTTTTTCTTTCAATCATGGAATTCTAATTAATTTTGGTGAGAATATACTTCCCTTTTTGATTCTTAACATCTGTAGTACGTTACTTACTAACACAAAATCTTCCACTATTTAGTATATATTACATTTCATAAATGCAAAACAAAGTTAAAATAAATGTTTTATTTTTATTTTAATATAACGTAAACGTATGTACATCAAGTTGCGTTGCAATTACAACTTTCATTAACACACGTACATTACCTATACATACATGAAAAATGAAGTACCGCAACATGTTTAAATCTTCTAATGAATTACATCTCTCATATGCTACTTTACTTGTTATCAAACTCTAGAGAAATTGACTGTGATTTTTTCAAACAGAGAACAAGACAAATATCAGATTTAGAGTTATGTTTGCCAGGACTATAAGTATAAAGTGAGCGAACACATATTATAGCTTGTTTACTTACAAGAAGCATACAGTGTTATTACTTTGAATGCAGACATACAAGAGTTAGTTTTTTTTAAATTATTGTACCTAAAACAAAATATTGATACCAGAAAATAAACAAGCAAATATTTACATCAATATAAAGGAAGAGTGATAATTGCTTTTCGCTGCCACATAAAAGTCGAGAGTTATTCCAATAGTCTAGCACTTTTCAAAACTATCAATATACTTACAATTTTGTTCAAACCAAAATTTCTTATGTACAAATAAATTCAACAGTAGGATTAATAGATGAATTAAAATCGTTTTAAACAAATACATTGTGTATAATTATGTTTAAAATATATTTCAATCTCTCTTAAAAAAGATATCATTGTCTGAACTGGCATTTTATAATATAAATAGTTAAAATAATGTATATTAAAATGGTTTCTCCGGATTTTTGAAGTTGACAAATGAAAGAAATAGAAAACCAAACACACACCAACTGAAAAAATAAAATTATAGGATACTTCTATGAACCAAACAGATTGTCTAAAAACTAAAACGTGTAATATAGATATCATAAACAAAATGAAAATACCACAACATGAAAATACCTAAACACTATAGAGAATAAACATTTATCGTAGAAGAAACATCACGGATAGAAAGATTGGTACCGCCAACATGTGCGACAAAGTTGTTACTTTCATTACACCACTGCCTGAAAAAGAGTAAACAGACGGTTTATTAAAAGCAGCTTACACAATGGTTTTTTCAAACTCATATGATATTATTTCGATACAGGAAATGCTGAAATAGATTAATGTTTTGTGTCATTGACAAAATTTGCGCAACAAAACTGTATTTGTAATATGTTTATACACTGGCTAAGTGTGAATAAAACAGACTTAGTAAGAAGGGATATAGTTACGATACTGTTGTCAGGTCATTACAGATTGCATATTTTGGCTTTAATATTGATTCACTTATAGGGTCTTTGCATCGGAAATAAACACATTTATTTAAAAAAAAATGACACGGGTTATGTTCTTCTCATATATTTTATGATAGTATGATATTAAACCCCTAACGGGAGGGATTGTGCCTGACATTCATATGATAAAGACATAATCTTTCAATCAGTTTAATTGAGGTCTGGAGCTGACATTTCAGTTTACTGCTAGTAGTCTGTTGTTATTTATGTATTATTGTCATTTTATTTATTTTCTTTTGTTTCATTTTCTGACATCGGACTCGGACTTCTCTTGATCTGAATTTTTTAATGTGCGTATTGTTATGCGTTTACTTTTCTACATTGGCTAGAGGTATAGGAGGGGGTTGCGATCTCATAAACATGTTTAACCTCACCGCAATTTGGCACCTGTACCAATTCAGGAGCCTTACATATTTTTTAAGGGCCAGCTGAAGGATGCCTCCGGGTGCGGCAGTTTCTCGCTACATTGAAGACCCATTGGTGGCCTTCAGCTGTTGTTTGCTCTATGGTCGGGTTGTTGTCGCTTTGACACATTCTCCATTTCCTTTCTCAATTTTATAAAACATTTAAGTCATACGAGAAGACAGTGAGGATACTTTAAGACATAGCCACCATTTTATTAGTGTAGTTAGTATCAAAAATACTCGTCCTATACGCTATACGTTGTACCACACCGGTAGTCGTAATGCTGTGTCTTGTCATTTTGGCAAAAAAATATTATCTTTTCGTATACCTATTTGGTAAGATTAATACAATAAAAACCATCATAGAACGGAATCAAAGATTATAAAAGCTCTTCAAAAAAGTAAAATTACAAAAAATACTGAACTTCGAGGAAAATTTATTATCTTGATGTTAATGCTATCATACTGATCATAGAAATACAAAGATAAAGTAACAAATGAAACGGCGACATTGACCAGTATTTCCAATTTTCGCTATTTTACTTAAACTTACACATGGTAGGTTTGATGGTTGGTGTTGTAGTATAACCTGCCTTACATTGACATTTAGAAGTAGTGTTACAAGACGCATGGGTTATACATTGATTTGCAGCACAAGTGGCACCTGGAACAATTCCTGCAATTAAACATGAACAAAAACATATAGAGTATACGTTAATGTGACAGCGATCAAATACAAAGTCACATTAGGTTCAACATCTGGTCCTGGACACTAGATTGGTGCATATATTTAGTACGTATATCTGTCAATCGAGCAGTCTTATGTTGTTTATAAAACAAAGTAACAGTGATTTTTCAAAGATATGTGACATTCATTCCGTATTCTGACATCAAACCAACACAAATAAGTTGGATTGAAATAAACCAATGACTGGTTCTTAAATTGAAAAAGGCAAGAATATTAATGAAACTCAATATTGATCAAAACAAATTTTGGAATAGAGAAGATACAAAAATAATTTTTGTTTGAGGACTTCGATCAATATCGAGTAAAATTTCAAGAAATCAAACATACCTTCAAGCTTCAGTTGTATCATTAATCCCAAGTTGACTGATATATGTTAGGTGCAATCACTCAATGCAACATAAGGTATCGAGTTACATGACATTATACATATATCTTTACAAAATGTTAGTATGTAGTTTTACAAGCAATCCTTGAATATAAGTATATTTTTAAATTCGAGAGCTATCACATTTTAAATACACTTATGTCGAATTATGTAAAGACAATACTTATTGTATCCTGCACACAATCCAGTTTGGTAATTTGAAATGGAAGTGTTGGAACTCTAATGGTCTATATGTTTAAAACATGGACGGGCAAATAAAGCGCTCGTGCTCGAACATTTTACATATATATTTATTTATAAAACAGCCCAGTCACAGGAACTTGGCTTAAAGAAACGTTAGTAGTCAAGCAACGTCACAGTTGAAATCAATAAGCACTTTTAAGTAGTCGGTGTTCTTCGATTTTGTCAGTATTACAGTTCAAATATGCATCTCTTTGTAGAACAAAAACGAGAAGTTTTGATTTGACATTTTAAATTCACGCAAAAGTAATAAGTTTCATAACATGTTTATATCGAAAGTCTTACTGATAACGCATCCAGTTCCATCTTTATAGTGGGAGGTTTTACATAGACATTTACTTCCTGTACCGTCATTTCTACATTCCGTGTCGTCAACACTACATTGATCTGTGGTAGTTTCCGTGGCAAAGCAAGTAGCATCCAAGGCAACCTCTGCAATAAATAATTGATATTAAAACATATTAGTCTATACATGTAAAGCTTTATCTAAAATCGCTAATAAGGCAATAAGTCATTCAAACATGTAACTTTTTTCTGAAAATAAATCAAAGGAACATACACAGTGAGAAATAAACGCATTAAAGAAACGATTATCAGTCAGTCATATACAGTAAAGTTATATTCGATTATAAAATCATAGCAAAAGAAAATGGAAACCCAATGTTGAAGGTCGTAGAGTGAGCTATTAATGTAAATTTCTGTGTCAATTGGTCTCTTTTTGAATGTTGTCTCATTGGCAATGATACATAGCTTCTTATTTTCGTATAAGCAGTCTGACTATTTGCATAGAAATTTGTATCTTTGATGAGTATATTTATCTATGTATCTTATGTATAAATAGTGTCAAGTATGATTTACATTCATAAGTCGTAGGTCATTGGTCAATATATATACATAGTTTTATGTACTTATGGATGGCATTAATTCCATTAGAGATGAAAATCGTTTTCATTTTGTTTGAAATCAAATTCAAATGAATACTTTTGAATTGTTTTACATTGTCATTTCGGGGCCTTTTATAGCTGACTATAGCTTTGTCCATTATTGAAGGCCCTACATTGACCTATAGTTGTTAATTTCTCTGTCATTTGGTCTCTTGTGGAGAGTTGTCTCATTAGCAATCATACCACATCTTCTTTTTTATATTTAACACAATATGGAGATTTAGTTGGCTTCAGTAAAGCACCTACCGGAGCTTAAACTGATATTTTGTATTGCTTGTAGTGAATAATCTCACTTCAGAAAGATATTTTCTTGCAAGATGTTTACCAACCCAACCCCGACATATATATTAGTATCAAAGGTTTGTATAATTAAGTCATGACTGGTTAATTGATTCAAACTGATATTATGTTTATTTTTCCGCTGTTTTCCCCCAATTTAATAGCCACTCTTTTACAATATGTGTCATGTACGAGTTTGTATTCATACATATCTATGTAAAAGTTATCCATTTTCGTTATACCCGCTTTGTCGAGTTGTTTTTCTAATGCCTAGAATAAATATTGCACCTGAAGGTCAAAAACTGATGAAAGCTGATAAAACGTTATTCAAACAAGAAACGTCCATCAAATCAGGCTCAATTTCTTATAACAGGGAGGGACTATTTTTATTATTTTTAATTTTGCGTAAAAATTTATAAAAAGATACAAAATATGACATAGTGATCTTCAAGTAACGAGTTGAATAAACTATAACAGTGTGCAGATAATTTTGTAGATGTTTCAATTTAAAAGTTACTGATTACACAAAGTCATGTGCTTATCTAGCTAAAATCGAATATATTCCAATTATTTATGGATAGTACCAAAGTGTACAGTTCATTAAAGTTAGACTTGAAACCTTTCCAATCTTCCGTCTGTAAGGGTCCCAAACTTATAGATTATAAGGTAACTTCTTTCTCTGTTGAATTGAATTTGAAAATTTTAACTTTAATGTAAATGCCTATTCATGGATACGTACAGTTAAGGGAGACATAGCATAACGTTGAGTAAACACACGTTTTAAAACACCATGTGTACATTATCATTTGTTTACTACAAATTTCGCGTTTACCAGTATTTGCGCGTTTACTACAATTGCATGAATGCGGTCAAAATGGTTATTTCGTATGTCTACTCGTTTAGTCAATGATAAACGCGTGTCTACAGATTTTACATCTTTACCTACGTGCACTTAGAAAACACGCAATTACTATTTCCGGTAACTGTTTGTGGAAATTTTAAATATACCTTTTTTCTGGCTTATTCATATATTGCAAATGATAAATAAACGGGCTTAATGTTGGTGCCATGGAATTTTTGACAAATTACAAAGGCCAAAATATTGGTCTTCTTGTATGTATCATTGAAGATACTGTTAATTAAGAAATTATTGCGTGCATTTAATATTGGGATTTTTTGAAAAATGGACAAAAATGCGAGATTAATTATTGCAATGTCAGGAACAGATATAGGTATAAGATCTACAAATGCAAGTTCTTATCACTGCAATAATCACTAAGTCGCATTTTTCGCATCAATAAAAACCTCGCAATTTTTTCTAAATTTACAGTTTGTACATAAACAATGATTATCTATCCGAAAGGAAATTTCCGTAGAATTCGGTATGTTTTTTGTTGTTATACTTTTTTCAACAAAACTCACTTGATGCACAGGCTCCTTTTTTATTTGCAAAATAACTGGACGTGCATTCACATTTTGAATGAGTGGCATGGCATTCTGCATTAGTTGCTGCACACTGACCAGCCGGTGAAGCTGTGCATGTTTCAGCTAAAGCAATTTCTTAAATAAAAATATTCTTAATAGAATTTCAGAGAAACTGTAAAATTGAAATATCCATTTAACTTGATAAGGAAAAGGAATGATCTTTCGAGCAGCTTTTAATGCAGTATAAAGACAACAATAATGTATTTACGAGACATAACACGTCATTAGTCTCTCGTTTTTCTTTTTTTCTTAGTATAATCCTTTTAAAAGAGCATACGATACAGTTACCGCGGAGGTAATGACGTTGCTAACGTAAAATGTTATTTTCACGACGTCAAACTGTGACATATCGGGAAAACATGCATTTTTCGACTGATTTTTATCATTCAAACGTAATTAACTTAAAAACGAGTTCATGGACCCCTCTTTTTAAAAATGACATTTTGGTTTGATTAAGTATAAAGATTATTTGTACCAATTTTAACTATAACGTAAATAGTGCAATTTTTTAAATTTGATAAATGTACAGCAAAAATGGCGTTTTTTCTACATTCATGAATATTTGATAAATATGATTTGTTTGTTAAAATAAAATGCATAAATTTATAGGCCATTTATGTGACAGAAATTACAAATAATTAAAAAAAAACTTTTATTCTTTGGGCGATTATGTAAGAGTAAATCGGGCACAACTCATAAAAAATTGTTCAACATGTGCATAAGTCAATTTATTCTGGATGAAAATGCTGAACATTCTATAACCTATAATCTTATAACAACTCTTGTTAAATACGATCTATTTTCTTTCCTTGAAACCTATGTAAATGAGGATTACATACCAGAAAAACAGCTGTGGTCGAAAATTGTCCGTCAGTCTATTGAAATTTATGAAGAGAACAGATGGAAAAGTAATTTAGAAAATAGAAATGAACTCAAAAGGTATTCCAAAATTCATCCTTCCCTCTGTGAACATAGATTAATTCGGGTGACAGTTTTATATCCCGATTCAAAACTCGAACTTCTAGTACTTGTGGCTTTAGGATCGGCAGCCATTAAGAAAGCTACATGTACTCTATGTAACAAACAGTCTTTTGATATCGTTAAACATTTAATCATGGAGTGTCATGTACTATTAACAGAGAGAAATGTTTTGTTTTATAAAATTGTAGATGAACTTTCCATTCAAAAATCTGTGGACATTTTCAATTTAGACGACGATGACCTTCTTGAAGTACTATTAGGAGCTGTGAATGATATAGTATACGATCTCGATCCTATAGATTGGTCTAGAATGATGTATTACATAGCAAAACATGTTTACCCCATGTTTAAAAAATTCAGACATGTATTATTTGAAAACAGGTTTAATTTTGAATTTTGAATAGACTTTGATTGAAAAATGTTGTGTTTTTGTTGTGTATACTGGAATATGTGTATGTGTGTTTATCTAAATATGTTGTTGTTTTTTCATTGGGTATTTATCTCAAAATGTATGATATTTTGTTTATTGTGTAAATAATTATTAATTTCTTTTTGTATGCAAAATCTTCATATATATGGAGGAAATAAAGATTTATTCATTCATTCATTCATTCATTCATTCATTCATTCATTCCACATGAAGTTATATTTTTATTACATATTTGATTGAATCAGGTAACAGTAGCCTATATGGAAATTTTTATCAAAATCTAAATACGGGATCAAAACTATATCATATGCCCTTAAAACGTTCTATGTCAGTTCAATACACTATTATTGGTTTGTATGATTTGAATTAAAATTTCTTCATGAAAGAATCTATAAAAGTAAATACATAAAAATACTGAACTCCGAAGAAAATTCAAAATGGAAAGTCCCTAATCAATTGCAAAATCAAAACTTCAAACACTCAAACGAATGGATAACAACTGTTATATACCTGACTTGGTAGAGGCACCTATTTATGTAGAAAATTGTGGATTGAACCTGGTTTAAATGTACATTCGTTATCCTTATAATCTTTTCAAGGTGTTATTCCATTATATATAGATACCTTTTAATATTCTAGTATATGTTATATTTTAACATTGAAAATTACTTGGTTTTAATGAAAAAGAAATGTTAAACCAGTGACACATGGCGTTGAGACAGCTAGCAAACCAATTGAATTAACAAACAAATCTTACTTTTTGCACATTTATTGGTACCATCTGTTTTAAATGAAGTGGGACTACATGTACAATTAGTTTTACATACATTATTTGCCTCTGCACAATCTCCATCAACTGAGCACTTTCCATCGTAAGCTACTCCTGAAAAAAATGTAACATAGTCTTTTAGCTTAAAACATCATTCTAAATCATGGCTTGGAATAGAAGATTTTGATATGAATTCCCAACATTGGCATGTTAACCATCAACACGGTGGTTAATGCCACATGTGTGGACTAAGTTTGACATCATGTGGGAACAGTAAATGCTGTCGCTCCGAACAAATTATTTTTTTAAGTGGTGTTAAAATACGCAGACACTGTTGTTATTACTTAACCTTCCTCAACTTTGAAATTTTAGAATTATACCAGTTTAATATTGTACAGTGCTAGATATAAATAGATATATATATTCCGGACGGGAAAATTTATAAAAACTTAAAAGTTTGCTACGGGATGAAACTCGGAATAATCAATATGCCTCTAGAAAGGAGGTTATGTAGAACAAATGCAGTCATTTTGCCTTGCAACAGTCCACATGTAGCATTTTATGGTGTTGTTACTATTGGTCTGTCTATACCTTGTATATAGATCATGACATTCCCCGACACGAGACAAACTTCAAACATAACAATGTATTGTAAACTGACTATAGTTGTATCAATTATCATAACATACCTTCAACACCTGCTGCAATATAAATAACCAACACCATCCAGATGCCAACAAACTGAGTAAAGAGTTCCTGTGAGAAAAAAAAACAGGTATCGTGACATGTAATTTTTGGCTGGGGGAGGGGGTCTAAATAAAATTCACAGAATGTTTTAATAATTTGTCGTAATGAAGTTTTATCATGCTGTTTACAAAAAAACAATAAAAATTGTCACCGGACTTTTTTTCACTCCACAGGTTGTGTAAAATTGTCAGATTTTGTATAGATTATGCACGAAAAGTCCAATTTTGTGTGATAAAAAGAAAACTACATCATAGAATTCTAAGATAAAATGTGAGAAGATAGCCCTAATAACATGCCGTCATATAAAAAAATTAAAAAAATGGGGCCACCGGACTTGTTTTATTGCTACATATTGAAATAGGTAAATTCACAGCACTTTCTATTGTAAAATAACTCTATCTGAGTTATCTCCCCTACTATTTGAGTTATCTTCCCTTATTTGGCAAAGGTGAAAAAAATGAATCAAACAAAAGTATTGTGTTTATTAGAAAATACAGCCGTAATGTGATAAAACGCATAATTTTCTATGTTAACATTAAAAGTCTTACACATGATTTACTTACTACTCTAAGAAATTGGAACATTTCATTAAAGATCTAGACCAATTGTTATCTGCTTTTTCAAATCCAAGATGCAGAAAGACACCCGAGCCACCTTAACAAATAAGAAAGTAAATGCTAAAACTGTCCTTTAACAACATTACTACTCAGTGGCGGATCAAGGGGGGGGGTTCCGGGGGTGCGCACCCCCCCTTTATTTTTGCCGATCAATGCATTTGTATCGGGACATATGTTTTGCACCCCCCCCCCTTTTGCCCTGGGTGCCCTGGGTTAGCACCCCCCCTTTCGAAAATTCCTGCATCCGCCCCTGCTACTAAACAATCAATACACATAAATTAGTATTGTCGCAGCATTGTGGGTGCAACCCTCCTCTGTACACGGAGTATATCATTTTCCGACAGGCTGTCTCTGTATTTTATGGCATGACATTTGATGCTCTCTTAATTAAATCCAAACTGAAGCTAATTCAATCAAGCTTACAATCGGTGCAATTTGTGAAAAACAATTCGTTTGCACTTTTTTTTTTTATCGCGTAAAGAAAACATTAAACATAATAGGGTTTTTCCCGAAGCTAATTTGGAAGCTTGATTTTCCTTTTTTAGTTGCCTTCATCTGACCGAGTACTACTATGTTACCTGTCGAAAAAATTCCGGAGCCAAACTCAGAAATTTAAATATTTATTGTAGAACATATAGTTTTGGTACGTAATTTTATACATTGCATTGGATTTCGTGTATTGTATTTTATACTTGAGTTTGTTCTGTCTTAGTATTAAAATTTCTCTTGGCTCAATTCCATCGCTTTTTTGTAATAACACACGTAAACCTAATGGATAGGGATTTAAGATAATTTCAAATCAAGTTATGATAACTTAAGGCCGTGTTCTCATTGACCCAAACTCAGTGTTGTGTAAGTGTAATTCACACGTAAATTAAACACAACTACGTTCCCCTTGATAAAACTCAATGTTTACATGTTGTTTAAATCATGTTCTGTCGACATGCAGTCGATAGTCAATGTAGAACTTGTGTGGTTCAATGTACACAAAACAAAGTATTTAGAACATGCATTTTACTGTGTATATTTAAAGAAGAAACGTTTTTTTAATAAAATTGATAAATATAACAATTATTTATGTAGTTTTTTTACCGAATTATTTGTCAAACTCGATACATTAATTAGTTTGTTATATACAAAAAACTGTTAAGTAGCCTTATTAGGGAGCAACCATTTAACTACATGCGGTAAGGAGGTTATGGTTTTTATTTTCGACACAGATTATTTTTTTCGCGCATAGCACGAACATTTTTACTTAGTTTTTCAAATGCCTTTATCCGACTCTGGTAATCGAGACATCTTTAGCATCTTTTAAATAGGTGCATATCATCAAAATAACTTTCATAACTGCTAGAAAAGTTGTCCAAGAAATTTTAATTCGATTAGATGTAATGAACATTTAAATGACATATAGTTTATAAGTGTGAACAAAACTTATGCACAGGTAACTAAACCAGGTGTATAGATGTGAACAAATTTAATTTGAAACCAGTGTATTTAATAGTTATCCCACGATGACGCGGTGTGTCAGTGTAAGATCACCCCGATGGCCGGAGGCCAGAGGGTGATCTAACACTGACACACCAAGTCTGAGTAGGATAACTATTTTACATCCCAGCTGTTTTAGATTAGACGAAAAACCATTTACAATTCATAAAATCTAGTTTTGAACGCCACACAATCATTATAATATACTTTATACATAACTATATGATTTATACCCTTTCTGAACCCCGAACACGATGAGTAGATATCAAACAATGTCAACTCGCCCCACTGGCCAATCGGCCCAAACTATGTCGCCACTTTATGAAAAACTCGCCCCACTCTTGTTTACCGACTTGCCCCACTTCTGAAAAAGTGTAAAATCAAATTGAACAATCACTGACAACTCACTTATTAACAAAAAGGGTTTAAACCCATCTGAATAAAGGTCTGCCAACTCGCCCCACTTATAAAAATATCTTGCTTCCTTTAAGTATGTTAAATTACTGATAGTTCGTATCCAGTCGTCCTGGTGTAGTGGTTGTGTCGTGGCTTGATATGCTAAAGGTCTTGAGTTCGAATCCCAGTATATATACACTGGATTTTTTCTACGTGAATTTTGATAGATAGTCTTTTCCGTATAATTGTATATTTAATTATAAGTTTTATAGTGGATTTGACATTCCCGCCAAAATATTACAGAACAAAGGAAATCATGCATAACAAAGAAACTCAAACTGGGGTGATCTGGTTGGGGTGATCCGGCTCAGATCACCCCTGTTAGAACAAAGGAGCGTGGATGTAAATTACATTAAACTAATTGTAAGTAATAGTTATCCCACGAGGATGCAGTGTGTCAGTGTAAGATCATCAGGAGGCCAGAGGGTGATATAACACTGACACACCAAGTCCGAATGGGATAACTGTTTTACATCACAGCTCTCTTCGATTGGACGAAAAACCATTTACAATTCATAAAATCTAGTTTAGAACGCCACACAACCATTATAGTATACTTTATGACCCCCGAACACGATAAGTAGATTTCAAATAATGTCACCTCGCCCCACTTGCCAATCGGCCCACACTATATCGCCACTTTATAAAAAAATATCGTCCAACTCGAGTGTAAAATCAAATTGAACAATCAGTCTGACAACTCACTTATTAACGAAAAGGGTTTAAATCCCACTGAATAAAGGTCTGCCAACTCACCCCAATTATAAAAAATCTTGCTTCGTTTGAGTATGTTAAATAACTGATAGTTCGTATCCAGTCGTCCTGTTGTAGTGGTATGTGTCGTGGCTTGGTATACTATAGGTCGTGAGTTCGAATTCCAGCATATACACTGGATTTTTTTCTATTTGAATTTTGATGGATAGTCTTTTCCGTATAATTTAAAATTATAAGTTTTATAGTGGATTTGACATTCCCGCCAAAATGGTACAGAACAGAGGAAAACATGCATAACAAAGAAACTCAAACTGGGGTGATCTGGTAGCGGTGATCCGGCTCAGATCACCTCTGTTAGAACAAAGGAGCTGGGATGTAACATGTGTACTGTACATGGTGTTTGGTGTGAACACGGCCTTAGATTAGAAACTTTATTGACTAGTTTTACAATTAATTTTCTCGGGATAAACAAAAAAGAAGGAAAATTAGCACAAAATGTATTAAATTGTATTCAAATCCACGAGAAAACATAAAAGTTGTGATGACAAAAAAAAGGTGGACCTATCATATTTAAATATTATATACATATCATTTCCGATGAGATAACTCTTCTCTAGAGACCAATTTACACAGAAATCTTCATCTTAAATATAAATTAAAAGATGTGGTATGATTGCCAATGAGCCAACTCTCCACAAGAGACCACATGACACATAAATTAACAACTAAAGGCAACCGCACGGCCTTCAACAATCAGCAAAGCCCGTGCCACATAGTCAGGTATAGAAGGCCCCGAAATGACAAATGTAAAACAATTCAAACGAGAAAACTAACAACCTAATTTATGTACAAAAAATGAACGAAATACAAATATGTAACACATCCACAAACGATCACCACTGAATTGCAGGCGTCAGACTTGGGACACACACATACATATAGAATGTGGCGGGGTTAAACATGTTAGCAGGATCTTAAACCTCCCCTAACATGGTACAGTGGTGTAACAGTACAACATAAGAATGAACTATCAAAATCATTTAAAAAAGGGGCCAAAGACTCAACAGATGGATACAAACAGAATTAATACACAGAGTGGACGCTGCCGAGTACTTGTATATCCCAACAACACACAGATACTAAGTACAGATCTGAGAGTACTCGTCGTTACTGACAGCTAGTTAAAAGCCACGAACGACTAATAAAAATATAAGTTCAATGTACGGTTTTCAACAATGAACTATAGGGTCCTGACCCATCTTACAGTCTAATTGGTATGTTTTTATCACTTAAATTGTTTTACGGTCTGTTTACTTATCTCAAATATGCGGTACATCATGGAACATAACTATATATGCATTATGTTAAAATGTTAACAAATTCGAGAGTAACATATTATAAAATGAAATTCGACCCGACTATTCTGGTTCCTGTTACTCTTCTGGCCATAACATTACCGATAAAAGTTTGAAGATTTTGAATAGAGTTAAAAGATTTTATTTTATTGAATACAAAAATGAGAAGATAACATATTTATCTGTGAATTGTAGATTGACAAAGAGGGGGTAAGTAAGTAAGCAATATAATTTTCTTCAATAAATTTCTCTCATTCTTACTCGTCTTATTTTTTCCTGACCTGTTAAATATTTTTATTTTATCAACGTGTCGTTGGTTGATATTAAATTAAACAACACGAAGTCCACTAAAAGCCGGGTGTGAAATCAGGTGCTTCGGAAGGGTAAGCATTTCCTGCACCGTATACGTAGGTAATGATGGAAGGTTATCATGACTGAGGAGGACTATCAGATATGATTTCTGACACAATTTTGTCATAATGGCCAATCAGCTCATGATGGCGACCGTAAAATGTCTTGGGTGAAGACCTTAATTTAATTGATTCATAGCCCTGTCGTAGCAACTTTTGAGAAAGCAGTATTCCTCGTTCAACAAAATCAACGTACTTTCAGCTAGCTCTAGAGTAACGTATCAATTGAGACAAATATATTCCATATGCTTGTGCCACTGGAATTTATTTATTTCAAACTTTTTCATAAAGAGAAAATAAAAATAAAACGTTAAAGAAGCCGATTGAGTTGTTTTTAGTTGATAATCAACGGATGTTTTAATCCCTTCTTTTTACACAACCAAGCTGATAAATGTATCATGCGTATGATTACGTGTCAAACGAGTTCGAGACGACGAGATTTAACTATGATTCATTTACAAATGTATATAGAAGTTTCCTACGATTCAGTAATTTTTAATTGCCAAGGCATTCCAAAAGTTGTGTTTTAATTATGTATAAAATGTATCATTTATGACTGCGTTTTGTTGCCTACCGTGCGTTAGTATTTTCCCTAAATGTTTTTTGTCTGGTGATAGTTTTATTAACAAGAAAAATTATTAATTCACAGCATGTTGACATGTATTATCGCACATGCATTACCTGTCCTTTATTGCCGATTGGGTATTTTAGTTCAGCTTATATCAATAATAACAACCAATAATATAAGGAATTCCCTACTGGCCACTCTTGAAATCTCGCTCGATTCTAGATAATACAACTGCATGAAGCAGACGAATTGAAATTAGGCATTAGCGAATTTTAAATATATATTTATATATATTGTCTTTAAACATCTCGATTTATTTTGTGGAAAATATTGGTTTAATCTTTAGAAATAATTAATCTCGGCAACGTTGTTAAACCAGTGAAAGTATAGATAATTTTTTTTTATCGGAGTAGCTGAATTCCCGAGAATGTGTTATTTTAACAGTGCTATACTGTAACTTTTGTATACATTACGGCGATGGAATTTATTGGGATCTGCTGTTGACCTGTGTATTCCTTGCATACCGTGTTCTGGTGAGGGAATTTATTGCGTTTCCTTGTAGACTTTTGTAGTTTTTGTACTGCACGCTCCTGTGACAGAATTATCTAAACAGAAATGCTGTGCTTTTAACATTTGTACCAAGCAGTAGATTTGTGACTATTGGTGATATGTCGAGCGATAGCGAAGGCGAGGTGGATTTGCCACGTAATGTCGAGAGGGTACAGATGAGGACATCCACAATGAATCTTAATCCAAACACAGCTTCCGAATTAATTAGACTTGGGGTCGACTCTATGGAAGCGATTTCTATGATTGAAAAAGAAGATAAGCCAGTGTTTTTAATATTCCGCTTGGACAGCAAAACGTGTTGATGCGAGCAATGGGGAAAACTTTCAAGGGTGGTCGCGGTGAAGCTGGGAATATGGCAGACACGCACCCTGTCGAACTTGAAAACGAGGCTACACAGAGTACTTCCGCTAGGATACAAAATGGCGGCACCAACAACCAAGATGGCGACGGTGTAAACAACAAAGATTGCGACGATATAAACAACAAAGAAGGCGGCGCCCATCAGTCAAACCCCCGATCGGAGGAGGCCTATATACAAGAGAACCTAAAGATGATGTGTCGGGAGAAGAACATTCCTGGACAATATGTGAATGACTCTTAAAATTCTTCCACAGTAGAGACAATTTGCTGGTCAATGACATTTACTCATGGAAAGACCCTCAAATATTTTTAAAGTCTGCAAATATTGATCCTAATGTGAATTTCTTTGATATAACTTATTTTGTACCTAACACTTGAGGGGGACACTCAGAATAAGAGGAATTAGTTTCGGAATCGTCAGGGGGAGAATTAGTTTTTTAATCTTGGCCTGTCAAGCCAAAATTAGAAAGATTGTCAGTAACACAATGGTCTATGGCTAATTTGTCCATAATGCATAAGTTGATAGCTATAGGAGAGTTACAATCATCCCAAATTATGGATTACGTATCTTATACTATGCGCATATATCTTTTTCCCTCGAGCTGTGAATTGGTGTGTGTTTTTTCCTTAACGGGAATACCGTCACCTGCAAAAGCAACACCAATTTAGATGGGGTACAGACATTCCCCATCTCCATTCTGTATTTTGGAGGCCAAAGTTTTTGCAGAGTCAGAATTCCCGCACTGCACCTCAAACTCAAAGCTCGAAAGTAATGGCTTATAAACATGCAGTAACATATGCTTTTCATACTCCATGGGGAAGGATGATTTACAACAAATTCAATAGTCGTAGTGGTTGTTTCATGCCACATTGTAAGTTTGAGTATTCATGTGCTAAAAGAGGGACGAAAGATACCAAAGGGACAGTCAAGCTCATAAATCAAAAACAAACTGACAAGCCATAGCTAAAAATGAAAAAGACAAACAGAAAAACAATAGTACACATGACACAACATAGAAAACTAAAGAATAAATAACACGAACCCCACCAAAAACTAGGGGTGATCTCAGGTGCTCCGGAAGGGTAAGCAGATCCTGCTCCACATGTGGCCCCCGTCGTGTTGCTTATGTGAGAATGTGCTGCATGTGTAGAAAAGTAAAGAGGTAGACTGGTTCCCGATCACAATATTAAGTATGTTACACATATACCAATATAACGTGAGAGAGTATGGCTTATAGCTAATAACTGGAACGTAGTAACGGGAACCAGGATAGTAGAGAGGTCACTCGGCTTACATGGACTTTTCCTGATGGTCATGATTACACTTTCATAGATAAAAAGAAATTCCATTTGGATCAAAATTAGCACCTGGTATTTTGCATAGAGTACCTCAGGCAATTCGCAGAATGTTGTCACGTAAAGGCTTTACCATTGTGGCATATTTAGATGATTTTTTTCATTTGCAAACAGACAAAGCAGTGCTGTGCTCAGGCGTTAGCAATTTTAAATGCGCTGCTCAGGAAGTTATGTTATTGTATCAGCTGGTCTAACGTAACAGACCCCTGCCAACAGATTGTATTTTGAGGGGTTAAGATAGATTCTACCAGTTTAGAAACAATACTGCCTAATTCAAAATTGCACGATTTGAAATCAGAATTAGCTTAATTTTTATTGCGTAAGCGTGCGTCAAAAAAGCAACTGCAATCTTTAGCGGGAAAGCTTAATTGGGCGTCTGCTGTGGTTCGAGGCGGGAGAGTTTTTCTCCGTAGAATTATAAACGGCATCATGCGATTAAAGCTAGATCGGCATAAATTGCGTTTCACAGGGGAAATATTGCAAGATATAAAGTGGTGGCATAACTTTATTTCTACTTTTAATGGGAAGTCAATTTTACCTGCAAAGGTTCCTATCACCTCTGTGGCTACTGGTACTTGTAAATCATGTGAAGGGGGGTCTCCCATAATGATTGGTTTTATGTAAATTGGTCAAAAGATCACCCCTTTGCTTTGAAACTTCACATTAATGAACTAGAGTCATTCTCAGTGGCGTTAACAGTAAAGCGATGGGCCCCATATTGGCGTGGTCAGCGTATTAAAGTTCATTGCGATAATGCGGTAACTGTAAGTTGCATTAATAAAGGTACATCAAGGAATGCTATTTTGATGTCCTTATTGCGTGAGCTCTTTTGATTATCAGCAACGCATAATTTTCACTTGATAGCTAAGCATGTCTCAGGCCAAACGAATATACTAGCAGACTGTATTTCACGGATGCATGATCCACCTTTTTGTGAACAATTTTGGCGATCTTGTCAGGCACATGTCTAGGAATGCCCTTCGTTTTCTTTGATTGAGGCTTACTGTTATCAAGGGGGATGAGATCACTGGATAGTATTGTTGCTAACTTTAGATGTCATACTTATGCTCAATCTACCAAAAAGACATATTTAAACTATTTCAAGTCATACGCAGAATTTTGTAGAAGATTAAATATTACCCTTGTTCCTTTAAGTCTTATAAGTTTAGCCAGAAGTTTAGCCAGATATGTAGCTCATTTATCTTCAAGGTTACAATTTAATTCCCTAACAAATTATTTGTCAATTGTGCGGTTGCTACATTTAGAATCAGGAGTTGCATCTCCAGTGGATTCCTTTTTTTATGGAGTCTGTACTCAGGGGTGCGAAACGTGTTTAAAGTGCTGTCATACATAGAAAATTTCCTATTACACCAACAATTTTAAATGAGATATTTACTTTACTGTCAGTCAGCAGTAGTAAGGACAAATGTTTTTGGCCAGCTTGCCTAGTGGCTTTTTCTCTTTTTTAAGGAAGTCAAATTTGTTTGCCCCTTCAATTTCAGCTTTTGGCTCTTTGCGACATTTTACTCGTTAGGATATTAGTTTTCACCCAGATGCTGTCTGTTTAAAAATACGCAAAACAAAAACAATTCAATTTTCAGAGCATGTATTAGAAATTCCCCTTCCTAGAGTGAATAATTTTCATTTATGTCCCTCTCAGGCGCTTCTTTTAATTTTTAACAGGTGCAAGCAGTGTCAGCACCCTCACCTGTATTCCTGTATTTAGAACAAGGCAAGGTTACCCTTCTTACATATACAGCTTTTGTAAAGATGTTAAAACAGAACTTAATAAGGGTTATGACAGCAGCAATTATTCAGGACATAGTTTTCGCAAAGGAGGGGCCTCTTTTGCCTTAGAATATGGGGTTCCTGCTGATCTCATACAATCACAGGGTGATTGGAAATCTAATGCATACAAATTACACTTGGATCCTTCTTTTGCACACAGACAGAAAGTCATGAAAAAATTAGCAATTGCCCTGGGGAAATAATTAACTACATTAACCTACCTTCTACTGGTTACACCACACTTGTATCGGAAGTTTGGAATACCACAGATTATAAATTAATTAATTTGTGTATAGTTTTCAAACTCTAATGTTATTTATGTTTTATTAATATGAAATTTAAGCATTAAACTGTGGTTCTTTTCCCAAACATGTCTTTGTTTTACACTAGTAACCATCTGGAGTCACAAGTTTCCTGACTGGATTCCGATCAGAGTTAGAAATTGACATGCATCTGATCTGATACTGGTCTGGATTCTAACAGCATCTATACACATACACACTATATACATACACAGGGGGAGGGAAATGGGAGGGGCTGTTTTCAAAGTAATGCTTTATTATTTATGTCAATGTAATATCTATGTTTTTTTTTACTTTTTGGCGTGTAAGCCGACCTTTATCTAACAACGGAGATTCCGCGATAATGTTTGATTATTCTCTGTTTACTGCAGCACTTGCAAATGATGCAAACTATCCAATGAAATTTACTTTAACAATTAACAGGAAAAATAATTGCTGAACGTCATGGATGTGCTTATGAGAATAATAATTTTGTTTCACGTTAGCTGTTTTTAATCTAATGTTTACCTCTTGTGATTTATCCCTCGTTTAATAAGATGTTTTAAACCAGGTTTAATCCACCATTTTCTACATTTGAAAATGCCTGTACCAAGTCAGGAATATGACAGTTCTTGTCCATTCGTTTTTTATGTGTTTTGTCATTTGATTTTGCCATGTGATTATGGACTTTCCGATTGGATTTTCCTCTGAGTTCAGTATTTTTGTGATTTTACTTTTTACAAAAGAAGGTTCCCTTTTTATAGCCAGTAAGAAAATGATACAGTTCAAAATGTCTGACACCACAAAAATGATTATTGGAAAGTTTCAAGTGCCGTACATATAAGTTCCTAAATAGTGATGAGTTATTTTATAGACTACGAGGACAGTAATGTTTGGTAACATTCTTTACAAAAACAAAATTAAGAAGTAAAACCTTTTTACAATATGTTTACAGTTATGATTAAAATAATTGTTGTAAACTTACAAATTAATTGATTTATAAACTTACCATGATAGTTCTATTGATTGTGCAATTTTTGAATCTGTAACTGTTACTAGTATACAATATTTTAGTATTTATATGATAACGTGATCCTTACACTTATCAACAGAAATAAACAGGTGACATTGTCTCCAAGGTAATATTATATATATTTACAAAGCTTTGTGATATGACATAAAGTTCAAAATGTATCATTTTTTTAACATATCTTGACAATAATTCAACTTCCGTCTAACGATAGGATACCCTTGCATTGATGCATAAATCTTTAGCATTAGAGAACGTTGAATAAATGAAAACGTTTTGCAGGAGCTTGGATTAAAAGAAAGAAGACAGGAGCGAGCCTCTTAAAAAAAGTGGTGATACTTAATCTACACGTAACATATAAAAGAAGTCTAAGCTCAATGGATTTGTATTGAAGACTAAAGAATTGAAAATGTCATCACAAGTACAAGTATATGACGTAAGACATGATAATACCGCGCAATGGTAAAGTTTTCCTCAGTGCGTGATTTCCAACAACATCTTAATTTGACATCAGCTCAAAAAGTCTAAACAATAAGGAATTTTACAATTTTGCTTATTTTACATTGTAAATTAAAAAAAAACAAATATGGCATGCAAAGAATTTTGAGATCTAGTAGAACATGTCATGTGCTAGAAATGGAACGTGGGAATTTAGACTAGGCACTACAAAAGATGTTTCACTTTATTGCAGCGCAAATTACACATGTTTCTATGTTGACCTTATTTCTTTTTTAAATTTTTTAGTAGATGATTTTGCTTAGTTTATAACGAATTGTAGACATTGCGGTGTTTTTTTAAAGAAGAGAAGCTTAATATTCTGGTTTTAATCAGCATAGCGTCACTGATGAGTCTTTTGTAGACGAAACGCGCGTGTGGCGTATATACAAAATTTAGTCCTGGGGCCTGTTTATCGAAGTTCTCTTAAGATTATGACGTGTCCTAAGACCAACTTAGGACACATCTTAGTCCTAAGTGGGTTTATCAAACATGTCTCAACTTAGGAAAATCCCAGGAATTGTCCTAACTTTAGGATACCAATTTAGGTGTCTTAAGATGGTCTTATGATGGTCCTAACGTTAGGATATTCGAATTTCGTCTTTTGTACATTTTCACACGTATTAATTTTTAGCAGTAGTAAAATAGTTGAAATATGTCAGTATTTATGCACGAGATTTGCCTTTCAGCTGTAAAGAATGAAACCGTGACACTTCGAATTCAACTCACTCAAAAAAATGTAATGATTTTTACCGATTATATATCTAGTTTACAATTATAGTATATTACATTCTTATATAATGCGTAGTTATTATTTTTGTCTTCTGTTTTGTTTTATACAGTTTAAATATACAATTATTATACAATAATTATTTTTTTCCTTTAATCTAAAACTTATAATTAGGTTTGATTAACCATATTTAAAAAAAAAAAACTATTGATAAAATATGATATCATATTTATTTTTTCCCATATTTAATTTGTATTTTCTTTTCCGTCAATACTTAGGATATTGGTTAGGACGTCCTAGTTAAGATATTCCTAAGATAGCTTCGATGTGCATGCTGAGACGTGTCGTAAGTCGGTCCTAACTTTATCCTAAATTCTGTCCTAAGAAATTTTTAGGACGGAACTTAGAATAGTTTCGATAAACAGGCCCCTGGTATCTATGATGAGTTTATTTTTTCTTATGATAAGAAATTAAGAACATTTGTTTTTTCTTCTCAATTTTATCATGTTTATAGAAGAACGATTTTTTTTTTAAATATATATACATTTTGTATATAAGACAACTTTTTTTCATGATTTGGCTAAATCAAATACAGTGCAGTAATAATGATTATCTTAAAGATTTTCGCTTAAGGTAGCACAATACAAAGATTTTGTCACTCCCAATCAGACAACTTTAAACTGATGTAATTCATGTCATCCTTCTTTATATTTTATAAATGAGGTACCAAAAGAAAGAAGAAAGATTAATCTTTCAAATTGTGATAATTTCATTATGACATAATTATTACATATTAATTATTATGTAATTAGTTGCTATATTGTGATGTCCACACTTGAATGAATTTAGCTTCTTTGTTCTTCATAGCATCCCAAAATATTTTATAGATTCTTTTTTTTTTTTTTTGAAACAATTAAATCATCTTTATTGCACTAAATGCTGTTTAACAATTTACCTAGCTTACAGCATTAGGCTAAGTATCCCTGTATATCAGTTATTATACATCCAGGGAGAATATATGATAAAATATTTTATAATTGTTAGTATTATACAATAAGACATAATACATAAATTAAATTAACATCAATATACATTGATTTAGTCTGCTTACAAATCGGGAAAAAGAACGGATCTACACCGTATCGTTTTGTGTTTATTATATGTGTTTACTTTCTCACAGGTGGTTACCTGTGTATTGGAGTTACTTTAATATTCTTTGTTTTGAAGGATTTACTTTGTCTAAGCTTACTTGCTTGACTATGTTAGTAAAACATAACTAGGTAAGTTTATGAAATAATTTTAAATTCAATTTAAAAGGTTATTTGCTGTGCGGGTTTATCTTGGCACCTCGTGGTGAAATATTTATAATACAAGGCCAAGGGAAGTTAGCATCTGTTTATCTGTTAAAAACAAACTATACCTTTACTTACAGGTTACAGTATGCTGAAGTCTTTAATAACGTATTCCCGGTTTCTATATTTCTTATCGAATTTGATCTTATAATGTCATATATTTCTTTTTTGAAAATTTTAAAGATTTCTATCTTTGATTCTTTTTTGTTTGAAACAAAATGTGCCTTATATATGGAGAAGAATATAACTGTTATCAGGGTGTTTATATCAAAATATTTTACATCTGCTATTTTATAGCCAGTTATTAAATTTTCTAGCCTTAAAATATGTCTATCTATTTTAAGATAAAGTAATAACTTGTATATTTCTTGCCAGTAAGTATTATTATAAAGGGCAAGTAATAAAAAAATGTTTATAGTTGTCAATTTCTTTGCAAAAATTGCAAGAATTGTTTTCTAGTACTTTCCACTGTACTAATAAGTCGTTGCATGGAAGGATGAAGTTTAGAAGTTTCCATTTAAACATCTTAAATTTGTTGTTTTCTAGGTAATTGAATATAAAATTAAGAGTGCTTTTAAATTTTATATTTAAATTTTCTTCAAGAATTCTTTCCCACTTCAGAATACCTACAGGTTTTTCTTGCTTATAGGGGGCAAATAGTATTGAATATATTTCTTTATTACTCATTTCTGGATGGATATTATGATTGATTAGTATTTGCAGATTTTTTGTTTTCTTTATATTTACTTTTGTTTTAAATGAGCTTTCTTGTTTTAAAATATTCTGCCAATGTTTTGGAATAGCTTTCTTTAATAATGATAATTCTCTAATCCAATCCCGTTTATCTTTTAATTTAAATAAAATTTTATTTTCTGATATACAACCTCTTTCATCAAGTATGTCATTTACATACAGAATATTATGTTCAATCCATTTAGTAAGTAATAAGTGTTTTCCTTTTGTTTGTATGTTATGATTGCCCCATAAAATCTGCTTTCTTATGTCTAGAAACGATTGTGGGATCTTTGTCTGTCCTCCCTTAACATTTATCCAAGTTTTAATCAATTGCTGATAGAACTCAGGAAGGGATTTAAATATTTTTTTGTCTAACATATTAACATTTTTAATATTCATTTGAAATATCAAGAGGTTTTTACCAAATTTGTTTAAGTAAGCTTGGGGTATGATTGTCCAATTATCACCAGAATTTTGTTTAAGTTTTAAAATCCATCGCAATTGAAGAGCTTTGAGATATAGGTCTATGTCGATCATTTTTAACCCACCTTCTAGATAGTTTTTACAAAGAGTTGCACGTTTAACTTTATCTTTTTTCCCATTCCATATGAAATTATATACTAGAGTTTTAAACTTTTGTATTATTTCCTTTGGTATGTACATATTTGATGCAATATAAGTTAAATTTGGTAGAATTAATGATTTTACTACTATTATTTTACCTATTAATGTTAAATTTCTTTTCATCCAGTTTGATATTATTTTTTCACACTTTTTAAGCTGCTTATCAGTGTTTAGTTTTTGACAGTCTTGATTGTTATAACCAAAATAAAAGCCAAGACTTTTAATATTATCTGTTTTCCAATTTATGTTTTCAAATTTGTCTCTGCTATGTTTAAGTTTTCCCAACCAAAATCCCTCTGTTTTATTTCTGTTTAGTTGTAGTCCTGATAAACTTCCAAAAGTTTCAATTATATTCATTGCTAAACTAACATCTTTTGGTGATTTAAGAAATAGTGTTGTATCATCTGCAAGTTGACATATTTTAAGTGAGCAATTTCTACCATCTAGTTTCACCTCTAAACCTTTAAGATTATTATCTTCTCTTAGTTTTAGTGCCATAATTTCAACCACTAATACGAAGGCTAACGAAGAAATTGGACATCCTTGTCGAATTCCCCGAAAAATGTTAAAACTGCTGGACACCCAACCATTGTTGAGTATACAACCTTTTATGTCTGTGTACATTGTTTGAATCCATCTTATAAAACTACTTTTAAAGCCAAATTTTACCAAAGTTTCTGACATAAAGTTCCATTCGAGGGAGTCAAATGCCTTAGAGAAATCAACAAAAAGTATAGCGCCATCTACTTTAAAGTTCTCTGAGTAATCAATAATATCTTGTATTTGCCTTATATTGAAGCCTATGTATCTATTTTTTATATAACCTTTTTGATCAGTATGAATTATTTTTGGTAATACTTGTTTTAATCTTTGAGCAAGTGCATAAGCCAACAATTTTACATCATAATTTAACAGAGTTATTGGGCGATAATTATTTAAAGAAAGTGGATCTTCTTTTTTGTATATTAATGATATTGCTCCAATTTTCTGTGAAGATGATAATTCTCCTTTTTTATAGCAAAAATTAAATACTGATACAATTAAATCTTTTATTTTTTCCCAGAATTTTCTGTAAAATTCAACATTAAGTCCATCTAGACCTGGGGCTTTATTTAGTTTCATTTTGAATATTGCATCTGTGCATTCCTGCACTGTTATTTTTCCTTCACATAAATCACTTTCGGTATCACTCAATTTTGGACATTTTTTAATATTGTTAAAGTACTTTTTAATATCTTCCACATCAGGCTTAGTTGAGGAGTATAATGTTTTATAATAGTTAACTTCAATGTTAAGTATTTTTTCTTGATCAATAATTATATTATTGTTTACATCATACAATCTAGTGATGGTTTTTTTGCACTGCCTGGCTTTTTCAAGACCTAAGAAGTAGGAAGTATTTTTTTCTCCTTCTTCAATCCATTTCACCCTTGATCTTATTTGGTTACCTTTTACTTTTTCATTATAAAGATTTCCTAACTCTTGTTCTAGTTTCTCTATTTTTTCAATCAGGGAGGTATTTGTTTCATAATCATTAACTCTGATGTTAGTTGTATGAATTTCATTATTAAGTTGTCTAAGTTGATTTTCTAACACATTGATTGAATCTTTTTTGTTGAGGGCTTTTAATTTACAGAATTGAATTGTACAATCTCGAACCTCTATTTTAAAAGTGTCCCATAAAGTATCTAGATTTTTTGAATCATTTGCTTTAATTTTATAGTTGTTAATTAGATTGTATATTATTTTTAGGTAGATTTCATCGTTTAAAACACTACTATTTAATTTCCAGTATCCACGTCCTTTATTATTTCTTGATATATGTACTTTTAAAGATACACTATTATGGTCAGTGTATTGAATAACAATTGGTCTAATATCACAAGAGGAGCAATTTTTTTTTATTTCAGTACTAACAAGGAAGTAATCAATTCTAGTGGCTTCAGTTTTATTTCTTTTACACCATGTAAAATGACTTTTATCTCTGTTTTTTTCACGCCATATATCTGTTAATTTCAAAGATTTAATTAAAGTTTTAAGTCCGCAGACTGGTTTATCAAATTTTAATCTTTTATTTTTATTTTTAGTATCGTTTTCAGATAAAATATCGTTAAAGTCTCCTCCGATTATTAGTTGTCCAAGACTATATTTATCTATAAAAGTTTTAACCGTTTTAAAAAAAGTGTTTCTTAGCTTAGTATTATTTGGTGCATAAACGTTTGCAATTGTAAGTATGCTTTCGTCAATTTCTATATTTACCAGAAGAAGTCTTCCATCTTTATCTTTATAAAAGTCAATAAATTTATAGTTGAGCCTACTTTTTAACCATATAGATACCCCTCTAGCATTGCTCTGACCATTACTGAAGAATAATTCACCTTCAAACTCTTTTTTTAAAGATTCTTCTAAGTTGTCAGTAAAGTGTGTTTCTTGTATTAGGAGAATATCACATTTTTGTTGTTTTGTCCATTCAATTAGTCTTTTTCTTTTTTCAGCTTGCTGTAATCCCTTAGCATTAACTGTACAGATGGTCCGAGTACACAGTTATCGTCCTTTGATTTTCGTTGTCCACGAATATAGTCCTTAGTGTGGACAGTGTGTTACTTGCCAATTTTTGTTACACCCCTTCCAAATTAATTTCTCCATGTTTTATGCCTCGTATAGCAAGTTGGGGGGTGAAATGACACTGTAAAAAAATTTGGGTCATAAATATTAATGTAAAGTAGTGATTAGGTCCAGCTGAAAAAGGTCAAAAATTAGCACTTCGGAAGCTGTCAAAAGATTTCAAGACCCCCTTAACATAAGATTGTCCATATTTTGAGTTAGAGCTGATGAAGTTTTCTATAATTTTGATATAATTTGTCCCAAAAGTAGTACAACACACTGTAAAAATATTATTGAGAAAGCGCAGGTGGGATTTTTTTAATTTTCATTTATTGTCTAAAAGAAATGCACTACGAAATAACTGTGTACTCGGACCAGATGTGAAGGTTTTGATCAGCCATAATTGTTAATGTAAAAGGTAAGTTTATGATTGGGGAACCCCCATCTATTTATAGTATCAATTATCGATTTTATTCTTTCTGTTACCAGTTCACGAGTATTTACTTTATTCAACAGGTAAATAATTGTCGTCAATTTTGCTGTACTTTTAGCATTTAATTCTTTATACTTTATACAAAGTGCAAATTGTTTTACTGTAAGAAGTGATCCTACATAAAAACATATTAAATAGTGATAAAATTTAATCACAATAATTAGATACACAGTATCATTAATGTTTATCTTAAATTCTTTACCGTATTATGTAAAAGAAAATTACACAATGTTGTTCTCAAATTGACAAAACATACAGTTTCTACACATGATGACCTCGCCTTACGGGTCATTATTTGGGTCAACAACGTGACTTTGTTTACAAACTGAGCTATGACAAACATATGCCACACACAGTTTGTGAAGACAATAATTGAGAAATAAATTTTACTCAATACAAAAATAATATAAATACTACAATAATTCTTTAAAAAAATATAAAAATAAAAACATTTACATGAATATATTATACAAAAGATGTATTTACATAGTTTACAGTAGATAAAGATAATGAGTTCTTTATGTAAATATGTACATTTTATTTTATCAGTACTATAAGTGTTTCTTTTGTCAGGTCTTATTCGTAATGTTTTGTTATTCTCATTCTTCTTTGCTTTTATTTTGCTAAATTGTTTTTTATAGCTATTGAGTGCTAAAAGATTTATTATTTTTTCCAGGAGATATATGTAATGGTTTGCATTATGAAGTGGATTATATCTGTTTTCCAATTTGGACTCAAAGTTTTGCACATAATCTAGACATGAAGTATCAGCATACACGGAGCTATAAGTGTGAATCTGTATGGGAACATCTGTTGTCAATTCACTTATGAATTTTTGTGTGCAAAAGTATGTCTGTTGCAAATTTGTGTACAGAGTTAACAAAATATATGTGTGTTCATTTTGTGATATAAGGAGAAGAATTTTGAGGCACATCTGGATTAATTGGAACTGTGATGAGAAAAGTGCGAAATTTATATAAAATATGCAATTCACCAAAGATATAAATTGTGAAACTATACTAAATTCAACTCTACTGTAAATGAGTTTTGTTACACATGTCATCATGATTATAAACAAAATAAATATCACTAAACATGCATTACAGTATAATTTTAAACTAGTTTTACATTTATTTGTTTTCATATAAAGGTTCTGTAAACTGTTTGTTGCTACATATACAGTACTGATAAATGCCATTTGGTTTCAGTTGGTGTCATTAAGTTGCCAAAGTTTTTGACCGTTTAGCTGTGGTATCACCTTCGTTGTCATGCAAAACATGGGTCGGGGTAACTGGAGACCTCTCCACGTTTCTGTTGGTTTTTTGTTTAGCTGGAGTTGATACAGATTCCTGTTGCTCCGATACAAATGAGGTGATTTGAGTTTGTTTTGTTTTTCTGTCTTTCTTTTCTTTTGTTGTTCTGCCCCCAGAGATGTTACTAATTGGGACATATCAATGTCTTCTTCATGTACACTCGTTGATTCATGTTCACTATTTGTAGATGGATCATCTGTGTGATTTGGTTGCTGTGTTGTATCATTTTCTTCAGTGGTGCCTTCAGCATCATTTGTGTTTTCATTTGTGCTTTGTTGTTCATTAGGGTGTTGAGTGTTGTCAGAGAGGTCATTTTCTACACAGTCAATTTGTTTATGACCTTCCTTACCACATGATTTGCAAACCCAGTCATTAGGACAATTGCTAAAATTATGCCCATCAGCTAGACATTTCGAGCACTTTTTTGGACGACTGCTTGTAGATGGTTGATCACGGTACATGACTGTGGCTCTGTATTTGCCTATAGTAATAGAGCGAGGAATGTCTTGGGATAAAGGACCCTGACATATGATAATTCTATCACCAGTGAGACAGTTAGTGATCTCATTCTCATACCTGAGACGTTCTCTAAAGTGGTTCATAATTACACAGTTCCGTTCTTCTAGAGCTCTTAATATTTGGCCATCATCGGCAGACAGTGGAACATCTTTCACTCTAAATTTTATAGATTCTTGTACAACACAGCTTGACCTCCAAAACTGTGTCTCAGATTTCCAAAAACATCAATAGAACAAATTGTATACCCAATTGAATTTAGTGGTCTCTTATGAATTGATGTTGCAAACTTCATTGAAGATTTATGAGAGAATGAAATACAATAGGAAAAAACTGAGACACGGTTTTGGAGGTCAAACTGTGTTGTGCAAGATTCTATAAAATATTTTGGGATGCTATGAATAACGAAGAAGCTAAATTCATACAAGTATAAACATCACAATATGGCAACTAATTACATAACAATTAATGATGTAATAATTATGTCATAATGAAATTATCCCAATTTAAAGAGATTAATCCTTCTTCTTTCTTTTGGTACCACATTTATAAAATTTAAAGAAAGATGAGTGGAATTACATCAGTTTAAAGATTTCTGATTGGGGATGAAAAATCTTTGTATTGTGCTACCTTAAAGGAACCATCTTATACAAAAATGTGATATAACTAACCTGATTAAAAGTAACCATTAACGATAAAATCAGATGATACTTTTAGTTTATAGTTTCAGATTTTATCACATTTGATGTCGAATATAGTTGACATATTTAAGGTCGACGACGTCATGTTGTTGTTTGTGAGATAGATGTCGATGTTATAATGATAAAAGAGGGACGAAAGATACCAGAGGGACAGTCAAACTCATAAATCGTAGATAAACTGACAACGCGATGGCTAAATATGAAAAAGACAAACAGACAAACAATAGTACACATGGCACAACATAGAAAACTAAGGAATAAGTAACACGGTTATATCAGGTGCTCCGGAAGGGTAAGCAGATCCTGCTCCACATGTAGCACCCGTCGTGTTGCTTATATAATAACAAATCCGGTAAATAGTCTTATTCGGTAGGTCACATTCATGAAAGGGAAGTGGATTGTAGCTACGACGTAAGGAACATATCCGATATCATTTGTGAAACGGTTATTCCATAACGGTCAACCAACACGTCCGTACAATTTACGAAGGGATGATAAAATGTACGACATCTGCCTATTTTAATTTAGCTTATTGTGACATTGAAAACTAAAGATTTACGAGAACAGTTTTATATGTTCACCACTGATCCACGGATACGGGTACTTTTAAGACAATTCAATTAAATTAATCCACCACTCGCTATATAAATATATTACCCTGGGTATTTATAATTATTTAAAACTCATATTGAAACTAGTCATAAAATGTTTAAAAGGTGGCGATTTGAAAGTATCAAGCATATTATTTAGCTGTTTTATATTTTCATTGGAAACAAATAATGAAATTAAGATTATAGAACATGTGCCAAGTTTCATATAGAGCCAAATTGTAAATAGTTAAACAATGTTAATTTTTTTCTTTCAGATTAAGAACGTGCAATATCTTTTACAAATATATGCAAATTGCACCAAATATAAACAAAACAATGACAGTTCATTTTCGATGTATCGTCCTACACTTGAATCATTTGGGAATTTTACAGTTAGGCAGCAACCATTTGATTTTCTGGGGGGGGGGGGGGGGCTATGGTTTTTTTTGGAAAAAAAAGTTTGTTTCCAGTTTTTGGAGAAAAAAATAATTTGTTTTTGATTCTGAGAAAAAAAAATTGTTTGTTTCACCCTCAGCTGCCACTATGTGTAATGCTAATATTGAAATAAAAAAATTGTTTTCGACTTGTCGCGAAAAAAATAGATTGTTTTTCGCCGCAGGCGAAAAAAAAAGTTTGCACAGAAAAAAAAACCATAGCCCCCCCCCCCCAGAAAATCAAATGGTTGCTGCCTTACCCAAACAATATATTTTAAATCACAACTTTAGCCATTAAAGAGTAAACACAATAATTCTATGAAAGATTGTTTGATTTGAAATCAATTAAAAATTAGGATCAAAAAGATTCTTAGTATGGATTGACATTGGTGGTACTAAGTATTTCAATGTTTTGTATTGCAATATCAAAATAATTATTTTAACATAATAGTACTGACTGACTTATGTTAATTGTGGTGCGAATCTGATTTTCAATTGTTGAGGTGTAAAGTAACATATACTACATAAACAAAAATGGGAAAACTTGTATGGGAAGTACAGTGCAAAAGATCAAATATGAATGTGTTGTATTATAATCAATACATGACACAGTAACTATAGAGTTTTGTATACTTTATCACAATTCATTATATAAATTTAATGCTTTTGCCAATATCTCTGTTGAAATCAATGCCTACTTATTAAACAATGCACATCATCACTAACAGATGTTATAAATAGATTTCATGTAAAACCAGCCGTTTTGTTCATCATAGCCAAACCCGGGATGGATTACGACTAATCTCAGAAAATAGATTTGAGTGCATCATTTAATGCACAAAGTACCACATGGTGTTCTTTCGTTGAATTTTAATTTAACAGTATGTTCTTTGGAAACACGAATTTACGGGGTTTTTTTCTACTCTACTTATTTTTTTATATATAGTAACCACAAAATGATTACAATTTTAATGTCGGTAGGTTATTCAGCGGTTACCATGGCTGAAAAGGAAATCTCAACAATTTTCCTGTAGTTATCCTCGCATACTTCGAAATTTAAAAAAAGTTTCAGAGCAGCAGGGCTCGTCTCTTTTTTGGATTGGTTTTACGAGAACATTTTAGTTTTCCTTGTAGTTTTCTGTGGATTGTTCTTCACATATTAGCTTTTTCAAATTTGAATTCAACATTTTTCACTTGATGTTAGGCTAACAACAATCAATCTATCTTACCTTTATAATTTTTTATTTGTAATTGCTGAAAACTATTTTTAACTACATTAACCGTCTATTTTCCTAAAAGAGGGACAAAAGATACCAGAGGAACAGTCAAACTCATAAATCGAAAATAAACTGACAACGCCATGGCTAAAAATTAAAAAGACAAACAGACAAACAATAGTACACATGACACAACATATAAAACTAAAACATAAGCAACACGAACCCCACCAAAAACTAGGGGTGATCTCAGGTGCTCCGGAAGGGTAAGCAGATCCTGCTCCACACGTGGCACCCATCGTGTTGCTTATGTGATAACAAATCCGGTAAATAGTCTAATTCGGTAGGTCACATTCATGAAAGGGAAGGGGATTGTAGTTACGATTGATTGATATGCCACAAATGCAAACAGATAAACTACGATCAAACAACTGTATTTTAAACCATATGCATATCACACATTTATGATAACTAAACACTTTTATTTGGTTTCCTCAAGCTTCCTTAAAATATTTATATCTTGATCTTATTTATTCAAGTTTTTGTAATAGCGTTCCCCTCAAAGTATTTGCGTAGTTCTGATGAACAATTGAATGAAAGGGTCATCGTTGGTCTATGATTATCTTTATATCATTTATGTCTATTAATCAGAGCATCTACCTCTTTACGAATTTCCCTTTTATTCTTTTTGTTGATGTAGATATGTACAATGTAACCTTATTTTGATAATTATGCTGCTCTGTCTAAATGTGGCACGGTAGTATTTGTATTCTAGAATTTAGGTTGCTCTTTTGAGTACCCTACCTAAGTCAAGGTATCTGAACAAAATGATTGGACAAAAAATACAGTATCAACTGAACATACTTTCCCAAACTGAGGGATGAATCAGGTGTAGAAAAATATGTAATCATTTTACATACAAATGAAAATGATTTTTTGAGTATTTTTTTTAATTGGGTATTCACTGCATGACAAAATACCTAAAAGCACTAGTAGCCTTAGGTTTTTTAAAATAGCAAAAAGAGTAAACGGTCATGATACACATTCAAATGCATTTCTGAAATGTAAAATGAAAGTACTTCAGTTAACTGTGAATGTATAATTTTTGGCAGTGTTAAAAAGTGGTGAAAATTCTAAAAAGACTATCATCATCATCAAAGTCGAAAACTATACGGCATTTATTTATTTGATAAATGAAGTGCAGGCGATTAATTAACACTTCAATATTGACAGCAGCATAAGTTATGTAAGTGGATCCTTTTATCTTGTACTTGTTAATGCAATATAGTCATTTTCATGGAGTTAGTTGACGATCATAAATCAGTAAGCTATTGTATACCAGGTGGTCCAAACATGCTAAAACCTCTTTATATTTCTAATACGCTCCGCACATATCTCTAAGTCATCTAAGTGATAGCATCGATTTAATAATTTGAAGGGGGATTTATAACTCTAGGATGTAATTTGATCCTTATACAATGCATGACAATAATTGGATACCTGCAACAAAAAACTTCGACAGTTGGAATTCAACATAAACAAAGTAAAACATATTCGTTTGTCATTACAGTGTTCATAGATTTATGGCTTATTGATCAGTGTATAATTCCTCCATGTTTTATAACCGCTGCATATCAAAAATGGAAAGAATGAGTTGGCAATATAATAATCAAGTATGTTCCAAATTATTCTTATTCAAAAGGCGCATTATGTTCATGTTTCCACATCCCCATGTTGTGCAGGTGCATCTTTTTGTCCGGCACAATTCATTTTCAATGTACATGTAGTCTATGCGCGGTTTTTTGCTATCATTTTTCCCTGACGGCTAATAAGAAAATGCCTACCCTTTTGACAGAACAATCAAATTGTGTGTTTTTTAATGAATATAAATGGATTTATACCAAAATTAAATTTTTTATCTCGTTCAATTAAGTCAACATTAAACAGATACATTTTTGGCTTGCAAGAAAGAAATTTGACCTAATTTGGATCAACCAACAGGCAATATTTGATGTAAATGATTACATATTGTAACGTTCCGGGGTTTTCTGTCAGGATTTACACCCGTAATTACTTTAAATTTGTGGGCCTCTGGTGAAGGAAGTAATAATAAAAACCATAATGGAGTTCATAAGTTGTATTAAATATTATTATTAATTCAGCATAAGTAATTCACAACAGATGCAGTAGTTCATAAAACACATGAAATAGAGTTATCTTAATATACAAAGACACATTTTATTCTTAACTGCTATTATATAATTCCTATTGCACTCGGTGCAAAGAAATCTAGTCGGTGCAAGAATTTTACTTGGTGCACACCGAGCAAATAATTTCAGATACTGCTTGGTGCAGGTTATATATTTTTAACCTCATAATTTTATAAGGATCATAAAAGACTAATATTAAAATATCGAAAAGCTTTCTAGTAAAGAAAAATACTTTTCGCCAAGTAATTCCACTTGGTGCAGCACCGAGCAAATGTGCTTGGTGCTAGCCAAAATGTAAACACCGAGTACGCTACTTGGTGCAATACGGCAGACGCAGGTTTTATTATATTCTCCTAACAAAGAATTAAATTCTCTTTACAAAGTTTTATAAATATAAACAATTACCAATCTTTGATTAAATCTTAAGTGATTTTGCGTCATGTTCTGCATTAGTTTTATATTTAATGTGCTTGGTGCAATATAATTTCTATTGCAAGTTTTAAAAGAGCTGCGATCGTTCTGCATTGAGGTGAAAATCCTACTCGGTGCACGCAAACCTAGCTATTTATACTTTGGCCCCGCCCACAAATATTACGTAGTACACAAGAAAAACAAAACATAAGGAATGGCGCCGATAAGTGAAAGTAACGATAAACTGAGACAAATTTGGGCAAATGCACCGTCAAATGAAGATGACACATCGATTAAATAGAATCATTAGATAGGTTTAAGTACAGGTAAACCACTCCTCTCATAAAAATACAATACGAGGCGTACTCGGGGACATCTGCATGGAGAAGTGTGGAACGGGGGTCACCAATTACACACGATGAAAAATACACGTTTAAGTTTAGGAAATAAGGCCAAGGGCCAGAGCGTAACAATATGTGCTCGGTAATTTCATGAACCGCTGGCTGGAAAAGTAAAACGTATATCCAACATGAAAACCAATACGTGCTGAGTCAATAAATGAAATTATACAGGTATTGAATTTTATCTCGTTCAAATAAGTCAACACTAAACATACATTACTGTCTTGCAAGAAAGGAATTCAACCTAATTTGGATCAATAAACAGGCAATACTTTGTAAATGAGTACATATGTGCTCGGAATTTGCATGACCCGCTGGAAAAGTAAAACTTATATTCAACATGAAAACCTATACGCGCAGAGTTATTATTATACAGGTACATGTACAAATATTAAAAAGTACACAGAATTGTCGCATTGCATGTCATTATAAATTTGTATTAGGATCACAAGATGACTGCCTAGTCCAAACATTTTGATTTTCTTCTAAATTTTAGACTTCTAAAGCATTTTTGTACTTTTACAAATGTTTTAGTTTTAGTATGTCAAACAAATTTATAACCTGACAGCTGGTGCTATTAATGGATCAAACTTTATATATCTCTGTAGTTCGCGATAGAATCGATTGTTAATATCATTTTCAGACGGTATTTAATTTACTTGCAATGATATTTTGTGTGACTTTTTCCCTCAATGAATTGTGAAGCCATACCAGAAACTGAAAAATAATGTAAATTATCAAGTGACGTATTACTCTACAATATTTTCTAGAAAAATTCTTTTGATTTTGGCGGACCAATTGAAAGTTCAATTTATTTGGTCTTTTTAACTTTTTTAGATTCGAGCGTCACTGATGAGTAATTTTTTCATCCCACCTAGCCAAAATGAAATGGAGCCTATTATTGAAGCATGTCATCCGTCTTTTTAAAATACTTCACTCCTCTGCAGAACGATCACAGGTAAATATGTAACTAAAATATGTCCTGTCTTAACGGGATCTACTATACTTCACTGATTTGTTTTTGGGTTTCTTAAATCCAAGTCATTTTGTCTCTGTTTTTTAACTATTGGCAATCATACCATATCTCCTACATTTTTACGATATCTAAGTAAAAGAGGGACGAAAGATACCAAAGGGACAGTCACACTCATAAATCTAAAACAAACTGACAACGCCATGGCTAAAAATGAAAAAGACAAACAGAAAAACAATAGTACACATGACACAACATAGAAAACTAAAGAATAAACAACACGAACCCCACCAAAAACTAGGGGTGATCTCAGGTGCTCCGGAAGGGTAAGCAGATCCTGCTCCACATGTGGCACCCGTCGTGTTGCTTATGTGATTACAAATCCGGTAATAGTCTAATTCGGTAGGTCACATTCATGAAAGGGAAGGGGATTGTAGTTACGACGTAAGGAACATATCCGATATCATTTGTGAAACGGTTATTCCATAACGGTCAACCAACTCGTGATGGCGTTCGTAAAATTTACGAAGGGATGATTTCAACTTCACAATGTGGAACTCTTGGTTTAATAGCTTTCTTGTGAGCAGTAACCCTCTATCAAGAAAATCATGATAGGAAACGCAAGCACGGGAATATCGTATCAATTGGGAGATATATACCCCGTATGCAGGTGCTGCTGGAATGTTGCTACTTAGAAATGGAAAGTTCACAATTGGAAAGCTGAAATCATCTCTTTTGTCGTAAAGTTTTGTTTTCAACCGACCCTCATTGTCAATTTCTAGATGTAAGTCAATTTATGAAGCCCACTTAACTGTATCTGTAGTATCCTTTATCTCTAACAGTCTAAACGAACATATATTATCCTATCTTTATCAATTATTTTGATTCGTTCATTCTTTGTTCCTACTGTAACAAATGACTCGCGCATAGACTTACCTTGAAAATAAATTGTGCCGGACAAAAGATGCACCCGCTCAACACGGGGGGGGGGGGGGGGGGGGTAATTTGGTGAGATTCTTGTTGCTTAGTTTTTATTTTTCTATGTTGTGTCTTTTGTACTATTATTTTTCTGTCTCGTCCTTTTTCTAAATTATTTTTTTAGCGAATGATACCAAAACCTTGTTGATATATATTCAATATCATCTTAACATTTATAAGACACAATGGTCTTGAATTATATATTATAGGTACTGACTTTGCTTGTCATCTCAACGTGTCATTTTATTCTTTTATTTGTCTTTGTATATGAATACGTTTATTAATAAGTCTTACTTATACATTCCGTCATTGTCTCATTGTGTTATTGTAAACTTTTGTATTCTTGTCTTTCGTTTTTGCTAACAAGCTTTGTCAAAAGCTTTGTCAATACATCTTTTCGTTTTTGTTTGCTTTATAGTGATTCAGATTATAACACAATGTTGACTGCTGTATCCCTATTTTTGACATTTGTACCAAATATGTCAGTTGGTTTGTTAACACATCGTTGTCAAAATATGAAATTTTATGCGTCTGTTATACAAGTAAAAAGTGAGATGTTTAGCTGGTTAAAAAAACATTTTTGATCTACACATTCTACACACAAAAAACGCTTGTGCAACGTTATGAATATGACAGTTGTTATTCATTCGTTTGATATGTTTTTAGCTTTTGATCTAGCTCTTTATTAAGGACATTCTGATTTGAATTTTCTCAAAGTTCTCTCTTTTTCTACTTATCATGATTTCCTTCATGCAGGGCTGTTACTCAAATGCAAAAAAAAAAAGAGCTCCAACTGGCGAAGTTGAAATATTCCTTCTAAGATTTCACGGCGCAATCATGTTCTGAACTATCTGTGTCAGATATGATAGCGAATATATTCACAATGCCGTTATTACAATTCCATTCCCTTTTCCCCGAATGTGACCTACCGAATAAAACTTCTTACCGGGTTTGTACTAAAATGAGTAACAGAACGAACGACACATTTGGATTAGGATCTTCTTACCCTTCCAGATCTAGAGCACCTGAGATCATGCCATATTTTCGAATACATTTTGGCTTACCTACACTTTATTTTTTTTTTCTATATGTGTTTTTTAAATACAAACAATATTTGATATGACTATTTTAATGATTTGAGCGGGAAAAAACGCGGGAAGAAATGTCTTTCATTGTAGTGTCTTTGTTTTGACAAAGAGTATAACTAATAAAAATATAAATGATTATCCTCCTAATTTTTTTTTATTTCAACAAGTTTCGTTGTAGTTTCTTTTCCACTGTTATTCGTCATCTTTATCATTCGATCATGGTATTGTACTTCTAGTATTTATTTATGCTCAGATTTTACTTCCCTTTTTTATTTTAACATCGGTATTATGTTCTTGGACACTATGGAATTCCACACAAGATCATCAAAATGATCAAACTGCTATAGAACCAATTTTCCTGTCAAGTTATACATTGTGGAAGAGTGACCGAACCACTCCATGTTACAACTGGGGTATGTCAAGGATGTATTCTCTCTCCGCTTCTTTTCCTGATAGTAGTTGACTGGGTTGGGAAAACAGACTACAAAGATCCGAAAGGCATTGGATGGACTCTCACAACACGTCTAGAAGACCTAGAATTTGCTTATGACATATGTACATTATCCCATGACTTCCAATATGCACTACATCAGACCAAAAGTCTTGAAACAGCAGCACCAACAGCCAGAAAACAAAATCAAATGAGGCTAAAAACGAACCAACACGATTGTCTTAAGATCAACGACTCTTCTGTTGAAGATGTAAACAATTCAATTACCTTGGAAGTATTGTCAGTACACCAGGAGGCACAGACGAAGGTATATCGGCAAGCAAAAACAAAAGCACAACAGGTATTTTCCATGCTTAAACCTGTTTGGAGGAGTATTGGTTTAAGAACTAGCACAAAGCTTAGAATATTAACCACCAATGTCAAATCAATACTCTTATACGGATTAGAAACCTGGAGAGAAACAGCTTCATCAATTAAATCTATCCAAACTTTTGTCAATAAGTGTTTGAGAAATATCATCAACATCCGATGGCCAAACAAGATATCCAACAATGAGTTATGAAGAAGAACAACAGCCAACAACTCAGATAATAAGAACAAGAAAGTGGAAGTGGATCGGACAGGCCCTCAGGAAAAAAGACTCAAACATTACCAAGCAAGCCTTAGAATGGAACCCCCAATGACATCGAAAAAGGGGGAGGTCAAAAAACACCTGGCGCAGGGGACTAACAACTTAACTGAGCAAAATTGGGAAGACCTGGAAAGAAACAAAACGAATATCCATGGACAGAAAGAAATTGAAAGAAACTGTAGTCGCCCTATGTCCCCCTTGGGACGAAGTGGATTAAGTCAAGTAAGTCATTATGTTACTTACTAAAACCAAATCTTCAACTATTTACTTGTATTTTTGTCAATCTGATGAGTTAAGCCTTTTTCAACTGATTTTTATAGATCGTTCTTATGTTGTACTGTTATACCACTGTCCCAGGTTGGGGGAGGGTTGGGATCCCGCTAACACGTTTGACCCCGCCACACTATTTATGTATGTGCCTGTCCCAAGTCTAGAGCCTGTAATTCAGTGGTTGTCGTTAGTTTATGTGTTACATATTTGTTTTTCGTTCATTTTTTTTATAAATAAGGTCGTCAGTTTTCTTGTTGAATTGTTTTACATTGTCATATCGGGGCCTTTTATAGCTGACTATGCGGTATGCGCTTTGATCATTGTTGACGACCGTACGGCGACCTATAGTTGTTAATGTCTGTGTCATTTTGGTCTCTTGTGGACAGTTGTCTCATTGGCTATCATACCACATCTTCTTTTTTACATTTAGTATATATTACATTTCATAAAAGCACAAAAAGGTAAACATGTTTTATTTAATTTTAATATAACGTAAACGTATGTACATCAAGTTGCATTGCAAATACAACCTTCATTGACATGCGGAACGTATCAATAGTTATTAAATTTCACAACATTATAAACAGTATGCTATATCATTGAAAGCGAATGTTCATAATCATCTTTCATTGCCATAGTTATGATAATTAAAATTAGTTATATAAATTAAATGTAAAAAATACGTAAAACGTATAATGATTTAAGCTTAAGGAGAAAACATGTTTTGAATTGACAAATGGAAATTACGTTAAGTTTATAATGGTGTTATAGAATGCATTTCTCATGTGAGGATAATGACAGTAGGTTTGTTAATTTCCTCCTTACTTAATAAAACATATACTTAATACTGCCTTTATCTCTGAATACGAGACATTTTTAACATAGTTCTTTTTTTCGAATTTGTTGCCTCTTACAATGAATACTAAACTATAGAAATGTCTACATATTTAATTCTCAGACACGACGTTTTATGATTCACCCACATGTGTTGTCATTAAGATCAGCAGCTATCTTTAAACTTCAAAATATTTCGGTATAAAACACAGAATAGTATAAGAGATCTCGACTACAGCTATGGTCAGTGTAGAATTCCCTGTAAACGTCAACGAAGAAGAAGTGTTCTAAAAGTTAAAATGAAATACACCTCTCAAAGGTACTTTACTTTTCATTTGAATGTGAAAAATTGATTACTTCAAAGAGAAAATACGACAAATATTAGCTAGAGAGTTATGTTCGCCAGAATTATTCTTTTTAAATCATTATACAGTGAGCGAACATATGCATTTTTTTGTTTTTCTTTATATAGTAGCTTTTTGACTTATAAGTATGATGAAGCGCTATTGATATTAAATGCTTCGATATTCTTGTCGTTTTATTAGGTATACATGTACTGCTTTTGCTTAAGTTTTAAGAGTTTGTTTTTCAAACTATTGTACTTTAACAATAAGTATCAATGTGACATAATAAAACAAGCAAACATGTACATTAATTAGTACTGGACAAATGATGTCTCATCCGCATCAACACAAAAAAGACTTTACGGCAGCAAGAATTATTGCAATAAATTAGCGCTCTTTAACATCGGACAAAATGTATTTGTTATAGGCGAAATCTAATTAACAAATATACTCAACAGTAAGATGCTGTGATAACAAATTGAATCGTTTCGAGTTTTGAACTTAAACATTATTTATATGTTTAAAAATGTAACAATTTGAACTGAAATTAAAAATTATAAATTATTCAAATAATGTATATTGAAATGGTTTCTCCAGGCTTTGGACAGTAATGAATTAAAGAAATTAATCACACAAAAAAACAGCAAAAAAAATTAGCAAAAAAAACATATAGGGTACCAATAAACACCTTATAGATTTTCTGAAAGCTTAAACTGAGATATTATAAAAAAATAATCAAATATCACATAAAGTTTATACCTGAAATGTATCGAGACGATACATTTATTGTAGAAGAAACATCATGGATAAAAGAATAGGCATCACAAACATGTACAACAAAGTTGTGACTTTAGTTGCACCACTGCCTGAAAAACACAGAAGGTTATTTCAAATAAGTTCAACACAATGTTTTTTTTTTGTTTTTGTTTTTTTATTACATCGATAAAAGTTACGCTAAAGCGGATATATGTTTTGTTTCATTTGCCAAATTGCCGAAACAAAAAACAAACTAAATTTTGTAATTTTTAATACACAGGCTATGAGTGCAAAAAATCTACAAGATTGTTTATGAATCGCAAAATACTCGATCGACAAGGCAGTTAGTAAGGAAAAACTAAGGGAAAATATCCATCATTTTATTGGTCGTCCTTAGTAGCGGAAATACTCGTCCAATAAAAAAACTTTTAAACCACACCAGTAGTCGTGATATTGTCTCCTGTCAATTTGGTCAAAGTAGACAATTTCTTTGAGTATACGTATTTGGTCAAAGCAAAAAAAAATCTTTGAGTATACATATTTTGTCAAAACTGTAGAAATATTACAGCTTAGAGGAGCATAAAAAAGAATCGACGACTTCAAAAGCTCATCACATACACCATGTATAAAATGTTTTACGCAAGATGTTCGTTTCATTTACATAGCGTTATCGGGGATGCGTGAATGACAGTGAAGTGTTTTTTGCTATGAAATACTGACTATATTCACCTGATTGTCTTCTTGTATTTAAGCGATGAAATTAATGATAAATTGCAGATCATAGTAATACAAAGATCCTAAAGTGACAAATTTAAATGTAACGTCGACATTGACCAGTATTTCAAATTTAACTTTAACTCACATATGGTAGGCTTGGCGGTTGGTGTTGCAGTATAACCTACATCACATTGGCATTTAGAAGTAGTGTTACAAGAAGCATGGGTTACACATTGTTTTGCAACACAAGTGGCACCTGGAACAATTCCTGCAATTAAAAATGAACAAAAACATATAGAGTATATGTGAATGTGACAGTGATTTTTCAAAGATGTGTGACATCCCATCCGTATTCAATTATAACATACCAACACCAATAAGTTGGATTGTAATAAACCAATAACTAGGTTTTTAAATTGACAAAAGGTACAAATATTAATGAGAGCTAATTTGTTTTCCTGGAGTAGAAAAGATATAAAAATATTTTTGTTTGTTTGAGGTCTGCAATCAGTATTGAGAATAATTTCAAGATATCAGACCTTCGAGTTTCGATTGTAGCATTGATCTCAAGTTTATTGAGATATGTTAGGCGCAATCACTCATTGCAACGTGATTTGTTGAGTGACATCACCCTATACATATATCTCTTTAATAATTTTAATTTATAGTTTCTCAATCGATCCTTAAATATAAGAATATGTTTCAATTCATTATTTGGGAGTTATCATGTTTTCAAATATATGTATGTCGAATCTAGTGTTCGTTAACTTCTATTGATAGTATTGAAACTATTACGTTATATATTTTTTAAGACAGGGACAGGAAAATAATGCACTCGTGCTAGAGCATTTTACGTGTATATCCAAGCATTCGGAATGAAATTCAAAATGAATTATGTAAATGCAATACATTGATCGTATATTTTTAAAATATGTGTAAATAAAACTATTTACATGTGTTGCCTCCAAAGCGCTTTCTGGACTCTCAAAGGCTAACATCAACGCTTAATGATCAAAATTTTTGAAAGGAAGAAGTCAATCTAAACACGCGAAAAACTATTTGATCAAAAGGGCCCACAGAATAAAGAAATATGAAAGTAGATATAAAATGATTTTGAAATATTAATTAAACAGGTTGAGCCCTGAACTGTATATCGGTCTGCTCAATTACTAAATTTATAAGAATTAAAAATTGTAACAACTGAAACTGACATCACACTAAAATATAATCTACTCAAGACCAAAATTATACAAATATTTTAAGTACGCAATTTTATTTCCGTTTACTAAGTTTCACGGTACTACCATATAAACTTATATCAAAAACAATGTCTCACTCATAAGAAGGCGGCGTCCACAAATATTATTCCAGCTGTTTAACATGAGTATCCAATAAGCATTTGGAAGAATTCAGTGTTCAAAGATTGAATCAGTGAAAGAGTACTTCTTTGCAGAGCAACAACCAAAGTATGAAGGTATTATTTTAATTGACAACAATTAATTAGTTTTTAAATAATTATATTTCCAAGTCTTACTGATAACACAAGCGGCTCCTTTTACATAGTGGGTGGTTTTACACAGACATTTATCAGTTCCAGCATTTCTACATGTCGAGTTGGCTATAGCACATTGGTCTAATGCAGAATCCGAGACGTCGCAAGCTCCATTCAAGGCAGGAACCACTGTAATTTGTATATAGTATTTAAGAAATATGGTTCTATACAATTGTATCTATAGTCTTAAAGTTATTTAATAATTCATAAATCCCTTCTTCGAACACATACTGTAAGAAACAAGCTCATGTTAGATTAGATTATCTTTCTGTCATAAAGAGTAAAGTTATGTTTAATTATATCAATATATCAAAAGAAGAAAAAACAATCTGACTGTAGGCAAATAAAATCAGCATATTTGATGAGTTAATTTATCCATATCCCTGACGTATAAATAACGTTTACTATGGTTCCCTTTATTCAGACGTACGTCAATGATCAATAACCAATTTTATTTGCTAATTGAAAATTAAGCTGAATAAATCAATTCAAGACAGCAGAAAAGATAATTCTGTTCTAATTGGTTATTACGTAGACCTAAATAAAGGGTGGGCTATTTAGACTTTAAATTGGTGATGTCTCTTGTTCTGGTCAAAGGGTCAGAGTGTCCTAGTTGATTAAACGATGAATTGTTGAAATTAGATGACATGTTTTCCAGTGCAGAGAAATTTCACTAATGACCATTGCATGATTGTATTTCATCTTTCTTATTGGTCAATGTTTTTTCGGGATCAGCACGAGTACACATGTAAGTGCATTGTGGTCACATCCTTTTATTATCAGCATTTGCTGTGTTAACTTGTTAAAAAAAAACGCTACTTATTTGATTATAACTTTTACAATACAAAATTAGTGTACATGGTTAACAACAATTGGGTTTTCATATTAACCGTGGGCAAAATATTGGCCACATGGCAATTTATTGAAAATATCACAGACCAAACAATATCCCCCTGGCATAGAAGTTGACATGTATCACAGAACATATTTCAATAAAAAAAATATTATAAAGAATCCATAACTCTATTCCTATGATGCTTTCAATAAATCTTACCTGGTTTACAGGCTCCACTTGTTTTACTTAAAAAATGAGCGGACTTGCATTGACATTTTAATGCAGTAGCATCACATACTGCATTAGCGTCTGCACACTGATCAGCCGGTTGTCCAGCTGTACAGTTCTGCTTTAGCGCAATTTCTAAAATCAAAATATTTTATTCTGAATAAACTTCGAAACAACTAAAATATACTACTCTTTTCACCTCTAATTGGTAGAACGATGTTTAAGATTGCAGTAAAAAGTTAACAATAGTGTATTTACTGTATTAAAAAATATTTAAAGTAATTATAAGTTCTCTTTTTTATAGTATTATTCTAATGGATCCTGAAAAATCAGCACATGATTTTTATCAGGTTTAACATGTTTTCCCTTTATTCTACGTTATACCAAAAAATATGTCTACAAAAGCGACAAAACAATTAAATGTTTTCATCTTGCTTAAGGAAAAGAAGAATAGACCACTTTCGAGTTCATCCGTCACCGGGGAAAACCTCGTCAATTATGCTTGCCTTTTAGCATCATATAACAGATAGAGGGGATTGCCTGTATCCCTGCCCTTTTTACGTTCATCTAGAGTCTTAGTGATCGTCACTGTGCAGGATAAACTAGAAATAATATTTGTTTTGTAAGTACTTAAGGGGGTAGACCTGGTATATGGGAGACAACTCTTACATATGTATTGAAAGTCATTAGTGCGTTTTAACAAAGCAGTAAATTAAACAGTGATGAAGCATTTATGTTGTTAACATTTGGATGTGAGAATGATGCAGACAGATTCAGTAAGCTGTACATGTTTGACACCACCAAACATTTAACTAAAGAACATCTTTTTTTAATGATGTCGATAACAAGGTAGAAAATTACCATTCATACATGAAATGCTTAAAAAAAACACAATGAACTGCGTCTGGTGAGTTCTGGAGCAACTTTACTTTTCTGACTAAAGGACCTTGTGGCATCATTTAGAAAAAAATCTTTTGGAAATCCGATTTCAACATATGAATCAAATAATGAATTAATATGATTTTAGTGCTAAGTCATTGATACAGAGTTTGTACTTTCTGTTTGTTGGTTTTTTTTGCCGAATATAAAAGGCTATATTCTAGAAGATATGAATATCAATCCTAGTACAAGCTCATGCTAATAGATAATTTACATTAACAAAAAGATAGTACTTAGATAGTGACAGACTGTCAAAACAGTGAACTCTGATAGCGTCTGATATGATACCAGGGGCATTTTGTAGTCTGGGGAGAGAAACAAATAAATAGTTGTGATAAAAAATTATGTCAACTCTTCCCAAGGATACTCGTTCCATACTAATTACAATTAACATTGGGACAGTACTCCTTTGACTATTTCACTTTTGAAAAAGAATGTAAAGACAGTCTGTAGGAGGTTTTGTATGGGGAAAATAAATTTAGTCCAAAAATTCTACTTTTTTCGTGTTCCTTGTTAGCCAACTTGTTGAAAAATTTTGAAAATTTCAAAGGGTCAAATTCGATAAAATTTTGTAAATTTAAAGATAAATAACCAATAAATGTTCAAACAATTTTTTACAGGAATTAAACGACAAAAATTTTGTTCTGGCTAAATTTGAAAAAAAATGTATCATTACAGCTGGCCAGACTTTTAACCGTATTGATTATTAAAAACGGGTTTTTTTTTACATTCAGGCTATTTGTATTACCATGATGTTTCAGATTTACTTTAAAATAAGTCTCTTCTATGCAATTTAACAGTCGGATATTTCTAATGACAACATATGCAAAAAACTCAATGATTTTTACCTACTAGTGTTTTCGACCGTTTTTTAGGGTACCCCAAAACTGGTTATATTCAATATACCCTAAAGATAAAATGAAACGGTGAATATCCTTAAGACTTTGGCAGATGATGAATGGACCCCTACCTTTTCAATGATGTAAATATAAGAAAAAATAAACGAGAGGGAAATTTTGGTGTTACAAAGGCCTACCCTAACCCCTTAATTACATTTCCTAATGACAGCAGTGCTGATTGTCAATTATGAAAATCTAGTTTCCCGAATAATTCGTGCAATATCATTATAGTTTTCCAACCACTCGCTAAACATTGGTACGGAAGTGACGATGCCCTAAACGCACGAATCATGTTCACTAAAACCAGAGTTTTTGACGGAAATGCATCGAACTCGAAAGTTGTCTTTTGAGGGGCATCATTTATAGATATAGCTCTTGTTACGTCGTACGGATAAAAGGAAATCGTTATTAGATTAGTGCAAATCTGTTTAAATATTATAGAATATTTACTAAATCATTAAAGCACCTCGTCCAATAAAAAACACATTTTTAGAAATAACCGGGTCCTATAGTTTGTGGCCTACAAAGACACTAAGATAAATTGTTTAAACAAACTTGCAGAAATATCAATTATATGTTGAGTATATTTTGGTGAGTACTGACTAATTCCAATTAATGACTGGCGATTGTTAGGTGCTTGTTTCGGGATTCATTTTACATATTTGAAGTTAGTATATTCATAAGCGAATTTTATTTTAAAAAAGTCCTTTGACGGCCATTTTTTTAACACTGCTTCCGACACTTAATTTAGGATCTGAATTGGATTGTTTTTTCAATAACAAAATACGACAATAATTGTTTCTCTATTTTAAACAAGCTCACTATAATATTACTTATGAGAATGAAGTTCAATCGAGTCATTATGTATTTATGTTCTATTTATTCTGTAAAAAAAAAACTTTTACACGTTAGAATGGAACTTCGATGTGTTATCCAAACCAGGGGAGAATACCTTTGTTAAATAACTCAAGGGACTCGTAATTTTTGGCCATAAACAAAAAAGGTCCACCAGTGAAAAGATGAACTTTTTATTGATATATAATATAAATCCAGTCTCCATAACAAAATAGAGCAATAAAATGACGTCAAATATAAATTAACTTTTAACTTTTGTTATAAAATAATGTTAATTGTGCTCAGCTGATACAACATTTTACAATTTGGGATGCATTTTCGGACGTTATGAAAGTTTTAAAAATTATAAGTCCAGACAGATTTTGATGAGGCCAAGACTTAGTGAGACCCCTGCGATTTTAATGTTGTATTTACCACGTTATAGAAGTGAAATTCTATCAAAATTGTCAACAATTGACATCGATGCAGCTTGACGATCCACGTTACGTTTGTCTTTTCTTTGATTGTCACGAAACAATTGTCAAAATTTCATTTAAGTTTGAAATTAATTGAATTGAACTGTTATTATTCAAACTAACTGTTATTGTTGTCAACGGAAAGTATTTGGGTATAATTGATTTAACAAAAATGAAGCGATCACTCCCCCGTGGAAGCTTTTAAATGTATATTTGTTATATCATTATAATCTTTTAAAAAATTGTTGGTTTTTTTTCATCATTAATTGTCATGGAATGTCTTAATAATGAAAGTTATTCAAATAAAAGAAAAGCAGGAGATAATCAGGAACACGTGTAAATCATACAGTAAAGTTAGCAAACAATGTTGATAAATAGCTCTTACTTTTTGCACATTCTGGAGTACTTTTTCGGAATGAATTGGTAGCACATTTACAGGTGCTGTTACAAACTGTATTATTCTTTTCTGTGCAATTCCCAGTGCCTTTGCCTGTACAGTTGGCACCGTAAGCTACTCCTAAAAAAATACCATAACAATAGTATACCACTGTTCGAAATTCATAAATCGATTGAAAAAAAGACAAATCCGGGTAACAAACTGAAACTTAGAGAAAAACATCAAATATAAGAGGAGATATACAACACAACAGAAACACAAAACTAAAATGTAACATACACAGAAACGAACTATAATATAACAATGGCCATTTTCCTGACTTGGTACAGGACATTTTAACAAAACAAAGGTGGGTTAAACCCGGTTTTGTTAAATATAACAATTCACTCAGAATTGTTTAAGTCGTTTATTGAGTATAATGTATTGCACGGAATTCACAGATAAATGAGGTGTTCACATGACCAAGTTTGCATACAGTATCGGTACAGGAAATAGAAAAAAACACTAACTCAATGCAACATAATTTATTTCCACTTTGTTCTGCCTTTGTGGCTTTTTTCAGATCATTTTGCGTACCATAGATTACAAACTGTTTAATATAAACAAGCCCATTGCACAGAAATGTCTTTTGTCTCTGTAATAAATACGATTTGTTTGGTTTTTTTTTATTCATTACTTGTAACGTTTGAGTACGACTGTGTAACTGAGTTTTCTCTGGTATTTTGGTAAAAAGTCATTTGTGTAATAATTCAAAAACGTGATACATTCAGCAGTGATGTTTTCTAATGTCGGCTTAACATTTGTTGTTCTGAGTAGAAAAGATTTCAAAATCCTGAAATCTCTCTCTCACTCTATTTATTTTGTTGAGTCATAAGAAACCTCAAATTAAAAAAATATATATATATGTTTTTTATAACTAAATGGATAGTTTTCATTTCACAACTTATGTACATATACTTTTTTCTGAGAAAAAATCTTTAGTTTTTCCACAGTTAGAAGAAGTTTACTTATATTCAATTGCTTGCTTCCAGGAAGCAATTCATCGACATATTTTCCGTATTCATAGTGACCTGAGCGTGACCCTCCTCGTAAAAATCCGGTGATCGCAATACGCATGTATCTGTCATTAAAATAAACAAATATCTAATTATACATCTTAAACACGTGCTAAATACCCATGCTTTTTGTTATTTGTTTACTATAAGATGACAATCGGTAAACTTCGGCTTCATAACACGGCATTTAATGAGCAGCCATATTTGTTAAATCATAACAGACAGAGAGAAAAAAATTGACGATTGTACGATATATTTGAGTAAAAGATGATAAAATCGTGCACAGAGGACTAAGTTTACGATATATACATGTATTGGTTCAAGAATTGGATAAACATTATTTTTCACCACTCACTCGTTCCATATGACTTTAAGCTTAACGTTCACTGTATCTAAGAGCGCTCATAAAGGTAGCGCATGTATCAATTATAATATATGATGTTTTTGTGTTAAAAAAACAACCCGAATATTTAACATACAAAATAATTTTGATAGTATATATGATAGTTTAATATAGATGATAAGAAAATAAATTCCAAACCTGTTTGCCATAAACTATTTATTTAATTACACAATTTAATGTTTTCAATATGTCTGTCTGGCTTTAACGCGGAAACAGAGCGTGGAAAAGCCTGACATGAAACAACTGAGTAAAAGTCTCATTCCGACACAACGTCGATGCGTATTTAAGCATCCTACACAGCCAAACGATTTCCAATTCCGACCGAACATGGGTGCTTACTGCAACATTTTGCAAGGCCAAACGGACGCCAGGCTTTACATAAAATTTTACTTCCGCTTATTATTCCGCTCAGTACTACTCCTGCATGACTCACGTGCGAAACCAAAATTATTTTTCAAACACTCTGCTTATAAGGGTAACATAAGTTAGACCTTAATAACATATGACTTCCAGTTTATGAGAAATTCTTCGAACAGGGCAAGATACTAGAAAGATGACGGGATAGGGATTAGAACACAGTGCAAAAAAAAAAGGACTACAAAATTTATTTTGTATCTTACTAAAAAATCAAAATTTGGTTATATTGAATTCTAATGTATATTTAATGCAGGAGAGATGAAGTAACATTTGTGAATTATAATTATTAACACAAAAACAAGCAAAATTAAAAACCAATTGTTCAGAGAACAATTGAAGGTCTTTCCACCAGTAAATATCTATTTTAATATTAAAATATTAAAAATCAGTCTAAAATGTCAGTTCCTATGGCTTTATGATGTATAGATATGAATTTTATCCAAAGGTCATAATCTAAAACGCCAAATTTAACTATGACCTTGACCTCAATTTCAAGGTCACAAACTGAGGATCTCAAATCAAAAGACCCTAGGTCTCTAATATGTATGGTTAATAAGTAATATCACTTTACGCATAATTTTAGATGTGGTAGGGGCTAAAACTCCCATTTATGGTCTACGCACCCTTTCAACCAAAATTATTATGTTACGACATGTCGCAACTAACAATTTAGTAAAAATAATTTGTCGATTTCTGATAAGGTTAATGAAAATGAGTGAAAATAAGCCAAAATGAAAATTTAGATTATGACCTTTACCTTTGACCTTGACCTAATTTTCATTTTTTTGGACCAAGGATCTCAAATCAAAAGACCCTAGGTATCTATCACTTATGGTTTTCCAGTTTAAAATACATTTCAAAATTTCAAATACAAAAGGGGAAATAACTCTCATATGGAATCTCTATACGGCTTCGGTCAAAATAAAACAGCACATCCTGAAGATGTAATGAGCAATTTGCAAAAATAAATTTGTCGGTTTCTTATACGGTTGTGAAGATTACGCGATAACAAGAAAAACAGTGTTCGGGGAGATAACTCTTATATGGGAAAGATTTTGGTTACACGGTGTCAGTTACAAAAGCGTAATAACTGTTCGATATCATATACCATATGTCTAAGCGACATCTTGCGAAACAAAAAAATTGCGGAGGAACAAAAAGTTGGCGGAAGAAAAAAAATAATAATAATTAAAAACCAATTGTTCAGAGAACAATTGAAGGTCTTTCCACCAGTAAATATCTATTTTGATATTAAAATATTAAAAATCAGTCTAAAATGTCAGTTCCTATGGCTTTATGATGTATAGATATGAATTTTAACCAAAGGTCATAATCTAAAACGCCAAATTTACCTATGACCTTGACCTCAATTTCAAGGCCTCAATTTCAAGGTCACAAACTGAGGATCTCAAATCAAAAGACCCTAGGTCTCTAATATGTATGGTTAATAAGTAATATCACTTTACGCATAATTTTAGATGTGGTAGGGGCTAAAACTCCCATTTATTGTCTACGCACCCTTTCAACCAAAATTATTATGTTACGACATGTCGCAACTAACAATTTAGTAAAAATAATGTGTCGATATCTGATAAGGTTAATGAAAATGAGTGAAAATAAGCCAAAATCAAAATTTAGAATATGACCTTGACCTTTGACCTTGACCTAATTTTCATTTTTTTGGACCAAGGATCTCAAATCAAAAGACCCTAGGTCTCTATCACTTATGGTTTTCCAGTTTAAAATACATTTCAAAACTTCAAATACAAAAGGGGAAATAACTCTCATATGGAATCTCTATACGGCTTCGTTCAAAATAAAACAGCACATCCTGAAGATGTAATGAGCAATTTGCAAAAATAAATTTGTCGGTTTCTTATACGGTTATGAAGATTACGCGATAACAAGAAAAACAGTGTTCGGGGAGATAACTCTTACATGGAAAAGATTTTAGTTACGCGGTGTCAGTTTCAAAAGCGTATTAACTCTTCGATATCATATACAAAATATCTAAGTGACATCTTGTGAAACAAAAAGTTAGCGAGGGAAAGAAAATTAGGCGGAAGAAAAAAAATAATAATCAGAAGAAAACCAATAGGTCTTTCCACGGAAAAGTGGAAAGACCTAATAATCAGAAGAAAACCAATAGGTCTTTCCACGGAAAAGTGGAAAGACCTAATTATTGAAACGAAGGAATGAAATTGATATTTCACAATTTATTTTGCTCAATTTCTCAACAAATCTTTTGATTCTAAATTTGACGTTAACAAGTTATGTGAACAATGCAAACGTCTTAATGGTTTGGCAGTGGATGTTAACCATTTTGTCACACCTTTTCTATCTTTAGAACAATTTAGACGATTTGAGTTATATTCACTTCCATGTTTGTCTCTTTTATACTATACCATGTGCGATACATCTTAAAATTAACCAATTAATATATTAACATTTATACAAAATTAAACAATGCAGATTTAAATATATGAATTATGTCAATACCTTAGTCTTTCGAGAACATATCTGCTACAAGTACCTTAAGCTTGTTTGTAATTTAACCCTATACTTTCACAAATGTTTGGAGAAAATCAGAGTAAAAAGCATGGCATTTTGTTGATAAGATTTAAAACCTGAATGAAATTCAGAAACATTACCATACGTTGTACATAGACATCAATGCATCAGCTGTATTACTGATCAGAACATACCTTCAACACCTACTGCAATGAAAATTGCAAACACGATGCAGATGCAACCACATCGAGATAAGAACTTCTGTAAGAAGAAAAAATAAGTATCGCGAGATTACTTTAAATGATATGTATTTAAAAATAACTCTTTCTTAATTTCGTTCGTTTCACTGTTGAAAGCCAGGAATGTATACATTTATTTGATTTCAGAACAAATAACTATGTGTTCTGACGTTCTGGATAAATTCCTAGACACAGAAGAAGACAAATTCGAATTCCGTTCAGTAAATTCTCTTTTAAACAAGGACAGCAGCAACAATTTATAAATGCATTTCATACCTACATATCAAAATAAGAAGATGTGATATAATGTCCAATGAAACAACTCTCCAAAAGAAACCTAATGACATATAAATAAACAACGGTAAAATAAATATGAGATCAGAGAACTTACATTTGAAGGCCTATGGGTTATTCATTGAACTTCGTTTCACCTGTTAAAACCCCTTTTTCGTAATCAATATTATTTTGAAAAAGTATTTCACAGTCCTAACAAAAGAAAATAACCAAACATAAAAGCAAACTGATGTTGAACAACATTGTAATTTACGATAATGTCTTTTTAGTAATTTCAATGTTTTAACCCTGAGAGTAAAGAGGGTTGCCACCCAAATTCCCAAAAAATTTACGCTGAATCTCGAATTCCGGGATAAAAAAAAACATTATTTCCCGTTTTCTGTTAAACGCAAGTATAGTACTTCCGCAAAATAAAGATCCAAAAAATATCATTGAGACCCTTTCTCTTTTAGAGCAGTTCTTGAAAAATTACAGTTCTTAAATTAAACAAAAAATAACTAAAATTAGTCTTAAGATAGGTTAATTAACACAGGTTACTGTCTTTGATAGAAAATAGCAAATGGAATGCATTACTATCATATTTCATGAGTCACGCTCACTAAATAGGAATGCTTTGCGGCACATCCAGGATTCGAATATTTTTATACCCATTGTACATTAGAATGTACCGTAAAACTATAATTCACTGCAATAAAGCCCGTCAGAAAGCTGGCATACATCCACAGAAGATTGATAAAGTTTCTGAAATACCAATAGTTATCAAAGGTACCAGGATTAATAACTCACAAGAACCAAGATTTTGCAAATACGCAGTAGTGATTGGATCATAATTAAGGTAGCACAATACAAAGATTTTATACCTCCGATTCCCCAATTTTAATTCGCTATAACTTTCTTTATAAAGCTTAAAAATTTATAAAAGTGATATTTATGGATAGCTAACAGATTACTCTTTCAAATTAATTCAATGTTCGTATTATATAACAATTATGTAAGCAATTATAATGGTAACAGTATCTCCACAATTTACATAAAATTTCCATTTTCAATTGAAATTAGCTTCTTCATGGATAATCAGGAGGGTCAACTTTATTATATGTTGTTCCTAGAGCCATTGTCTACAAAAGGGTAGATATGGGATAGAATGTGAAGATAAAATTTTACACCTAATCAAACATTATCTACTTTTATGTGGTAAGGATGTTTACACTAATTACAGATTAATGAGAGAATGGAATACAATAGCGATAATTTGAGACACTCTTTCGTAGCTCCTGTTGTGTTGATTAAGATTTTGCTAAAATTTCCTGTATAGTTAAAGAGATGTAAGATCTAAATTCATTCAAGTGAACTGACCAAGATTTTGTCATTAATTGCATAATAATTGGTTACATAATGATTGCATATCACAAATATTTCATTTATTTAAAAGATTATCTTTTATCTATCTATGTATACCTCTTTTATTAATTAATATGCAGTTTTGATAAAGTAACAGCATTTTAAAGGTTGGAGATCGGAAGTTAAGAAAATCTTTGTATTGTGCTACCTTAATAAAGTAATTTTGAAACTAAGACGCAAAGGTTGAAACTAGCTCTAAATCAATTATGAAGAAAATACGACATCTTGAAATAATATTATCTCCACATGTATACGAAGTTTTATTTTTACTTTTACACAACGACTGCTCATCTTAATATTGACTATTTTCCTAAATTGAAAATTATAACATTATGAAACACTTTGTATTTCAACCTTATATAGTCAATGACTGCATGTAACGAATAAATGTACGTTCACTGCAATTTGACTTGGCAACACAGTTGGAGTAAAACTTCTGCATCATTTCAACCGAGGGTCAATGTCATGTTATATTGGTTAAAATCATTGTATCAACTCATAAGTTAGTTAATTTTTTTTATTATATAACGCTATGATCCATTCTCGATTTTAAGTATTTCCTAAGATATTAAATTACTCTATTTTCATCTGTTTTGTTAGCTGTTAACTTTTCTTGAAATATTCAATGAAATTTACATAAACAACTAACAGAAAAAAATATGCTTGACATCATCGACTTTGTCTAGAAAACTAATCATTTTTGTTGAAATAATACAATGCTGTAAACTTACCATGCTAGTTCAATTGGTCATACAATTGTTGCATCTGTAACTATTATACACTATTTTAGTATTTATATGATAACGTGATCCTTACACTTGTCAAGAGAATAACACAGGTGACATTGTCTCCAAGGTAATATTATATTTATTTACAAAGCTTTATGATATGACATAAAGTTCAGTATGTATCATTTATTTAACATATCTTGACAATATTTCAACTTCCGTCTAACGATAAGATACCCTTGCATTGATGCATAAATGTTTAGTTTTAAAGAAAGTAAAATAAAAACAAAATTTGCATATGCTTGGACTAAAATAAAGTAAGGGTGCAAAATAAATGAAGACAGCAGCGAGCCGCTTAATAAAAGTGGTGATACTAAATCTGCATGTAACTAATAAAAGACGTCTAAGCTGTTTGAATTTGTATTGAAGCTAAAGCATTGAAAATTACGGGGAAAGTACTTTTATTTGTTGTTTTAAATACAGTAACATGTTCGTGGGTACTTAAACTAGTTGAGTTCGTTATCTGAAGAAAAAATCGAGTGACGATTTTAGAAGCAAATGTTCGAGAAAATAATCGGATGTTGTTTTGTAATGATTTGTGGGACATTGCAAAGCCATGTGTCCATTTTCACTCACTTTATCTTTGTCTTTAATCAGTGATTATATTTCTAATAAAACAAAGTTGCTTTTGGAAATACAAGAAATATGGTCATTCCCATACACATTGTCCCGCTTGTAGGAAATCGCAAAGTAAACATTTTAGTTGTAATTAGAAATGATCGAATGACTAACTGATTGACGATCATCAAAGATCTTAATTGGGACATGTTAAAAAAGTTTACCAGTCTTTGGTCTGGTTGTTATCTCTGGTACACATACCAAATTGCCATCATCAATTTAACATACGAAATTGCTTCAAATGAAATAAATAAGCAAGTTCAAAAGGAATGGGGGTTTTTCGGGGATCATGATACATCATCGCATAAATGTGCCATCAACTGAAATGTACCTTTCATCAATCAAAACTTATTTTACATGATAATTAAAAGGTTGTAAATCGTACATTTCGGTTTGTTTAAGATCAAATCCAGACTAAAGTTGTATATTTAGATCATAGTGCGCTACCTTATATTCGATGTATTATCTAGATTAATATCCCGTATCCATATAGCCAAACCTTTTTAAGGTTATTTCAATGTCCCAAATCGGACAACATTAATTTTGTTATATTTCGTTGGACACTTAAATTCGTGGTGAAAGCCATCCAAAACAAAAACCCAACGAAAAATTGTACCTAAAGATTAAAAGTAATTTCACAGTATATGACGTAGGAGATGATAAGACCGTGTCACATTAACGTATTCCTCTGTGCGTAAGTTCCAACGTCATCAGAATGAATTTTGTACAATAACACTGCTAAGAAAATATTAACTCTTAACTCTTCAACGTTGTACTTGTTTGGCTTTCTTACTATTTTGATCAGAGCGTCACTAATTAGTCTTGTGTACACGAAACACGTGTCTGGCGTATCAAATGATAAGACTTGTACCTTTGATAATTATCAACAATCATGAATTAAGTTGGTTTTTTTTTAATTGGTCAGATTTCAATGAAGTGTCACGCATGGAAGGTTTATCTGAAATTTTAAATCTGGTTGATTAAGATTATAAGACTAGCAAATACTGCTCAGTATCGGAAACGCTTTTATAGCCAGCTTTTTCTTTTTGAACAAGCTGCAGAATTGAAATAATGTTATTAATATATTTATATGAAAAATAACAATTTTTAATCTTCAAATCTGAAATTATCCTTTTTACGCAATCTTATTCTAAGTTCAGAAATTTCAAATTATCAGTTGAACAAGGTGAATATATTGATAAGCGTTGCCTCAATGAATCATTCCTCGTATCTTTATCTTTTCTGTACCGGATTCGGTCTTGTTCAACTTTAAGATGTGGTGTGAACGATATGGCCACTTGACAATGAGATTATAAACTAGGCAATACAAATAAAAACATTTTAATACATCGCAAATTACGCATATTTCAATGGTTACAAAATTTTTTGATTATTTAATTTAGCTTGGAAGAGAACGAATTTCGGACAAGACAGTGACATTAAAGTGACGAGAAGATTATTATTAAACTTAATAAACATATTATTTCTTATGATAAGAATTAAAACACATTTTTTGTTTTCAGTTTATAGGTTACTTGAATAGAAAGTAAAAAGACTTTTTTTAAATTTGTAAAAGTCGTAAGGTTAGCTATGAGACTTTTACCAATTTGCTATAACATCATTCACTGTCACTTGATTCGATTTATAAACTATTTTAACAGGCAGAACAAGAGGTCATACTACTAAATGATTAGCTGATTACCCTTCTTTAACGCCCGAGTTCAACCTACGTTTTTGGTGAGGATTATGCTGCTGATTCTTACGTGCTCTGTGTATAATTTAATGTACTGCTGTTAGTATCCGTCATTTTTGCTTTTGTATAAGGATATAGTATTGTCTGTTTTATTCGACTTGTTATGGACTGACATTGGTGGTACACGTAAATTTTAGAAAATTTTGTATACATTAGTATATCATTCCGACAAAACAATTTGTATTACAATCAAAATATCATAGAATAAAATTGATGTCAAATTCTATTTTTTAATGATATCTTCGATCTCCAATTCAAATATTGCATTCGTCCGAAGTAAATATTGTGATATACCTTCAACAATTCTCAGAGTCGCATATTTCAAAGACAATAATGTATAAGAACCGAAACAGTTGAAGAGCTATATGACAATAAATGCCCCTCCAAAATCAAATCCATTTATCGTCTAGTTTGTCTGAGGGATTAAAAGTCTTAGTTACTTAATAGTTTCTAAATTAACAAAAATACTTATTTCGCCACTAAGTCATGTTGTTTTGAATCAAGATAAACAAAAAGAAGTTTTAAAATGCCAAATAAAGTTCGAGGTTTAAGAACATTGAGGACCTAAAATTCCGAAATATTTTTCCGAATATAGATAAGGTAAACTTATCCTGGCAAAGGACATTCATAATATTTCGAAAAAAAATAATATGAAAACATTCAAATTTTAATTGATGCCATTTATACTAATTCATACTGATAATTGTGTACGTATGACGCGCGTTTAGTCTACAAATGTTTTATCAGTAATGATACAATGCAAGTTTATCAATGTTATGTTAGAAAAATAAAAACCAGGAATCATGTTTGTGTAGGCTTGCCAACGTTCTAAGTTACGACTTTTCTTGTTTACTTTTGAATTAATTAAACGACTTTAAATCTAATTTGATTCTTCATTGACAAAAATTATAACATCTCTTAGTGATAATCTGCATTGTTTAATAAGTAGGTGTTTAGTTCATTGATTATCAATAATGATATTGGTCAAAACATATAATTGTCGTAATGAATGATGATAAATTATGTGAAACTCTATGGTTACTGTGCCATGTATTGTTATAATACATCACATAAATAGTTTGATCTATTTCACTGTACTCCCCATACATAATTTCTCCAACTTTGTTTATGCAGTATATGTTACTTTACAGCTCAAAGATTGAAAATCAGATTCGCATCATTATTGTTCTCATTATCTGCACAATTCATATTAGCAATGCACTTGCGTTTGTCTGATTTTCATCGCACCTCTTTTTCTGATATTTATGTTTTACAAAAATGTTTTATGTTTAAGAAATCCTTACCTTATGTCCCACAATTCAATTTGGAAGGTCGTCGATATAGATATGTTTTTTTTATTATTATTATTGTTTTGCAATAATGGGTGTTAAAAGATTCCAAGAGGCCAATGTAAAACCCAGCAAAATCGTCAAAAATCAATGTAACTAATGGTAATATGTCAACAGTGATGCTTAAGGTATTTTAACCTCGTCTTAGATTCGTCTTTTTCATTGTTTTTAATATGAGTAGTTCACCGATTTTTATATTGTTTTATGAATAATTTTACAGTAAAATCTTGATTCAATGTACAACTATTATCAAAATTTCTAAAGGTTCAGACATACGTCGCAAATAGGTCTTTGTATTTGTGATGAATTTAGTAGAATGTTTACAAATTTATGAATTTTATTTCCTTACTGTAAACATTGCTTTATCATGTTAAATATCACAATGGTTGATATCTGGGACGCATAAAGAACCAAATTAGAACTGCACTTGACATAAGGATGCGCTAACGGGACATTACTATCAAGAATAGAAAAAATCTTCAAACTTATCATGTATGAAGAATACGAAAATCAAGGTATATCAAGTACAGTAGTCCCTAGTAATGGTTCAAACTGACTAAATCAAAATTAGTGAAATGATTAGTCTCAATCGGTATACCGTGGCAAACTACCTGATGCTGATGGAAACTTTATCTCAAACCATAATGGCTTAAATCATTACTTTCCGTCCTCGTAAATTTTACGGACACCATCACGAGTTGGTTGACCGTAATGGAATAATCGTTTCACAGATGATATCGGATATATTCCTTCAGTCGTAACTACAATGCCATTCCCTTTTCATAAATGTGACCTACCGAATTAGACAATTTACCGGATTTGTAGTAAATTAGGCAACACGACGGGTGCAACACGTGTGGAGCAGGATCTGCTTACCCTTCCGGAGCACCTGAGATCACCCCAAGTTTTTGGTGGGGTTCGTGTTGCTTAGTCTTTAGTATTCTTTGTTGTGTGTTCTGTACTATATTTGTCTGTTTGTCTTTTTTTTTAGCCATGGCGTTGTCAGTTTTTTTTTTTTTCAATCTATTAGTTTGACTGTTGAACTGTACGAACATTCCTTTTTTTATTTTATCTAAAATCCTTTTACAAAAAAGTGGATAAAATACTGGCTCCGACCTTCCCATTGTGATTGAAATGAAAGTATTGACTACTTTTATGTCTAAATCAAGATTTCTTGTACTTTGTTAGAAATTTTTGAAATGAAAAATTATTGTTGGATTAAGGTAATTTAAAGAAAAAGCAATGCATCATGATGGGACAAACATAATTTATCCGAAAAGATTGAGAACCTAAAAACTTCTCAAGCAGACTTTAAGAAGCATTTGATTGTGCATAATTTATGAATTAACTATATCTTAAATGACCTTCGAAACTAATAGATAAACCTCCTTAATCTGAAAACTGGTCCACAATGTACTAGAGTCATGTATGCATCCCGTTTGAATGGTTTTACACTAGTAATTTTGGGGCCCTTTATAGCTTGTTGTTCGGTGTGAGCTAAGGCTCCGTGTTGAAGGCCGTACTTTAACCTATAATGGTTTACTTTTTAAATTGTTATTTGTATGGAGAGTTGTCTCATTGGCACTCACACCACATCTTCCTATATCTATATAATTCAGTTGTTTTAAAATAAATGATCGAATTTAGAACAACCGCTTTCTTGTGAGTGATTTATAATTGTTAGCTATTTTTGTTAACATTCAACGTTTTAAATCTCCTATCTTTGTTTGAATGAAAAATATTACAGGAAAGAAATAGTCGAGTTAGATCTCCTACCAAGTTATTTATTAAGGTTAAAGATGGAATGATATTCACTTTCTATTGAACATTATCTTGTCAGTTTTGAAACAGTTTTGCGTTTTCTCGTATTTAATTATTTTTGATCAGACAAAAAATAAATATTAGAATTTGATAGTAATGCTCTGTGTATCTTAATCTTATTTTCGCACAATTTATTTCTTTTACACCTTTTCATATGACAATAAAACAAACTAAGTAATCATTGATATGCCACAAATGCAAACAGATAACTATGATCGAACAACAGTATTTTAAACCATATGCATATTTAGCACATTTATAATAACTAAACTCTTATTTTTTCTTACTATAATCATATTTTGATCTTATTTTTTTAAGTTTTTGTAGTTTTGTTCCCCTCAAAGGATTGGCATAATTCTGATCAACAATTGAATGAAGGGCCTATCTTTGATGTGTGCAACGTGGTTTAACTCATATATGTTATGCCTGTAAATCATAAACTCTTCACCTTCCCTTTTATTCTTTTATTAGATATATTATTATTATATGTATGAACGAAATAACTTATTGTTTTACATATGTTGTATATTTGCTGTTCTATATTAAAATACAATATTTGAAAAAAAAATTAGATTAAATAAATTGATAGTAAATAAATAATAAAACATAATACGCAGATTCAAATGAAAGGAGCGTGTTCTTGGTTAAAAAAGTAGCACATATTGGCGGAAAATAATTGTCTCTAGATTTTCATTGACCTATCATTATAAAAATTTGTCTCTAGATTTCTCATTAAAAAAAACTATGAAAATATAAAAGGATTTTATAAGATTTCTATTACCTGATAAAAAGTCAAAAACAACATCAGTGGAGATTCTTTAAGTCGATCAACAGCATGGTATGTGTTGTTACTAAAACAGTAGTTTATCAAAACTAGTGAAATGTGTCCTTATTAATAATTTCTTCCTAGTTTTCGAACTCCAACTTTCAGGTTTCAAAATATCAAACATCTTAAGAATCATAATTCTCTCGTATGAATATATTAATCTGTCATATTGTAAAAATGTTGAGTCCAAAATTAAATTGCAATATTGCGTTAAATCAATAAAAAATAAAATAATAAGTTCTCCTCGGAACCCAGTGTCTCGCCTACTTTTAGTATTAATCTCAGACTCAACAAAAAAAGAGAAAAGGAATTAATAAAAATATTCCTCTCGATACTATCTTTTGATTGTTAGAAGCTTCTGTCATAGCTTGGTAAAATTCCAGGATAGTCTATGAATCCAAGTCCATTTATAAGCACTATACGGGAAAATGGATTTTTGTTTTACAAAGTTTACTTCTTGATACTATCGTATAATCATAAACAAGCTTCTGTCCAAGTTTGGTACAAATTAAGGATAGTTTGAGAAAGCTATCAAAATTTTCAAAAACTTTAATTAGATATAGAAAGATGTGGTATGAGTGCCAACTCTCAATTCAAGTCAAAATTTATAAAAGTTAACATTATAGGTCAAGGTATGGCCTTCAACACGGAGCTTAGGCTCACACCGATTAGCAAGCTATAAAGGGCCCCAAATATTACTAGTGTAAAACCATTCAAACGGGAAAACCAACAATTTAATCTATATAAAAACGAGAAACGAGAAACACTTATGAACCACATAAACAGACGACAACAACTGAACATTAGATTCCTGACTAAGGACAGGTGCAACAATTCCAGCGGGATTAAACATTTTAATATGACCAAACCTTCTCCGTTTTCTGAAACAGAAGTATAACATCACAACATAGAAAGACACACTATAAAATATCAATTCGAATGATTTAACTCAATCAAAAACCGAAGTGACACGAATAAAGACACAATGGACGAATAAATTAATGTCATGTTTCCTGGCAGAAAAACTTAGTCCATTTATAAATAAAATACGGAAAAACAGGAATTTTTGTTGTACAAAATTTACTTCTGGATACTATCTTATGATCATAAACAAGCTGCTGTCCAAGTTTGGTACACAAACAGGATAGTTTAAGAAAGCTATCAAAATTTCAATATATCGCAATATTTAAGAGAAGTACATGATAGATCCTTTGTATCAAACAGCTTGTAAATAACAGCATTTTAATAAGGTATCGTCTTTGTTCCAAAAAAAAAAAGAAATTTGATTCGGATATTTCAGGCTTACCAACAAATGTTATGATTCAGCTCATATGTTTTGCATAGATTATTCATGAAAAAAAGGTTTTTTGTTAATACAAAGAAATTTTTCAGACATAATTTTGAAATAAAATATGAGAAGATAGGTATTAAAATATGCTTTTGAATAATGAGAAGAAAAGGAAATATCACCGAAAAACGTTCTCGCTACAAGTTAAAAAAATGAAAATGTTATTTATAAAGGCAGTAGTATACCGCTGTTCGAAAGTCATAAATCGATTGAGACAAAAACAAATCCTGAATACAAACTAAAACCGAGGGAAACACATCAAAAATAAGAACAAAACAACGAAACAACAGAAACGCTGAAGTGAATAAAAAACAAACGACAATGTAACAAGAACAGAAACAAACTACACAAACGTATATTAAAGATAACAACTGCCATTTTTTCGACTTGGTACAGGACATTTTATAAATGATGGGTTGAATCTGGTTTTGTGGCTAGCCAAACCTAACACTTTTATAGCAATGTAAAATATAAAACTAAAATGACACCATTACATGCATTGTCTCTTTGGCACATTCCCCATTTCCATTCTCAATTTTATGAATACAGTACAAATAAATGCAAGAACATTCAGGACAGAGAAATAAACATATAAAATAAATAAATGATTACTATAAGAGTTTAGATATCCTGGATGCCGAAAAAAAAAACGAAATGGCCGATAAATCATGCCACCATTCAAAAATGATAGCGAGTTTTATATTTGAAGCAAGATAATGAATTGGAAAAGAGAATTTTATTGACAAAAACTCAATCGGCATATCTGATACCATACTTTAGATTAACGATACTTGCATTTTTTTCTTTTTTTTTTAAGAAAGTGATGATTTACTTAGAGTTTATCAAAGTAGCAAACTATAAGGCTTTTTTTTTTTTTGATACATAAAGTGCAGGTGATTAAGTTACACTACAATAATGACAGCAGCATAAAGTATGTAAGTCAAAATTCTTTCATGTTGTACTAGTTAATGCAATATAGTCATTTTCATGGAGTTAGTTGACGATCATAAATCAGTAACATTTTTTATTCAAGGTGGTCCAAACATGCCAAAACCTCTTTATATTTATAATACGCTCCGCACATCTCTCTAGGTCACCCCAGTGATAGCATCGATTCAATTATTTGAAGTGAGATTTATAACTCTAGGATGCAATATTATCCTAATACAATGTATGAAAATAAATGATTGGGATACCTACAACAAACAACTTCGACAGTTGGAATGCAACATAAACAAAGTAAAACATATTCGTTTGTCATCATAGTGTTCATCGATTTATTGCTTTTGGATAAGTGTTTAATTACTCCGTGTTTTATTACCGCTGCATATTAAAAATGGAAACAATGAGTTGGCATATAATAATCAAGTATGTTCCAAATGATTCTTATGCAAAAGGCGCATAGTTTTATGTTTCCACACCCCCATGTTGTGCAGGTGCATCTTTTTTTCCGGCACAATTTATTTTTAATGAACATGTAGTCTATGCGCAGTTTTTGTTATCACTTTTCCCTTACGGCTAAACAGGAAATGCGTACCATTTTGACAAAACAATTAAATTGTGGTTTTTTTTATTTATATAAATGGAATTATACCGGAATTGAATTTTATGTAGTTCAAATAAGTCAACACTTAACAGATACATTACTGGCTTGCAGGAAATGAATTTGACCTAATTTATATCAATCAACAGGCAATACTTGATGTAAATGAGTACATGTGTGCTCGGCAATTTCGTGACCCGCTGAAAGAGTAAAACTTATATCCAACATAAAAACCTATACGCACAGAGTTATCATTATACAGGTACATATACAGATATTAAATCGAACACAGAATCGTCGCATTGCATGTCATAATAAATTTGTATTAGAGTCACAAGATGATTGCCTTGTCCAAACCTTTTAATTTTCTTTTAAATTTTTTTAGTTTTAGTATGTCAAACAAATTTAGCCTGGCAGCTGGTGTTATTAATGGATCAAACATTAATATATCTGTAGTTCGCTTTAGAATCGATTGTTAATTTCATTTTCAGACGGTATTTAATTTACTAGCAATGATTTTTTGTGTAACTTTTTCCTTCAATAAATTATCAAGTAATACAAGGAACTGAATAATAATGTAAATTATCCAGTGCCGTATTACTCTCTAATATTTTCTGGAAAATTTCTTTTCTTTTTGGCGTACCAATCTTATGATGTCAACACGATGATTTATATTTACGAAATTGTAAATGAAATATAGATATTAAGATCCAAGATAGAACAGTATTCATTGTAAGTATGAGATATATCTAAAGTGTTTCAATAGAATTAATTTTTTAATCCTAATTTGTCAAGCCAATTCCATTTTATTTCTTCTTAAAAAAAAATTAAGCTTGATATGTTGATATAACAACGGGTTCTTTTTTTCGCCATGCATAAACATTGTATTATTACTTACATCCATCTTATATGTAGTCCAGCCCAGTAGTCAACATTTCGGTGTTGACATGTATATCACTGATTGTGGTCATTTTTATAAATTTCCTGTTTTACAAAACTTTGAACTTTTCGAAAAACTAAGGATTTTCTTAACCCAGGCATAGATAACTTAGCCGTATTTGGCACAACTTTTTGGAATTGGAATTTCTCATCCTCATTGCTCTTCAACATTTTACTTGTTTGGCTTTATAAATATTTTGATATGAGCGCCACTGATGAGTCTTATATAGACGAAACGCGCGTCTGGCGTACTTAATTATAATCCTGGTACCTTTGTTAACTATTTACACCACTGGGTCGATGTCACTGATGGTGGACGTTTCGTCCCCGAGGGTACCACCAGCCCAGTAGTCAACATTTTGGTTTTGACATGAATATCACCAATATGGTAATTTTTATAAATTTCCTGTTTACAAAACTTTGAATTTTTTGAAAAACTAAGGATTTTCCTTACCCAGGCATAGATTACCTTTGCCGTATTTGGCACAACTTTTTGGAATTTTTGATTCTCAGTGCTCTTCAACTTTTTACTTGTTTGGCTTTATAAATATTTTGATATGAGCGTCACTGATGAGTCTTATATAGACGAAACGCGCGTCTGGCGTACTTAATTATAATCCTGGAACCTTTGTTAACTATTTACACCACTGGGTCGATGTCACTGATGGTGGACGTTTCGTCCCCGAAGTTATCACCAGCCCAGTAGTCAATATTTCGGTGTTGACATGAATACCACTTATGTGGTCATTTTTATAAAATTCCTGTTTACAAAATTTAGTATTTTTCCCAAAAACTTAGGATTTTCTTAACCTAGGCATAGATAACCTTAGCCGTATTTGGCACAACTTTTTGGAATTTCTGATCCTCATTGCTCTTCAACTTTTTATTTGTTTGGCTTTATAAATATTTTCATATGAACATCACTGATGAGTCTTATGTAGACGAAACGCGCGTCTGGCGTACTAAATTATAATCCTGATACCTTTGATAACTATTTACACCACTGGGCCGATGCCACTGCTGATTGACGTTTTGTCCACGAGGGTATCACCAGCCCAGTAGTCAACTTTTCGGTGTTGACATGAATATCATTAATATGGTAATTCTCATAAATTTCCTGTTTACAAAACTTTAAATTTAAAAACAAAAGTAAGGATTTTTTTAACCCATGTATCGAATACTTAACCGTATGTGGTACAACTTTTGGAATTTCTGATCCTCAGTGCTCTTCAACTTTTTACTAATTTGGCTTCATAAATATTTTGATATGAGCGTCACCGATGAGTCAGTCTTTTGTAGACGAAACGCGCGTCTGCCGTACTAAATTATAATCCTGGTACCTTTGATAACTATTTACATCACTTGGTCGATGCCACTGCTGGTGGATGTTTCGTCCCCGAAGTTATCACCATTCCAGTAGTCAATATTGCGGTGTTGACATGAATACCACTAATGTGGTCATTTTTATAAAATTCCTGTTTACAAAACTTTGAATTTTTCCCAAAAACCTAGGATTTTCTTAACCCAGGCATAGATAACCTTAGCCGTATTTGGCATAACTTTTTGGAATTTCTTATCCTCATTGCACTTCAACTTTTTACTTGTTTGGCTTTATAAATATTTTGATATGAACTTCACTGATGAGTCTTATGTAGACGAAACGCGCATCTGGCGTACTAAATTATAATCCTGGTACCTTTGAAAACTATTTACACCACTGAGTCGATGCCACTGCTGGTGGGCGTTTTGTCCACGAAGTTATCACCAGCCCAGTAGTCAATATTTCGGTGTTGACATGAATACCACTAATTTCGTTTTTATAAAATTCCTGTTTACAAAATTTAGAATTTTTCCCAAAAACTTAGGATTTTCTTAACCTAGGCATAGATAACTGTAGCCGTATTTGGCACAACTTTTTGGAATTTCTGATCCTCATTGCTCTTCAACTTTTTATTTGTTTGGCTTTATAAATATTTTCATATGAACATCACTGATGAGTCTTATGTAGACGAAACGCGCGTCTGGCGTACTAGATTATAATCCTGATACCTTTGATAACTATTTACACCACTGGGTCGATGCCACTGCTGATTGACGTTTTGTCCACGAGGGTATCACCAGCCCAGTAGTCAACATTTCGGTGTTGACATGAATATCACTAATATGGTAATTTTCATAAATTTCCTGTTTACAAAACTTTAAATTTAAAAACAAAAGCGAAGGATTTTCTTTACCCAGGCATAGATTACCTTAGCCGTATTTGGCACAACTTTTTGGAATTTGTGATCCTCAGTGCTCTTCAACTTTTTACTAATTTTGCTTTATAAATATTTTTATATGAGCGTTACTGATGAGTCTTATTTAGACGAAACGCGCGTCTGGCGTACTAAATTATAATCCTGGTATAGATAGCCATAGCCGTATTTGGCACAACTTTTTGGAATTTCTGATCCTCATTGCTCTTCAACTTTTTACTTGTTTGGGTTTATAAATATTTTGATATGAACGTCACTGATGAGTCTTATGTGGATGAAACGCGCGTCTAGCGTACAAAATTATTATCCTGGTACCTTTGATAACTATTTACACCACTGCTGGTGGACATTTCGTCCTCGAGGGTATCAGCAGCCTAGTAGTCAACGTTTCGGTGTTGACATGAATATCACTAATAGGGTAATTTTCATAAATTTCCTGTTTACAAAACTTTGATAACTGTTATTCCTATCGTCTTTTAAATTTTGTTTCTATGGCACTTACATGTAATTGAATAAACCGTGAATACTGTTGTTAGGTCTTTTAAATTTACATGTTTTAGATTACGTAGAATTTAATATTTCAATAGGATTATTTTTTGTAATCCTCATTTTTTCCATGCCAATTATATTTTATTTCTTCTCAAAATAAGTTTCAGATTGATATGTTGATATAACAACGGGTTCTTTTTTTCGCCATGCATAAACATTGCATTATTACTTTCATCCATCTTATATGTGTTCTGTTATTCCTATCGTCTTATAATTTTGTGTCTATGGCACTTGCATGTAATTGAATAAACCGTGAATATCGTTGATAGATAAGTATATTGTCTTAGGGAAGGATACTACCTAATTTACTAATCACTCTTATTAAAACAAACACTGAAAGTGACATTTTCAAGATGCTTGATTAATTCATTTACAATATATTTGTTACTTGTGAAATACTTGATTTTCAACAAACAATCAATAATCCCATGGATTGTTCCTTTATTCATATGAGACTAACTTCATACAGGATATTCATAGGAAGAAAGAAGTAAGCAGTGTCCTTTTACTTAACTTCCCGCTATATCGATGATGTTATCCCTTCGGGCTCGTGGATCTAAACACCGCTTTTTGTTCGTAGGTCTTTTAATTTCAATATTAACTTATAATTGAACTTTTACTATACTTAATAATTTTAATTTGGTGACTGTGTTGGAAGCATCAATCACATCGAATTTGAGATTAGGGATAAAACAATACAATTAAGCCTGCCTTTTAACTTGACTTACTTCTAGAAATTGACAATGGACACGGTATTCTAGGGCTTGCATTACTGTTTACTGGTGACGTGGTATTAAACATGTGTGTATTTTGTTTATAGTGAACCAAAAAAGTAAAATATGCAACACCAGGGGTATGTCAAATACGTCACGACCTTTTTCTAAAACAATTTTTAGCGGATGATATTAAGACCTTGTTGATATACATACATAATGGTCTTAAAGTATATATTATAGGTACTGACTTTGCTTGTCATCTTAATAACGTGTCAAATGATTCTTTTATTGGTCTTTGTATATCAATACTTTTTCCGATTAGTCTAGGTATTATTCATCCTGTCATTGTGTTATTGTGTTATGGTAAACTTTTGTATTCTTGTCTTTCGTTTTTGCTAATAAGCTTTGTCAATATTTGTGTTATTTGTTCGTTTTATAGTAATTCAGATTATAACACAATGTTGACCGCTGTACCCCTATTTTAAACATTTTTACCAAATATGTCAGTTTGTTTTGTCAACACATCGTTGTCAAAAAATTGAATTTTATGCGTCTGTCATACAATTGACAGGTTTGGCCGGTTATAAAACCATGTCTTATCTACAACTTCTAGAAAAAAAACGCCTGTATTAAGTAAGGTTTAAGACAGTTGTTATTATTTCGTTTGATGTGTTTAAGCTTTTGATCTAGACATTTTATTAGGGACTTCCTTGGAGTTTTCTAAATTTTTTTCTTATCATAATTTCCTTGATGGAGAGCTGCTGATCAAATGCAATCTATTTAACAAAGAGATCCAACTGGTGAAGTTTAAATATCCCTACGTGAATTATACGGACACTATCACGTTCTGGAATATATGTGTCAGATATGATAGCGAATATATTCAAAATGCCGTTATGACAATTCAGTCCCCTTTTTCCCGAATGTGACCTACCGAAAGACACTTCTTATCGGATTTTTACTAAAATGAGTTATACAACGGATGACACATTTGGATTAGAATTTGTTTACCCTTCCAGAGCACCTGGGATCATGCAACATTTTTCAGTGACTTTTTGTGGCTTAATTCCACTTCATATGTTTCCTCTATATATGTTTATGAATACAAACAAGATTTGACATGATTATTTTAATAACTTGATTGAAAACAACTTGGGAAGAAATGTCTTTCATTGTAGTGTATATGTTTTGTAAAGGAGTATCACTAATGAAAATGCTAATGATTATCCTTTGTTTCTTTGTAATGTCTTTTTACTGCTGTTGTTTTTCATCTTTATCTTTCTACTTGAAGTACTTATGTCTGCTCATAATGTATTTCCCTTTTTGATTCTTAACATCGGTATTATTTTAATATTTTATTAAGGTATAACTTACACAAGATATTCAACTACAGTTGTTGTATTTTGTATATTTTATATTCTATAATAGCACAAAAGGTAATACATGTTTTTAATTTAAATATATCCTAAACGTACATGTATGTACATCAAGTTGCATTGCAATTACAACCTTCATTAACATGCAGAACGTTTCATTAGTTATAACATTCTCACAACATTTAAAACCATTTTGCATTAACATTAAATTATTTACATCATATTATTTAATCCTCATTCATTGCCATAGTTCGAATAATCAAATTCTAATGTTAAAAACAAAATAAAACATGTAATGATATAGGATGAAACCTTTTAAAAAATTGACAAATGATAATTACTTAAGGATAACAATGGTGTAATCGAATGAATTTACAATGTTAGGAACATAACAGCAGATCTGCGATTGTCCTGTTATGATTAAATTGTTAATTTCCTACTTACATAATAAAACAAATAGTTAATAATGCCGTTTTGTCTGATCACTAGACATTTGTCATAGGTTCCATTTTTTCGATTTTGTTTCCAATTACAATGATAACTGAAGTATGTAAGTTTCTACATCTTATATTCACAGACATCACGTTACAAGCGTCACACACAAGTGTTGATATTAAGACCGGCAGCTTTTTTCAAATTTCATTTCCAAGTATGCCAGTATAATAAACAACAGAAGAGAATTGGATATCTCCACTACAGCCATGGTCACTGCAAAATTACCTATAAATGTCAAACAAAGAGAAGTATTTTCAAATATCTAATGACTCTTATATCATACTTTACTTGTTATTTGGCTAAAGAGGATATTTACTATGATTTCTTCAAACAGAGAACAATACAAATATTAAATATAGAGAGTTATGTTTGCCAGTAGTACTCTTTTTAAATCATTATACAGTGAGCGAATACATACATTTTGTTTGTACTTTAGATAGTACCTTTTTAACTTATAAGTAGAATAAAGAGCTATTGATATTAAATGCTTCGATATTCTTCTCTTTTTATTAGGTATACATGTACTGTTTTTGCTTAAGTTTAAAGCGTTTGTTTTTCAACCTATAGTACTTAAACAATAAACAGGTGCCAGAAAAAAAAAACATGAAACAAAAAAGTCTTAATCGCAGCGAGAGTCATTACAATAAATAAGCGCTTTTTAACATCCGACAAAATGTACTCAATTTTTGTTATAAGTGACATTACTGATCAAAACCCTGGCCGTTTTTGGCATAACTGTTTTTATCTTTTGGTCCTCGATGCTGTTCGACTTTGAGCTTGTTTTGGCTTTCAAACTATTGTATCTGGTCGTCTCTAGTAGATCTTGTGAGGACAAAATGCACTTCTGGCGTATTACAATTTTGAACTTGTTGCCTTTTGTTGGCTGTTGTTCGTGTGTTTCTTTGTCAATTGTGTTCTCCAATTAATTTATGATTGTAGTCCTGTGGTGTTGAGTTGTCATTTTAATGTTATATTTCACATGGCTATAAAAGAGGGAGGTTTGGCATGCCACAAAACCAGGTTCAACCCACCATTTTTCCCTTTAAAAATGTCCTGTACCAAGTCAGGAATATGGCCATTGTTATATTATAGTTCGTTTCTGTGTGTATTACATTTTAACGTTGCGTCGTTTGTTTTCTCTTATTTTTGAGTGTAAATTCACATTGCGATAAGACGTGTCACGGTACTTGTCTATCCCAAATTCATGTATTTGATTTTGATGTTTTATTTGTTATTCTCGTGGGATTTTGTCTGATGCTTGGTCCGTTTATGTGTGTGTTACATTGTAGTGTTGTGTCGTTGTTCTCCTCTTATATTTAATGCGTTTCCCTCACTTTTAGTTTGTTACCCCGATTTTGTTTTTTGTCCATGGATTTGTGAGTTTGAACAGCGGTATACTACTAATAAATAGATAAATCGTTTTGAGTTATATTAAAATGGTTTCTCAAAATATCGGAAGATAATGATTAAAAGAAATATACACACAAAAAAACAGCAACAAAAATAAAATGTATAGGGTACCAATAAACACCTTATAGATTTTCTAAAAGCTTAAACTTAGATGTTATAAAGAATAATCAAATATCACAAAAATTGTATACCTAAAAACTAGCGAGAAGAAACATTTATTGTAGAGGAAACATCATCAATAAAAGAATAGGTACCACACACATGTGCGACAAAGTTGTGACTTTAGGTACACCACTGCCTGAAAGAAAAAAAACACAGACGTTTACTTCAAATTAACTCAACATCATGATTTAGTTTTTTTCATCCCATATGATATCAAGTCGATAACGGAAATGCTAAAATGGATTAATGTTTTGTTTCATTCACCAAGTTTGCGAATCAACCACTATATGAGAGGTGTAGGGGGAGGGTTGAGATTACATAAAACATGTTTAACCCCGCCGCATTTTGCGTCTGTCCCAAGTGATGTGGCTCTGACTGTCGTTAGTCCTGATTGAATTCTAATTTAGTTTCTTTGATATATTTCAGAGTTTTGTATGACGTCCATTATCACTAAACCAGTACACACATTCCTATGTGCCAGATGAAGCATGCTTCCGGGTGCGGGATGTTCTCGCTGTATCAAAGACCCATTCCTGCCTTTCGGCTGTTTTCTGTCTTTGGTCCGGTTGTTGTCTCTCTGACACATTCCCAATTTTCATTCTGAGTTTAATAAACCCTTTAAGCTTGTTCATGAATAGTAAAATACGCGATCGACAAGACAGTAAGAAAAACTTAGGAATATCCAAATTTTATTAGTCGTCCTAAATAGAGAAAATACACAAAATTTTAACCATACTGGTAGTCGTAATGTTGTTTTCTGTCATTTTGGGCAAAGTAAACAATGTCTTTGAGTAAACGTATTAAGAAATGTAGAAAAAAATACAGTATCGACTAGACAAAAGAGGAATCAAAGACTCCAAAAGCTTATTAGATACTCCAGTTAAAGAAGGTTTTACGCAAGACGTTCGTTTTACTTACATAAGACTCATCGGCGCGCGAATGAAACAGTAAAAAGCTTCTTCTATGTACAAGTCACAATATTCACTTGTTTGACTTCTTTTGGCTACACGAAATATGTGTAATACTTATTCCTGAAATTTGAATTAAGCTATCTTGATGTAAAAAATAAATTACAAATTATAGAAACAAACATTAAGTGACATTTTTTACAGTGACATCGACCAGTTTATGCCATATATTTCAAATTTATTGCAATTTAACTTAAACTTACACATGGTAGGTGTGGTGGTTGGTGTGGCAGTATAACCTGTATCACATTGGCATTTAGTAGGATTAGACTTAGTATTACAAGTAGCATGAGTAACACACTCATCTGCTGCACAACCTTCTTCGTCTGGTTTCTTTCCTGAGTTAGATATGAACAAAAATAAACTAAATATCAAAATTACTCAAGACCGAAATTATACTAATATTTTAAGTACGCAATTTTATTTCCATATACTAAGTAACACGGTACTACCATATAAACATATATCAAAATCAAAATCTCACTCATAGGAAGGCGGTTTCTACAAACATCATTCCAGCAATTTAACATGAGTATACAATAAGAATTTGAAAGTAGTTGGTGTCCAAAGATAAAATCAGTAAAGTAGTACTTCTTTGTAGAGCAACAAACGAAAAGTATGAAGTTATTATAATAAATTGAAAACAAGTAATTAGTTACAAACATGATTATATTTCTAGTCTTACTGATTTCACAAGCGGCTCCCTTTACATAGTGGGTGGCTTTACACAGACATTTATCAGTTCCTTCATTTCTACATTCCGCGTTGGCTACAGCACATTGGTGTGAAAAAGAATCCGAGGTGTCACAAGCTCCTTTCAAGGCAGTAGTCACTGTAATTTGTAAATGATATTTAAAAACATATATGGTTCTATACACTAAACGTTGTATCTATAATTAGAAATTATAATTAGGTAATTCAATAATCCAAGCATGGATTTTTTGGAACATGTCAAACATGTACAGTAAGAAATAAACTCATGATATATCATATTCCCTGTCTGTCATATACAATAAAGTTATATATAATCATGCTATTATATCAAAATGAAATAAACAATCTGATTATTAGCAAATTAAATTGGTATCTTTACTATCTTTGATGAGTTTACGTCTCCATTTCCCTGACGCATAACTAACGTTAAATTTGATTTACTTTTATCAGCCGTACGTCAGTGATCAATATATATAGTTTTACCAAAATGCTAGTACTAAAATATAAAGATCATCAGAAAGAAGGTCATTTGATTCCAAAATTAAAAAAAATATATAGCTTTATATGAAGCATTTGTTTGGAATTAATTAAGCATTTCCCGGATGTAAAACAGTCATTTGGACAAGTGTTGCAAGTAGTTATAGTCATCTGAATATAATAACTGGTGAAAAATAATATTTATCGAGTTCTTGAACAAATGCATGTACATATATATATCATAAACTCAGTCTTCTGTGCACGATTTTATCATTTTGTACGCATCCATATCGTTTAATCGTCATTTTTTTATCTCTCAACTTTTAATTGTTTGGCTTAATAAATATTTTGATATGAGCGTCACTGATGAGTCTTATGTAGACGAAACGCGCGTCTGGCGTACTAAGTAATAATCCTGGTACCTTTGATAACTATCTGTTATGATGTGAAAAAATACAAAGCATATAAGACAAGAATACAAAAATTATCATTGAACAATAACACAATGACGGGAGATATAAGTACAGATCAACGTTAAATAGATCCCACCATGAACAGACTAAACAGTAAAAGTACTATCCATCAAGACAAATAACAGAGTACTATAAACTGTTTCTTTCTGCTAATATTCATGGTGGAGTCCTGTGTCAAGGCAATTTTCAATTAAAATGTGTTTTGAGACTTAATCACAGAATATCTAATGTTTTGAAATAGTTTTAACAAATAAGAGTACAAACTGTGACACAACGTCTGAGCTGCATGCGCAGCTTCCCATAATAGTTGATAATAGGTGATTTGTCCCTGTTAATCTTTTGTAAAATTTGCACTTTTCAAAACATTGTGCAGAATTTATCAGTTTTTCAAATTAGTAAATACTTGAAATGAGTAAGGTATTTTCGAATAACATTTGTCGCATATAAGAAAATAGTCATCACTGGAAGTTAAAAAATAAAAAATTCTCCAATTTTTTCTCTCTGTAAAAGATTGAGTAACCATGTAACCACAAGTTTCCAAAGTGTTCTATAGAAACACAAAATAAAGAAAGTATTGGAACAACTTAGATATATGTTTATGACTCAGAACTGTTTTTACTAAAAATTAAATGTAGGATAAATTTCCTACAACTGTCAAATTAAAGGGATTTTTTTATACCCTTTTTCGTATGCAACCCGATGTGACGTACTATGATTTTGTGATAGTACAATTTTTTTTAACAAAAATCATTTAACGGATAGTCGTCTATTAATATAGGTATCTCTAGTTCATCAACATTCACAACATGACTTTACATGGCTAAATTCACGAACAGGAATCGTTTCTTGTTAACGCGACAAGGGAAAACCATTGTTCCCGACAACTTGTATAGATGAGTATAATTTGGAAAATTGTAACAAGCTAAAGACTACGTGGAACATTCCGAAAAGAATGTGGATCTGAAATATCTTTAAATTTTGTATGAAAGTCGCTCTTAACCAATTCTTGAATTCACATAAAGCAGCAAATATAATAGCATTCCCTAATTTCATTTTCACAATGGACGTTAAATATAAATCATCGTGTCTTTTTATGTATATAGTACTGATATCACAGTTTAAAATTAATATCTTTAAAATGTACGATAATGGTATTAAAAACACTTTCTGATCAGTATTTATCTTCACCGGTGAAAGATTATTTTGTATCGTTAATCAATACCGGTAGAGAAATACAATAGATACGTTAATGTTAAGAAATTTATTCTTACATTTTTATGATGTATTTTAGTGAATTTAGCGGTAATATTCTATTAAAACTTTCAACATTTGAAATGGACGTAGGTTGACGATCCACGCTAAAGAAGTTCGTGCTTTGGTTGTCACAAAACAATTTTGAAACATCACATCACACTATTGGCCTTTCGTGGTTGCAAACGCAACTTATTTGGGTAGCTTGTATACATTACACAAGAAGTGTCCGTGGTTTAAATCAATTTTTATATTCACCACGTGAAAAATATTGGCCACATGGCAGTTTTTAGAAAATATCATAGACCAAAATATTTCCTCCTGGCACAGAGGGTTAACTGTATCACATAATGTATTTGCTTAAAAAATTAGTATAAATCAATATTGTTACCTCTGATGCTTTCACAAAGTCTTACCTAGTTTACAGGCTCCAGTTTTACTAACAAAGTGAGTGGACTTGCATTGACATTTTAATGCAGTACCATTACATGCTGCATTAGAGTCTTCACACTGATCAGCCGGTTGTCCAGCTGTACAGATCTGCTTTAGCGCAATTTCTAAAATAAGAATTGTTGTGCTGAATAAACTTCGAAGAAACTGAAAAATTATACTCTATTCACCTCTAATTGGTACAAAGATGTTTAAGATTGCAGTTTAAAGATGACAATAGTGTATTTACAAGACTTAAAAATATTTTAAAGTAAGTATATGTTATCCTTTTTATAGTATTACTCTAATGGATCTAGAAAAATCAACAGATGAATTTTATCAGTTTTACATGTGTTCCCTTTATTTCACGTAATACCAAAACAATGCCTACAAAAACGACGAAAAATGTTTTTATCTTGCTTTAGGAAAATAAGAATATAGGGGCATTATTTATATATACAGCTCTTGTAATATTGTACGGGTAAGAGGAAATCGTTCATAGATTACTGCAAATCCGTTTAAATATTATAGAATATTTACTATAATATAAAACACCTGGTCCATTAAAAAACACATATTTAGAAATAACGCGTTTCTGTCGTTTTTGCCCTACAAAGACAATAAGATAAAGTGTTTGAAAAAACTTGTAAAAAATCCATTATAACCATGTAACGTAGGTTAACGTTCCACGCTAATGAAGTTCGTGCTTTGGTTGTCACGAAATAATTTTGAAACATCACATTACACTATTGGCCTTTCGTGGTTGCAAACGCAACTTATTTGGGTATCATGCATACATTACAAAAGTAGTGTCCGTGGTTAAAATCAATTTTTATATTCACCACGTGAAAAATATTGGCCTCATGGCAGTTTTTAGAAAATATCATAGACCAAAATATTTTCTCCTGGCATAGAGGGTTAACTGTATCACATAATGTAGTTGCTTAAAAAGTTAGTATAAATCAATATTGTTTTCCTCTGATGCTTTCACAAAGTCTTACTTGGTTTTAGTTTAAACATATTTTATTGTTCAAAATGACAAAAGGATCAGACACAAGTTTTACAACTTAGTAACGTCTTCTCCAAAACAAAAACAAAATATACACAATAATTAATGAACACATCAAATATTTCATACTAACAAATAGTTTAAGAATAAAGACATGAAAACAAAAGGAAACTTTTTGAAGCGAATCAATGGATTTTAATCGAGTGCATCTTTTTACTGTATAAATACGACACAAACACACCGAATGGTTAGTGGAATTACCTATGCGCAAATTTTGTTCTTGTGGACATAACTTAAATAAGTGTGTGTGTTTTTCTCATGATAAAGTATGGGATCTTAACATATAATCCAAGTTTACGAAAAGGATGTATGCTGCACAATAGTAAGTATAGATTTGAAACTTATTCTTATATTCTTTCGTTAAAATCCATTGAATCGTTATTGATAACAAAACATAACAGTAAATATTCACCAAGATCATTCGATTATTGTCATTACATGTATATAGAAATATCTTTAATCACATGTGTTGTAAACAGAATTAAGGTTGTCAATGCAGAGAAAAACGTTTGGTATTTTTTATATACCTTTGAACAGATAAACAAATATTATCATTTTCTTCAGTACTTAAAGCATGATCACCAAATAATAATAAATCTATAGTAATATTTACATTTAAGACATTAATTTCGTTTAACATCAGATTTCTCTGAGCTGAAAAATTAATACAATATAATAGATAGTGTTCAACATTTTCATTCATAAAACCACATGCACAATATGCATTTTGTATCAAATTTGCTTTGAACAAGTCAGCACGCAGTGCGCTACATCTGTTACGCAGCCTTGTGTGTAAAACAGAATACAAACGATCTCCTAAAGAACCAAATCTCGGAGATTTATTATTTCTATAGTATAGTTTGTGCAAGTTTAATTTAAAAAAGGAAAATGTAGGAATATGTCTTATACTTAAGTCTAAAGAGTTCCACAGTGCAATAGATGACGGAAAATAAGACTGTTGATAAGCTGATAAACGATTTACGGGAATAGTAATATTTTGACTGTTACGCAAATTATAATTACAAATATCTGATACAAAATCCGGAACCAAATCGTGTAAATAATCTGGCGCTTGGTTATTTATAATCTTATAAAACATAGATAATTTTTTAACCTCCCGTCTGACGCTTAATTTTTCCCATCCCGTCTCCAAATAGATACTGTTCCGGCTAGCGTAACTTGTTAAACCCGTAACTATTCGAGCAGCCTCGATTTGGATATTTTCCAACCGATCAGAATTTGTTTGTCCACAGTTATCCCATACTTCTGACGAATACTCCAAAATTGGCCGAATAAAAGTCATATAAATTTTTTCCAAATATTCCCTCTTAAGTCTAAATTTTAGTTTTCGTAAAACATTAAGCTGCTTCGAAGTTTTTTCTATCAGCCTATCAACATGCTTACTCCATTTACAATCACTACTAAATATGACACCAAGATGTTTATGCGTATGAACTGGCTCTAATGTAATGCCATCAAAATCAAAAGAAAAATTACTTTGTATAGTTTTCATACTGAATATCATAATATCTGTTTTATTTGGGTTAAACTTCACTAGCCATCTGTTTGACCACGCATTTAAATAAACAAGATCTGTGCTGATTAAATTTCTTAAGATCGATTCATTAGGAGCAGTATGACCTATTGAAGTGTCATCTGCAAAAAGCCTCCCAAATCCAGAAAAACCATCAGCTATATCATTAATATATATCAAAAACAATAACGGTCCTAATACCGAACCCTGAGGCACACCGGCGTTTAATTTTCCAAATTTTGAAAGTGAATCTTTTAAGACAACTTTCTGAGATCGGCTACATAGGTAGCTTTTTAACCAACACAGCAAGTCTCCCTTTATACCATATTTTTCAAGTTTGTATAGTAAAGCCTTAATCCAAACCGTATCAAAAGCTTTACTTATATCTGCAAATGTAATGCTAGTAACTAGCTTATCATTTAGCGCCAATAAAATTTTGTTGTAAAGTTCAATTAATTGGTGAGTAGTGGAATATCCTGGAATAAATCCAGATTGATACTTATACAACAGTTTATTTTCATGTAAATGGTTAAAAATATTTTTGAAAACAATTTTTTCTAATAATTTACTAACACATGACAATAAGGAGACAGGCCTGTAGTTAGAAGGTAGTGATTTGTCACCACTTTTGAATAAGGGAATAACATATGCAATTTTCCATTGATCGGGAAATACTCTCTCATGAAGTGATTTATTAAAAAGTAAACATAATGGTTTTGAAATTTCATTTCTGACAGCAAGTAACATTCTGTTGCTAACAATATCTGGTCCTACCGCTTTATTTGGATCAAGCGTGGAAATAATATCAAGTACATCTTGTTCACTAACAATTATCTGCGAAAGAAAATCATGACAGCGATCATCAAATTCCGGTAAATTTTTATTAGCATCATTTATATTAGAAATAGAACAAAAATATTTATTTAAAATCTCAGACTTTTCTGTTCCTTCATACGCAAGGTTAAAGTTATGATCCGGGTCTCTTAGCGGAGGAATATCATGAGTTGGTCTGTCGCTTTTAATTAGCATATTGATGGTCTTCCAATACTGTTTACAGTTTGCAACTTTAAGTTCATCCAAATTCTCGTTAATAGTCGCGTAAAAATGCTTTTTAGCTTGCTTTTTTAAATTATTAACTTTGTTCCTTTGTTGCTTATATTTATGTTCAGCAGATGTACTATGTGAACGCATAAAAATTTTTCGAAATCTGTCCCGTTTTCTCGTTTCCCGTCTCAAATTTGAATCAAACCAAACTTTATCATCACATCTTATAGTTACTTCCCTTGTAGGTATACACGCAGATGCTATATTAATAAAAGTGTTGGTGAAATTTGTAGCAGCAACATGAACATCACTTGCATCAGAAATCAAAATTTCCCAATTAGTATTAAGTACTTTTTGTTTCATCAAGTCATAATCCCCTCTTTTATAATCCCATATAGATCTAATATATGTTCGACTTTTACTAAAACCACAATCAATTGTGACATATGTTCCATCATGGTCACTTATACCTCTATCAATAGGTATTGTGTCTTTATCTAAAACTGGTATAGAGTCTGTAACTAAAATAGCGTCAAGTAGTGACGAGCTACTTGTTCGTGTGTCAAAGTGCGTGGCTTTGTCAATTATGTTAATCAGGCCATTAATAAAAATAATATCTCTAATATTTGACGGTAGATCAGACATAAAATTTTTATTCAGATCACCTAAGCAAATTATATAATTATTTTCATCAAGGGCGTTTTTCAACATTTGATCAAAGTATTGCCAGAAATAAACTGTAGATTGCCTTTCCGACCTATAATTTATATTAATCAAAATAGATCGAAGTTTGGTCTTTAACTCAAACCACATGCTCTCAATTTCATCATGCTCTAAATCTTGTCGACGGATTATGTGAACGTAATTTTTAAAATACATGATAATACCACCACCATGTGAATTTCTGTCTTTTCGAACTTGTGCTTCAAACCCCATAATAGATATATCGTAATCAGTAATATTAGAGTCTAAATGTGTTTCTGTGAAAAATACTACATCATAATCCTCAATAATATCGGCAATATAGTTCAGTTTATTTCTAAGGCTTCTAATGTTGCAATGGAAAATTGACAATGTTTTCTCGGAATACTCGTGTGTGCGCTCAGGACCCGGGTTCGGTTCAATGTCACCACATATTAATAATAAACATAAAAACAATATATAAAAAGAAATCAAATTACTACAAGTTCTATATAATATTACTTGGTTTACAGGCTGGTCCAGTTTTACTAACAAAGTGAGTGGACTTGCATTGACATTTTAATGCAGTACCATCACATGCTGCATTAGAGTCTTCACACTGATCAGCCGGTTGTCCAGCTGTACAGTTCTGCTTTAGCGCAATTTCTAAAATAAGAATTGTTATGCTGAATAAACTTCGAAGAAACTGAAAAATTATACTCTATTCACCTCTAATTGGTACAAAGATGTTTAAGATTGCAGTTTAAAGATGACAATAATGTATTTACTAGACTTAAAAATATTTAAAGTAAGTATTTGTTATCCTTTTTATAGGATTACTCTAATGGATCTAGAAAAATCAACAGATGAATTTTATCAGTTTTACATGTTATCCCTTTATTTCACGTAATACCAAAACAATGCCTACAAAAACGACGAAAAATGTTTTTATCTTGCTTTAGGAAAATAAGAATATAGGGGCATTATTTACATATACAGCTCTTGAAATATTGTACGGGTAAGAGAAAATCGTTAATAGATTAGTGCAAATCCGTTTAAATATTATAGAATATTTTCTAAATCATTAAAACACCTGGTTTAGTAAAAAAAACCATATTTAGAAATAACGCGTTTCTGTAGTTTTTGCCCTACAAAGACACTAAAATAAAGTGTTTGAACAAACTTGTAAAAAATCCATTATATGTTGGGTATGTTTTGGTGAGTACTGACCAATTCCATCAGACGCTGGCGCAAGTTATCTGCTTGTTTCGGGAATCATTTTACATATTTGACGCTAGTTTATTCATAAGATAAATTCTTATTTTCAATACAAAATTACGAAATTAATTTTTCTCTATTCAAAAACACTCACAATTATATCAATTATAAATATGAAGCTCAATCGAGTCTCCATATATCTATGTTCTATTTTTACACATCTAATTGGTACTACAATCTGTTATTTAACCCAGGGGAGGATGATTTTGTAAATACTTCTAAACAAAAATGCGTAAATGCTATGAGATTTCCTTTTACATTTTTATGTAGTATTTACCACGTTATAGAAGTGAAATTCTATCACAATTGTCAACATTTGATATCGACGAAGCTTGACGATCCAAGTTAAGTTTGTTCTTACTTTTATTGTCGTGAAACAATTGTCAAAATCCCCATTACTTTTGACATCAATTGAATTGAAGAGTATTTTTAGTGTTCATCTAACTGTTATTTTTGTCAACGCAAAGTTTTTGGGTATAATTGATTTTACAAAAATGAAGCGATCACTTCACTGCGGAAGCTTTTAAATGTACACTTGTTATATCATTATGATCTTTTAAAAATTTGTTGGTTTTTTTATCAGAAATTTTAAAGAAATGATTTAATAAAGGAAAGCAGGGAATGACAAGGGACACATGTCAATTAGACAGAAAAGTAAGAAAAAAACGATTGATAAATAGTACTTACTTCTTGCACATCCTGGAGTACTTTTTCGAAATGAATTGGCAGTACATTTACAAGTGCCGTTACAAACTGTATTATTTTTTTCTGTGCAATCTCCGGTTCCGTTACCTGTACAGCTGGCACCGTAAGCTCCTCCTTTAAAAAATACCATATGGTGTGAGTATAATGTATTGCACGACACTCTCAGATAAATGAGGTGTTCACATGAACAAGTTGCCATACAGTATCGGTACAGGAAATAGCAAAACACTCACTCAATGCATTATGATTTCAACTTTCAAATTTGTTCTGCCTTTTCAGATCATGTTGCGTATCATAGATTACAAAATTTTCAATAAAACAAGCACATTGCACAGAAATATATGTTGTCTCTTGTATTTTTCACAATTTTTTTTTTTTTTCATTCATTACTTTAATGTACGAGTACGGCGATTTGTTTGTGACTGGGTTTACTCTGGTAAATTGGTATATATAAAGTCATGAGTATTAATTAGAAAACGTCATACGTTAGCAGTGTGGTGTTTTTATGTCGGCTTTACATCTTTTATTAAAAATTCTGAAATCTCTCTCCACTCTTGCTGCAAGTCGGTATTTCACCCTCTATTTTTTCTCTAACATTAACTTTGTTGATCTATCTCAGCTTTAAGCTTGCAGTAACAAATGTTCTTTATATCTAAGAGCGCCCAGACAACTGTCATTAATGTAGTGCATGTATCGATATTAGGATATTATTTCAATATTAAAAAAACAACCCGAATATTTAACATAAACATTTCTTTTATAGTATAAATGATGGTTTCAACATGTCTGTCTGGCTTTTACGCGTAAAGGGAGCGTGGAAATGCCTTACACGAGACAAATGAGTGAACGTTCCATTCCAGCACAACGTCAATGCTTATTTAAGCATACTGCACAGTCAAACGATGTCCCATTCCTACCGAACGTCAATACGTACTTGAACATCCCGCACAGCCAAACGACGTCCCATTCCGACCTAACATGGGTGCTTACTTACACATTCCACAATGCCAATCTGGCGCCAACCTTAGATGAAATTATACTTCTGCTTATAATTCCGCTCAGTACACTCCTGCATGACTCACGTGCGAAACCAAAATAATTTTTCAATAACTATGCATATAAGGGTAACATAATTTAGACCTGAATAGCATATGACTAACAGTTTATGAGAAATTCTGCGAACAGGGCAAAATACGAGAAAGACGACGGGATAAAGATTAAAACAAACGCAATGCCAAAAAAAAATAGGAATAAAACATTTATTTTGGAAAACTTTATCTTACGAAAGCATAAAATTTGGTTACATTAAATTCTAATGTAAATCTAATGAAAGAAAAAATGAAGGTACATTAAATTTTGTGGATTATAAAACTAACACACAAACAAGCAAAATTTTGAAACGAAAGAATAAATTTGACATTTAACCAAAAAAAATCCTGTACCAAAAATGGTAAATTCAATTTCTCAACAGACGAGAAACATGCATTTAATATCAAATATTTTTATTTTAAATTTGACATTAACAAGTTTTGTGAAGTATACGCAGACATCTTTATGGTATGGCAGTGGATGTTAACCATTTTGTCCCACTTTTTCTTTCTTTAAAATAATTCAGACGATTTTAGTTATATTCACTCCCATGTTTGTTTCTTTTATACTAACTAGGTCTTATCAGACTTTTATGAAATGATTTTCCATCTATGTACGTTACATCTTACAAGTAACCAATAAATACATTAACATTTATACAAAGTTAAGCAATGCAGATTCAATCATATAGATTATGTCAATACCTTAGTCTTTGGAAAACATATTTGCTACTAAGTATGTAGTACTAAGTACTTTAAGCTTGTTTGTAATTTTATCCTATATTTTCACAAACATTTGGAGAAAGTCGAAGTCCACAGTGTAGGAACGGAACTGTACGGTTTTATTATAATTTGGTCATTCGGGTGACTGTCAAGCGGGGCTCCGACATTCGTAACCATAACAAGTTGCTTGATGGAAGGTTTGATGAACTCAAGTGTTACTATAAAACGTTTCTGCTTCATGTTGTTGGTAATCAAAACATTCTATACGTATATATGAACCAATAAAATAATAAAAACAACATATGCTTCCAAACGTTTTAATTAGAATGTTGGGGCTCCTAGTAAATCGATTAAAACTGTGACGGAGCAGCGAACAAAAATGTTTAATAAACATCGAAAAACCCATCGTTACTATCAGAATTTTCATATGTACCTTTTCTGATATATAGTCTTACCTGTCTAAAAGTTTGAAAGTCATTGTCTAAGTAGAAACTCCAATATATTCATTTTTTAAATGTCGGATATTTTAATTGACTGTACAATCGCTTGGAGCCCTCCTGTACAATAACTCAGACATTTCCTTAGCCAAATTCATTAAATACATTACATATGCGTTTCATTGGCTGTTCCTTGTCTGTCCTATTATATTCATCTATGGTATTTGAAATAACAATGAGCACGGATTCTGTTATTTTGCCGATTAATAAAGATGGTTAGGAATCTATCACGGAAACATTTTTGAAGGTGTCTATATCAGAGAGAAAATCAACATTCGAACAATAAGTGTACAAGTCAAAATAAAAGGACAGTACAAATTTAAAGAAATCACTAAAAAGAAAATAGTGCTCGTACAAAATAACATACCTTCAACACTTACTGCAATGTAAACAGTAAACATCATACATATGCCAACATACCGAGATAAGAACTTCTATAAGAAGAAACAAATAAGTATCGTGAAATAACTTTAAATGGAATGTACAAAAAAAAATAACACTTTTTTAAATTTTGTGCGCTTCCGGATTCAACCTTATCAATAATGATTAAACCAAAAACTGTTGAAAGCCAGGGATGTATTCATTTATTTATTTTTTAGCACAAAAAAGCTATGTGTTCTGAAGTTCTGGATAAATTGCAAGTCACAGCAGAAGACAAATTATGATACCGGAAATTATCTTATACAATAACAATAATTTATAAAATGCATTAATACCTACTTAAGTAGATGTGGTAAAATTGTCAATGAGACAACTCTCCGCAAGAAACCAAATGACATATAAACAAGAATATGTCCCCAGTACACGAATGCCCCACTCGCACTATCATTTTCTATGTTCAGTGGACCGTGAAATTGGGGTAAACCCTCTAATTTGGCATTAAAATTTAAAAGATCATATCATAGGAAACATGTATACTAAGTTTGAAGTCCATTGGACTTCAACTTCATAAAAAACTACCTTGACCAAAAACTTTAACCTGACGTGGGACAGACGGACGGACGGACGGACGGACGAACGGACGCACAGACCAGAAAACATAATGCCCCTCTACTATCGTAGGTGGGGCATAAAAACAACTATAGGGGATCGTAATGCAATCTACTTTTACAAAAGTATACATATGAGTCCAAAGCACTTATCTGGATTAACCTTCGTCCGCTATGCACATGCATTTGAAGGCCTATGAGCTATTCGTTAAACTTTGTTTCCAATTTTTTGTAATCAATATTATCTTGAACAAGTATTTCACAGCCTCAACAAAGAAAATAACCAAAAAAAAAGCAAATTGATGTGGAAAAATATTTTCATTCAATGAATTCCAATGTTTTAACCACCATCGCACGGCTATCGTTGTAAGTTAGGTCGGTGAATTAGATATTATTTGCAAAGCCTACAAAAAACTGATGTCTTAAAGTTGACTATAATAGAAGGGGTGCAGTGTGGAAAACGAAACGTCGAACAATTATACTTGAAGATTAGGTTGGGCAATTGTTTTCGATATCCCAAAGAAAAGATAACGTTGTCATTATGAGAATTGTTTGTAAAGAGAGTGTGGGGTGTCTTGTGTATTCATTTATGTTTAGACATTCTTCTTTAAAAACAAAAAAAGTCGTTTTTCTCCACATTACTTTTAAGGAGGAGAAGAAGATGGATGATAACCCTAATTCCCGGGAAAATAAACGCTAAATTCGAATTTCAGGATAAAGCATTTTTTATTGTCGCGTTTCCTGATACATGCAAATATATTATTCCCGCAAAAAATAAAGGTCCCGTCCCGGCTTCCCGGAAAAATATTATTTTGTCGCTCTCTGTTCTATAACAGTTCATTGAAATATACAGTTCCTGAATAAAAAAAAATAAAAACTCAAATTTGTCTTCAAACAGCTGAATTAACATAGATTTTTATAGAAAAAAAAGCCAATGAAATGCATGAATACCATATGTCATAGGTCAGTTTCTGACTGTCTCATTAAATATAGATGCTTATGCGGAACATTCAAGATTAGATTATTTTTTAACCCACTGTACATTACAATGTACCGCAAAACTTTAATTTACTGCAATGAAGCCCATCATACAGCTAGCGTACATCCACGAAAGATTGATAAAGTTTTTTAAATACCAATAACTCTTACGTATATATATCATCAATGGAGTAATTTAATTTTGAAACTAAGACGCACAGATTGAAATTAGTCATTAATGATGAAAATCTGAACATCTCAAAGTAATAATATCTCCACATGTATACGTTGTTTTGTTTGTAGACAGATAATGCTTGTGGACAAAACTTTTTAAAATGTAGGGTTCACAAAAAATTAGCGTTGATATATCGACTAATTAAAATAATAATTAATCAATGCAGAATATTTTTTGTTATTACAACTTTAAATCAACCTCAATTATGTATATTGTTTTATTTGTTTGTATTGTAGTCCTGTCATAATATGTTGTTCTGAAAATGTCCTGTACTTATTTAGGAATATGGCCATTGTTATATTATAGTTCGTTTCTGTGTGTGTTACATTTTAATGTTGTGTTTCTGTTGTGTCGTAGTTCTTTTATATTTGATGCGTTTCCATCAGTTTTAGTTTGTAACCTGAATGTGTTTGTTTTTTCAATTTATGAATTTTGAACAGCGTTATACTACTGTTGCCTTTATTTATAAGCTTTGTTGGAAGAAAGAAAAATATTCAATTTTTTTTTTCGTTTTATTCTACATAAAGGGCTGAAACCAGGGCCAATATGGAAAATGCCATGTTATAACCTATAAGTATCAACTAATATCAAAAGTTAACAATTCCTTTATGATAGGACGTTTTTATTCATCTCTGATTTTAAGTATTTCCTAAGATATTTGATTGCCACTGGTTGTCGTTTTGTTGGCTGGGAATTTGAAATATTCAATGAAATTTACATGATCAACTTACAGAAAATAATAAGCTTGACATCATCGTAGTTGAAAAAATAATCATTAGGTACACATTAGCCGTCCCGAATCTTATTCTAATCTCTCGTAATTTTTTACGCGTTGGATATAATGTTTATCCAAAAAACGATTCCTTTTTAAAAGCCAATAAGAAAAACGTCCCAGTAGAAAATGACTGACACCACAAAAATTATTGTTGAAAGACATCAAAAGTCTACCTTAAGACCTTATGTTTACAGTTATGATTAAAAACAATGTTGTTATGATACAATACTATGAACTTACCATGATCGTTCGTTTGGGCATGTGATTGTTGAATCTGTAATTGTTATACAACATTTTAGTATTTATATGATAACGTGGTCCTTACACTTATCAACAGAAAAAATACAGGTGACATTGTCTCCAAGGTAATATTATATTTATTTACAAAGCTTTGTGATATGACATAAAGTTCAATATGTATCATTTATTTAACATATCTTGACAATATTTCAACTTCTGTCTAACGATAACATACCCTTGCATTGATGCATAACTGTTTGACATAGAAGAAGGTGAAATAGATGAAAAAAATTTGCAGGATTTTGAGATTATAATGTAATTTTTGTAGGAAAATACGAAGACGGCAAGCTGCTTAAACGTCGAGTGGATATACTAAATCTATATGTAAAGAAGAAAAAGACGTCTGAACTGTATATATTTGTATTGAAGCCTAAGATTCATAAATGCAGGGAAAGTACTTTTATTACATAAAAATTTAACATAAACCTATCATCTAAGTTTGAATGAAGAAATAACAGAAAATGCGACATGAACAACTAAAAGATATCAGTATTTGTATAACAAGTGGTCAGTATACAGCCTTAAATACTGAATAAATGCAATGCTTTAGCTCATTGCACTCCCAAGTGTGATCAAATTTTACTGGATAGTTCAAAGATCTCCCGTTAATATTGAACTCTCCAGCAGGATATTTAAGATTATATCTCGGTATTTTTTATCGAGGAAATTGCCCAAACCATACTTATACTTGCACGTATTGTATCAACAATTATTGGGATTTATAACAAATATGACATGTTTCTAGTTTTGTCTTTGAAGGAAGGTAAAACTTAAAATGGCAGGTCTACAATAATGAAAAGCATTTAGAAATAAAGTAAAGTACACCTGCATGGAAATGTCGGAAAATATGAGTAAAAAGATGTAAATTATTTGCCTCTCATATACCCCATTTAATACTTATAGGTTTTTCCGATCTGTAAAACGTAAGGCGTCGTACTGTATAGATATGTAATGCATCCAACTACATAAACAAAACAGATACCAGGGTGTGTTAAAATTCAAAACTTAACAAAGTACACATGACAACGTGGCTGGACGAAAACAAGGGATACAGACAAATAAATGCACACATGCTATATATATTGCACATGAAATTGATAGTAATATAAAATTCATATAGAAACCAATCAGAAAATATATAAAACGTGCCAATTTGAAAGTATCATGCATATTTTTCAGCTGCTATATATTTGCATTTGATAAAAATAATGAAACCAGGATAAGAACATGCGCCCATGGCCAGTTAAAGCTAAATTGTAAATAATTAAACAATGCTAATTGTTTTCTTTCGGATTAAGTACATGCAATTTCGTTTAACAATATTTGCAAATTGCACCTAATATAACAAACATTAGAATCCCTTTTCGTGTATCGTCTTACAATTGAAACATTGGTTCAAGTGTACATATATTAACCACCAAAGAGTTAACACAATAAATTGCATAAAGGAATTGTGATAGATTTACCTATCAATTAAACTAGGATCAAACAGATTCTGAGTACGGACTGACATTATTGGAATTTTAGAAAAGTTTGTATATATTTGTATATTATTCCAAAAAAACAATATGTATTGCAATCAGAAAAATATCAAATGATGATGATGTGGGTTTTTTTTTTAGAATAGTATTGATGTCTAACATTTTTTATGATGTTTTCGATGTCCACTTTATATATTGCATGCGTCCTAAGCGAATATCGTGATTTGCCTTCTCAAAGTCGAATATGTTTAAGGCAATGATGTATAAGATCTGAAACAGTTGAAGAGCTATATGACCATAAAAACCCCTCCAAAACCAAATCCATATATCGTCTATATAAAAAAGAAGATGTGATATGATTGCCAATGAGACAACTATCCACAAAAGACCAAAATGACACAGACATTAACAACTATAGGTCACCGGACGGTCTTCAACAATGAGCAAAGCCCATACCGCATAGTTTGTCTGAGGTATATAAAGTCTTAGTTTCTTTACAGTTTCTAAATATCACAAAAATACTTATTTCACTACTAAGTCGTGTTGTTTTGGCACGAGACCACTACTGTTTTTATCTTTATACTAAATGTTTGTGTAATAATTACGGAAGCAGTAAATTACATTTTAAATAAAAGTATGTAGGTTGACCCGATTATTCTCAAGAACTCCATTACTAGATTAAGCATGCCATCCCTTCACAAATCGAACGGGTTCATTATCATTATATCGCAACCAATATTTTCTACTGTACATTACTCTTTCAACAAAAAACTGAAGTTCTTACACAGCTGTTCCAATTTTAGGAGACCCTCAATGCTCTTCAACTTTGAACTTGTTTGGCTTTATAAATATTTTTATATGAGCGTCACTGATGAGTCTTATGTAGACGAAACGCGCGTCTGGCGTACTAAATTATAATCCTGGTACCTTTGATAACTATTGAGCACTCAATAGCATATCAAAACTCGACAACTTCTGTATAACCCTCTTCCAAGCCAGGACAATATGAATCAATAGTTGTGGTTTGTTGCTGTCTGTCATAGAAGTTGTTTTTCTTTGATTTTAATTGTTATAGAAGGAATCCGTTCGTTGATTTTTTTTTATTCGAATTATATGTTCTATATCGTTACGAAAATAATATTTGAAATGTAATTCTCCATTATTTGTTTTGTTATATAACAGGTCTTTACGAATTGTTAACCATGCATATAAACTAACTACATATACCAGTCTTACAGTTTCGTCGTTTGATCTATAAAAGATTCATCAGTGACTATCAAATAATGTTCGAAGTTGAAGAGCATTGAGGACCTACAATTCCGAAAGATTTTCAAATTTTAGAAACACTTCTTAGTATTTCGTAAAAGGCTGATGCCATTTCAATACTAGTTCATACTGAAAATTTTGTAGGCTTGACACGCGTTTAGTCAACAAATGTTTCATCAGTAACGATAGAATCCGAGTGTATCAATGTTATGTTTAATAAATAAAATAAGCAATCATATTTGTGTAGGCTTGCCAACGTTCTACGTTACGATTTTTCTTGTTTACTTTAGAATTAATTAAACAACTTTATATCTAAATTGATTCTTCATGACAAAAATTATAACATCTCTTAGTGGGGATATTCATTTCTTAATTAGTGGGCGTTTAGTTCATTGATTATCAATAAAGATATTGGTCAAAAATGTTTATGCAGTATATGTTACTTTACAATAAAAAGATTACAAGAGGTCAATGTAAAACCCATAAGCAACAAACAAAACCCAGACAAATCGTCAAAAATCATGTAACTAATGGTAAGCATATATGTCAACAGTGATGCTTAAGGTATTTTATCCTCGTCTTAGATTCGTCTTTTTCATTGTTTTTAATATGGGTAGTTCACCGATTTTTATATTGTTTTATGAATAAATTTACAGTAAAATCTTGATTCAATGTACAACTATTATTAAAATTTCTAAAGGTTCAGACATACGTCGCAAATAGGTCTTTGTATTTGTGATGAATTTTAGTAGAATTTTTACAAATGTATGAATTTTATTTCCTTACTGTTTGCATTGCTTTATCATGTTAAATATCGTAATGGTTGATATCTGGGACGCATACAGAACCAAGTTAGAACTGCACTTGACATGAGAATGCGCTAACGGGACATTAATATGAAGGATAGAAAAAGTCTTCAAACTTATCATGTATGAAGATTACGAAAATCAAGGTATATCAAGTACAGTAGTCCCTAGTAATGGTTCAAACTAACTAAATAAAAATTAGTGAAATGATTAGTCTCAATCGGTATACCTGATGGAAACTTTATCTCAAAACATAATGGCTTTGATCATTACTTTTCATCTTCGTTAATTTCACGGACGCCATCACGAGTTGGTTGACCGCTATGAAAAACCGTTTTACAGATGATATCGGATATGTACCATATGTCGTAACTACAATACCCTTCCCCTTTCACAAATGTGACCTACCGATCGAATTGGACTATTTACCGGATTTGTAATAACATAAGCAACACGACGGGTGCAACACATGTGGAGCAGGATATGCTTACCCTTCCGGAGCACCTGGGATCACCCCCAGTTTTTGGTGGGGTTCGTGTAGCTAAGTCTTTAGTATTCTATGTTGTGTGTTCTGTACTATATTTGTCTGTTTGTCTATTTTTTTTTAGCCATGTCGTTATCAGTTTATTTTCAATCTATGAGTTTGACTGTTGAACTGTACGAACATTTCTTTTTTTATTTTATCTGAAATCGTTTTACAAAAAAGTGGATAAAATACTGGCTCCGACTTTCCCATTGTGATTGAAATGAAAGTATTGACTACTTCTATGTCTAAATCAAGATTTTTTGTACTTTGTTAGAAATTTTTGAAATGAGAAATTATTGTTGGATTAAGGTAATTTAAAGAAAAAGCAATGCATCATGATTAGACAAACATAATTTATCCGAAAAGATTGAGAACCTAAACACTTCTCAAGCAGAATTTTAGAAGCATTAGATTGTGCATAATTTATGAATTAACTATATCTTAAATGACCTTCGAAACTAATAGATAAACCTCCTTAATCTGATAACTGGTCCACAGTGTACTAGAGCCATGTATGCATAATTCAGTTGTTGTACAATAAATTATTTGTCAATGTGTTGTTTAATTTTAAACATGGCGTTGTCAGTTTATTTTCAATCTATGAGTTTGACTGTTGAACTGTACAAACGTTCCCTTTTTTATTTTATCTGAAATCGTTTTACAAAAAAGTGGATAAACTACTGGCTCTAACTTCCCAATGTGATTGAAATGAAAGTATTGATTCCTTCTATGTCTCATTCAGGAATTCTTGCATTTTGTGAGAAATTTTTTAAATGTGAAATCAATTTCGTTATAGTTTGATTAAGGTATTTTAAAGAAAAAGCAATTCAGCATGATGGGAGAAACATAATTTATCCGAAAAGATTGAATACCTAACAATTTCTCAAGCAGAAGAATCATTTGATTGTGTGTAATTTATTAATAAGCTTTATTGCAAAAGACCGAAAACAATAAGATAAACCTCCTTTATCTGATAACTGTCCAATAATGTACCAGAGTCATGCATGCATTTTTCAGTTTTCGTAAAATAAACGATCGAATGTAATGCAACCGCTTGCTCTTTTATATTTTAATCATGTCATAAACCAAAAATTAGGTAGAAATGGCATTGGTTGATTTTACAGGTCTCAAACATTACCAATTTTCAATGGTATTTTCGACCTTTATCACTGAAATATACAAATAAGATTTACTATATATATATATATATATATACAACCTGAGAGCCCAGGTGGTCGTGTGGTCTAGCGGGACGGCTGCAGTGCAGGCGATTTGGTGTCACGATATCACAGTAGCATGGGTTCGAATCCCGGCGAGGGAAGAACCAAAAATTTGCGAAAGCAAATTTACAGATCTAACATTGTTGGGTTGATGTTTAGACGAGTTGTATATACATTATGTACACAGCCATGTATCACCATCATTGATGGCGATCCGATGGATACATCTGTTGTAGGGTTGTCACTGACTCAGACGTACTTATGTATATATATATAAATAAGTACGTCTGAGTCAGTGACGACTTTGAAAAATTTGAAATTTTTTTTTAATTCCTTAGACATCTAAGAACTGAAAAATCAACCTAATTAGGAAAATTTCAAACCACCCTTCTGGACAATTTTTGAAATTTTGCATATTTCTATGTGAGACAAGCACTTAAGTCATATGAAACGAGTGACTGGTGACAAATAATGTGTATCTTACTATTGAACCAATGCATGTATATAGCATAAACTTAATCTTCTGCGCACGAATTTATCATTTTCAAAGTCATATCGTATAATCGTCAATTTGTTTTCTCTCTGTCTGTTATGACGTGAAAATATGGCAGCTACTTAATTGTCGTGTTTTGACGCCGTTGTTTGCCGATTGTCACCTTTGAGTAAACAATCAACAAAGATGCATGGATATTGAGCGCGGGTATAACATGTACAATCAGATAATAGTTTATTTCAATGACAGAAGCATGCGTATTGCGATCACCGGATTTTTACGAGCAGGGTCACGTTAAGGTCACTTGCATACGGTATTATGTCGGTGAATTGCTTCCTGGAAGCAAGCAATTAAAAAAAGGAAACTTCTTCTAAATGCGAACAAATTAAAGAATATTCTTTAGAAAAAAGTACATGTACAAAAGTTTTATAATGAAAACTAAACATTTAGTTATAAAAAACATTTGATTTTTTTTTTGTCATTGTTTGAACGAAAATATTACAGGAAGAAATAGTCGAATTAGTTCTCCTACCAAGTTATCTATGAAAGAAAAAGATGGAATGACATATTCTTATTTTGCCTGTGTTTGAAACAGTTAGGCGATTTCTCAATTTTTTTATATTTTTGATCAGACAAAAATAAATATTAAAATTTGATAATAATACTGTGTATCTTTATCTAATTTTCGCATAATTTATTACTTTTACACCCTTTCATATGACAATAAAACAAACTAAGTAATCATTGATATGCCATGAATGCAAACAGATAAACTACGATCAAACAACAGTATTTTAAACCATATACATAACACATTTAAAATAACAAAACTCTTATTTTGTTTCTTTAAACTTTCTTAATATAATCATATTTTGATCTTATTGATTTAAGTTTTTGTAATTCTGATCAACAATTGAATCAAAGGGTCATCGTTGATATATGCAACGTAATTATCTTTGTATCATTTATGTCTATTAATCATAGCATATACCTCTATGCCTTCTCTTCTATTCTTTTCGTTGATATAGATATGTACAATTTAACCTAATTTTTATAATTATGTAGTTTGTCTGCTGCTCTGTCTATAATACAAAGTTTGAAAAGACTGAAATAAATTTATTGAATATAAATAATGAAACAGAATAAGCAGAAAAAAATAAAAGGAGCGTGTTCTTGTTGGAGATATTAAAAGAAAAATCACAAAAAAACTGAACTTCAAGGAAAATTCAAAAATGAAAAGTCCCTAATCAAATGGCAAAATCAAAAGCTCATACAAATCAAACGAATGAATAACAAATGTTATATTCCTGACTTGGTAAAGGCGTTTTCTTATATAGATAATGGCGAATTGATCCTGGTTTTAAAGCGCTAAACCTCTTTGAAAACACATTTTAACGGGAAATATTTTTTCTAGATTTTTATTGAGTATATCAATAGCACCTTTTTTCTTGATAAAAAAACTTTGAAAGAATAACATAATTTCATAAAATTTATTATATCTGACAAAAAAAAGTCCAAAAAAATCATGTATTTGTCTTCGAACTCCAACTTTCATGTTTCAAAATATTAAAAATTCTCAGAAACATAACTCTCTGATATACATATCTTAATCATGTGGAGCAGGATATGCTTACCCTTCAGGAACACCTGAGATCACCTTCAGTTTTTGGTGGGGTTCGTGTTGCTTAGTCTTTAGTTTTCTATACTGTGTCTTCTGTACTATCGTATTGTTTGTCTTTTTTATTTTTAGCCATGGCGTTGACAGTTTACTTTCAATATATGAGTTTGATTATCTCTCTGGTATCTTTCGTCCCTCTTTTAATCTTCCTTATTGCAAAAATATTTAGTCAAAGTTGCAATATTGCATTAAAGTAAATCAAAAACTATAAAATCGTTTGCTATTTAAAAATGTGTTTCTTTTATTTCATGTTAACTATATTGATGGTAAAAACAAAAATCCACGGTAAAAATACATGTAAATGAAAGAAAAAAAATTACCGAATTTTGCATAGATTATTCATGAAAAACCCTGTTTTTGTTAACATAAAGAAATCTATCAAATATAATTTTGAAATGGAATATGAGAAGATAGGTTTTATTATATGCTATTAAATAATAAAAAGAAAAAAATATCACCGAAAAAAGGTTCTCACTACAAACAAAAAATGGAACTTTCAAAAACATTTCTTTATAAAGAGTTATACCGGATGCCGAAAAAAAAATACCATAATCGTAAACGCGAAATGGTTGATTGAATCCGGCCACCATAAAATTATGATAGCGATTTTTATATTTGAAGCAAGATAACTAATTGCAAAGCAGAATTTAATTGACATGAACAAAAACGACATTTCTGAAACCATACTTGAGATAAACCATACTTGCAAGTTTTGTCTTACTTGAAAAAGTGATGTTTTACCTGGAGTTTATCAAAGTCGAAAACTATGCGGCCTTTATCTATTTGATACATGAAGTGCCGACGATTAAGTTACACTACAATAATGACAGCAGCATAAATAATGTATTAAGTGAAGTATTTTATCTTGTACTTATTAATGCAATAAGGTCATTTTCATGGAGTTAGTTAACGATCATAAATCAGTAAGCTATTTCAAAAAAGGTGGTCCAAACATGCCAAAACTTCTTAATATTTCGAGTATGCTCCGCATATCACTGTTAGTCACCCAAGTGATGGCATCGATTTAATTATTTGAAGTGGGATTTATAACTCTAGGATGCAATATGATCATAAAACAATGTTTGAAAATAAATGATTGGGATACCTACAACAAACACCTGCGACAATTAGAATGTAACATAAACAAAGTAAAAAATACTCGTTTGTCATCACAGTGTTCATCGATTTATTACTTTTGGATTAGTATTTAATTCCTGTGTTTTACTGCCTCTGCATATTAAAACTGAGACCAATGAATCAGCAATAAATTCGTCACGTACGTCCTAAAACTATCCTTATGCTGCAGAACACACAGTCTCACAATGCAAAGCAGGAGTACTTTTTTGTCAATGTGTCCTATTATTTCAAAACATGTGCGCGAATTTTTGTTGTCAACTGTTTCCTTATATTTAAGGGGGTTCGCGGGTCTAAATCATTTATATAGGATTTCTCTATATTTTTCTATAAATGAACTTTTTCTTATAGTTAATAGAAAAATAAAATAAAAAAGTGGGGTCACCGTTCATTTGCGCTCACAATCTGCCTTCGAAAGAAGCATACATTTTTGTATGTAAAGGTGGTTTTTCTGTTGAAGTAATAGGAAAAAAAAGGTAATATCGAAATAAAAAAAAAAGAAATTTATTACAGAAATCGCTTAAATTTTACAATAATTTAGTTTAAGTACAGCCTATATGGAAATTATATTAAAAAAGATAGGTCACCGATGAGTTGAAAAAGATATTTCAATTTTAGAGCCAAAAAATGGCATTTTTCCACCAAATGGAGATAATTTGGAACTTTTTCAATGATGTATCCATTTTGAAAGTCATCTGGGGCCAACACAAATTGATTGTTTTGAATGTTTTTTGTACCATATGATAAAGTAAGAACTACAAAAGGAAATAAATAAAATTTGTAATGAAAAACAAATGTTTGATTTTTTTCTGAAATTTTTATACCCTCGAGCCTCCTTAAAAGGGAAATAGCTACGATTTTCAGAGGGTTATGAAAAATGCGCGGTTTGAAACGGTTACAAAAATGAAATACCGGTAGAGAAAATGGTCAATAATATAAAGAAAAGTGAATACTGGACAAAAATAAAGAACGGAGACAAATTACCTTCCAAATAACGAATATGTATTCAAAAATGGCTTAAAAAATGAAGACAAATAAAGAATAAAGAAATAAAATTTTAAGCTGATAATACCCAAATAAATTAAGGCAACAGTAGTATACCGTTATTCAATAGTCATTTAAGCCAAAACCAATCAGGGTAACAAATTAAAACCGAAAAAAACACATAACTATGAAAATAAAACAACATAAATCTGTACAAAGGCAAACATACATACAAATGGTTTGGTAGTCATATTAAGAAACAAATGTGGTTTAAACCTGGTTTTATGACTAGCCAAACCTCTCACTTATATAACAGGTTAAAAATACCGCTAAAAGAACGACAGTATTAGAGGATAAAAGAAAGACAATTACTAAAATAAGATTAGTCAAGTTGAAAGGAGTAAAAGTAAAACAAAAGTTTAATCCATTGACTAGTTGGTTTATCAGAATGTTACATATACGCAGTTCTTGGAATAATGGTTTATCAAATGTTGATGAACAGTATCATATGGAGCACAAGGTAGTGTTGTCATTTGCATATTGAAATATTTCAAGAACAAACCAAACTTTCTAAATCAAAAGGGAGCTTTTCCAACTGGTGTCTGAATGTTATTTTAATGTGCAAATTAACATGGCACTCATGAAAACTGCAGATGAAGCTACAAAAAATAGTGTATGGTACAACACCACCTTATATTGGTTTGATTTTTAATATTCCCATTGAACCCAAAGCACTTTTAATTCTCTCACCATTCATCGTACACGTTTTCTATGACAAATCACAACACAAAACAAATCAACACAATTTACAATTCACCACTTGTTACCATATCAGTTTAAAGAACCTTTTTATCATCACTTTTACAGTTCTCGGTAAGATTTTCTACAAACAAAATTAAATGTAAACAAAGTTAACAGCTGCTTTATCAGTCTGCCAATCATCACCAACATAAAATTTAGAATGGAAATGGGGAATGTGCCAAAGAGACAACAACCCGACCATAGAAAAAAACAACAGCAGAAGGTCACCAACAGGTCTTCAATGTAGCGAGAAATTCCCGCACCCGGAGGCGTCCTTCAACTGGCCCCTAAACAAATATATACTATTTCAGTGATAATGAACACCATACTAATTTTCAAATTGTACACAAGAAACTAAAATTAAAATAATACAAGACTAACAAAGGCCAGAGGTTCCTGACTTGGGACAGGCGCAAAAATGCGGCGGGGTTAAACATGTTTGTGAGATCTCAACCCTCCCCCTATACCTCTAGCCAATTGGAAAAGTAAACGCATAACAATACGCACATTAAAATTCAGTTCAAGAAATGTCCGAGTCTGATGTCAGAAGATGTAACCAAAGAAAATAAACAAAATGACAATAATATACATAAATACATAAATAACAACATACTACTAGCAGTTAACTGACATGCCAGCTCCAGACTTCAATTAAACTGACTCAAAGATTATGATTTCATCATATGAACATCAGGCACAATCCTTCCCGTTAGAGGTTTAGTATCATACCATTATAACATATATGAGAAGAACATAACCCGTGTCATGCCAACAACTGGTTTTTGAATAAATGTGTTTAGTTCCGATGCAAAGACCCTATAAGTGAATCAATATTAACGCCAAAATATGCAATCTTTAATGACCTGACAACAGTCTCGTAACTATATCCCTTCTGAATAAGTCTATTCAAAGGTTTTGTTAGTTTTTGAGGTGAATACTGACACCTTTGTGCTTTATAAAGAAAATGTCCATACAAAATTGAATGTGAAATACCTGAACGTATAAGAAGTCTGCATGTTGAGCTATATTTACGAATGATGTCCTTATACCGATGATAAAATTTAGTAAATGTTTTGACTAGTTTGTGATATCGAAAACCCTGGTGTAATAATTTTCAGTAATACATAAATATCTCTCGTTGAAATCTAAAACATTGTTACATACACGAGCGAATCGTACAAGTTGAGATATATAAAACTTTGGATTTTTCCAAAAACTAAAGGTTTTCTTATCCCAGGCACATATTACCTTAGCCGTATTTGGCACAACTTTTTGAAATTTTGGATCCTCAATGCTCTTCAACTTTGTACTTGTTTGGCTTTATAAATATTTTGATATGAGCGTCACTGATGAGTCTTATATAGACGAAACGCGCGTCTGGCGTACTAAATTATAATCCTGGTACCTTTGATAACTATTAGCGAATATTCAAAAATGTAAGACTATTGAGCAAGGTCATCCAAATTTTATCATTCAAATATCTAAACTATATGACATTTAGATTTCTTCTACAGATAAAATGCTAGACTTTGAATACAAAAAATGAATTACTATTCCTGTTTTTTTCCTCCTGGAAAATGATGTATTTACCTCAAGGACGTCTTTATGCTGTAACTGTATGTACAAACAAAAAAAACAAACAAACTTTCAATAATAAACTTATCGATGAAATTAGAATCAGGATAAACTATATTAAAGTATTGAATAATGCTTTACCAACTTCATGTTGCGAATATACAAAATGGTTTGCTTACATGTACCATAGTTAAATTTGGAATGCGATTCTTTAATGTGTACCTGTTAAACAATATTTTAGTATCTATACAAGAACGTGATCATCATCCTTATCAACAAGTGAAAGTCTCCTAGGTAATATAGTATTTGCAAAGCTATATATGCTATGACATGGCTTTCAATATCTATAACTTATTAAAGAAGTTTTAAATCACTTTAACTTCCGGCTGACGATACGATACCCTTGCATTTGTGCATAAATGTTCAATATGAGAGGACGTGAAATGAATATAAAAGTTTTGACATGAGCTCGGAATACAGTATGACTTTCGTGGTAATGAGGTTATTTATTCATACATATATACTTATGCTGGCAGCATTATACCAGCACAAACAAAATTTAATATTGGATGAAGCTTATGTATTAGTAGACATCATGTACTATTATGTTATTGCTTACGTTAAATTGTCCCTGTATGTTTGCACTGACATTTTCAAATCTGTTGATGAAAACCTGCATCATAGTACAATAATGTGTATTTGTTTGGAAAATACTATAGGATTAAACACTTTGTTCTTGAGGTTATTGATGTGTAAACCAGGGCGATTAACTCACAAATGGAATAAAAGTCCAAGTAACCTTTAGAAAAAAATGTGTTTGAACCTTATAATTTTTCAGTCAAAAATACGCAAATATTAATTTAAATTTTTTGTTTGATGGCTATTATATTTACCATCAAAAGCACAATCGTATGTCTATGTCATAACTAAGGAATACAACGTCATCATGACTATATAAAAACCATAAATGTCCGATAAATGCAATATAATCTATAAACGAAATAGCACCTACCTCAAATCTTCATTTTAAGTAGATATTATCCAAATTTGAAGCGTAAAAGTAAAGAAATAGTCTTTCGTTTGAAAGAGTTTAATCGTACGACGTCGTGATACCAACTCATTCTTGAAATTTCCCAGAATTTTATATGAAACTAAATTTTATACATTTTTGAAGCTTTAATGCATTATTTGTTTTCTGTTATATTTGCATTAAAATAGCAAAAAGTTTACTGTTATGTTTTTTAGTTTTTCAATCTCAATTTTGCTGAAAATCCCGGGATCCTTTTATGTATATGTATTGCGCATGAATAGGTCACAGTGAAGTTCATAAAAATAGTTTCGGAAACATGGTTTATCGAAATGATTACCAAAAGGGGGGATTCAATTGACTAATCCCGTTCAAGTCTTTATAGATATGCAAATCATATGAGAAGTATAATACCATAATCATCATCATCATCATCATCATCCATCCAACACTCTTTCGACAAAGCAGCATGCCTTTAAAACTATATCAGTATCGAATACACTATGGTATCAATCATTCTTAAAACTAACGTCAGAAAAGGTTAGCAAAACATTAGTCAATAAATTATATTTTTATTGTTATTGTTAATGTTTTTCAATTCTGAAATTCTATTATGCTGAGGCAAACAAGCTGTTTTTAAATTTGAACTCTTCTAGAAAAGGCCATATGTGTAAATAAACTCATCATAGATACCAGGATTAAATTTTGTATTTACGTCAGACGCGCGTTTCGTCTACACAAGACTCATCAGTGACGCTCGAATTCAAAAAACATAAACAGATAAACTGCCAGTCAAATTTGCTTAACTAAAATAGGTGTCTTGTAGGTCGTTTTAAAATTTGACTATGTGTCTCTTTTGAACCCCACAATTCATCTTTTGGGTTTGTGTGGCTATAAAAAGAGTTGAAGTTTATAATTTTTTATCAAAAACAAATACTTGTGATAACTCCTTCCTGAAAAGAAAAAAAAATGTTTAGATCTATATTATGGATGTCTGTTAGAGATCCATTTCATGAGATCCATTATAAATACATTTTTTTTTATTGTTTCTGGAGTAGATAATAATTTTCTTTTAATCTTTGGGATATATTTAATTTGTTTTTATGTTAAATAATAATTTTCATAATTTTGATGAAGAAAATCCATTTTAATTCAATTTTTTCCCTCAAAATGATGATTTTCATTTTCATCTATACCAAGAAACTTTTTAAATTGTAGTGGTCAGTCAACTGATTACCCCTTTCAAAACTTCATTCTCTGTTCAATTTATGTTTGGAATCAACTGTTACAAACCCTCATTAAAACCAATACAAACTTCAAGCTATAATTTCGGATATTGCAAGTCACAGACTTTGCAAGCCTGTTCGCATTGGAAAAGATGAAAAAGAGAAAAGATCTTTTCTAAATCTTTCCTTTGCCAACAAAGGTCTCGATGGCGTCAACCTAGGCAATATCCTTCATCATAAATTAGTTCAATCGAAAATACCTCCTTATTTCAAAGACCAGTCTGTACCAATAATTTCTTATACCTATACCAAACCTATTGCAACTAAAATTTTCAATTACAAACGCGTTTTGCAGAATCTCGATATTGACGACTTCAAGTCTAAACCTCCTGATTGCACTTGTGCTAGTTCCCAATTCATATATAATCCTGCTGGCCACGTTATTACCGGTGACCTTAACATTGTTAATAACACTTCTCTACGAAAGGTGTTATCGAAAGGTCCGAAATATCGTGAGCCTAAATCCATCAATTGGAAATACAACTTTAAAATTTTGATGAACTCAGTCGAGGATTATGCCAAGCAATGGGCTAAACGTGAAAAGGAAGACGTAGACACTCTATCCGAATGGACTAAGACAGTGAGGTCGTTTATACAAATCAGAATCAAGAAACTGAATGGGTCCATCAATGCCCATGCTACGTCAATCTTTAAAGACCCAAATGTTGCTAAACACTTATCCAACCTCCATGATAAATATGTTGTTGTCCCCGCAGACAAAGCCCAAAATAACATCGTTTTTGTCTGTAAAAGTCACTACATTAATTCCTTGATAAACGAATTAGGTATAGACAATTCACTTGGAAACTCAACATATACCCTCATGACACTTAAGAAAGAGGAAATCCTGGATAATCATAGGTCTGTTCTTTGTTCCTTTGGTATTTTAACCAAAGATAAAGAACTGGATCTTCCATCACTGTATTTGATACCTAAACTACATAAGTGTCCTTACAAACAACGGTATATTTCTGGGTCTTCCAAGTGCTCCACGAAACCTCTTTCTAAATTATTAACATCTATTTTATCAGCAATCAAAGACGGGCTTCAAAGTTATTGTGAAACTGCCTATTCTAGAGGTGGCGTGAATCAGATGTGGATAATTAAAAATTCCAAAGATCTTTTAAAGTACATACAGTCTAACGCTCTTTCATCTTGTAACAGTATTAAAACATTTGATTTTTCTACTCTTTACACAAGTATTCCACATTCCAAACTAAAAGACAAATTGAAAGAGTTGGTATTACTTTGCTTCATAAAAAAAGAATGGCCAACGTAGATACAAGTATCTTGTCTTAGGGGGGGATAAATCATACTTTGTAAAGAATCACTCTGATTCAAACAAAAAATTCTCTGAAACCGATATTATCAAAATGCTTGATTGACAACATATTTGTAACGTTCGGAGAACGTGTTTTTCAACAGACTGTCGGCATCCCAATGGGAACAAACTGTGCCCCTCTACTTGCCAACTTGTTTCTTTATTATTATGAGGCTGACTTCATGCAGGAACTTCTTAGGAAGAAAGATAAGAAGTTAGCAATATCCTTTAACTCTATTTTTCGCTATATAGATGACGTTCTTTCACTAAACAATTCAAAATTTGGTGACTATGTGGAACGCATCTATCCCATCGAATTGGAGATAAAGGATACTACAGATACAGTTAAGTCGGCTTCATATCTTGACTTACATCTAGAAATTGACAATGAGGATCGGTTGAAAACAAAACTTTACGACAAAAGAGATGATTTCAACTTTCCAATTGTGAACTTTCCATTTCTAAGTAGCAACATTCCAACAGCACCTGCATACGGGGTATATATCTCCCAATTGATACGATATTCCCGTGCTTGCATTTCATATCATGATTTTCTTGAAAGAGGGTTACTGCTCACAAGGAAGCTATTAAACCAAGAGTGCATAATGGTGAAGTTGAAATCATCCCTTCGTAAATTTTACGGACGCCATCACGAGTTGGTTGACCGTTATGGAATAACCGTTCCACAAATAATATCGGATATGTTCCTTACCTCGTAACTACAATTCCTTTCCCTTTCATGAATGTGACCTACCGAATTAGACTATTTACCGGATTTGTAATCACATAAGCAACACGACGGGTGTCACATGTGGAGTAGGATCTGCTTATCCTTCCGGAGCACCTGAGATCACCCCTAGTTTTTGGTGGGGTTCGTGTTTTTTATTCTTTAGTTTTCTATGTTGTGTCATGTGTACTATTGTTTTTCTGTTTTTCTGTTTGTCTTTTTCATTTTTAGCCATGGCGTTGTCAGTTTGTTTTAGATTTATGAGTTTGACTGTCCCTTTGGTATCTTTCGTCCCTCTTGTATGGCTGATTACAGGTAAAGCAGTAATTTGTATTTGACAGTTGCGTGTACTCTGGTGTGTGGAATACCTTAATTTTATGGGGTAACATCCTGTCCATGTGTAATATTTAATATATATTCCAACAGATGACATTACACAAATTTGTCTTCTGTTAAATGAATGATTTGTATATCTTCATAATTTTCTATTTAATTTATAAGATTTAGGAATCAAAATATTTAATTATTTAAAAACCCACATTCAGATTATTTTATAGATTTCATAGCCATATTTGCATTTGTAAAAATATTTATACCCAAATTTTCAATTATTTTACATGCCCAACTTTTATTTTTGTTGTAAGAAGTGTAACTTGAAACAACAGTATAGCATATAAAGAGAAATAAAGATTAAAGTCATATCATGAATATTGGTCATGATTTGTGAAGCTCAGAACTGTCAAGTAAATTTAAGACACAATTCAAAATGTTCAGAATATGTCAAACCATACTGAGAAAAAATAAGAATGTCGAGAATATGTCGAGAAATTTCAAGACAGTATTCAAATGTCAAGAATTTGTCAAGGATTTTAAGACCATATTCATAATGTCTAGAATATGTCGAGTAAATTTCATACAAATTTAATATAAATGAGAATTTGTCAAGAAAAATTAAGAAATACTTTTGGAGAATGTCGAGAAAAAGTTCATGCAAATTAAGACAAAAACTGGTCTTTCAGACTTTTAGACTTTTGTAGTGTATATTACTGTATCATTCTAGCAAAAATTAATTGCACTGAGACGAAAACTACAGTTGAAGGTCCTTCCACTCAAATGCACTTAAGATGATAAGAAACAGTATGTCTGGTCTTAAATGATAATTAATCACACACTGATTTTGAAAATACAATGTTTGAGGCACTTTTTTCATCAATTAAGGGAGATAATGAGGCACTCCCGGTTAATTCAAAGTCACGTCAGTGTAAAATAATAATTTACTTTAATCTGATAACAAACCTATATAGTTTCTATATATTTTTGCTTTAAATAAGGGAGGTAAATTGCAACTGCTGGTTTGAAAAAGATAACTTAACGTTGCTTTTTTCAAAGACATATGTCTATTAACCTTTGCAAAATATCCCACTCCTTTGTCATGTTTGGATATGGATCTGACCTTCAACTTTGACCTTGACCCATTTTATTTTTGTTGGACCAAGGACCGCAATTCTAAAGACCCTAGGTTTCTTTCAGGTTGGCCGGGCACACCCCTCCCCCTTTTTGAAAAAAAATAGATTGCTCATACAGGGAATCACTGAAGCGTGACTGGGGTGGCCCCCTCTTAAGCACTCAGTAGGCCCCACTTATTTCTAGATTCGCCACTGCAACTGCCGATGGTGTAAATACATAATGGTGTACAAGCTAAGCTATACAATACAGAATCAGGTTAATGTACATGTGGTATAAATATGAACCCTAGGCTTTCGGTCATAGAATTTTAACATGTATAATATTATATAAAGTGTATTTCCATCCTCTATTTTATCAAAACATTATTTGCGTGGTCTAAATGAGTGTTTCAATTGCATAATTGGTTCATGAATCGGTTATTTGATTCGTGGAATGCCTGAATTAATTGTCCACAAACAGCCTATAAAGGTGACTGCTCACATTTGATCGACAGAACTATTTGATGTTCAGTCGCTAACTTTATAGGAACGTTCAATCGCTAATACTTCATCAATATCCACGACTGTCACTGATAACATGTAGTACGTCGCACTCAAAGCGGAAAAAACTAACAGGGCAAGTCTAAATATAAATTTAAAAAAATATATCATTTTTGTGTTAGTTTTTAAATGTTCTAAGTTAAGACTTTTCGTGTTTACTCCTAAAGTTGTTTAACAACTTTAAATCTAATTTAGAATCGCGATCGTCTATGAAAAAAATTATCCAATATCTTAGTGATTTACTGTTGTTAAAGTAATAAAAATAAAGAGAATTTATTGATTATCCATAAAACATTTTCAAAACATATAGTTTTCGGAATGTATGATTATAAGTAAAGTTTTATGGTAACTACTAGTAAATCATTTATTTATAAGTTATCTTACAACGAAATAACCGTGACTTCCTGTGCAATGCTAGACTGTTTCCTCAAATTTAAGGTGTAGTATATGTATACGTAGCTTTACTGCTTATTAAAACCGAAATAACATTTGTTTAAAAGCATACCATAATGTTTGTTTTTTTCAGCTATTTCTATTTAAGTAATGGGGGTTGTACTGTTTTGGTCGACGGAAAATCTGAATTCACTTTGGTAGCTACATGTGTCGTGAATATAGGCCAAGAGACATTAGAACGTTTTGTAATGTAATTGTTTCCCGTACTTTCGCGCACACTATTGTTAATGTAACGTAACGTTATTGTTACGTATATATATATTTCATCTTACGATCATAAAGCATCTCAAATAGCAAGACGTTATTTTCTTCCACAACAAAAGTGAATAACCCTCAAGATATTGGTGCCGTGACGAAAACCTCAACTAGAGATGAGTTCGAAACTCAAAACAGTACGAGCCGCACATCGACGAGCAGTAATAAAGCTACTGAAAAAAGCAGACCCGACAGAAGAACTGCAACAAGATGTTGTCAACCTCAGATCCATGATGGAGCTTATCAAAACCAAGAAGAAGACATTGTCCGACCTCAATGAGAAGATTTTAGAATCTATTGAAGAAGAAGAAGACCTCGACGAAGAAATTGAAGAAGTTGACAGATACGAGTTAGAGATTCAAATTGGAATAACGAAAATTGAAAAGTTCATAAAAGAAGTAAGTGTTAGTCAGTCTAAAAATCAATCAGCTCTTAACCCTAATGCATCAGATTTTATATGCAATAACCCCAGCGTGCAAGAACATCATCGGCCTAACCAGATAATTTTCAACTCAGAGCAAACAAGCCTAAGCCAGTCAAGCATGCCCACCTCCACAGTGTCAAGTCATTATAACAAATTGCCTAAACTCAACTTGCCAACTTTCGGCGGAAATCTATTGGAATGGTCAGCCTTTTGGGATTCCTATAATAATTCCGTACATGAAAATCCTTCATTGAGTGACGTGCAACGATTTAATTATTTAAAATCGCAACTTTATGGAGAAGCTAGCCAGTGTATTTCGGGAATGCAAATGACTAATACAAACTATAATCAAGCAATACAAATTCTACACGAGAGATTTGGCCAACAACACAAAATAGTAAACGCATACATGCAAAATTTGCTAAATTTGCCTGCACCAACGCCCGGAATTAGGGGACTGAAATCGTTCAGTGACACAATAGAAAGTAATATACGTGAATTAGAAGGAATGGGTCGATATCAGGAATCGTACGGAAGCCTGTTAATACCACTAATACTCAACAAACTTCCGTGTTTTGTCAGACAAAACATTACTCGAGACCACGGTAATGATGATTGGGATATTTCAAGTTTACGCAAAGCAATAAAGAAAGAAATTTGTATCCAAGAGGCCGCTAACGCCAATCCTATTGAAACCGATATTATCCCCACCGCATCGTTCGTGACAGAAACTACAAACAAAAGATGGAAGTCAACAGGGTCTAAAGATAGTAACAACAATAGTTCCGTTAAGACTAAAAGGCCGTGTTTGTTTTGTCAAAACCCGCATTATCCAAATGAATGTACAAAGATCACCGATATAAACGCCCGCACCCAAATCGTAAAGGAAAAACGAGTTTGCTTTAACTGTTTCGGTAATCACAAGGTTTCGGAATGCAAGTCAAAATACAGTTGCCGAAATTGCAGTATGAAGCATCACAGTAGCATCTGCCGTAATAATTTACTAAATGAAAACTCCACTTCAAATGAAAATAAAGCCGTAACAAAACCTGTCAACGAAGAGCTACAAAGTACCACAGAAACAAAGAGCGCCGCTATGCATTCTGCCGTTACAGCACATACCGAAATTCTATTGAAAACCGCCGTAGCGCCCGTATGGTACCATGATGACAGTGTTATGACTAACATTCTACTCGATGAAGGCGCCCAGAATTCATTTATTTCTCAAGAACTAGTAGAGAAACTCCATATCAAACCAACTGGTATAGTAAGCATGCAAATTTCTGCATTTGGCGGGAAAGAAGGTGATGTACGCAACCTGGAGAAAGCAACATTATCCATTGAGACCGAAAGAAAAGAAAGAATTCCAATGGAAGTAATTATTGTTCCAAAAATTGCCGCACCGATACATATGAAGAAACGGGTAAACATTAACAGCTTGCCCTATTTACGAGGATTACAACTTGCCCACGCAGGATGAAAAGTTTTCCATTTCACTTCTCGTTGGAGCAGACTACTACTGGTCTTTAGTACAAGATGAAATTATTCGAGGTGACGGACCAACAGCTGTTAAATCTAAAATAGGCTATTTGCTATCAGGACCACTGAACACAGATATCAACACTCAACAATGGAACTCTACGATGATGAATGTCTTAGTTGCGCACAAACCCGAGGAGTGCGATTTACAGAAATTTTGGGAAATTGAGTCGAGCGGATTAGAGGCGGATTCTGATAAAAACACAAAAAATGTACAAAACCTAATGCTTGAGTACCAAAACTCTAGCATAACATTTAAGGAAAATAAATATGTCGCTAAACTACCATGGAAACAAGATCATCCCGAGTTACCCACTAATGAATATATAGCAAGAAGGAGGACCCAGAATGTTATAGATAGGTTGGCTAAAGATCCGGATATGTTAAATCTATACGACAAGATTATCAAAGAACAAGAGATGAAAGACTTCATAGAAAAGGTACCCATAACAGAAATAGATCGCGAGCATGGAAGAATCCACTACATACCACACCATCCCGTTAAGAAAGATTCAAACACGACCCCTATTAGGATTGTATATGACTGCAGTTGCCATGGAAATCCAGATTTACCCAGCCTTAATGACTGCCTATCTTCAGCACCACCTATTTTAAATAAATTGACAAGCATTCTTACAAGATTTAGATTAGAAAAATATGGCATCACAACAGACATAGAAAAAGCATTTTCACAAGTAAGACTTGACAATGATGACCGAGACGCCACACGTTTCTTTTGGTTGTCCGATCCAACTGACCCAACAAGTGAATTGATTATGTACAGATTCAAAGTTGTTCTTTTTGGAGCAATGTGTTCGCCGTTTATTTTAAACGCAACATTACTGAAACATTTATCCATGAATAAGAGCAAAGTAGCAACAATTCTACAAGAAGATCTATATGTTGACAATGTACTATCTAGCATTAACTCGGAAGAAGCCACAATTAAATACTTCAATGAATCCAGAGAACTGCTAAAACAGGGAGGCTTCAATTTACGGTCATGGATGTCCAACAGCGACAAACTCAGAGATTTGGCCCTATCGGAAAAAGTATTGGATTCAGACAAGGACACAAAAATATTGGGAATGCGTTGGGATGCAGAATCAGATACAATCAGCTTTGCCGAAACAAAACAATTACAGATGGACACACAGTTGACAAAACGGGAACTTTTGAGACAGTTTTCCGCTATATATGACCCGTTAGGACTACTCGGACCGATAACAATTAGAGCAAAAACACTTATTCAAGAACTTTGGAAAAAAGGATATGCATGGGACGAGACACTACCAAAAGAAATTGAAAACGAATAGACCGATGTGAAGAATGACATCTTACAGATAACTACGAAACTTAAAATACAGAGATACTATTTTGCAAACCATGACGAGGAAACAAGCGACACTACTCTACACATTTTTGTTGATGCAAGTCAGAAAGCATACGGAGCTTCAGTTTACTTGAGTAAAGGCACAGAGTCGACACTTGTTATCGCGAAGAACCGTGTTGCACCGTTAAAATTGATAACTCTACCAAAATTATAATTAATGGCTGCAGTGATCGGAGCACGACTCTCAAAAGATGTAATCGAAAACTTAGGAGTTAAAAGAGCAGTATTTTGGAGCGATAGCCAAATAGTTCTACATTGGCTTACCTCATCGAAATCGTTAAACAAGTTTGTAAAAAATCGTGTTAGTGAAATTAAAGAGCTAAGTGAAACTCATGAATGGAAATATGTACCCACAGAAATGAACCCAGCTGACTTACAAACACGTGGATTGACTGCATCGCAATTTGAAGATTCGACATTATGGATGAATGGACCCCAGTGGTTAACGGATGAGTGTAAATGGCCTACGTGGACAGGACATGTGGAAATAAGCACTCAGCTATCTAATATCACCGGACCAAAGACACACAGAAGTGACGATAAAGTACCAAGTGATCCGCAGCGAATATCACAAATCATAGACATGAACAGGTATTCTGATCCAAATAGACTTTTAACTGTAACTGGATACGTCTTGAAATTCGTTAAGAACTGCCAGAAAAAAACGTCCATATCGACTACGGAGTTCACAAGGTGACAGGAACCTAAGAACAAGTCTAACAGAAGAGGAAATTTCATTAGCTATGAATTTATGGATCAAAGATACACAGCAAGACAGGTTCGTGAAAGAGCTAGAACATATTTCGTTAAACCCGAAAGTTAAATCACTACCGCTTGTACAACAGTTACGTTTATATTTGGATGAAAATGGAATAATACGATGTAAAGGCAGAATACAAAATTCATCTATAGAAGAAAACGCGAAGTTTCCTATTTTACTACCAAAGAACCACAAACTTACAGATTTTGTCATTATGGACGCACATCTAAGAAATCTACATACAGGAGTCGGTCAGACAATAACACATATAAGGCAATCTTACTGGATACCAGCAATTCGACAATGTGTGAACAGTGTCTTACATAAATGCATACAGTGCCAAAAAATAATTGGTAAACCGTATAACAGCCCGGAACCACCACCACTACCAAAGGATCGAGTAAAAGACACCATACCATTTTGCACAACTGGGATAGATTTTGCCGGACCTCTACACATCACGGATACATCAACACAACCGCGAAAGGTATATATATGTTTATTCACATGTGCATGTATACGAGCTATACATTTGGAACTTGTACCTAATTTGTCATTGAACACTTTTATCCTAGCATTTAGACGTTTTATCAGTCGAAAAGGAATACCACAAACTATTTATTCTGATAACGCGCCTACATTTGTAGCCGCATCAAATGCACTTCATGGTCAGCTGAATTTACATATCGACTGGAAATTCATTCCGAAAGGAGCGCCGTGGTATGGCGGATGGTGGGAACGTCTAATTGGCTTAACGAAAATGACATTAAAGAAAGTATTTGGTAAAGCACTCGTCAGCGAACAATCTTTGACAACAATACTCACTGAGATTGAAACTATTATAAACAATCGCCCACTTACATATATATCTTCAGATATAAGAGATCCCGAACCCTTGACGCCATCTCATCTTTTACACGGGAGGATTATTACGCCCACAAAGATGCACAAAGACAAACACAACGCGAATATTCAAGAACTTGATACGATCACAGCAAACAAACTATTTGAGAGAAAAGGACTCTTATTAGATCATTTCGCAAAACGCTGGTCTAATGAATATCTCACCGGATTACGTGAATATCATCGAGCCTCTGGAAAACATACTGGACAAGTTAACATCGGTGATGTAGTTCAACTAGGAAGTGAATCGCCACGACTTTTATGGAAATTAGGAACAATAGAAGACGTCATCAAAGGAGGAGATGGACTTATTCGAGCAGCAAAAGTACGGACTTCTAGAGGACTAGTTACCACACGACCAATTGTGAAGTTATATCCATTAGAACTATAGTAACTGTTATAGGATTTTTGTGAAGGACAGTTAACGTAAAGTGAAATTACAAAAAACTTTCAATGTGATTTATAGAACTTTAAAGTTTTGATTATTTATCATTTAAAATAATTTTATTTCTTATGCATTTTGAGGCCCCCAGAATGTCGTGAATATAGGCCAAGAGACATTAGAACGTTTTGTAATGTAATTGTTTCCCGTACTTTCGCGCACACTATTGTTAATGTAACGTAACGTTATTGTTACGTATATATATATTTCATCTTACGATCATAAAGCATCTCAACTAGCAAGACGTTATTTTCTTCCACAACAAAAGTGAATAACCCTCAAGATAACATGTATGTTGATCCTTTTAATAACTGTAATTTTTCATCTAATTCTAACTAGGATATATGACTTTTAATGCTTTTTTGAAATCGTCACAAATGTAAAAGTTGTGAAATTTCACATTTATTGATAATAAATTTCTTTGTTTGAATACAAATGAAATTCATTTTTTATTTGTAGACTTTGGTTATCTTGGCGGTGCATCATATTAAATCATTCATACATTAATAAGCTGTCTAAATCTTTTATTTGGCTTTCTTTCTAAATTGTCGTGTCATCCTCCATGTTTTGTAAATTAAACGTACTTTTAAAGTGTGATTTGCATTGTTTTTTCACAATTTTCATTCCTCCTCCTTTTGGTTATAACATCAAGAATATGAATAAATATTTTAATTAAATCTGTTCAGTATAAAAACAAAGTTGTTCTCTTCAAGTCTCCTAAACTTAGCGTCTTGATCGTTTAAAAATAATCATTTACATCTTTTCTGATTTCAATCCTATATCCGTAATTATGTACTGGTTTCCAGATATGTCCAGTGAGACTAAAATAGGGAATGTTAACGTTATATATACACATATAAACCGCGGCATATTTTGAATTCTGAGTAAGTCATTAAGTGAAGAGAGGGGGACAGAATTTAAAAAGTTTAAACTCCTAAAAGTCAGGACATTCATATATTTAAACTATGTCACACAGCCCTATGTTTTGACCTTTGAATAAAATAGGAGTGCATATCAACTTTCCGTTGTAAGATATAATTTTCACGATGCGTCATTGTAAAAGTGGCACAGTTTTAGCCGTAAAGGTATTGTTTATATAATGGTAGTGTTCCCAAGTTATGTCTATTTGAGATGAAATATAGATATCATTTAGTAACAACAATAGGTGAGAAAGCGCATTTAAACAAGTATGTCTGTACGAAATACACGTCTGAACTTAATACTTGTTATCTGAACTATAAGAATTATTTTCGAACATCAAAAGAGCGGAAAAGATTACAAACTTATATTTATAATTGCACATATTAGTGATATCAATGTTTTGTTGTTATTTTACTTTTCCATGTCTGTTAAACATAATAAGAAAGAAATGTTCAGACCATGTAAGGAATAAAACTGAAAAGATCAATCTGAAGTTTTATAAGCAGAATACCATTAGTTGAAAAGTAGATTTTTGAAAAAAACATTATATATGTACTACAGTATCTAAATATATTAACTATTGGTTTTGACAACAACAATAAAACATGGGACACAAATCATAAATCAGAGACAGTCACTCGAATAAGAAGTGAATTGAAATTTTTTACTGTGTTTACTTATTAATTGATTTATCTTGCTTATGAGTTTGACTGCTTAAAGATTCAAATTAAAAAAGAGGGACAAAAGATAACAATAGGACATTCAAATAATAATTCGAAAATGAACTGACAAGGCCAAGTTAAAAATAAAAGACTAACAGAGAAACAAAGTACACATAACACAACATAGTAAACTAAAGACTGAGCAACACGAACCCTAACAATAGCTTGAGTTGAAAGGGTAAGAAGATCATAATTCGTATGTAATGCTGCATCCAACTATATTCTCACGTAATTTACATAAACGCAAAACAGTAAAAATCGTCATTTAAAGACAAAAACTCTTTTAAAGAGTGGTTTTACGAGTTCAGCAATTTGAATTTTTGGTCGTTCTAATCGATCAAATCAATTATCATGGTTTCAAGATAATATGATTAAATATGAATGATAAAAGTAGTATATTTCTTCTATTGCATGCAAATGCATCTAATCCTACAGGAATTCGTTTGACAGCTTTGAGGCATTTAACAAATGGTACATCTCAATATTTTGAGCATGTATCGCCCTGTTTGGTTTTCTTTATCTATAGCATTTTGTTATCACTCGTAAGAATTATCATTATGAAACTATTCAGCAAAATATAGACTAAAAGGGTATTAGTGTATTATTACGAATGATATAACATATACTATCACAACGCATCATTACAAACATGTCCGTTCAGAAAACTACTTACGAGACATAATGTTCATTTGCGTATTTTGTAATTTCGCTAACAATGGAAATGAAGATCAAATGAAAGGTGAACGATTACAGTACTAAATTTTGTTTAGCAAAACAACTTCTGACTGAAACAAAAAAGAAATAAAAGAGGGACGAAAGATACCAGAAAGACAGTCAAACTCATAAATCGAAAATAAACAAAAATAAAACGGACAAACAGACAAACAATAGTACACATGACACAACATAGAAAACTAAAGAATAAACAACACAAACCCACCAAAAACTAGGGGTGATCTCAGGTGCTCCGGAAGGATAAGCAGATCCTGCTCCACATGTGGCACCCGTCGTGTTGCTTATAAGATAACAAATCAGGTAAATAGACTAATTCGGTAGGTCACATTAATGAAAGGGAAGGGGATTGTAGTTACGACGTAAGGAACATATCCGATATCACTTGTGAAACGGCTATTCCATAACGGTCAACCAACTCGTGATGGCGTCCGTAAAATTTAAGAAGTGATGATTTCAACTTCACCATTTGGAACTCTTGATTTAGTAGCTTCCTTGTGAGCAACAACCCTCTATCAAGAAAATCATGATAGGAAATGCAAGTACGGGAATATCGTATCAATTGGGAGATATGTACACCGTATGCAGGTGCTGCTGGAATGTTGGTACTTAGAAATGGAAAGTTCACAATTGGAAAGCTGAAATCATCTCTTTTGTAGTAAAGTTTTGTATTCGATCGACTCTCATCGTCAATTTATAGATGTACGTCAAGATATGAGGCCGACTTAACTGTATCTGTAGTATCCTTTATCTCTAGTGTAATGGGATAGATGCGTTCAACATAGTCACCAAATTTTGAATTATTTAGTGAAAGAACATCATCTATACACATGGAAAAAAGTATTGCAACACCTTGATTTGTTAAAACTTGAAAAATCAGCCTCTTTTTTTGGATGAAATATCATAAAATATGTGTATAATATTATTGAAACATAGTTTATAATAACATTGGCATTGAAACGAACAAAAAATGTTTGAAAAAAAAAGATTAATATAACCACAATTTTAATAACAAAATGAAGTGTTATTTGTACAAAAAAATGCATTTTACAAGTTTTACTGTAGTCGAACTTTACAATGTCAGACATTTCAAAATTAATCTTCAGATGACTGTTCACATCATGGTTGATCGTTATATGCCAAAGAATTAGTATTTTGTGCGCAGCCTCCATTCAAACGGATAACCGCATCTTAACGTCTTCTGATTCCTGCCATAAATCGACTAATTTGTTGCTAAGGTAGCAGCAACCATCTGATGAAGGGCATTGTTTATTTCATGATGTGTTTGAACTGGGGTGTCCTTTCGCGCACTTTCCGCACAATAGTGTCCCATATATGCTCGACATGTTTCAAAGTCGGGCTATGATCGGGCCAAGGAAGATCAACCAAATTCCATTTGAACATTGGATCTTCCTCCACGATGCTAATTTTCAACTTTTGCGAGCTTTGCACTACATTAGATACGGAAAACTGAGTGTCTGTTCGTTAGCAAAGGTCTCCGAAATGGTCTTATCGCACGATAACCAGTAGCGATGAGTTGATCTCGAACAGTTCTTGTTAAAAGGCTCCTGTATGGCCACCACTCTCTTTTTAGGATTGTCTTGTATGCAATGGGTTTCCTTCTGACCAACCTTCATTATGCTTGATTTTCTCTAGCAAATGGTATAGGGGGTCTTCATTATCTCGGAAGGTCTTTAACAGCGTTTATTGCCTGATTTTTATTCTCAAAACGACTTATAGTGGAATGGTGATGACCAACAATACGTGCAGTTGTTACAGCGACATCCCTGCTTCACTTATGCTGATAATCTGCCATCTTGTTGCAGTTAAGAGTTGTCAGGGACCCATTACAAGGTGTCAATCACATAACTTTAAAAACTTGATTATTGAAAGTGTTGAAAACAATGAGGGTAAAAACATCTGTTTTGCTGTTTACGGGTACAGTAGCTGCATGTGTAGATAAAAACTTATCGAGTCGATATTTATTGATTAAACTCAGTTGATACTTAAATAATGTTTAACTAGTTCTATTTTATCAAATTATATCACAAAAAAAATAAAGAGTGCTTTTTCAATTTCAATTTCAATTTGGTGTTGCAATACTTTTTTCCATGTGTATATATAGCGAAAAGTAGAGTTAAAGGATATTGCTAACTTCTTATCTTTCTTCCTAAGAAGTTCCTTATGAAGTCAGCCTTATAATAATAACGAAACAGGTCGGCAAGAAGAAGAGCACAATTCGTTCCCATTGTCTGTTGATATTAACCTTCTAAATGTATCACGTGTACTACAGTCAAACAGCATGATACATAGTTAGCAAGCTTTGAGGGTAGGGTCAAATTCTAAGTCACAATGTGATGACATAATTTATGACATATCTACAGAAATTTCACAAAAAATAAGTTAGTTTTCCTTCAAAAAAAATGTGGTTTCCTTTTTTAACTATTCCAGACCCTTTATATTTTTGAAAATTTGAAATAAACAATCAGTTGATAAAATGATAGTTTGATTGAACTTTTAATAAGCAAATGATCAACATAAATGCATACTACCGTTTCTTATCTTTTGTAGACGAAACGCGCGTCTGGCGTATATACAAAATTTGGTCCTGGTATATATGATGAGTTTATTTACAACCACTGGGTCGATGCCACTGCTGGTGGAGGAAATTTATTTCCCCGAGGGTATCACCAGCCCAGTAGTCAGCACTGTTTGTACTGACATGAATTATCATTGATATGGTTATATTTATAAATTAACTGTTTACAAAATTTTGAATTTTTAAAAATCTAAGGCTTTTCTACCTCAGACATAGGTACCTTAGCTGTATTCGAGCGTCACTGATGCGTCTTTTGTAGACGAAACGCGCGTCTGGCGTATATACAACATTTGGTCCTGGTATCTATGATGAGTTTATTTATCTATAAAGATAAACTACTTAAAAACTAAAGGTTCCATGTAAACATTAGGTTGTAGTAGATTTAGGAAATCGGACATTACCCTTAATGCTATAAATACCTTTCACATCTTATACATGTAACTAGAACAGGTTGTACTAGAGTAATGCATTCATAATTCAGTTATCTTTTAAACAAATATATCGAAATAAATACAACGGCTTCCATGTGAGCGATTTATTGTTTGCATTCTATTATCTTATTTGTTTTAAACTCGTGTGTTTGTAAATAATTTGTAATGCTAGAAACCTCCTAACACGTTATATTTTGTCAGATAAAACAAAAGTGGGTCTTCACTTATCTTTGAACTGTGTTGTCAGTTACAAACAGAAATGCATCTTCTCTTGACAATAATAAATATCAAAATTTGAAAGTGACACACTTTATGTCAGTAATCTCGATTTATCACATTAAAATTCGTTCATATGACAAAAGAATAAACTAAGCAGACAGGGATATGTCAAAAATACAACTAAACAAGCTCATTCTGATAACAAAAGGTTTCTGTAAACAAATTTATTTTCGCGGTTACTTATTTCGCTTTTTTTAGCCAGTTTAGTGGCGTTTTATATCTCGATTTTCAAATCAACTTGATGTAGTTAGAGAAGGAAAATTCTTTTTTTTTCGATGATTTATATTTGCGTCATTTTTCTACTCGCAAAAACTACAAAAATGATTCGCTCGCGAAAATAAGTTGGCTTGCAGTATTGTTTGTTTAACACTTTTTTATATTTCGGTTTCACGATCTTTAATTACATTGATCCTCATTATCTATGCTTTTGTAATAATATCACGTCCAATATCGGAACATATATCCTCGTCCTGACATGTAAGTAAAGTGTGCACTGGACGTTGTTGTTTACCAATACAACATAACTTAACAAATATAACTTTGCCATAACACTCCAATTCCATCAAACAATAATAAAATTAGAAGCCATGGAGACAATTCTTAAATGACTAAATCGTTTGAACTTTTTTTCAAACTGTAATCGATCTACACGTTTCCATGCATTGCTTTGTTAGCCAATGTCAATCACAATTAAGGTAGCGGTAGACTAATATGAACGATTCATTCATTGATCTTGCTACGTTGTATGAAATCGATCGAAAACAGTTTTAATTGGCAAATCAACACTTATTCACATGAGTTGTCTTGGACGTAATGTTTGAATTTTCAAACAAACAACCATTGGCAAGTTTTGTTTTAAAAAAACATGTGCTTATACATTTTAATAAGACTCCTCCCTCAACATTTGCGAATAATGCAGTTGTCTGTAATTCCACTTATATTATTGTATTAATTTTGATAACACAAATGATTGCAGATTAAGACAAAACAAACTCGGAAGGTTAACAGAGATTTAGCTTTATTTTAAATTAATCTGACTGAGAAATAAATGGGAGAAATGTATTTCTCGTATTCAGAAGCAAAAGTAATTCTGTAAAAAAGAAATTATTATGAATTCATCATTCGAAGAAAGTACATCACCAAGTATATAGAGCAAGATAAAACTAGTGACTCTGATTATTTTATAAGTTTATGTGTGAGTGTAAAGCAAAACTATATCCGGGTGAAATTTGATCCGGAGGTCACAGTTGTTGTTATTTTTTTATCCGGAGGAAAATATTTCCCTGGAATATTTTGTCCTTTGCTGTGAAATTCTATCTGGGTAGTTAACTCTTTAAATTATAATTATAAGAAAAAAAACTTCACCTTTACAAATACTATGAAATAATAATAGTGTATTTGAATTAAAGCTGAATTGTTAAAAAATTGGAAAATAATTTTACAAATTATCATTGAAAAAATTTCGTGAAATATTCAAGTGAATATCATTCTTTTCAAAAGAAAATAATCATGAAACATAAGAAAGAAAACATGAAGTAATTTGAAATATCGTAATTGTGAAATAATATCATGATTAAATAATGTAAGTGAAATACATGTAAAAGTGAGTTGTTTTGATATTTTAATACAAATAAAAAGTAAAAAGTAAAGGTCGAAATATAGTTGCATTACTACTGTTAACAGTAATGGAAGAATTTGAGTATGATGATATTTTTAACTATATAAATAGTTTTGTCTGGGGACAAAGATGTAGTTGTCGATTATATGGAAATCAGATACATTATAGCATAGCAATATATTGGAACAAAAGCAATTTGAACAGTACTTATCTGTGAAATGTTATCTTTCTAATTAAATCATGTTGTGGGTCAGCTTTTTATTTAAATGAATAAATATATTGAAAATAAGATTCAAGGAAAAATTTCACTATGAAACAGATTCAGGACTATACTATATCTTTAAAATATAAATTGCTCATAATTACATCCCTTTGATTGATAAATTATGCAAATTTGTTCTACCTTTGTGAAACATCTTATAATTATAGTCAGGTATATATTTATTGCGAGTAACTTATATAGTAGTTAATGATACTCTATTTCACAAGGTTCTGTGAAATATGGTACGGAAAATATATACCGGTACATGCTATCCGCATAACACAGATAGATTATAACTCCCCGGAAAAAATCTTCCTGTGAAATACCATGTCTGGAAAAAAATTACTGTGACATATTATCCCCAGGATAAAATATCACAGAGGAAGAAATAAACCGTTACATGAAGACGTCTTGCGTGTTTTTTACTTTAAAGATAAGAATATGTTCACATTTATTTTCAATAGTCCGTTCTTTTTTTTAAATTATTATATTTGTTTGAGTTGAATGTTTCGTAGTTTTTCATTTGTTGACAGCAGTGATCAAAGAAATTGAGAATAATTGTTTAATTTATTGGAAACGTATGATTTATGTTTCGGTGACAGTCTGGATACTTTATTACTAACCAAATGGTATGTATAACCGAAAAAAGCATAAAGAACTTAACACACTCATTCCATAACGTAATGACCAATAAGTTACACAAAACAAACTTATTTTGTTCAACATGTCGGAATGATATTTAAAAAGCTTTCAGAAAATGACATTCATTTAATATGTTTCATACGTGTTGGTCTTAATTAAATCGATTGTTAGTAGTGTCGCATCAGTATAAAACAATATAGACTAGTATATACCCGTCAAATTTAATGTACCTGTTCTTATTCAGAAACCTCATTAGTTGGTGTATGTCATATCCTATTTGGAGAATTGGCTTTAAATAAACTCATCAGAGATACCATTATTAAAACAGATGTTAGGTTTATATCAAATTATGTCTGGCATTTATCGTGTCTATAGTGTAGTCATGCTTGCGTCTGTTCACAATGAGATTAGTGTATAATTATTTTTATGTATTTATCTATGAAAAACACATACACATAAGCTGTATTTATTTTGGTTAATTGAATTAATCAATAAAAAGGAAATATTTAAATGAATTTAAGATTAAATAGCCAATATTCGTGCAAATCCTGTTAACATTTTACGAAAAGTATCCAAAAAATCTCTTCTGGATACGTTATCATTTGAAAATTATACTGTATAAATGCATATAAAAACAATCTTCCCATACATATATAAAAACTTTGTATTTATATAATCAAAATGTCGATTACTTAATTTTGCTTTTCATTTTTTATTATCTCTTCAACTGAATAGAAATTTGTTTCGTTGTAGTTTTGACTAATAGATTTATCAAATAAGAAATTATGTAACATGTAAATAGAATTTTCTGAAAATTAAAGTTCAGTATCTAAAAAGGTCAAGTATGGTACAAGCATTTGTTTGTGAAATATTTAGAGCACTCAAATTATTGGAAATGACCCTCGAAACTTATAGATAAACCTCTTATAAATCTGATAACTGGTCCACATTGTATTACAGTAATGTATGCATTTTTCTTATTGTCCATAAAATACAGTCACTTCCTTGTTAGTGATTTATTGTCTGTATTTATCAAAAACGTTTAAAATATTTTCAAAATTCTGTCTTCGTACAAAGCATAACAAGTAAACAATAGATTGATAGATTCTGGATCTATTTCTACCATGTCTACTGTATATCATGTTGTGACAAATATCACAAACGTTCTGCGCCGTTACTTAATCTTATTTTGACATTTTGAACAAAAACAAATATTTGGATTTGAAATTAATACACAGTAGCTCTTTTATCTATAAAATTCTTAGGGTTTGTTTTTGAAAAATTGTTCATATGACAGAAGCATGAATTGAATGATCATTGATATGCCATACATGCAACTAAATAAACTACGATATGAAAATAATAAACCATAACATTTTTCTTACAGTGTAACTTGCCTCATCCGACACATGCAAAATGTCGGATTCAGCAGGTTGTCGAAATACTCATTTTTTTCTGCAATGGTAGACATATTTTGGGACCATGAACATGTGTCGGTTAAAGTAGGATGTTGGAATACTTGTGTGTCGGATTAGGCAGGTTACACTGTATTAATAAAAAGGTTATCGTTTACCTATAAAAAAAAAGAAGATGTAAAATTGAGAATGGAAATGGGGAATGTGTCAAAGAGACAACAACCCGACCAAATAAAAAACAACAGCAGAGGGTCACCAACAGGTCTTCAATGTAGCGGGAAATTCCAGCACCCGGAGGCGTCCTTCAGCTGGCCCCTAAACAAATATATACTAGTCCAGTGATAATGAACGCCATACTAATTTCCAAATTGTACACAAGAAACTAAAATTAAAATAATACAAGACTAACAAAGGCCAGAGGCTCCTGACTTGGGACAGGCGCAAAAATGCGGCGGGGTTAAACATGTTTGTGAGATCGCAACCCTCCCCCTATACCTCTAACCAATGTAGTAAAGTAAACGCATAACAATACGCACATTAAAATTCAGTTCAAGAGAAATCCGAGTCTGATGTCAGAAGATGTAACCAAAGAAAATAAACAAAATGACAATAATACATAAATAACAACAGACTACTAGCAGTTAACTGACATGCCAGCTCCAGACTTCAATTAAACTGACTGAAAGATTATGATTTCATCATATGAACATCAGACACAATCCTTCCCGTTAGGGGTTTAGTATCATACCATCATAACATATATGAGAAGAACATAACCCGTGTCATGCCAACAACTGTTTTTAGATTTAAATGTGTTTAGTTCCGATGCAAAGACCTTATCAGTGACTCAATATTAACGCCAAAATATGCAATCTTTAATGACAAGTCACTTGACAACAGTATCGTAATTATATCCCTTCTTAATAAGTCTATTCAAAGGTTTTGTAAGTTTCTGAGGTGAATACTTACACCTTTGTGCTTTATAAAGAATATTACCATAAAAAATTGGATGTGAAATACCTGAACGTATTAGAAGTCTGCATGTTGAGCTATATTTACGAATGATGTCTTTCTACCGATGATAAAATTTAGTAAATGTTTTGACTAGTTTGTGATATCGAAAACCCTGGTGTAATAATTTATAATTCAGTTATACATAAATTCCTCTCGTTAAAATCAAAAACATTGTTACATACACGAGCGAATCATACAAGTTGAGATATATAAACACCGTAAGATGGTGACAAGGGAACGTCACCATCTAAAAACGGATAATTAACGATAGGAAATGAAAAATCATCCCTTTTTTTCATAAATTTTAGTATTCAGCTTTCCATTAGTGATATAGATATCAAGATCAAGAAAAGGACAGTGGTCATTCTTAGTATTAGCTTCATTTAAAGTAAGTTCAACAGGATAAATTTCATTAATATACATACTGAAGTCGTCATTATTGAGAGCCAAAATATCATCCAAATATCTAAAAGTATTATTAAATTTGTTTATCTGATGTTGTTTCGGTGGGTCTTTGCTTATTTTTGTCATAAATTGTAACTCATAACAATACAAAAACAGGTCCGCAATAAGTGGTGCACAGTTAGTCCCCATTGGAATTCCGATAATCTGACGATATACGGAATCCCCAAAGCGAGCAAAAATGTTATCTAATAAAAATTCAAGGGCATATATAGTATCAAAGCATGTCCAATTAACATAGTTTTTTTGTTTATTGCTACTAAAAAATGACCTAAAAGAGTTTGAACATATATATTCACATTCTGATTTTTTGAATGCCCATTTAATTAGGAGTGTGAATTTTTTCTTAATGAGAATGTGAGGCAATGTGGTATACAGGGTAGAAAAATCAAAACTTTGAACAGATTCAAAATCACCAATATAAGCATGCAATTTATCAAGTACTTCCAACGAGTTCTTGACACTCCAAAAGTAATTTATTCCACTATTTTCGAAGGCCTTATTTGAACAATTTATTATCAGGTTTTTAATTGTACCAAGTGTGCTGGTAAGAAGAATAGACAATTTAGTAGTTGAACAATGGCTTGAAGACGAAATAAATCTATATTTGTAAGGGGTTTTGTGTAGCTTCGGAAGCCAATACATAGTTGGGACTTTCATTGTATTTGGCTCTGCTTGTAAAGCGGTGGCTAAAAGTTTATGTTTGTTACAGATTTCGTTTTCTGAAAATGGAGTCAGTTGGAATGTTGGTGAATTGGTGATTTCCTTTTTCAGAACCTCAATGTAAAATTTACGTCAAACAATAATAATATTATTAGCAGCTTTATCTGCCGGGACAAAAACAAATTCCTTGGCTAGTTCTTTAGTTTATGTTTGATACGAGAAATAGGTTTATTGTGGTTATTGTTTATAGTAAAATGTTCTTTAAAATGTTGAATACGTATATCAACTATCTTCATTACTGAATTAAAAAAAGAGTCCAAAGATTTTTTGTCAGCTTTTTCCCGTTTTATCCATTTCATACAGTAAGTATGGAGTGAGTCGTGGATGATATTACGACACTCATTCCAATTAATAATTGACGGGGACGATATTTAGGTCCTTTACTGAGGAATGATTTTAACTCTCGGTCTTGAACGATGTTAAGATCTCCTGTTATAACATGGGAAATGGGTCCATAAATATATTCGGAATTACTGCAATTACATGAAGTAGGTGTGTTTTCACTGATATTAACATCTTTACACAATTGACTATAATTAAACACAAATTTCCGGGTAGATTTCTTGTAAATATAACAAATGAGAGGTAGCTCAATATTGTCAAAATATCCAGGAATTTGTTCTTTAACAGAATGGTCGTTAAATATACCGGCAATATTTACAAAATCAAAGCCTTTATTGACATACTTAATTTTAATAAACTGTTTTTTATGATTTTCAGGGCGATCAATTTTGGGAAATAATTTAGAATAACAATATGCCATAATAATTTGAACAATTTCATACTTGGGACTGCTATATGAAATAGTGTTGCAATCCTCCAAAATTTTATTTAACTTATTAACCGGTAACGAACAGAGTTTTGTTAACAGATAATGTCTGCCGTTGTTTTTTGAAAAAGAAATTAGGTCCGAAATATTGGTATGATTGGCCCGAAATTTTCTTTGATTGCGATTTGTTCTACGACCGTGAGAACGTTTTTTACGAACAGTTTTAGAAACTATATCCAAAATGTTAACGGAATTGGTTCTAGATATATTACCAATTCCCATGATATTATCATTTAGACCGAGAGGGTAAACTGTCTGTAATTTTTTAATCCAATTTAATTCAATTATTTTCCGTGATCGTACAAACTTTGAATGCGATTCACCAGGCTGCTTATTTACTACTTCTAATGTTGAACTGCTAAATATTTAAAAGGATGGTTGTGCTTCTTAATGTGTTGGTAAATGATACTTTTGAATTTATTGGGTCTTTTAAAACGATACAGATGTTCTTGAGTGCGTTTAGATAAATATCGTCCAGTTTCTCCTACGTACTGAATACCACACCCCGGTTTGTTTCATGTGAGTAAATAAATAATACTATTTGTTTTTCAAGTTATATCAGTTTCAAAATTTAAAGAAAATGTGCGACCATTAAACGTGGACCTTACCGTATTGTTGGTGGAAAGACGGGGACATGTAAGTCATTTTTTGGCATGACACTTATCGATAGAAGGGTAACCACGATTTTTATTGTTAAAAATGTTAGCAATGGTAGTATTTTTAGATAACCGATTTTGAAGATTGAGACGTGCGGATACCCTTTGAACAAGTTTAGTATTTAGTAATTTTCCATTTCTAAGCTTCATTTAGTGAATTATATAATAAAGGAGCAAAGATTGGCGTCCAGAATATGACCCAGCATACAATAATTGAAGTTATATAAAATGGATAAATTTGTTCGGCTAAAAATGTCAAACGCTATCAGTATTAAATAGTAGAATGGGGCTGAATATTGAAATACTTCTTTTTGATAAATATTCCTAAAGTTATGAATTAGAGCAGTTCTCGCTCGGACACACACTCCATAATCTAGTATATTATAAGAGCATAATGAATGCCAATGAGACAACTCTCCACAAGTGACCGAAATGACACAGAAATTAACAACTATAAGTCACCGTACAGCCTTCAACAATGAGCAAAGCCTATACTGCATAGTCAGCTATAAAAGGTCCCGAAATGGCAATGTGAAACAATTCAAACGAGAAAACAAAGAGCCTAATTTAATTATTTTTACATTTCTTTGTATAAATATTTTGGGCGATCTAAGATTTATTTAAGTTCTATTTATCTAAGCTTTTAAATTATGTTCCCCTCAAATCATTTGAACAATTCAGATTGATGAACTGAGGGGTTCATCGTGGTACAACCTAAGATATGATTGTAATCAAAATGTTCTGTGGAAAATATTCAAAATATTGTCACATTGAATTTATTTTATACTCTTCGAAATCAAACTTTCAGGTTCAAAAATATTGAAACCGGATAAATCATATTCCTGTGGTGAAAATATCTAAATATTTAAATCTGCAAACTGCGAGTCCAACTTACTTATTGCGTTACATTTGTAAAACTTCAAAAGATGACACTTGCAGTCCAAAAATTTGCTTATTCTATTAATTGGTCGATATCTTGATTGTAAAATGTTCACAAATTAGCAATGCAGTTCGTAGCTCTGACAGAGTTCATTTAATAAAAATGACAAAGCAAGATGCATTGAGATGTTATTCTTCCTTTAAATCTTGGCTTGGCAAATCTTCTTTGATTCCTTCTTTTCTTTAGTAACGAGTGAAGGTTTATTTCAAACACACGTGCAAGTAATGCGCTTTAAAATCGTTGGTTGTTCAATGTTCAAACAATTAAGGTGTGATCGTCTCTACTGCTTGTAGAATTATTTAGTTCCCGAAGATACTATCTGCCTTGTAGACGGATTTTCTGTACGTACAGCTTTGACAATAAACGTATCTTTATATGACTTCTGTCACCATGAAACAAAACAAAATCTAACAATAAAAAACGATTCCACAAGAATGTCTTGGAATGCTTTACAGATGACTTTCAAGTTATATTTGAATCCAAAGCCATTGGTAGAATCATATTAGTGGTCTATAATATAGTTATTGGTTTGGACGAAAATGCGACAACGAAAAAAAACAAAATGGAAAGCATTTATCATTTTCGTGCTTACGGCTTTTTACGCATTAAATTAACAAATCGAAAATACTAAATGGCCGCATCCGAGCTGCATAACATTGTTATTTATCCGTTTTTAGGTTTTCAGTGATATTATCAATTTCAAAGGATAAAATTTGAATGGGCCATATGTAAAAAGGCGATTTACAATATCGAGCTTTAAAGGAACACCAGAAACGATGAGACAAATTGTGTCTATCTTAAGAAAGTGATTTTTACCTGGAGTTCATTAAAATCAAAAACGGCCTTCTTTATTGGATATATGAAGTACGGATGATTAAGTTACATGACAATAATGACAGCAGCATAAATTATGTCAGTCAAAAACCTTTCATCTTGTTCTACATATAGCTAGTTAAGGCAAAAGGCCAATTTCACAGAGTTAATAACCGTAAATCAGTACGCTGTTGTATACACGGTGGTTCAGACATGACAAAACCTCTTAATATTACGACTACGCTAAGCATATCACTCTAAGTCACCTAAGTTATAGCATCGATCAAATTACTCAAAGTGGGATTTATAACTATAGGATGCAATATCATCCTAATACAATGTATGCAAACACATGATTTGGATATGTACAACACTCAACTACGACAGTTGGAATCATGGTAACAAGGTAAAACATATTTGTTTGTCATCACTGTGTTCATCGATTTATTGCTTATGGATAAGTGTTTAATTTCTATGCATATTAAAACTAAACAATGATGTGGCAATATAATAGTGACGTTTGTCCTAAATTGCCTTTTTGCAAAGGAAGCGGATTTTCATATTTTCACTCATAGATGTAAAGCCGGCACATCTTTTTGTACGGCACGATTTTTCACCTACGTCTAAAACTTGTGAAATGATAATGCCTACTATTTTGACAGTACAGATGAAATGGTTCAAATAAATTGTTTTTATAGAAACGGAACAAAACCGGAATTGAACATGTTGAATTTATATCGTCAAAGTAAGTCTACAATCTTCGTTGATACAAACAAGCTTGCAAGACAGGAATCTGACCTCATTTAGATCAATATTCATGTCATGTTGCTGATTTCGTACGGCTCAGCAATTTGATTTTTTTCAAAAACATGAACCACTGTAAATATCGAAGATCAAATTTATTCCTTCATTTTGAGGTAATTTGCGTTTTTTATTTTTGTATTGAGTTAAGCCTTCCAATTAATATTTTATAGTGTGTTTTTCTATGTTGTGATGTTATACTATTGTTTCAGAAAAGGGAGAATGTTTGGTACCAGTAAAACGTTTAATTCCGCTGCAAATGTTTGCACCTGTCCTAAGTCAGGAATCTGATGTACAGTAGTTGTCGTCTGTTTATGTAATTCATACGTGTTTCTCGTTTCTCGTTTTTATATAGATTAGACCGTTGGTATACCCGTTTGAATGGTTTTACACTAGTAATTTTCGGGGCCCTTCATAGCTTGCTGTTTGGTGTAAACCAAGGCTCTGTATTAAAGACCGTGCTTTGACCTATAATGGTTTACTTTTATAAATTGTTATTTGGATGGAGAACTGTCTCATTGGCATGCATACCACATCTTCCTATATCTATATGTTTGGGTTTTTTTTCAGTGATATTATATCAAACAGAAATGCTTCTTTTCAACTTTGGTGCAAATATTTTAGCATTCGCCGTTTGTCGTATATAATGTATTCTACTGACTGATTTATTGACTTTAATCAAGTATATTTGAACAGAGATATGTTTTGTCAGTGTCTGATTATGAGGCTGTTAGTTATTTTAAAGACTGCACTCAATCGACTTACATGATTATTTTAAACCAGAATGGGTGATGTTTATTAAAGTACTTATAAATCATTTTTATGTCATTTTGGGTCTGTAAATATATCAAGAAAACTTGTATTCATTGACTTTTGTTTGAAACTGTAAGGGTTGCTCATGTCTGTTGGAAGCGAATAGTTGGTCACATGTTTTTCTGCAAAGGTATAATAATCAGCAACTGTGATTGTTAATAATTTCTGAGGACATTGATAAAAGGCATCACCAGAAATGATCAATAGCACATTCAAAATATATTTACCGATATTTTCCTATTGTCGATGTCGCACTATTCGTCTTGAGTTCTTCGATTGTGACATTTATAAACGGGTTATTACTTGTCATGGTGCATTATGTCTTAAAATTTAATAGAATATTGGTAGATAGATTATTTTGTGACAACATGTTCACCATGTCAACAAGACATTGGAGATAAAAGTGGAGGGTCATTTCATATTTTACTAGTACTATGACGTGTTAATAATAAAGATAACTGGTTCTTTTATCTTAAAAGGGTATCACAACTTCAGTAGTCATCTTAGGAACTGATAATAAGTCTACCTTGTAACTAAACGGTAATAAATGTTTTTATTATAATATAAAGTGACTGACCCTTGGTGTGTTTTTTTTTAAATTATTAATAAAACAATACTTTTATTTGATATTATATTTTCACCCTTTTGTGTATGATTTTTTTAATATTAGTCAACAGTGATTTTTTTGGATACAGGGGACACTTACCTTTATTATGTTATTCCAAATTTAGTAAGAAGACTAATAAAAGGATAACTTTAATGGTGCTTTTTAAAGCTAACTATGCGGTATGGGTTTTGTTTATTGTTGAACGCTGTACTGTCATTTGTGTCTGTTAACGTCTGTGCCATTTGGTTTCGTATGAAGTATTGTCTCATTGGCAATCATACCACATCTTCTTTTTTAATAAAGAACAATTCATATAATCATAAGGAAAAATGGATACAAATGTTCTTTTTGGAGGTCTAGAGCTTCTTAAATACACCGTAGACTCATCGGAATGGCCCGAGACCCCGATATCACTGCACGCAGCTGCAAAGAAAACTAGCTTGTCAGTCGCAAGCAAACGGTGTAACTGAAAAGGTTCGTGCACAACCAAAACGTGCAAATGCATAAAAGCTATGGTACCTTGAAGAAGTAAATGTCATTCCAACCATACATGCAAGAATTAGCGATGAAAATCAACTGACTGTGACATCTATATTTAATGTTTATGTAGCCTTTGAATTGTGAAATTAATACATTTTTATGTATACATCATTTGTTTTAAGATAAAGATTATTGTATTATTGAAACGTTTCTATTGCATTTTGGAAAACAATACCTACATGGTCCAAATACTCATATGGTCCGACAATACGTGTACGGTCCGACCATACGCGTATGGTCGGACCATATGAGTATACGCATATGGTCATGACTATACGCGTATGGTCCGAATACTCATATGGTCCGGAACATATACATACAGATGGGTGCGGTCCTAACCTTGACAAAAGTTAATTTAGAGTTAACTTGTTGACTGCTTTCTAAGTTAACTTGAGAATTTTTAAGCAGTCAAGCAAGTTAACTTCGTCGTTGGTGGACCAGACCTACGGTCTGCTTTTTTGGGACTGCTGCAGACCTATCGACAAGTCTGCTCCAGACCAGACCTGTGGACAAGTCTGCTTTTGACCAGTCCTGAGGACAGGTCTGCCCCAGACCAGACCTGTGGACAAGTCTGCTTTTGACCAGTCCTGAGGACAGGTCTGCCTCAGACCAGACCTGTGGACAGGTCTGCTCCTGACCAGACCTGAGGACAGGTCTGCTTTTGACCAGACCTGTGGACAAGTCTGCTATTGACCAGACCTGAGGATAGGTCTGCTTATGACAGATTATCGTTATAAGAGTTTTCATATGAGACTTGAGCTTTCATTAAAATATGTAAACAACATTCGCATTGTTTTTCCACATATATCATTTATTATTTACTCGCTAGACTCTACTAGATATTATACAAATGCTCTCTTTTATTTGATATACATGTATTCTTATATAAATAAAAAATGGCTATACGATCACACAGAGGTTTTTTCTTATTAGAAGGCGGATAGAAAGGTTATCCAACGCATCGGAACAATATTCTTATATCACGGGATATCGGCAACATTGTCTACGTTACTTCGTTCCCCGTTGTTTACCTGTCCCTTCCTAAATTTTACTTTATGCATAAATTTATACTTGCATGGATATTTCATTGATATTCAACTTGTTTGCATTGGATTTACTATTCTATTTCCCGCAGAATATTCTAACAGAAAATGTACAGTGTCCGTAAGCATACGGTGTGGTAAAACTATCAACAATCTCGTCAAATTCGTCAGATTTATCGAGAGATTTGTCATTACCGATATTTATATGGGACGTCCTAAAATTATACTCAATGCGCACTTTAATGAAATAGTTGCCACTTGACGTTAACTATAAACAAAATCAATCAACCGACATAAAGATACCAAGAAGAGAACCGCGTATACTTTTTTTTATTAAATCATTGTAAATAGTACAAAGGAATTCAGACATGTCAGTGTTGGTACTTTGATGATGTGGAATAATAGTTTTGTTTTACACGTACACCATCATGAACTCCTAAATATGATGTGACTGTTATTATGAATAAAGAGATGAAATTCTGACATTCTCAATTTATTCAGAATATTTTTTGCATTAATAGTTTTCCAATATTATTGATTACATGTACATTTACGGTCCTACTAAAATGTGAACAGGAGCGCCAGGAGAAGACATTAAGGCGCTCGGTACAATGGTATGCGGGTATATAGATTTGCAAATAAAAGTGCACATATGATCAGTTTTGGTCAAATAGTTTTGTTTTCCAAGTCAGCATGAGGTATTAAAACTACTGAAATTTTGTTACGTATCAATATTTTGAATAAAAGGAGGACACACTGGTATCCTAAATTGATGCGAACAAAAATTTGTTGTTATTATATATTGCAATATTGCTGTCCATTTTCATGATTGTATTATACATTAAATCCTGACATAAAAAAATGACTGATTTACTGTCCGGGTATATAGATTTTCAAATTAAAGTGCACATATGGTCAGTTTTGGTGGATGCGGTCAAATAATTTTGTTGTTACAAGTCAGCTGGAGGTATCAAAACTACTGAAATTTTGTTACATATCAATATTTTGAATAAAATGAGGACAGGCTGGTATCCTAAATTTATGCAAACCAAAATTTTTTGTTATTATATTGCAATATCGCTGCATGTCCATTGTCATGATTGTATTATACATTAAATCCTGACATAAAAAATATGGCTGATTTACTATACGGGTATATAGATTTTCAAATTAAAGTGAACATATGGTCAGTTTTGGTGGATGCGGTAAAATAATTTGTTGTACAAGTCAGCAGGAGGTATCAAAACTACTGAAATTTTGTTACGTATCAATATTTTGAATAAAATGAGGACATGCTGGAATTCTAAATTTATGTGAACAAAAAATTGTTGTTATTATATTGCAATATTGCTGTCCATTGTCATGATTGTATTATACATTGAATCCTGACATTAAAAATAAGGCTGATTTACTATGCGGGTATATAGATTTACAATTTAAAGTTCACATATGGTCAGTTTTGGTAATGCGGTCAAATAATTTTGTTGTGCAAGTCAACTGGAGGTATCAAAACTACTGAAATTTTGTTACGGATCAATAATTTGAATAAAATGAGGACATGCTGGTATCCTAAATTAATGCGAATCAAAATTTTTTGTTATTATATTGCAATTTTGCTGTCCATTGTCATGATTGTATTATACATTGAATCCTGACATAAAAAAATATGGCTGATTTATTATGCGGATATATAGATTTACAAATTAAAGTTCACATATGGTCAGTTTTGGTGGATGCAGTCAAACAATTTTGTTGTACAAGTCAGCTGGAGGTATCAAAACTACTGAAATTTTGTTACGTATCAATATTTTGAATAAAATGAGAACATGCTGGTATCCTTAATTTATGCGAACCAAAATTTGTTGTTATTATATTGCAATTTTGCTGTCCATTGTCATGATTGTATTATACCTTGAATCCTTACATAAAAAATATGGCTGATTTACTATGCGGGTATATAGATTTACAAATTAAAGTTCACATATGGTCAGTTTTGGTGGATGCGGTCAAACAATTTTGTTGTACAAGTCAGCTGGAGGTATCAAAACTACTGAAATTTTGTTACGTATCAATATTTTGAATAAAATGAGGACATGCTGGTATCCTAAATTTATGCAAACCAAAATTTGTTGTTATTATATTGCAATATTGCTGTCAATTGTCATGATTGTATTATACATTGATTCTGGCATAAAAAATATGGCTGATTAACTATGCGGGTATATAGATTTACAAATTAAAGTGCACATATGGTCAGTTTTGGTGGATGCGGTCAAATAATTTTGTTGTACAAGTCAACTGGAGGCATCAAAACTACTGAAATTTTGTAACGTATCAGTATTTTAGGTAAAAATAGGACATGCTGGCACCCTTAATTTAGGTGAACAAAAATTCGTTGTTATTATATTGCAATATTGCTGTCCATTGTCATCATTGTATAATACATTGAATCCTGACATTAAAAATAAGGCTGATTTACTATGCTGGTATATAGATTTACAATTCAAAGCTCACATATGGTCAGTTTTGGTAATGTGGTCAAATAATTTTGTTGTACATGTCAGCTGGAGGTATCAAAACTACTGAAATTTTGTTACGTATCAATATTTTGAATAACATGAGGACATGCTGGTTTCCTGAATTTATGCGAACCAAAATGTTTTGTTATTATATTGCAATTTTGCTGTCCATTGTCATGATTGTATTATACATTGAATCCTGACATAAAAAATATGGCTGATTTACTATGTGGGTATATAGATTTACAAATTAAAGTGCATATATGGTCAGTTTTGGTGGATGCGGTCAAATAATTTTGTTGTACAAGTCAACTGGAGGCATCAAAACTACTGAAATTTTGTAACGTATCAGTATTTTAGGTAAAAAGAGGACATGCTGGCACCCTAAATTTAGGTGAACAAAAATTTGTTGGTATTATATTGCAATATTGCTGTCCATTGTCATCATTGTATAATACATTGAATCCTGACATTAAAAATAAGGCTGATTTACTATGCTGGTATATAGATTTACAATTCAAAGCTCACATATGGTCAGTTTTGGTAATGTGGTCAAATAATTTTGTTGTACAAGTCAGCTGGAGGTATCAAAACTACTGAAATTTTGTTACGGATCAATATTTTGAATAAAAATGAGAACATGCTGGTATCCTAAATTTATGCGAACCAAAATTTTTTGTTATTATATTGCAATTTTGCTGTCCATTGTCATGATTGTATTATACATTGAATCCTGACATAAAAAATATGTCTGATTTATTATGCGTGTATATAGATTTACAAATTAAAGTTCACATATGGTCAGTTTTGGTGGATGCGGTCAAACAATTTTGTTGTACAAGTCAGCTGGAGGTATCAAAACTACTGAAATTTTGTTACGTATCAATATTTTGAATAAAATGAGGACATGCTGGTATCCTTAATTTATGCAAACCAAAATTTGTTGTTATTATATTGCAATTTTGCTGTCCATTGTCATGATTGTATTATACATTGAATCCTGACATAAAAAATATGGCTGATTTACTATGCGGGTATATAGATTTACAAATTAAAGTTCACATATGGTCAGTTTTGGTGGATGCGGTCAAACAATTTTGTTGTACAAGTCAGCTGGAGGTATCAAAACTACTGAAATTTTGTTACGTATCAATATTTTGAATAAAATGAGGACATGCTGGTATCCTAAATTTATGCAAACCAAAATTTGTTGTTATTATATTGCAATATTGCTGTCAATTGTCATGATTGTATTATACATTGATTCTGGCATAAAAAATATGGCTGATTAACTATGCGGGTATATAGATTTACAAATTAAAGTGCACATATGGTCAGTTTTGGTGGATGCGGTCAAATAATTTTGTTGTACAAGTCAACTGGAGGTATCAAAACTACTGAAATTTTGTTACGTATCAATATTTTGAATAAAATGAGGACATGCTGGTATCCTAAATTTATGCGAACAAAAATTTGTTGTTATTATATTGCAATATTGCTGTCCATTGTCATGATTGTATTATACATTGAATCCTGACATAAAAAATATGGCTGATTTACTATGCGGGTATATAGATTTACAAATTAAAGTGCATATATGGTCAGTTTTGGTGGATGCGGTCAAATAATTTTGTTGTACAAGTCAACTGGAGGCATCAAAACTACTGAAATTTTGTAACGTATCAGTATTTTAGGTAAAAAGAGGACATGCTGGCACCCTTAATTTAGGTGAACAAAAATTCGTTGTTATTATATTGCAATATTGCTGTCCATTGTCATCATTGTATAATACATTGAATCCTGACATTAAAAATAAGGCTGATTTACTATGCTGGTATATAGATTTACAATTCAAAGCTCACATATGGTCAGTTTTGGTAATGTGGTCAAATAATTTTGTTGTACAAGTCAGCTGGAGGTATCAAAACTACTGAAATTTTGTTTAGTATCAATATTTTGAATAACATGAGGACATGCTGGTATCCTGAATTTATGCGAACCAAAATTTTTTGTTATTATATTGCAATTTTGCTGTCCATTGTCATGATTGTATTATACATTGAATCCTGACATAAAAAATATGGCTGATTTACTATGTGGGTATATAGATTTACAAATTAAAGTGCATATATGGTCAGTTTTGGTGGATGCGGTCAAATAATTTTGTTGTACAAGTCAACTGGAGGCATCAAAACTACTGAAATTTTGTAACGTATCAGTATTTTAGGTAAAAAGAGGACATGCTGGCACCCTAAATTTAGGTGAACAAAAATTTGTTGGTATTATATTGCAATATTGCTGTCCATTGTCATGATTGTATAATACATTGAATCCTGACATTAAAAATAAGGCTGATTTACTATGCTGGTATATAGATTTACAATTCAAAGCTCACATATGGTCAGTTTTGGTAATGTGGTCAAATAATTTTGTTGTACAAGTCAGCTGGAGGTATCAAAACTACTGAAATTTTGTTACGGATCAATATTTTGAATAAAAATGAGGACATGCTGGTATCCTAAATTTATGCGAACCAAAATTTGTTGTTATTATATTGCAATATTGCTGTCCATTGTCATGATTGTATTATACATTGAATCCTGACATAAAAAATATGTCTGATTTATTATGCGTGTATATAGATTTACAAATTAAAGTTCACATATGGTCAGTTTTGGTGGATGCGGTCAAACAATTTTGTTGTACAAGTCAGCTGGAGGTATCAAAACTACTGAAATTTTGTTACGTATCAATATTTTGAATAAAATGAGGACATGCTGGTATCCTTAATTTATGCGAACCAAAATTTGTTGTTATTATATTGCAATTTTGCTGTCCATTGTCATGATTGTATTATACATTGAATCCTGACATAAAAAATATGGCTGATTTACTATGCGGGTATATAGATTTACAAATTAAAGTTCACATATGGTCAGTTTTGGTGGATGCGGTCAAATAATTTTGTTGTACAAGTCAACTGGAGGTATCAAAACTACTGAAATTTTGTTACGTATCAATATTTTGAATAAAATGAGGACATGCTGGTATCCTAAATTTATGCGAACAAAAATTTGTTGTTATTATATTGCAATATTGCTGTCCATTGTCATGATTGTATTATACATTGAATCCTGACATAAAAAATATGGCTGATTTACTATGCGGGTATATAGATTTACAAATTAAAGTGCATATATGGTCAGTTTTGGTGGATGCGGTCAAATAATTTTGTTGTACAAGTCAACTGGAGGCATCAAAACTACTGAAATTTTGTAACGTATCAGTATTTTAGGTAAAAAGAGGACATGCTGGCACCCTTAATTTAGGTGAACAAAAATTCGTTGTTATTATATTGCAATATTGCTGTCCATTGTCATCATTGTATAATACATTGAATCCTGACATTAAAAATAAGGCTGATTTACTATGCTGGTATATAGATTTACAATTCAAAGCTCACATATGGTCAGTTTTGGTAATGTGGTCAAATAATTTTGTTGTACAAGTCAGCTGGAGGTATCAAAACTACTGAAATTTTGTTACGGATCAATATTTTGAATAAAATGAGGACATGCTGGTATCCTAAATTTATGCAAACCAAAATTTTTTGTTATTATATTGCAATTTTGCTGTCCATTGTCATGATTGTATTATACATTGAATCCTGACATAAAAAATATGGCTAATTTACTATGCGGGTATATAGATTTACAAATTAAAGTGCACATATGGTCAGTTTTGGTGAATGCGGTCAAACAATTTTGCTGTACAAGTCAGCTGGAGGTATCAAAACTACTGAAATTTTGTTACGTATCAATATTTTGAATAAAATGAGGACATGCTGGTATCCTAAATTTATGCAAACAAAAATTTGTTGTTATTATATTGCAACTTTGCTGTCCATTGTCATGATTGTATTATACATTGATTCTGGCATAAAAAATATGGCTGATTAACTATGCTGGTATATAGATTTACAAATTAAAGTGCATATATGGTCAGTTTTGGTGGATGCGGTCAAATAATTTTGTTGTACAAGTCAACTGGAGGCATCAAAACTACTAAAATTTTGTAACGTATCAGTATTTTAAGTCAAAAGACTACTTGCTGGCACCCTTAATTTAGGCGAACAAAAATTTGTTGTTATTATATTGCAATATTGCTGTCCATTGTCATGATTGTATTATACATTGAATCCCAACATTAAAAATAAGGCTGATTTACTATGCTGGTATATAGATTTACAATTTAAAGTTCACATATGGTCAGTTTTGGTAATGCGGTCAAATAATTTTGTTGTACAAGTCAGCTGGAGGTATCAAAACTACTGAAATTTTGTTACGTATCAATATTTTGAATAACATGAGGACATGCTGGTATCCTGAATTTATGCGAACCAAAATTTTTTGTTATTATATTGCAATTTTGCTGTCCATTGTCATGATTGTATTATACATTAAATCCTGACATAAAAAATATGGCTGATTTACTATGCAGATATATATATTTACAAATTAAAGTGCAAATATGGTCAGTTTTGGTGGATGCGGTCAAATAATTTTGTTGTACAAGTCAACTGGAGGTATCAAAACTACTGAAGTTTTGTTACGTATCAGTATTTTTGAGTAAAAAGAGGACATGCTGGCACCCTGCATAGTTAAAGGTATAACTAACAAGGACGTTTACACCTAACATCAAATATACTTCTTTTCAAAAATATACATAATATGATTGAATTTGATCTCGGAATATATGTATATTCAGTGCCTGTTATCATTCACTACTGGACGAAAAAACAACTGTCCATACCAGTAACAGTCGTTGTACGACTGTCTTGGTCTGTGAAAGACAAGTTATGACTGTCAAATCTGTCATATTTCGTTGCAACAGTTCATTTATGTCGGTCCCAACTTTTTTACGGGTTGTGAAAGTCAAAAAATGCTACCATCAGTCATTTCAGAACTGTCGCAGTGGTTTACGGTGTTGTCACAGTCAAACTCTATTTATTACAGTCTTTCTAATAGTTGTGACAGTTGCATAATGTCCGTCCCAACCTTTTAATAGTTGGGACAGTTAAAATTTGTTTGTGTCAACTTTTCAGACGTTGATGCAGTCAAAAAATGTTTGTCACAACGATTTTATAGAGTTGGGACAGTCGTTAAAATGTTTGTTACAACTTTCAAAAGGTTGACATAGTCATTAAATGTTTATTACAACTTATAAAAGGTTGACACAGTCGTTAAATGTTTAAAACAAACACTGTATAGGTTGATACAGTCGGTAAATGTTTTTAATGCAAATATTTTAGCGTAACGGTAGTCGATCAGCGTAAAAAAAAATCACGTCTCACCCGGGAGCGTCTTTTTACCACAGAACACCACAGAATACCACAGAACACCACAGAATACCACAAAACACTAAAAATATACCACAGAACACTTATAATATGCCACAGAACTCCTTAATAGTAACAATAGTTGTTGTTATTGCTAATTATGTCTATAATATGACTTTTATTATTCAAATAAATTAAAAAATTTCAATCTAGTGTCGACTCATTGTCATTACGCCCCCAATCGACTTGGCCTTTAATTGGGTCCAGACTAAAAATTAACGTAAGACCAATCATCGAGAAAACCACATAGAATTCTACCAATATAATGTTTTAATTTGTATTTAATTATTGAAAATTGAAGGTCGAAGACTGATTTACGTTTGTGTATGTGTGTATCTTCCTCAAATTTCAGGTGAAAAAATTCAAGTTTAGATAAGTCTTGTCTGTGGTCAAATTTCAATAATAATAAAGAGATATAAAAATTAAGTTGAAAATTTTAATTTGATAACATCAATAACAAAACAATTCAATAAATACATGGTCAAGGTGATTAATGTCTTTTTTCGGCTCTTTCTGTTCTTGGTCTCTTTCTCTGCATAGGTTTCTTGGCTATTGACTTAGCCTTGTTGACAACAGAGTAGAGTCCATCGGATGAAGTTATGATATTTTCGTGTTTTTTTTTTCTTATTGTCCTGTAGGAAACTATTAAAGAGTTTTCGTTTTCCCTCATCTGATTTTGTTTTCCAGATGACATCAGCTATAGTGTACTGTTTGTATGAGTTGACCAGCATGTAGTCCCCAGAATGATGAAGGGCTGACCGAAGATTAATGAGCTGGAAGTCCACCATGTCAAATAGTTTATCAAACAAATCTGGTTATTTCGATATTATATGATGTTTAAGGCTATATTTGTCATTTATTCTGGACAAAAAACACCGTAATATCGAAATAACAGTCTTACTTTATAATTCTATCAGTTTCATTGGGCAGGGGAAAAATACATTTCAGACGTTATTTCGATATTACATGATGTTTAAGGCTGTATTTGTCATTTATTCTGGACAAAAACACCATAATATCGAAATAACAGTCTTATTTAGTCGGAATATTAATTTACTTTAAAAAGACTACAATTAAAGGACTTCAAACAGTTGGCCGATCCTAATTGAAATGTTTGAGATTACTTTTTAGAAATGATTGATAGACATTAGCTCATGATTGAAATGTTGAATTTTTTTTCTATTACTCAAAGTGCCTAATCACTAAAATCGAATATTACTCAAAATTCCAATGTTTGTAATAAATATAGAATCTTAATATATAGTGTCATCAGTCTTTAAAAACGATGGATATGTTCAACAACCGTACTCTATTGGAAAAACTCCATAGTGAGATTTATCTATTGAATGAAAAATTTTACAAACTATTTGATAACATGGCAGCGATAACAGATCGCAATGAACAAATTGAGTGCATGTTAGAATTGAAGAGATTGTCAAATGAAACCTATGTTCTAAATGACCAGTATAGAAAATTAAAGGTGGTTAACGAAATTGACCAATTGGAGGACAGGCAAATGGAAGACGCCCCCGACAACCTACCAGAATTGAGCGGTTTATTCCCGATTGTCCCACTTTTTTTTAAATTTTAGAGTTCTGATTGTCCCACATGAAAAGTTCCCAACCAGCGCCTTCAACAACTGAAAGATTAACTACAGAATGGTGATATTACTGTATTTCAGTTTGCAGACACTGCTTCCTATTTGTTACATTAATTATATTTGATATTTTAAACTTTAATTTAATATGATTTGTTGCATTAATAACTGAAATAATATATATTAAGGTCACAATTAAAACGATTAAAAAAAAAAATTAAAAAAAAATGCGCTGTTTAGCCATATGTGGTTTGCGATCGGTGATGAAATTTAGATTTACCGTCTAATTAATATTAGTTCATGCATTTTTTAAAGTTATTTTAATGTTATGTTGCATATTTTAGTTGTTTTGTTGTTTGTTTTTATGTTCTGTGGTATATTTTGAGTGTTCTGTGGTATTCTGTGGTATTCTGCGGTGTTCTGTGGTAAAAAGACGCTCCGGTAACGGCTCTCAAGATTTTATTTAGTTGTGAAATAGTCCATAACTTATACTATTATCGTCTATTGTGCGATTGTAAACTTGTTTTGCTGTTTATTCATTTATTTTGCGATCGTTGTTTGTCTTTTGTCGTTTTCCATTTATTGCCGTAGCATTGTCCGTTTATTTTTGGCAGTCATGTGCGTTTGACTTTAAATAATTCTTTTGATATCCTTACTTTTTATTTTATAATATCTGTCGTTCATAACTGGTTTTAAAAACCAGAAGCTGTTGTTTAAAATGGAGTTTTAATATTATTGCAGAAAAATGAGAAGATGATAATGGATTCCAATATGCATTCAAATTTATACTTGAAAAAGTTTTGCCGGATAGATTCTGCGGAATAAAAAAATGTACTATTGGTGTACCTGAAATCAATTTAAAGATTATGACTAAGTTACCAATATTGTACAGCATAATAAAACAGTTTTAATTCGAATTACACCCCGAGGGACATTTCCGATGATTAAAAAAATAATTAGTAAAATCTGTCAAGTTTCATTAAAAACGGAAAACAATTCTTCACCGTAAACGATTTACCCTCTTTAATTTTTTGTCGGCATAAAAAACGGACCTCAGGTCGGCAAACTTCTAAGTACATCTTTACACAGAAAACTAGATGTTAGACCACATGTACAATAATCTGAGCTGGAAATTACAATCGGTGAGTAGAAATTATCAATATTTTAAAGCATGTCTATCGAATAATCATGGTTTCATAATTTTGAAGGGAAAATGTGCACATTTGTCAGCTTACAGACATTACAGTTTGTTTAAACTCATTGGCGGGTCCAGGGGGAGGGTTCCGAGGGTTGGAACCCCTTCTTTTGGCCGCTCAATGCAATTGAATGTGGACATACAGTTGGAATCCCCCCCCTTTTTTTTGTCCTGGGTTGGAAACCTCCCCTTTTTAAAACATGTAAAATGGCTGGATCCGCCACTGACCCTACAGATTCCATAATGAGATACTCCGATAGACTATATAGCTATGAATCGACATTCTATACTACCACACTCGTGAAAAGTTGCATATTCCAGGAAAAATTGAGCTTGTTAGTTGTGCATCAAAACAAATCATTGAAAGTCATAAAGGACACCGTTCCCCTCCCCCTTTTATCATGTGTATGTCATTTATTCCCTTATTTAGTTTGCATACATCACCCTGAGTGGAATACAAAAAAGGGTACTCTATATCTTCCCTTTTTTTGTGGGAAAAATTTGTTTGATTATATAGGGGCCCCTTATGAAAAGTTCTGGATCTGCTACTGACCTATACATCATGTAGGACCCCCCCCCCCCCCCATGTAGTGTACATATTGTATGTTAATGAGGGTGGTAAAGGGTTATTTTTGTGCAAGTTTTCCGCCTTTTTAATTCATGTGTTTTTCGTGTTTTGTAGTTTTATTTCTCGTTTTCTCGTGTTTGGCTCGACGTGCGTGCCTCATGTTCTCCTTTATTTATTTTCCGTGTTTCGTGTCAGTACTCTTAATTTCTCGTGCTTGTCCTTCATTTAATTAAAAGTAAGGCCGGGATTAAATTCAAAGCCCCGGTTAGTCAGGAGATTGTTTTAAATTATGTGTTCCAATGCAGAATATTTAAAATTGCTATGAAATTAATTATTATGAATAACATTTTTCTTTCAAATCAGTTGCGACTAGCGGACTCTAAAATGTGACTGTAGGGTCATCATGTCCATCATATATAATGGCTAGATGATCTCCAAGAACGGCTGATTTATAAATTATTTTACGTTTTACATTAATATTTACTATTTTATTTCTCGTGCTTCGTTTTTTCCGATTTTTATTTTACGTGCAACGTTTTTGCCATTTTTATTTCACGTGTTTCCGTGTTGAGGGTCCCCCTTTACCACCCTCGTTAATGTATTGCTTACTCTGGACCTAAATTTGCATGAACTACTTGTCACTGGACATTTTATAACCAACAACCAACTGATTTTTACCTGTACGTATCCGTATAAATGTGTTTCTTATCATGCTTATGCTGAATTTCTAGTAATTTCCTGGTTTTGCTTTATCATTTTCATGTTTATCAGCTGATAAAAAAATCTATCTGTATGCATATTTTTTTATGTTAACATGGTTTAAACTTTTTTAAAGTATTTCATTGTATTTTATGAAGCTAAAAAAAAATGTTTTGTAGATATGATATTATTCAGTAAGTTGTCATAAAATTTACTGTGTTAACTGCATTGTACATGTTGTATCTACTAATTTAGTCAAAATTTTTTTTTTATTCAAATTCAAAATAAACATGATAAATAATTAAAATATTTGTATTTACTGCATATGACCATGCAAATGTGACATTAAAATAGGTAATAATCAGGATGTTTTATATAATTAACACTGGATAGGTAATAATCAGAAATTCTTATTGTTATATACATGATGTAGCTAATATACAAATTAAGACACAATAGTTTATTGCCTTGGGGATGACATTTAATCTGTCATGGGTATATTGAATATGATTTTATAATAATGTTCACAAATTATGATTAAAATTGTCCTCTTGTACACAAGTATGTGTCTGAGGTTATGAATAAAATATTGAATCAAATTTTTGATAACTTTTTCAAAACAAATTATAATTTAAGAAAAATATGAAACAGTAGGATATACTATAATCATGATTATTGTGGATATAAAAATGCAAAATTTTTTTTTTCTTTTTCATTCCTTAAACTTTTCTTTGTCATGTTTGTAGTATCAATATATTTCATATTAAACATGTTAAATGATTAACATAATTAAAATAAACAAAAGAAATAACCTGTTGTGTTTTAGAGAGGAATAACTATGTCTATGTCCATGATGTCTGACTTTAAAGAATTGATGAAATAAAGTATGATGAGAGCCTCAATAAGATAGTAACTCTTCAACATGTTCAATGAAAGTACACAGTCACACTTAAAAAATCATTAATGCAGAAAAAAAGACAACACTATATAGAATTTAGACCCCCTTAAAAGATTTATTTTTCTTGTTAATAGGCACTTGAAAAAAGAATTGTATAAGTGCTAGAATTTTTTGGTCAATTAAATGAGAAGTGCTAGTTTTATCTAGGTAAATACAGTTATTGTAATTGACTTTCTTATTATTGCACAATGTATATACATATAGTATTATATATTTATTATTACATGTAGTTAAAAATTTACTGTACTCGAGTCTAAATGTATATTTTATTTTGTAGAATCATACTGAATATGCATTGGTTTGACCATGATTCCCACTTAGAACATATATGACGTCTGCTAGTACATGTGCACTTTGATGCATAGGAAATATAGATGTCACTGAGTCGCTCTTATAGCTGCAAATTGTGAAACAATGGATTAATTCATTATTTTATGCTAGTCATGCTAGTTATCTATTGTTTTTGGAAATAATGAATACGGTATGCAACATTATTCCATGATGATGATCTGATGTTCTGATTAAATTGGACAAGAAGAAAATTGTGCCTTGTACAAATGGGAAACTTACAAATTGTATTAAAGGAGGACCACATTACTGGAGGACTAAATACCTTGGATTATCATGATAATTATTAATTTGCTATATCAATCATGATCAATTGTGAATTTGGAATAACAAAATTTCATAGTTGCAGTGCATATTAATAGTGCAATCATACATGTACATTGTTTCTGTATTCCATGAATACCCAGGATAATTATTCACTTGAAATAGTAATTTGGAATAATGAAAATTCATAGTTTCAGTGAATACTACTAATAATAGTGCATCATATCTGAATTCATGAATACTTTTGATTAGTGGATAATCAGTCATTTTAATATAATAACAATATGGATAATGTGAAAATCTAGTTTCAGTGAAATTTACAAAACAGTACAAGTATATCACATCTGAAGTTTATGTTGGCATTGCAATTGTTAACTACCGCCAACATGTCCAGGGTGTGTAAAAAGATCTTAACCAACTATTAGGGTCTCGTGCAGTCCGTGTCAATTGTTTAGTGTCAAATGACTGCTTGCTGTACTTAAATTATTAAAGTCTGAATTAGAATTAAATAAAAATCTTAATTAGCATGATTAGTGGCCAAGTATTTGAAACAAATAAATCATGCATGTACTTTAAAGTATAATTTTATTATCCCTCCTGCAACACAAGTTGAAGTACATGCATGCAAGAAATAGGTACATGTATTACAATCTGGCAGTGGCTACAGCGTACCGTTTTGTATTTAAGCTTCACCAGATACATTTTAGAACCTGAAAGGCCTGGATATTTCCTTATGTTATGAAGTTCCTGTTATAAGTAATAGGATAATTATATTTGGTATGTGCGTACCTTGCAAGGTCCTCATGCCTGTCAGACAGTTTTCACTTGACCTCGACCTCATTCATGGATCAGTGAACAAGGTTAAGTTTTGGTGGTCAAGTCCATATCTCAGATACTATTTATAGCAATAGGACTAGTATATTCGGTATATGGAAGGACTGTAAGGTGTACATGTCCAACTGGCAGATGTCATCTGACATTGACCTCATTTTCATGGTTCAGTGGTTATACATTTTGTAGTTAAGTTTTTGTGTTTTCATGGTTTTGGTCTGTTTTTCTCATGTTTCTCATACTTTATGCAATAGATCTACTATATTTGTTGTATGAAATGATTGTAAGGTGTACATGTCTAGCGGGCAGATGTCTTCTGACCTTGGCCTCATTTTCATGGTTGAATGGTCAAAGTTAAGTTTTTGAGTTTTGGTCTTTTTATCTAATACTATATATGCTATAGGTCAACTATATTTGGTGTATGGAAATATTTTATGATCTATATGTCAGTCGCACAGGTTTTATTTGACCTCGACCTCATTTTCACGGTTCATTGCTCGTGTTAAGTTTTTGTGTTTTGGTCTATTTTTCTGAAACTATAAGTAATAGGTCAACTATATTTGCTGTATGGAAGCATTGTTAGCTGTACATGTCTGCTTGGCATGGTTCATCTGACCTTGACCTCATTGTCATGGTTCATTGGTCTTTGTTTAGTTATCTTGGTTAATGTAAAGTTTATGTGACAGTTTTTAATAATGATTTATACTTAGACATGTTAGAACTATCAACATAATATCAATGATAAGTAAAGAAGGCGAGACATTTCAGTGTATGCACTCTTGTTGTGGTTTGATCTATTTCCAAATGTTTCTCAGATACTACTACAGTATAAATTACATGTACATGCGTGATCACTATTTTTTGTGTCCGCTCCATATCTAGAGAACCATTATGATTTCATACTTTATACTTTACATGTTTATTTACCACCACCAGAGGGCGTGTCATGATGTATGTTCCACTTCCTAGGTCAAAGGTCAAGGTCAAAAAACTTTGGTTTCAGTTGACAACCCTGTGTCCTGTGGTGAAGATCGTGTCCGCTCTATATCTTGAGAACCGTTATGATTTTAAAGTTTATACTTGACATCCATTTTAACCACCACCAGAGGGCGTGTCATGATGTATGTACAACTTCCTAGGTCAAAGGTCAAGGTAAAAAAAACTGTGGTTTCAGTTGACAACCCCGTGTCCTGTGGTGAAGATCGTGTCCGCTCTATATCTTGAGAACCGTTATGATTTCAAAGTTTATACTTGACATCCATTTTAACCACCACCAGAGGGCGTGTCATGATGTATGTACAACTTCCTAGGTCAAAGGTCAAGGTAAAAAAAACTGGTTTCAGTTGACAACCCGTGTCCTGTGGTGAAGATCATGTCCGCTCTATACGTTATTGACAGCGGGGCCCACAGAGATGGCTCCCATATCAATGGTACATGTATCTAGTTCATTTGATAATACTAGGTACTGTAGTCTTGTATAACATGTATACTGTATGATAACCAGAATAAGGAGATGTGGTATGAATTTCAATAAGACGACCATCAACCGTAAACCAAGTGATGTAATTGTTAGTACATGTAACTGTACATCCTTCAACAATGAGCAAAATCAGTTCCGCATAAGTGTGATAATGAAAAACCTATAACCGGCCTAGCCATATTGGATGATGTTACACAATGTAAGCAAGTTTAGATGAGAAACCAAAGTTTGATTTTTATACCATGTATACAAAAGCAACATTGATACATCAGTGATGACAAATATATTGTGGTTAACCAAAGACTTGTACTATAATAGGTGATCATCTGCCTTTATTTGTGTTTTTTTCTACTGAGCTGTTTGTTATAATTTAATAAAATTATAATATTTATGTTTGGAAGCATATTTTTGGGGTTTTAATTTGCCATTGTTTTAAAAACTTCTAGCAAAAGAAAATACTAATCTTGTGAAATTGAGTAAAGTGCAGTGTTATTTGAAAGAGACATCAACACATTGTATATATATACGTCCATTATACCGACACACCGTTAGTCCGACACCCCTATGGTCTGACGCCCCATTAGTCCGACACCCCAATAGTCATGATGGTCCGGCTCGAAATAATTGAACAATATTTTAAATAAATAGTCTGTATTTCAAGAGGTTAATTATAAAATTATTTTGAATTGATCTTCATGAGAGTCTCAAAATAACATTCATTAATTACTTACAATATTATAATGTTGCTTATTGTCCAGTAGCAAATATTACATGCACGTTCAGGACAAGAATAATTTAACAATAAATACACTTGGTAGGTTCTTTAATAGTTGCCATCCGGAATGAAACGAGTCACTGAATCTTTGACTGAGAATGGACAATGAAAGTAACTACTACATGTATATTGAATACGGTCAGAATTTTGCCATTCAGCAGGCTTAGACAAGAGGTTACAGACGGCCCCGCAAAGAGTTGTTTCAATGGTTCTTAACCTGCAAAGAACCAGGATATAATGTCACCACTCTGATATTTGTGAAAAAGTATACATCCCGCGAAACCAGATGCATGTCCAACTTTGGCAAGGGTTTACTGGAAGTCGGAAGAAGACCAAAATGACCACCTTTCTATTCCAACTTGCATTTTATATTAAAAACCAAAACTAACTGCACCTTGTCCATCAAATGACTAAAGAACAGGTAATGCAATCGATCAAGGTTGGTTTTCAGTCCATCCTTCTTTTAAAGTGAGTCCAACAATTTTTTATGATTTAATTTTTTTTCTAAGGTGTACAATGTATATATTCAGAATATCGGACCCATTTGCCTAATTTATAAATGTGACCATTTTTTAAATTTCCAGTACTATACTGTCATAGATATAGGAAGATGGGGTGTGTGTGCCAATGAGACAACTCTCCATTCAAATAACAATTTATAAAAGTAAACCATTATAGGTCAATGTACGGCCTTCAACACGGAGCCTCGCCTCATACCGAACAAAAAAAATTAAAGGGACCCAAAATATTGTCTGTACATCTAGCTATATATATATAGTAACATTGTTAGTTTTCTTTACTGATTGAATAATATGTCATTATTGTACAAGCATTTATAAGATTAAATAATTTGAATTTGAACAATTGAAATGGGAAAATATTTTGGATAAACGTTAGTACGACATCTGATCAACTGAAACCACATAAGAGAATCCTATGTCAGTCTTTAGAATTTAATAAGACCGGAGTCTAAAGAATACATCAAGTTCTAAACCGTGATGTGAAAAATATAATAAAAGATTTGATTTCCCTGTCTGAAATAATGCGAGTTTTCTTGTTTTGAACATTTGAACTTTCACTGGCGCTAGTTATTTTTGTCGGGTCTTGTACATGTACAGTACGTCCATCTACTAGTATTTACAAATGTACAACATATGTATGGTAAATTGTTTGCGAAAAATCCGGTGAAAATATTAATTTTTCTTGCGAGTGATAATAATTTTTTACCTCAATCATGATTGCTGACGTGCTATTTACATGTATCATGTGTATCAATTACAATTGAACTTCAAATAGACCATTCCGTACAATATACAATACAAAGTCGAGTTAATATTGAACTATTCTAAAATAAAATAAATTAAATTTAGATAAATTTAAGATTTGTTTTCCATAGCTGCAAAAGATGTGTTAAATGTCTGATTATTTTTTTTTACATGTATAGAAATCAAAATGGTTAATACGGCAATATTTATAATTTTACAAGAAAAAAATGTAGCCCCAAATAAAAGCTCAGAATAAGTGTGTGAAATAAGCCCTCAAGAAAATATAAAGCAGTTTTATATGGGGATAAGTTTGACAAGTGTGTGTATTAGGAGTTCCCCGCTAGGTTTAGAGTATATCATGTATATTGAGCGCGTTAAATTATAAAGTAATGTGATTCGTAAAACTACGGATATTGAAAACAACCGTGTATGCATGAATGATTTCACACCTAACTAATTTAATAAAAAATATTTAAATTTGTTATTTAGATAATATTAAAAATTGTCAACTTTTAATTCAGTTATAAAGATACATTTGGTTACAAATATATTGGGTAACGTTTTCGATTTTTCTGTTAGTAGTTATCTTTTATCTAGTGAAATTGCAGGTATCTAGTGCTGGTTCTGATTTTATTTGTTCGAAGAGATAAGGGCGATGAAGTGTTAAAAAAATATATAAATTCATCACATTCACTAAATAACCGAGGAATAAAAAAATGTGTTCAGCGGCAAATACTTCAAAATACTATTTTTTTTAAATCAATATCTATCTGAAAGTAATGTATTAAATGCGAGTGATAGTTGTTTCTCTTTGTCACAACATTATATTTCACACGGTAAAATTGTTTTACAAATAATTGAACCTATATTCCTGACTGTTAGACATTTTGTATCCGTGACTTTTAAATGTACATGAAGATCAATGTTTGGAAGTTGCTACGCTTATAAATTAGCTATGCCTATACAATGGTTGTAGCTATCATATTTTAACTGTTACAACTTTTTCTGCGTTTAAACAGTTTATTTATGACTGTTTCAACGTTTTCCGTGTTGGGACAGTAATTAAAAAACTGTTACAACTTTCAAATGGTTGCATCAGTTTTATTACGACTGTGACAACCCTTTAGGCGTTTAATCAGTTTATTTATGACTGTTGCAACGTTTTTCGAGTTGGGACAGTTGTAAATCAACTGTTACAACTTTGAAATAGTTGTATCAGTCCTTTAATGACTTTGACAGTTATTTCTTGCGTTGTTGCAGTCAATTTATGTTGTAGACAAACACTTTTAAAGTTGGGACAGTTACAAAATAACTGCAGCAGTGAAATTTAACAACTGTTACAACTTTAACAAACATTAACAGTCTTAGAACGACTGTTACTGGTATGGACAGACGTTTTTTCGTCCAGTAGTGATTGTAACCGAGATCGTTTTTATAATAGATAGATTGTCAGATCACAGATAAATTTGTGTTACGTTCTGTGCGTACTTATTTTCAAATATTTGTATTTAATCCTGTTCATAAAACGGAAGTATTAATTTTCAAATTACTTTATTTTCGATGTTTATACTACGAAACAAAGATATTATTTTTTTTTTAAATCAACGAAGAGCAGTCCTGGTTACAAGTTAACTTAGTGTTGAGCAGACCAGTCAAAAGTTAACTTGGGAACAGGTCTGGTTTTGATCGGATTTGTCCAAGCAGAAGTTAACTTTGTGGCAGGACCGGTTTCCAAGTTAACTTATGTTAACTTTATGACAGGACTGGTTCCGAAGTTAACTTATGTTAACTTCCCTGCAGGCACACTTTGTTGAATCAACATTGAATCTTTGTTGATTTCAGGTTATACATTGATCAACAAATATTCAACATTGATTCAACGTTGACAATGCAACGTTGAAATTAGTGCATTGTTTCAACGTTGAATTAACATCGGGTTGAAATACCAACAATGAATCAACATTGGCTCAGTAAACAATATATAAAACCCAGTAGTTGTGGATACCAGAATTGTCAAAAAAGAAGTATTGGACACATCACAATTATTTTTAAATGGACAACGATATTCACATTAAATAAAATATTTAGTAGATTTATCACTAATTGTTGTGGTGATTATAGAATAACACATAAAACAATCAGTGTACATAAGCATTACTGATTAATCATGAACTTCGCACACCAAATATTGAAATAATAGAAAATTCCAAAATTTCACCCCACCCCAAAACATTATTCTAGTAATAGAACCAGCGTGTATACAGGATCATACAGTGAATGTAAAATTAAATATTTGTGAATAAACCCTTCCCCAAGACCCCTCCCCCTTTTTCCTTGATGTCAAATATCTTGTTTTCATTTCTTTCTTTTTTCTATTCTTTTTATCAATTCAAAGTAAAGACGTATACATCGGTACATAAACAATGGTTGACAACTTGTAATATAAACATCGGATAGATCTATTTAAATAACGATTTAAATTTTCGCGGCATTGTAACATTTCTATTTTAAGACTATTCAGAATTATATCCGCATGCGCAGTTTTTTTTGTTGCCAAAGTTTGAATATCCGCTAGCGAGACCACAAGTGATTTCTGCAGAGTTTTTATCAATATCTTTCCTGTATACAGCTTTTACATTTTATCGTAAGTATTTATATTAATTGTTTTGATTAAGTTATCGTATTTTAGAAATGTGAGCATATATGTTGTTATGAAACAGTACTGAAAAGTTGAAATTTTACACGTGAAAAAGGGGGATGTTTAGGACAAACTACGGATTGATTGACCTTAGGATCAGGATCCGGATAGCATGTTACCATTCCCAAGATATCTTGCAACGTGTCATGAATTTTTATCATTGACTATTTGAAATCATATGATTGAATCATAAGTAAAAAGAAATTTTAATCGCATAAAAGGGGAGCTTGTTTACAACTTTGGGATGGGAAGGTCAGAAGCTATGACTCACCGAGTTGGACCTTTAATTAAATTTTACTGTAAAAATTGAAGTTGAGTTTTGACAAGGTAATCAAGCATAAAGAGTATATGAGGGTGGTAAAAAGTTATTTGCATTTATGGCCTTTTTATTTCACATGTTTTGGCGTTTTATTTCTCGTATTTGGTTCGACATGCATTATTTTTGTTTCCTCTTATTTATATTCCGTGTTTCGTGTTTTATTTCTCGTATTTGGTTCGACATGCATTATTTTTGTTTCCTCTTATTTATTTTCCGTGTTTCGTGTTTTATTTCTCGTATTTGGTTCGACATGCATTATTTTTGTTTCCCCTTATTTATTTTCTGTGTTTCGTGTTTCGTGTGGGTACTCTTAATTTCTTGTGCTAGTCCAACATTCAAGATATAAAAAAAGTAAACCAGGACTAAATTCGAAGTCAGTTCAATGGGAGATTGTCCCAGGATATTAATTGCGATCAATTTATGATTTAGTATTTAGGATTTTCTTGCAGATTATACCTTCTAGTCTATCTAAAAGGAAATGTTGTTGAGACCTCAAAGGACAACTGTCATTTAGGCAATATAGGAAAGGTGTACTGACATAAGTGGTCTCTAAACACATGGAGCTTTCGTTAGTAGAAGCCATATATTAACTATGTGTATCTGTGAGAAAAATGTATAAAGCATAAAAATATAGTACAAATGTATATACCAATACACTAAGACAACTGTCATTTACTTTACTTTTCACCGGTTCTTATGCTTTTGATTTATACTTTAAAGTATTATCATTATTAAGTTATTAATAGTTAAATGTGTTGAACAGAATTAAACTTGACAATGGTACAACTTTTTATTTTGTAGATGTCATCATGAAGACCTAGATGGAATCACGGAACAGCAATTCAAGTGACAAAACAATAAACTTTCTAAAACTGGCTCTAAAAAGACAAGGTGTGAGAAAAAAAGAAGTTGAAGTTTTACTGTTAATAAATAAATTTATTTTGATTTTATCGTATTGAATATTTCTCGATAATCAGTGGTTGGACATTAGAATACATGGGGTAGGAAGTGTCCGAACAGCAATCTTTGTTTTATATTTTGATCAATCAGATATTTCAAATAGACATTGAGCAAAATTTGTGTATTAAGGGGTTGTGTGCTCTAGAAATCAATATTTCTCTTGGATGATAATTTGTGTAGTTATAAGCATATCGTAAAATGTAAAAAAATCTTGGTGGTTAAATTATGGTTCGTAGGAAATCCCTAAACACACATATTTGTTATTCAGTTGATTGGTTGTTATCATCATCATGGTCAAACCATGCTCTCACCATGCTCACCACACGAATGTGATCACTCAGTTTTTTTTTTGTTGAACATTTATACTGATAGTATTTAAATTGGCAGTTAATGGCATCTACATTGTATTCAAAGTTTTGTGCACCCAAACACTTTTTATTGTTGTACCTATTGTTAACAAGACAACCATCAACCACAGAATATTATTTATATATCTTTGGGTCACCATACAGTCTTCAACAATGAGCTAAAGCCCGCACCATGTGAAATATAAATACAATGACTATTTAAAGTTAATCAATTTTATTTTGAGATTATTTTTCAAACTTGGGTCTAATGGAGCAGTTATTGGATCAGGTTTCCTGAATCAGAAGTTGAGCGCCTTGAGAAGACAATAGCTTGAATATTGCTACAGTATAAAATTAAGGACTGCAAGACACAAAAAATACAGGATGAATGAAACATATTAGTTTAGGTGGAAACACAGTTGAACACAACCACTAACCAATTTTGATTCCATGTTGAATACTAGTATTGTATTCACCCTGAATTCAATCTGAATTCAAATTAAGCTATTGGTTGAAACAATGTTGAAGCAACCATTATTCTATATAGATTCAAAGTTGAACATCAACCTTGATTCAACATTGGATTTCAACGTTGATACAAATTTGCAAAATCTAATAATAATTCTACATTGATTCAACACAGAAAATAAACATTGATTCAATGTTAAATCAACGTTGTGTGCCTGCTGGGTTATGACAGGACTGGTTCGAAGTTAACTTATATCAATAGCGGACCTGTTTCCAAGTTAACTTTTTGGCAGACATAAAAACAGTCCTAGGACCAAGTCCGCTTTTCAAGTTAACTAGATTTTGGTCCTAGGACTGGTCAGAGCAGTCCTATATTCGGTCACAGGTTAACTTTGACCAGTCCAAATGACTGGTTATCAAGTTAACTTGCTGTACAGGTTAGGAGTGCACCCATCTGTACTGAAATTGATCAGTTGTCTTATTTTAGGGTCAATAATTATCATCCCATATTACTCACCAATAAAAAGCAGTTTTTTGATTGAGAAATATAAGCTCTTTTTAAGCCATTTATGTACCTGGTTTAAATGGTCATTTTGGTATCCTAGAATTTTGTGTCATCGTACCTTGACCTCATTTTCATGGTTCAGTGGTTAAAGTTTAGATTTATGTTTTGGTCTGTTGTTTTAATACTGTATGCAATAGGTTAACTATATTTTCTGTATGAAAATATTTTACGATTTACATGTCAGTTTTGTAAGTATGTTTTATTTGACCTTGACCTCATATTTATGTTTTTTTGCTCAATGTAATGTTTTTGGGGTTTTTTTTCCCTTAAACTCTCACCAATAGGTCAACTAAATTTAGTGTATGGAATGGCTTAAGAGTGTATATGTCTGTGTGTCAATTATCATCTGACCATGACCTCATTTCCATGACTTATTGTTCAATATTAGGTTTACCTAATTCAGTTAGTTATAGGCAAAAGGTCAACTATATTCAAAACATGTAATGATTTTAACGTGTGTACATGTCTGTCTGGCAGTATTCGTCTGACCTTGACCTCAATATCATAGTTTTATGATCAATGTGAAGTTTACCTGGTTTAGTTTGTTTTGTTGATGTACAATAAGTCAACTATATTTAAAGCATTATTAGTTTATGAAATGTATTTCCAGTGTTCATCTGACCTGCACCTCATTTTCTTGGATTATATTTACTGTAGTCAAGCTTATATTTAGGACTATCAACATTATTTCAATGGTGTAGTAAAGAAGGCGAGATATGTCAGGCTTATGTACTCTTGTTTTTTACATAATGAGTTTTTCTACGGTAGTAACATGGTTATGCCATCAGAAGAGAGAAGTGGTGATTTATTAATTAATTATAGAATGAATGATACATAAAAATGATAATGACAATGAAGAGGAAACGAGACAGAAAATCATACTATAGAAACTACATAACCTCCCTCTTTTCCTCCGACAAAATAAAATACACAGTGATACGTTGAAAAATCATCAAAAATACATAGGCATGAAATGTGTTTTAAAACTAGTAACACAACAGGTGCCACTTGTAAAGCAGGATCTGCTTACCTTTATTGAGCTCCAAGTTATTGGCGGGATTTGTATTGCTCAATCTTCTATGTTGGGTTTGTGTACGATTGTTCGTACGTTGATATTTTTTCTTTTTTACCATTGCATTGTTTATGTATTTTTGACTGATAAGTTTAAATGTCACTTTAGTACTTAGGCTGTCTTTTATTCAGTGTCATTATGTTCAACAGAAATTATGTTGGTTATGCTATAATGTAGTCAATATTTGTGTATTAAATGTGTAGCAAATATTAGTCTTTGTGCAATTATACAAACTTCATTTATGTTTATTCCACTGTCTATGCATCTTATATTCTTCTTTTAAATACAACTAAGATCTGTAATGCTTATTTCAATAACTTGAGCGATACAATAGGGAAATCAAGGCCTTTCATTGGAGCGTCTTTGTTTTGAATAGGAGTATCACTAAATAATGAATGTTTTCCTACTTTTTGTTGAATTCGTCAAGTTTCTTTCAATGTCTTGTTTCATTTTCATCTTTTGATTATGGTATAATACTTCTGAGGTTTATTTCTACTCAGAATGTATACCCGTTTTGATAAATAGAAGCAAAAAAAAGATGAAAAATGTTTTTAAAATATTTATTACGTAATCGTATGTACATCAAGTTGTATTGCAAGAACAACCTTCATTGGCATGCGTCACGTCAATTCTTCAAATAAAATAGTTATTCCCATTTCACACCAAGTTGAACATTATGTTTTAACATTTAACGAGAATTTGCATAAGCGTCTAAAAGTGTCAGATAATCAAAACTTCGCTATCTTAATTGATTGTGACAATCCGTAAAATATTCAATGATTTAGGCATAAGTATTAAACATAGTTTTTAATTTACCAAAATATATTAAGCAAGATTTATCATGGTGTTATTAAATGTATGTACAATGTGGGAAAGACTACAGTAGGTCGACGACTGTCCTGTTAAAATAAAACTGTTCATTTCCTCCTAACTAAATACAATACAAAAGTTAATACTGACTTTTGTATGTTATTGATATAAGGGTTCACTAAACAACATGAGCATCATATAGATAAATAAAAAGTCGATCATTCAAATATAAATATTATAAATACTAATCAAATATCGAAAAACAAAACACTTCACTACGGTCAAGAAAAAACATTCATCGTAGAAGCAACATCATGGATACAAGGAAAGGTACCAGGTACATGTATGTCTGAGTTATGACTTTGACAACACCACTACCTGCAAAGAGTTATAATAGTTGTCAAAGGTACCAGGACTATCATTTGATACGTCAGACGTCTGTTTCGTCTGTATAAGACTCATCAGTGACGCTCAGCTCAAAATATTTATAAATTCAAACAAGTACAAAGTTGACGAGCATCGAAGACCCAATATTCCAAACAGTTGTGCAAAATACGGCTTAGGTAATCTATGCCTGGGTTAAGAAAAACCTTAGTTTTTCGAAAAATTCAAAATTTGTAAACAAGAAATTTTTTTAATTGACCATATAATTGATATTCATGTCAACACCGAAGTGCTGAATACTGAGTAGGTGATACCCTCGGGGACAAAACGTCCACCAGCAGCGGAACAATATTTTTTCTATCTGATTTGATTTTACTTTGATCAAGGAAATGCTAAAAGTGATGTGATATTTTTGATTCTTTTTGAAATGTCTAAATTTGCGAGATTTTTTTTTGTAATTTTTTAACGAATTGGATACGTGTGTAGAAAACATTAAAATTCGTAAATACTCGGCAAATAGAACAGGTAAATGCAGACATAGACACAATTGTATGGTCGTTGTAAGTAACGGAAATACACATCAAATAAACAGAAAGCTATACCATTAGTCGTAGAGGAGTTTGCTGGTATTCTCTTACAAAGAATTCGATTGAATTTTGCATGCGTATTTGATAAGAATAATAGAAGAAAGGATGGCATAACTTGAGTTAAAAGAAAGCAAGGTCTTTTAAACACTCATTAAATATATCATTGTTAGAATCTGGCGCGTTTCGTCTACATCAGACTCGCCAGAGACTCGCCAAAAATAACTAGCGGTAAATAAACTCACCATAGATACCAGAATTAAATAGTGATGTAGGATATTTGAGAATCTCCTTCTTGGAATTTTGCTTACTTTCTAACTTTATATTACAATTAATTACATATTATAGAAATGAATCGATTTTATGCCAAATGTAGCTGTGACACTGACGAGTTTTTATCTAATGTTACCAATGACAATGCATTACAGCTCACTTAAACTTACACATTGTGGGACTGATGGTTGGTGATGGATCATAGCCTGCATCACACACACATTTACTAGTACCAGAGTCACAGGAAGCATGGGTTACACATTCACCTGGCGCACAACTGCCTTTTGGACTCTTTCCTGTAATAAAAAACAAACAGGTATAGGTAATTGTGACATTTCTCCAATACAGAGACTATTCAATTCCGATATCTGGTTATAAACACTAGAACGGTGACAATATAGTACGGCAAGCTATCAATCGAGAATCGTGTACAATTGTGAATAGTATGTTTTATCGGTGATTATATCAAAGATATGTACTATTCCCTCCAAATTATTGAACACAAATACAACACCGCTAAATAGACATAAAATAAACTTCTGACTAGTTTCTAAACCTTGAAGGAACAAATATAAATGGCAGATTCAATTTCAAATCTCAAATGAGGATGAAACAACAATTACTTTTACTTGAGGTCCTCAATCAATATAGAGAAAATGATCAATATAATAAGCTTAAGCAGACCGTTTAGTTCCAGTAGTATACTTAATCGCAAGTTCGCTTGGATATAAGAGGTGTAACTACTCACGGCAATCTGGGTTAAGTGGCAGCACATCATTTTTATATATTTGCATAATGCTTATTTAGTTTTACAAGCAATCATTTATGATATAAGAATCATTTTCTTTCGTGATCAGGAAGGCAGATACCACAAATATTTATAACCAAGGAAGTACAAAACTGTTTACCAATTATTTGCACGTGGCCAATAAATTAATGTATTACAATAAAAAAAAATGCAATGACGAAAACAGACTCAAAGCTTAATTTTTAATGACTAACACATTAATTGTAAAAGTATCTTCTGTTTGCAGTTTAATTCGGCAAAATTAGATTACACGGTATATAAGCATATAAAAACAGAACTAATAAGCTCCTAAAACGAAATGACACTGTAAGGAACGCGGCTTAAAATTGTTCTTTCTTACAATGTGACACTGGAATCAAATACTAGGCATTTATAAGTAGTCGGTTATAAAAGATATGTCTTACATAAACAATAAAAGAGAACCTCGTGGTACAGCTAGAATTGATTTGTCGTGTTATATTGATACACAGGTACAAAAAATGTAATAAGTTAATATGTCTAGGCTTACTGATTGCGCAAGCTGCTACATTTACATAATGGGTGACTTTACATTGACATTTAGCAGTTCCATTAGTTATACATTCCGCGTTGTCTACAGCACATTGATCTGGAGCAGGATCTGAGGCGACGCAAGGTCCATTCAAGGCAGCAATCTCTGCAATTTGGGGATGATATTTACAAATATGGTTCTATTAAGTGTATAAATAAGTAAAAATTCTAGTAATAAATGAATAGTTAAAACGTGTAATTTTTTTTCATAAATCAAAAGAACACAAACAGTGAGAAATAAACTCATGTGATAATCGATGTATTTTTTATCTACAGTAAAGTTATATATAATCATAATATTACATCAAAAGAAAACAAACATCCTGAAAGTTTATAGTTTTACCAAATCACGTACGACTGCAAGTTCATAGATGTCTCAATCAAAAAAGAAGTTTGATTTGAATCTAAAATTTAACGGAAGTTATAACACAATATGAAGCATTCGGTTGGCATCAATTTGCCATTTACCGGAGATAAATAAAGGTAACAGTAGTATACACTTATTATCTACACTACAGACAGATAGACTTACGGTCCTAAACGATCCACGATTCTGTAATGAGGAGTACCCAAATTACATCCTTGCTTAAATTCACAACCTTTATGTTTTAATAACTGATGTCTTGTTTTATTTCATCAAATATTTAGAAGTTATTTGACATTATTCTCCATATAAACTTATTTATTCGAATCGTATGACAGCTTCATAAAGTATAAATGACTCGGAAATGTTTAGTCTGATTTGAGCTTTCCGTTATGTATACACATTTATATAAAATGCTTGTTAGCCAAATGATCAGGAAGGGTTAAGAATTTATAGGGAGATTTCTCAGGTTTTTTTTAATTTATTTAATAGTTACCGGACAAGTGAACGAATTTAAGCCTTAAATTTGGCTGAATAGACATTAAGATGAAAAAAAACTGTCTCAAGGGACCCCTTATTTGGGAGAGAGCTTTCTGTATAAAGCTGAAGTCCTGTGTTATTCTGATTGGTAGATAATGTTTGTAATACATATTTTTGGATAGATGGATCAAAATAAGATTTAAACAAGAATGTGTCCACAGTACACGGATGTCCCACTCGCACTATCATTTTCTATGTTTAGTGGACCGTGAAATTGGAATAAATGCTCTCATTTGGCATTAAAATTAGAATGATCTTATTAAAGGGAACATGTATACTAAGTTTCAAGTTGATTGGACTTCAACTTCATCAAAAACTACCTTGACCAAAACCTTTAACCTAAAGCGGTACAGACGGACGAAAAGTCGGACAAACGGACGGACAAACGGACGGACGAACAGACGAACGCACGAACGGACGCACAGACCAGAAAACATAATGCCCCTCTACTATCGTAGGTGGGGCATAAAAAATGTTGAATGTACTAATTATTTTTTCGTACGTCTGAGTCAGTGACAACCCTACAACAGATGTATCCATCGGATCGCCATCAATGATGGTGATACATGGCTGTGTACATAATGTATATACAACTCGTCTAAACATCAACCCAACAATGTTAGATCTGTAAATTTGCTTTCGCAAATTTTTGGTTCTTCCCTCGCCGGGATTCGAACCCATGCTACTGTGATATCGTGACACCAAATCGCCTGCACTGCAGCCGTCCCGCTAGACCACACGACCACCTGGGCTCTCTTTCAAAAGAGCTTTCGGTGGGCATGTGTTACCTTTCCACGTCAGTTTTAATCTAGCGGCGTACTAATTATTTTTTTTACAGGGTTTAAAAGTAATGGAAGTCAGTAAAGACATTAGGTGCGAATCTACAGTGTTTGTAATCAAGGCCATGTGAATGTCTAAATGCCGCATGACCCTATGTTTTTATTGTTGCTAAAGATAGGGCTACATTTTAATTTCTAAAGGTAAATTAGGTGTAAATTTAATATCAGACAAAGGTTAGAATTTAGGTCATTGGGAAATTTTTTACTGAATTTACCCCTATAGTTTGGCTTTGTCTTAGAAACCAACTTCATTGAAAACTGATACATGTAAACATATTTGGTATAACTTATGAAATGCCAAATTTGCATCCGTGCATCAATATAATTCATTTGTTTTATTTACCATACTAGACAATAATATGGTCAAATTGAATATTTTTAGAAAATCAGAAAGATTAAAATATTAACCTCAAAGCATAGAACTCAATCTATATAAACTTAAATTCATAAAAGTTTTGTTTTTTTTCCTTCTGTCTGATTTTTAATTCAATAAAGTCTTACGTGCAGCACATGTTCCATCTTTCTTTTCAAAATTACCGGTTTTGCATAAGCATTTAAATCCGCTTTTATTTCGGCAGTCTGCAAGGGTGTCTTTACACTGACCAGCTGGTTGTCCATCTGTACATGCTGAGTTTAGCGCTATTTCTAAATTAAATAAATTTTCTGTATTAAATTTCTTTGACACTTTTCACTTTTAAATGTGTATGAAGTTGTTGGAAATTATATAAGGAGTCAACATTCGCTAGAATACTAGTGTACTGTTTGCTACGGTCACACACATCAGGAATATGTCTGGATGAAACATTTTTGCTATTTTTACCAATAACAGATTGTAACAGCAGAACACAAGAACAACTGAAGATTTTATCCTTTTGGATTTATCGTCCAAGATGGATTAGAAATGATACTTAATATCGATTGTCATTCGATAACATAAGGATTTTCATTCGAATCCTCTCACTTTTTTTACGATTTTCGATGGTAAGTTTTACAACTTTTAAGTTATATGACGATAATGTGTATACTTGCTTTAAAATGAAATCAATTAATGTTTTATTGTTTTACTTGTAAAAATATCTTTTAACTTTATTTTTATACAAAAAGAAAAATACATTAATATTTTCATAGTATTGTATAAAATTGAGAATGGAAATGGGGAATGTGCCAAAACGACACAACCCGACCATAGAAAAAAACAACAGCAGAAGGTCACCAACGGGTCTTCAATGTAGCGAGAAATTCCCACACTCGGAGGCGTCCTTCAACTGGCCCCTAAACAAATATATACTAGTTCAGTGATAATGAACGCCATACTAATTTCCAAATTGTACACAAGAAACTAAAATTAAAATAATACAAGACTAACAAAGGCCAGAGGCTCCTGACTTGGGACAGGCGCAAAAATGCGGCGGGGTTAAACATGTTTGTGAGATCACAACCCTCCCCCTATACCTCTAGCCAATGTAGAAAAGTAAACGCATAACAATACGCATATCAAAATTCAGTTCAAGAGAAGTCCGAGTCTGAGGTCAGAAGATGTAACCAAAGAAAATAAACAAAATGACAATAATACATAAATAACAACAGACTACTAGCAGTTAACTGACATGCCAGCTCCAGACTTCAATTAAACTGACTTAAAGATTATGATTTCATCATATGAACATCAGGCACAATAAATGTGTTTAGTTCCTAAAGACCCTATAAGTGAATCAATATTAACGCCAAAATATGCAAGCTTTAATGACCTGACAACAGTCTCGTAACTATATCCCTTCTTAATAAGTCTATTCAAGGTTTTGTTAGTTTTTGAGGTGAATACTGACACCTTTGTGCTTTATAAAGAATATTTCCATAAAAAATTGGATGTGAAATACCTGAACGTATGAGAAGTCTGCATGTTGAGCTATATTTACGAATGATGTCCTTATACCGATGATAAAATTTAGTAAATGTTTTGACTAGTTTGTGATATCGAAAACCCTGGTGTAATAATTTTTCAGTAATACATAAATTTCTCTCGTTAAAATCTAAAACATTGTTACATACACGAGCGAATCGTATAAGTTGAGATATATAAACACCGTAAGATGCACAAGGGAACGTCACCATCTAAAAATGGATAATTAACGATAGGAAATGAAAAATCATCTCTTTTATCATAAATTTTAGTATTCAGCTTTCCGTTAGTGATATAGATATCAAGATCGAGGAAAGGGCAGTGGTCATTGTTAGTATTAGCTTTATTTAAAGTAGGTTCAACAGGATACATTTCTTTAATATACATACTGAAGTCGTGCATGCAAACCTTTAAAATAAAATGAATTGACAGTTTAAAAAACAAATATAAAATACAAATTTACCAAAGGGTTATTTTTATTTCTAAAAGAAAGATTTTTAATAAATAGTATTACGACTTGCAAGTACCCAAAATCTATGAGAAATTATCATAGCACTCGAGCTATTCAAATAAAGCTTGATTGATCAACATTATCTTCAACTGTAGGTATAATGCACTTGTCGGTGATTTGTACCTGGTTGTGTTCTGAACGTGAAGCCTACAAAATCCAAACTATTCAACAGTGGTGATAATTGCACCTTTTTTATTAAAAATTTTATGTATTTCACTATTAGGTGCTACTTTATGATATGGTTAAAAAATAAACAAAAAAAATCAATTCATTTTCGCCCCAGATGACTTTTAAAATGTTTATATCATTGAAAAAATTTCAAATTATCTCTCTTTGGTGAATAAATGCCTTTTTTTTTTTGCATGATTTACCATAACATACTTATAGTATGTATACGGAGTCTTCCGAATAAGATTGTTTGCTATCGGAATTCGGATTGATGTTGGAAAACGTCGATGTTAGGTGTCACTTTTATACGAAATAATTTTTTTTAACATATCGGTGATCTATATTTTTTTTATTGGTTTCAGATAAACTATACTTAAACTAAACGATTGTAAAATTTAAGCGATTTCTGTAATATAGTTCTTTTTTTATTTCGATTTTACCTTTTTTTCTCCAATTAGTTCAACAGCAAAAAAGTACCTTAACAAAAATGCATGCTTCATTTAAATGCAGATTGTGAGCTTAAATAAACGGTAACCCCATTTGTTTATTTTTTCTCTCTATTAAGTATAGGATAAAGTTAAGTTATAGAAAAAAATTGCAAAACCCTATGTTAATAAAAATGATTTAGACCCGCAATCCCCCTTAAGTTTTATTTTATGCATATAATGTTTTCCTTTTCTTTTACATTTATCTTTTTTGTTGTTCTTTTTGTAAAATTTCGTAATTACTGCCTATTATAATAGACAGTGGTGACATCATTAATGCCGTTACAATAATAAAGCGACCATTATGTTAAATTGAGCAACTCTTACTTGCGGCACATTCTGCAGCAGACGTTCGGAAAAAACCAGTATTGCATATACAGTTATTAGTGGTACCATTATCACATTTATTATTTGCGTCTGCACAGGTATCACTTGAACAATCTTCACCATAAGCTGCTCCTGAAAATTAGTATGTTGGGTTTTAGTTTTATACATTATCTTGAATTGTGGTCTGGAATAATTATCTGTTTTGCTTTTAACTAGAGGACAGCAATTGTGTTGCTCGGAACAAACAAATTTGGTAAAGATCGTCAAATATCAAATTATTTAAAAAGCAATTTAGGTAATAAAGAGTATTAAAAGGAATCATGGACAAATTTTGCAAACATTATCTGTACAGTAAAAAGGAGAACACTCACTCATAGCATCAAAAATGTCTTTCGGTTGTGAAATCTGAACTCAATTTCTGCTTGTTAGCGCGTATGTCAAATACGCTTGCTTTTTAAATGTTCAATAATAACTAGTATATGAAATTTCTTCTGTCACCTGATTGTTATGGTGTTAAATTTTTCTCATCACAGAACATGCAGTGGTTGAGCCGAATAAGCTAGGATTATGAATCGTCAGTAGTTATTTTGGATTTGGTTGAAAAAAATATACATGAAATATCAGTCTTTAAAATAATAAACATTCAATTTATCAACAATCAAAGCCAGGCTTCAAAGTTCTTGCGAAACTTCCTATTTGTAAGGGGGCGTGAATAAAGATGTGGATACCAACATATTCAAAAGAATTTTTTTAGAGTACATCTTTTAGAATAATCTTTTATCTTGCAACAGTATTAAAACATTTGATTTTTCTACACTTGACACAATTCTTCCCCATTCGTGTTGTCAAGTCTTTATATTTCTATGTTGTGTTTTGTGGCATATTGTTTTTCTGATGTCTGTTTTTTTTAAATCTTTTTCAGCAATGGCGTTGTCAGTTTATTTTTGACTTTGAATGTACCATTGGTATCTTTTGCTCCTCTTTTAAAAGAAAGTAACAATAATTGGTCCTGGTTTGTTTTAGAAAAGAAGAATTGCCAACGTAAATACAAGTATCTTGTCTGGGGGACTTTGTACAAAATCACTCTGATTCAAACACTAAATTCTCTAAAACTGACATTGTCAAGATGCTTTATTTCTTGATTGACAACGTATTTCTTACGGTAGAAATCAGGTTGCGTAGAATAAACGCATTAACTGTGCCGTGCAATAATCAAGCTCAGTACCAACAGTGAGTTGTTGATAAGGGTCTGACTTTAACGCGCGCATAGTGCGTAAGACTCAACACACGAGGCAACAAAGTTATATATATATGGATCTCACATAGCCACGTTTTAAATTAGTTTTGCTGCCGCCTATTATCCCGTAAATGTTTCCATAAATAACTCACGTCCTTAACCAACAATATATTTTTCAACAACTATACATCAAAGTCGAACATTAATATTCTAATATCGTCTGACTTGCAGATTATAATTAATAGTAAGGATTCAAGAATTATGATAAGAACAAGACCAAGGATGGAGTAAAAATATATGTCAACAAACTTCAAACATTTCAATATGTTGTACACACACTATAGATATATTCATGGTCAAAACATACCTTCAACACTTACTGCAATAGTAATAACAAACACCATGATGACGCCAAATAACCGAACTAACAGGTCCTGTAAGAAAGAAAAAAAACAGGAATATCGTAAAATGTATTGAAATGTATTGAAATAAATAAATTGCATAAAATGCGGGCATGAAAATGTTGTATCTTTACATTATCCTTTACTTTCCAAAGTACAATACTAAGTACAATATAGTGTTTTTCTCCGGTTGTAGATACATGTTACTTTCATAAAAATCCCTCTCCTATCAGGAAAACCTTTGTTTTTTTTAATAGTTGTTTAATATATATTTAACACCATGGTACGCATTTTAACAAGTCTATTTGTTAACGCAATACCAAGACAGATTTTGGTTATGTTAAAAAAATGTCGTTAGTTTATAGTAATTTAATTGTAGTTAAAACAGTCAAAACTGGTTTCATAAGTATTTTTTTGAAAAGACAAAATACTGTTTACCTTAAAATCAACATGACTTTATCAAATGAAATAACGAATACTTAAATCCTGGCTAAAATAAGACATATAAGTTACTTTAGTTCAGTACCGGACTCGCGATTTCACTGGTGTGTTTTTGTATTTTCTAATACTAGATATACAAACATTTTATGGGAACTCTTTAAGAATTTTGTACATTTAAATCAAGACTATATGATTTATACACTTTATAATGACATTTTTCTTAAATAGTAATTCTTATTTGTTTAAATATTTGTCTGTTATATTTAAACCAAGACCTTCCACATCACATTACCCCAGATCCTCATATCTCTGTCATTCACATTTTTGTCAATCATACATAACACTCGTGTTCACTATTACTTAAGGTATTACCTTCCTGACAATCGTAGGTCATGTCTTTTTAATTTTCTGTATTGTACAACTATTTGATAACGAATACAAGATAGTATGATAGACAAAGCAAAAACGATTACATGAATTATGCAAGAACAGAAATTATAGTTAAACCAAAACCATTGCACCATAAACAAGCATTGCAGGACCTTGATTTAGAACAATACCCTGAAAACCCTGTGACATGTGACTGTTCTCACTCGCCTTATATTAACAGATCCTCTGGTAATGTTAATACTGCATATACAAACATATTTCAACACGAACACCAACAAAAGGTGATATAACATGGTCCTAAGTTTAGAGAACAACAACACATCAATTGGAACCATAGCTTCAAAATATTTATGGATTCCAAGACTACGCAAAACGAGTAGAAGTTGAATTGGACACTCTGTCAGAATGGATCAAAACAATCAGTTCTCTTAGACATGTTCACCATACGCCGATACCGAAACCGAAACTGAAATCGATACCGAATCCGATACCGAAACCAAACATGTAGTGAGGTAAACGATAAAATGTTTATGATGTAAAATTCCTTTAATTCGACAATTTATTTGAATCTACCTCACAGAGACAAAAGTTACCTTTAGGGGCTAATGCTTTACCATTCGAAGTCATTTTGAACGCTTTGCTCCCATTATCAAATTCGTGTTGAAATATAAATTCAACCTGGTGAATTTGACATCTAACTTTGTTGAATGGTCTGTTTGACTGTTTACATCCAAACAAGGATTATTTGATTCCGTTACAAGTGTCGGATATATTCCATTAAATGTTACTAAAGCTCTATTAGAGATATATAAAATGTGATGTGCAGTTATGTTTATATTTATTTTATATTTTTTATTCAATTTTCAAAATAATATTGAGACAAAGATAACAATATTTATCTCATATTGTGTACTGATATGTACGTTTTTGCATGGCCAATAATAGCCGAAAGTCAAGGTTGGTTATCAGCCCTCGGGCCAATATCGATATCAGCCCTCGAAATCCATATCGAGCCCCCGAGTTAACTTTCCGGTTACCTGTCAATCTAAAACGTTTTGTAAACAATTTATCACCGAAGCAGCTAGACGATCAGGAGAGGTTTCTCACAGATCAAGTGACGATGCATGTACATTTATACAAAAATGAAAAATGAGAACACACTGAAAAGAAATTTAGAAAGTTACGAATCTGTTGTAGTAGAAAAAAATGTAAAAATCAACAGTGGAAATCACAAAAGTTCCTGTAAAATTTTGACGTCATAAAGAATTTAGAAAATATATGACGCCACAACGGAAAAGTGATTGTTGTTTGACAGCGAAAGTTCAAACGGAACATATTTCTAAATTATAGTAGCGATATGGTGTATTCTTCCTCAGCATTAATTGGAAATGTAACACTTTCAGTCGTTTAATATTTACAATGCTGAGAATTGATATTATATTGATTGTTAATTATATATATGTTAAACTTTTCACAAAACTTTGTTTACTCACTGTGATACGAACTTTGTTAACTCACTGTGATACATTTTTTTACTTTTTTTCGTTAAATGTTTTTTTGATTTTTTGTTGAAAATATCAAACATAATTTGGTATATGCTAGCTTTTTTCTCTTGGTTGAAAATATGTGATAAATTGATTATTACATGTCTTTTTCCATATGGTCCGTGGTATCAGCCCACGACCCATATCAAACACTCGGGCTAAAAAATTCTGGCTTGATATGGGATTCTAGGGCTGATACAAGGACAAATATGGAAAAGGCAGTTTAATAATCTATAACTATTGGTTGTATTTGAGTTTCAAAGAAAAATAATGTTTAATTGATGCTGTTAGCCCCTCAAACGAAACACATATATAAATGATGGGTTTTTTTCAATTTCATTGCATGTAGAAAAGACTTTCGGATTGCACCTCCCATAGAATAAATCGCCCAACCGAAAACTTGGCATTGTTTTATACTGTACAACATGGTATACACTGTATACATACACAAGAAGAAAAAAAGTAACATCAAAACTGGTTTTCTAGGTCGAAATAATGACACCGATGACTTACAGATTGATGGATGGGATCGATCCACACGGGATACATTGATAGTTACTTGGCGATACCATTTTTCCACTTGAACATTCTTATGCAACACCTTATACTGTAAGGCAGCTACGCAATCAAAATGCTGTAATTTGCAATCAACACAAATGTGTCAATGAAAAAGATTCGTACAAGAAGAGTTTATGTAGAAGGTTTCTTAAGACGAATGCAAGTTTATAAATTTAAGTACTCTTTATAGAATAAGTCGGAACGATATTGAACCTATTGAAGAACTAAGTACAGCTCTCTTTTTTCCCTACGACGAAACCTGCTTCGTGATTCATATACATCATAAATAAATTGTATCAACATCTTTAATTTTCAGTCTATGGGTTTGACTCTCCCTATGGTATCTTTCGCCCCCCCCCTTTTATATATATCTGCATCAGTGTATTTGATAATGGTTGAATTTAACTTAGCTGTTTGATAGATTCATGTGAATTGATGAATTGAAGTAATACTCTATCTAGTATATTAAATTTTCATACAATATAATGGAGTAAAGGATTGAGGTAATTAACATTATAAACATTTGCCGTTTACTTCGTTACTATTTTTGGTTTCGGTATCGGGTTCGGTTTCGGTTTCGGTATCGGCTTACGTCTCTTACAAAACGTCACATTTATAAGTTGAAAAACTATGTGAAAAGTAAAATAACAAAAATATCGAACTCTGAGGAAAATTAGAAACGGTCAGGTCTAGTGATAATGAATGTGAACAAATAAGAATTTAATCATTCATTTTGAAATTTAATTTTCAACTGAACTTAATACCTGTTAATTGAGTATAACTAAGACGTGGGTATTTAGATTCACCGAATCTATTTGACTTGTATTATAATAAATTATAATGGGTTGAATAATATATAAAAAAACAGTTTACAAATTTTGTCATTTTTTTTTAAGTATGTTTAAAACCATTTTTATTATTATCAAATCATTAGTATGCCAGATATGTAAGCACTCACTAGTATCGTAACTGCATTTTGTGCATTATTAACGTCGCCAAAAATTTCGGAATTTTCTCCTGAATTCCAAATTTTCAAAGGATATAGGTACTACTGTCCGTCAGATATGACAATAGTGTCGCATGGACGAACAGACATACAATTCTATGGAGGTATACACTCCAATCCTTGCATGGGATTTGCTTTACAAAGGATGATAGCAATAATTCATAACTGCATTACCCATAAGAATTACAGTTAAAAAATGCATACCAAAGTTACATCATTTCATGAAAAACTATAAAATTTATTGCACCATATGTAAATTTAGACAATAAATGATGGGTGCCAAATAGTTTTGTAAAAGCTATCTCAAAAAACCAAAACGACACCAAAATGTGACAAAACCTGATAATAAACATGAGAGGAATATACACGATTAAATCGATAACTATTTTGCAAACAAATACTAATATTTGACACTATTTTATCGCTTTTGGAATAATATAGTATTAATGCAATATATTACTTACCATTGTTCAGAGAGACCTGTAATCTCAAAATCTAAAATGGTTATATTGCATTTTGTTTTTATATGATAATAAATAAATTTGGTGTTTTTACTGTCTTCTGATTGGTTAAAATTATTAGTTTTATTTTCAATGTTGTCGTCAATTTTGATGGTGACACGCCCACTCTGACGTTGTGTATTCATACTACAACGTGTGTGTACGTTGTTATTGTTAATATAAATAATATAAAAAGTTCTTTGAGCCTTATTTTTTATAGAAATTTATTTATAATGAATGGCAATAATTTATTTTGACTTTATTGAACCATGAAACTAATTTTTTACTCTTCACATTTTACATAATCCGCTTGGCGGATTATTCAATGTGAAGAGTCAAAAATTAGTTTTATGGTTCAATAAATTCAAAATAGATAATAGCCAATCATTAAATGTGATCAAAAACGTTTCCAGGTGAGAGAAAAAAAAACACACGTGACATTGTGTAGTCATCACTTGGAATTTTATCTTCGTATTAAAAGAAATAACACCTGATAAACTATGTGTGTCTACAGCACCTGTCTTGATTGACCTTCGTCTTGAAAGCACGCTCATTTAAAAAGTAGTTCACAGCTCCAAAGAACAATTGATATTATACTATTGGACTTGTATAGAAAACTATAAAAAAAATGCCATAATATGAATAACATAATTTCAACCACAAACCCGCTAAGGAAAGCTTAATAAAAACACATTTTGGTGTACAATTTGCAGACGTGTATATACATGTAAAGTATTGTGGAAGCCCTTTATAACAACGGGTCAAATTTGTAATTTCATTCTAACATTTTATAAGTTTAGTGTTGACATCTTTATTGTAGCTAGTCAATCTGACCAAATGTATATGCCTCTTACTGAAATAGCCCAGCGGCTAGTATATTTGAAATCTAAAAGATGTGGTATGCTTGCTAATGAGACATCTCCCAAACAAAGATCAAATAGCAAATAAGTTTTTTAACTATAGGTCACCGTACGGTCTCAAATAAAGAGCAAACACTATACCGCGTAGTCTGCTATAAAGTGACCCGAAATGACAAATGAGGAACAAATCAAACGAGGAAAACAACCTAATAAAATACATATACGGTATCCGACTTATACAAAATATAATCACGGCTTCATAATGTATTTAAACGAAAGAATTCAGGACTTGAAGACGGGCAGATTCAAACGATGCCAAAAGAAACAGGAGGTAGAGACATACAACGGTCTGCACTATATAACGGACGATTGATGATCAGATTAAATGCTGAATCTGCCAGGAATTGTATAATGCATACCAATTTGACAGGATAATGACTATCTTTAAAGCATATAGAATATATTTCTTACGATAGTTCCGAAAAGAAGATTTCGTCTGGAACAATATGTTTTTAATTAGAAAATTCAATGGTCAAGAATACAAGTTATCCACAAAATTTTGGTATTTACTTGTAAGAAGGCACAGAGAATTCTTTTCCGTGCATTTTATATTTGAATTTTATACAAATAATGAAACCATGATCAAAGAATGTGCACCTAGTTATAATCTTACTGTCAATAACGAACCAATGTTAATTGTTTTCTTTCAGATTAGGTACTAGTAATAAAATGGAATTGTTGAATGCAATGTCATATACAAATATTAGCAGATTGTGCAATGCCATATACAAATATTTGCAGATTTTACCAAATACAACAATCAATGATACTTCTTTTTCATATAACCTATATCTAAAACACCTTTATTGTTATATTCGAGGTTAGTTATGTTGAAATGGACTAATGCAAATTAATATAGACACGTCTGTTAACAAAGAGCTATGTCTGGTTAACAAAACTATCTATGCAAAGTCTGTCACTGAAAATTGAGTTCATATATGAACCTAACAAAACAGACCAAAATTCATCTTTTATTTCGTATTTTAATGTTTCCAAATAATCAAAGTCTACAATATTATACATGTTCATGTATACGTGCAGTGGTATGTGATCGATTGCATCCTGCTCAGCTCATTTAATTAGGATAACTAATTCCATAGTTACACTTTATAACCATTAAAGAGTAAACACAATAAATGCCATTTCCGGGATAAAAATTTATTCACCTATAAATTAGATTAAGATCAAACAGATTTTAAGAATCTGGTTTGACATTGTTTATACTTGAATGTTTTCACTCAAAGTCGTATATTTGTATATTAACAAAAAGTAAAATCACAAAAAAACTGAACTCCGAGGAATTTCAAAACGGAAAGTCCGTAATTAAATGGCAAAATTAAAAGCTCAAACCCAAAAAAAAACTAATGGACAACAACTGTCATATTTCATTCTAAATCGTTCTTACAAAAAGATTTTAATTGCAATTAAAATAGCAAACAATGATACTTGTGATTGATTTAGAAATAGACCATTTATTATTTTTGAAAAACAATGACAATATTTAACATGGGTTTGCTTTATTTTGTAAATTATAGTTTGTTTTTTTTTTATTTAGAAGTAATTGTTTCATATTATATTGGACAGGTGAATAGACGTTATTTAAATTGTGCATTCAAATTTTACATTTTCACGTTTTTTGTGCTCTTATGATGCAGAATAATTAAAATTTACAAGGTTTTTATGGTGAGACAGTATCTATTATGTTTTAGTTTTACGTCATTTAGATAAATTTCATCATAATAGTATTCTTGTATATGACAAATCTATGGAAATACAAATATATCTTACATCCATATACTTTTAGATATTGTTAAGTGTATGCATGAGTTAGTGTCTCTTTTTTAAAATCTCTTCAGTATACTCCCAAAAAACCATGAATGTCATTTTGTTTATTGACAGTGTTTTTTTCAATCGTGCAACATGTCCTTATTGTACTTTCGTCGTGCACTTTTTGTTTTGTTTACTATATTTTAGTGCGATGATGAAAATAATATTGTAAACTATAATTCTCGGAAATTCATTTTTTTTTTCAGTCTAAGTGTTTCAACGATACAACAGCAAACCCTGAAGTGCAATAAAAACAAACGACAATCCAACATAAATATAAACTAACTATTAGATAACATCTACAATATTCCTGACTTGGTACAGGACATTTGAAGAAAACAAATTGTGTGTTGATTCCGGAGTTGTGGCTTGCTAAACCTCAAGCGTTATAACAATGTTAACATGCATGGTTAAATATACCACTAAAATGAAAACATTACCTGATATGAATACATTACAAAACAATATACAAGAGCGGGATAGTTGATTTACTAAATTCTGTGATTTATTCATTAATTAGTTCATTGCTTCTTGGAATGATTATTGAACTGGTTGATTAATTCATGGAATAAGTGATTGATTCATGAATGGATTGATTGGTTTATGAACTGGTTGATTGATTTAGAAAATTTGTTGAATTGTTTATAAACTGGTTGCTTGATAAATGAAATTGATGTTTCAAATATTGATTGTTGGTGGGAGCATATTCACCGTGTAGAACGCCACATGCGGGGTGTCGGCTATGTTTGACATGGGGTGGCAATTTTGAAGCGACGAAAAAGTAACAAGGTAAGTTCAAGCATCAAAATGTCTTATTTTTAGAACTCTCAGTACCATATAATGTATTGCACGGAAAGAACCGCAACATAATCTATTTCCTGAAAGAAGAAGCAGTCGTTTTCAGTGCTCAGTTTTCTCAAACACCTCGCCCTAGTTTTCCGTGTTGCAGATTTTGAGGCTTTATATGCAAATTTCGGTATAAAAAAACTACTTTACACAGCTACCCTCCGTATCATTTATATAGAATTGTATTCCTCTCATTGACTTATACCAAATACCAGTTTCTTAGTTAAAATTAATTGGTTTTAAAACTGTTATTCATCAAAATATAAAGTGTCGCTCGGGGTGTCAGATTCTGCGTCGCAAGGGGTAGAGGCTTGTCATAAAAAAATACATATTTGCATGTAAATTAGTCTTCATATGATACATTTTATTTCAAACACATCTACTTAACCATGACAAAATAAGGATTTTTCATTTTGCCTGTTTTTGGTCTTATAAAACATGTGCTTTTGATTTCATTCATAGTAAAAAAAAATGGCTCAAAATATTTAGTTTTCAAGCTGGTAAACGATTTCTTTTCCTTTTCAGTCGCTATCATGGTAAAAAAGTCAAGGCTATGGCTCAATAAACCAAAACATGGTAGAAAATCACAAAATAGTCCTCAATATAAGATATGCCCGAAGCCTCCACCAGCCAAAATGCATCATAGTTAATCACCAGGTTTATCTAAAAATTACTCGTGCACGCCGCAAAAATCCATCACTCCTAAAAGAATTAGAACACTCTCTCCAATGAAACACTCACCGGCATCTTTTTCAGCGAATGACAACACAACTTCAAGTAATCCCGAAGACGATGATACTACAATTTTCAATGAGAAAACAACGACTTGTACACAAATATACAACGGAACAGGTTTACAAGAAAAAAATGATTCAAGACAGTTATTTCGTTCGTAATCGCCTAGCTAGAACTATCCGTTTGGTGTTACACATCTATTATATCATATCATATCATACCATAGTCAGAGTAGACCTTCAAAGTAGATATGATATGATAGATGTGTAACAAAAAAAATCATATCATATCTACTTTGAAGGTCTACTCTGACTATGACATGATATGATATGATGCCCTTTTTTACTATGAATCCATGAAATCAAAAGTACATGTTTTATAAGACCAAAAACAGGCAAAATGAAAAACCCCTATTTTGTCATGGTAAAGTAGATGTGAATGAAATCAAAAGCATATATTTTATAAGACCAAAAATAGGCAAAATGAAAAATCCTTGTTTCTTCATGATAAAATGTAGATGGGTTTGAAATAAAAAGTATCATATGAAGACTAATTTACATGCAAATATGTATTTTTTATGACAAACCTCTACCCCTTGCGACGCAAAATCTGACACCCCGAGAGACACTTTATATTTTGATGAATAACAGTTTTAAAACCAATTAATTTTAACTAAGAAACTGGTATTTGGTATAAGTCAATGAGAGGAATACAATTCTATATAAATGATACGGAGGGTAGCTGTGTAAAGTAGTTTTTTATACCGAAATTTGCATATAAAGCCTCAAAATCTGCAACACGGAAAACTAGGGCGAGGTGTTTGAGAAAACTGAGCACTGAAAACGACTGCTTCTTCTTTCAGGAAATAGATTATGTTGCGATTCCTTCCGTGCAATACATTATATGGTACTGAGAGTTCTAAAAATAAGACATTTTGATGCTTGAACTTACCTTGTTACTTTTTCGTCGCTTCAAAATTGCCACCCCATGTCAAACATAGCCGACACCCCGCATGTGGCGTTCTACACGGTGATATTAATACATGTAATAGACATAAAAAGATCGGCTGTTATACTTGATAATTGCATGTTTTTAGCGTTTAATCGCAAATATTTAGGGATATAAGGATATTAATGACTTCCATTAAAAACGTACAGAGAATTCCTCTCGTAGGAAATGACAAACCAACAGGACAGTGTGAGCATATATTGAAGAAGTGTTTTTCATTTACCAAGAAGTACAAAGTTTTCGCAGAAACTTCAATCTTTCAATGCTATGTTCAATAAATGAAGCAAACTATAATGTGTGTACAGTTTGGTTAACGTTCTCGTGTACGACTTTTTGTGTTGACTTATAAAATATAACAACTTTAATTCTCATTTCGAATCCCTATTAATAAAATTATCACATCTCTTAGTAATGTAGATTAGTTAAAGTATCAGAAAAATTAAATGCATTGATTTTCGATTAAAATAGTTGCAAAAAATATAGTTTTCGGAATGCTGTAAATTCCTATGGTAACTGTGTAATGTATTAGCCACATGTATCATACAATCGTTTGATCTTTTTTGCATTATCATAACCAATAGATATACGACAATAACAATTGCAAATAAATGTCATGATTTTAATGTGTTCACCTTGTCTTGGATTCCTCTTTTTCATTATAGGTCATCTAGTAGTGTCATCAATTTGTGATATTCGTTTTTTGTTTTGATGTTTCTTTTTGGTTTAAAAAACTCTTGACCTGAAATACAATAGATATAGGAAGATGTGGTGTAAGTGCCAATGAGATGTACATCTTTCTTACAAATTCTTGTCAACTTGGTCGAATGCATATGGAGTATATACCTCAGTTGAGACCCTTTATACGATGTTCCATGGATTATATTGCCTAACAAGATTTTTTTGTAAGAGGGTTTCTGCTCACAAGGAACCTATTAAACCAAGAGTTCAAAATTCAAAATCATCCAATCCCTTTACTGACGCCATTACCAGACTTAATTGACCGTTATGTAATATTCGTTTCACAGTTGAGATCGGATATGTTCCGATTATCAGAACGAAAAAACCGTTGAATTTTCACACATGTGAACTACCGAGTTAAAATTATTACCGGGTTTTTACAACATGAGCAAGACGACGGTGCATCATTTGCAGCCGGATTCGCTAACTCTTCGGAGATCTTCTAAGAAATTGTTCAAATGAAATAATACATTGACTAGAGACCCTGAAAAGTTTGTATTTTAAGTTTCAGAATAGAACCCACTGTGCATCAAGTATAAAGTGCAAGTTGAATATAATGGATGGGTTTAATGTCTCCTAGTTTATCATTAGTATCCATAGGAACTTAGCAAATTGTTTATTAAATTTTATACGAATAATTTACTACATCACAGTATGAAGAGTTTAAAAACAACCGAAGTTTATTCATAAGTGCGAAAGCATAAAAAAACTAAAACACTTGCCCGAATTCAATTTGGTTCATAAGTTACACAAAAACAAACATTATTTGTTTAACATGTCGGAATGATATTTGAAAAGCTTTTAGAAAATTACTTTCATGTAATATATTGAATATGTTGGTCTTTATTGTATCGATTGCGTAATACTGAATTCGTTATATCGCATCAGTATGAAAAACAATATACTAAAACTAAAATACACCCGTCACACATAAGGTGTCTGTGTTTGTGTTTATTTAGAAACCTCGTGAGCTTTTATCGTATCTCATGTATTAACTTGTAAAAAATTGAAACACCTTTAATAATGTCTTGCGTCCGAAGCGCTTTTCTAACTTTTACCTTCATCAGGAACGCTCAAAGCCAAACATTTGAAATCCGAAGATCTATAAGTACCGAAACCGTTGAAGACCTTTATATGTATATGTCAAAAATACGTAAAATAAATAGCCAAATTCATCTAAAGGCAACTTTGCCTGAGGGAGTTGAAACCTTAGTTTCTTAATAATTTCAAAATTTATAACGGCCAAGTTTAGTAAAGTTTGTTTAATCAGGTCAGTACCGAGGTACTGACTACTGAGCTGATGATATCCTCGGGGACTGATAGTCCACCAGCAGAGGTATTGACCCAGCGATGTAAAAAATTGAAAACAACACGTTTAGTAATTTCTTGCATCCGAAGCGCTTTTCTGGATTTACATTCATCAGGAACGCTCAAAGCCAAACATTTGAAATCCGAAGATGTATAATTACCGAAACCGTTGAAGAGCTACATATATACGTAACATATCCAAATTCATCTAAAGCCAACCTTGACTGAGGGAGTTGAAACCTTAGTTTCTTAATAATTTTAAAATTTATGAACGGATAATTTTAGTAAGGTTTGCGACGTAGGTAGTCATAGATGCAAGAGATGGTCAAACACGGTACTGACATGTTAACTTGAATTTTGTACATGTACTACTAGAATTGTCCAAAAATGAGCGATATTTTTTCCATAGGAGAACACTTAAGCTTGGTATTGCTCTCCTTGAAATACTGTAAACTATTCTATAAGCTTATTGTTATATTATTTTTGTTTTTAGATACCTAGATGATTTTACAGACAAATTACGTTTATGCTTAGTATAGTTTATGAAGACCATAGCACTTCAGCGTTATCTCTTTGGTTCAGAGTATTATCACGATTCCCAGTACACATTTATACTAGTATATGCATTTCAAACAACCCTCCCACACACTTATAACTACTTGCATGTGTTTTCATGATCAAAATATCGATTCCTTCATTTTTAAATGATTGAACAGAAATGATTTTCGATGTAGTTTGACTATTAAATTTTTCATATTGAAATTATATGAAAACAGAATTTGCCGGAAATATAGTCTATATTTCAAAAAGTATCATATACGACAAGTATTTGATTGTTTACTTTATACGTCTTGTATCGGAAAAGATCATCAAATTTAATAGATAGACCTCATAAATCTGATAACTTGTCCACATTGTATACTAATGATGTTTGCATTTTTCAGTTGGGAAATATAATCGCTTTCATCTTACTGATATATCGTCTGTATATTTTTTTCCGTAAAAAAACGTTTGAAATATTTTTAATTCTAGTCTCCATACAAAACATTAAAGATATATCCCTTACCAATTTTGATCGTGTTTTGACAGTAATCAATACGTCCAGTAACGTTGTATTCTCTTATTTTGATATTATTGACAGAAAATTAATATTAGGATTTCAAATTAATACACTGAATGTCTTTTATCCGTAATATAATAAGGCTTTATTTGATTTTATATCTTTCATATCACAGACGAATGAATTAAAGGATCATAGATATGCTATAAATGCAACTAAATAAAACACGTTAGAAAAATTATTTAAACCATATAATTTCTTTTGTAAACAAAAAGGTTATCGTTTACTTAAGTTTTCTTTGTTTAGATATTTATTATGATATCTTATGTATTTAAGTTGTTTTATCTATTCAAGCTCTAAAATTATGTTCCCCTCAAATCATTTGAAGAATTAATATTGAAAGACTATGTCGTTCATCGCAGTTCAACTTAAGATATTACCGTAAACAATATTATGCTGGGGACAATTTGAATGTACCCTTACCTTACATGTTTTTTTTTCATATTTCGTACTCTTCGAACTCAAACTTTCAAGTTTCAAAATATTGAAACCCTTTAAAATCGTATTCATGTGGTCAAAAATATTTAAATCTGCCATGAAGTAAAACTGCTAGTCCATCTAACTTAATTGCGTTACATTTGTTAGATGTTAGAAGATGATACTTGCCTTTCAAAAAATTGCGTCTAGTGTTTTTTGTCAATACCTTGGTGGTTAAGCGTTCACAAATAAACATGGAGGATCTTAGCTTTGATTTAACTTATAAGTATAGGAAGATACATGTAAAAGTTTTTTCTTACTTTTTTTATCTAGTCTTGGCAAATCTTTTTTGTTTGTTTGTTTGTTAGTTTGTTTGTTTTGATTTTTGATTTCGCGTAATAATTTTATGTTATTTCAATGACACGTTCATGGTAGGCGCTGTGAACTCAGTGTAGTGTGTTTAAGCAACTTCCATTTGATCGTCTCTGCTGTTCGTAACTAGTACCCGAAGATATCATCTGGCTTGTAGACGGGTTTTCTGTACGGCTAATTTCTCAAATACGCGTTGTGATATCGTTGCATTGCGAATTATTTAATCGTGTTAATACTAACACTACACCATTCCTAACACATGTTTAGCTTAAACAGTTTTTTCATGTTGTATTTATCGGAATTTTGTTTGGCTCATGTATACGTAATTAACCATCCAGTGCATTAGTCAAAGGATGGTTACAATTTTTTTGACAATAAACGTTTTTTCAATAAATAAACTCATCATAGATACCAGGACTAAATTAAATGACACCTTTCACCATGAAACATTTAGAAAATTATATGGAACATGAGTCCATCGTAATTTCCTTGAATGCTCAACATATGTCTTTCAAGTTATATACATGAATTAAAATCCATTTACCATGTTTAGAGAATACTATAAGTGGTCTGTTGTTACTGACATTTATCATTTGCGCGTTTTCGTGTTTTTGGCTTATACAAATAACAAAAAAGCGAAAACGCTGATTGACAGAATACGCCCACCATGACATTGATAATGATTCGTTTTTTAGTAAACGGCTGAAATATCTAAAGTGATATATTAATTGTAAAGAAGAAATGTATTGACAAAATGTAAAAATTTATTTCAGATATCGTCCCTGAAAGGAAAAGACGAGGCAAAAATTGTTTATCTTAAGAAAGTGAATTTTTACCTGGAGTTCATTAAAATCGAAAACTAAGCTGCTTTTACATATTGTATACATGAAGTACATGTGATTAAGTTACACTACAATAATGACAGCGACATAAATAATTCAATTCAAAATCCTTTCATCTTGTACTAGTTAACGAAATGCTGTCATTTTCAGCGATTTTATTAAAACCATAAATCAGTAGCTAACTCGTACACAGTGGTCCAGACATGACAATATCTCTTAATATTTCGAATACACTCCGCACATCACTCCAAGACACCTAAGAGATAGCATCGGTCGAATTACTTTAAGCTGGATTTATTACTCTAGGATGCAATATGATCCTAATACAATGTATGGAAATAAAATATTCTGATATGTACAGCAATCAACTACGACAGTTGGAATGCAGAGTAACGAAGTAAAACATATGCCTTTGTCATCACAGTGTTCGTCGATTTATTTCTTTTTAATAAGCTTTTAATTCCTCTGTGTTTTACTACCTCTACATATTAAAATGGAAACAATGAGTCGGCACCTAAATCGTCATGTGTCTATATAGGTTCCTAAGCAAAAGGGAGTGTATATTTACAATTTCTTTCCCACATGAAGAGCCGGTGAACCTGTTTGTTTTACATAATCTGTTGTTTCAATGTAGTCTATTATAGATATGTGCGCGAGACTTGTTATAAAATTTTCGTACCTTTCAAGGACTAGATTTTGACTGTAAACATTGAAATGATTACACATATTTTTTTTTGGATCAAACATTTATATCCTTTCATAAATATGACCTACCGAATTAGACTATTTACCGGATTTGTAATCACTTAAGCAACACGACGGGTGCCACATGTGGAGCAGGATCTGCTTACCCTTCCGGAGCACCTGAGATCACCCCTAGTTTTTGGTGGGGTTCGTGTTGTTTATTCTTTAGTTTTCTATGTTGTGTCATGTGTACTATTGTTTTTCTGTTTTTATTTTTAGCCATGGCGTTGTCAGTTTGTTTTAGATTTATGAGTTTGACTGTCCCTTTGGTATCTTTCGTCCCTCTTTTATATAAAGTATTCGTTGTGTTGTATTCATAAATTTGTTGATACATTACAAGATATCCGACATCATCTAGATCCATAATGTATGCAGCATGTTTTGTTTGCTCGGCAATTTCAGTTTTTGAAAGAGTGTCCCATAGAAACTTGAAACTTAGTTTTGTTGACTTCGATTTTTGATTCTTATTCACATAATTATGATGAACAATATTGTTTTCGTTCAGTGATATTGAATCGACAAATAGTCATTGTACATTATTGAAAGTCTTTTATAAATGTATTGTAGGGTCACATAACTCTAGGCAATCTACAAAGGTAACATAGATTAGTCATAAGAGGACGTTCAGTCTAAACATTTCGATGGTTTTTACATTTTAGTCAGTGTTTCGTTTTTCCTGTACAACTTGTGTATTTTGACATATGTGTAAGTGTATCAGGAATCAAATTTGAGTGTATGTGTCAAATCGGTGGACATGAATTTGTCAGCTAATGCTTTTTTAAAGCTCCTTAGTTTTGTTTCAATTTTCCAGCATGGACCGCGTGGTATACTAGCGACATGTATGCCCGAATCATGAACTCTACCCCATAATATTTTCGACTTGAATAGACTAAGCTAACAAAAACTTAAGACTTATTAAAAAGGTTATAGATACGGTACTGTTGTCAGGTCATAAAAGATTGCATATTTTCGCTTTAATATTGTATGGCTGTGGCTATATTTGTTGTCTTGTTTGGGCTTTCTTTTCTACAATGGTTTGTGTGAGCCATAATATACCATTATAGGATACATTTGCCCCGCTTGGTCTGTTAAGTAAAACCGGAATCGATATGGTCAGTGCTAGCGGTTGCCTACCCGATAGATATAAAAGGAACGAACAAAGCTTACGTTTGTATACATTTTAATAACCAAGTGCTGCAGAAGGTAGAATGGACCCTTTAACATTCGTTTTTGTAATAATTTACCCCTACATCATGCTTTTTTCGATCTCTATGGTAAAAGATCCGGGGATTAATATATAATAATCAATAATTAATTTAAATATATATATATGTTAGCGGCAATAAGTGAAATTAGGCATTAAGCTTAAATCCTAGGCAAGAAGCTAACGCCTAGGCAGTATGTCTAATGCCTAAATGATGTAAGGCATTAGTCTTAAATCCTAAAAAATGTTTGCAGGCATTAAGTTTAATGCCTAAAATATAAATGCAAGTAAATAAAAGACATTTATTCATTTAAATAAAAATATTTTGTTAAATAATAACATTATGAGAACTAGGTTTAACGAAATTGTTCAAAGAATGGTCCTATAAGATTACATTCTTAGGACAGAACTTATAATAATGTAAGGACCGACCTGTAAATGGGGACGAAGTCTGTTTTTTTTTTTAATTCAATCATGTTGATAAAAGAAACGGAAATACCGTAACGTTTACGACGCTAACATACGATATTCCCGTGCTTGCATTTCCTATCATGATTTTCTTGATAGAGGGTTACTGCTCACAAGGAAGCTATTAAACCAAGAGTTCCAAATGGTGAAGTTGAAATCATCCCTTCGTAAATTTTACGGACGCTATCACGAGTTGGTTGACCGTTATGGAATAACCGTTTCACAAATGATATCGGATATGCTCCTTACGTCGTAACTATAATTCCCTTCCCTTTCATGAATGTGACCTACCGAATTAGACTATTTACAGGATTTGTAATCACATAAGCAACACGACGGGTGCCACATGTGAAGCAGGATCTGCTTACCCTTCCGGAGCACCTGAGATCACCCCTAGTTTGTTGTGGGGTTCGTGTTGTTTATTCTATGTTCTATGTTTTCTATGTTTTGTCATGTGTACTATTGTTTTTCTGTTTGTTCTTTTTCATTTTTAGCCATGGCGTTGTCAGTTTGTTTTAGATTTATGAGTTTGACTGTCCCTTTGGTATCTTTCGTCCCTCTTTTGTGACTATAAATTAAGAGGAGGTTTATAACAATCATACCTTTAGTTTAATTGATAAAAACAATATGAGACGGACTAGTCCAGTGGCCAGTTTCAATGTTATTAAAGTAACTGTACACATTCATGCATTTTTACATCGAGATAACCTTGAGGTCATTCCAATGTATTGCTATCGCATAAATTTGCTCACGTAACTTTGGTTTGGGATTGTAACCGATCTATAAATATGATAAATACGCTGATATTTACTAGTTCAAACTAACATTTCTTATCGTTTGTTATAAATACATCTCTTTAAGGAATACAGATAAAAATATTTTTGTTTAGAACATAAATTAATAATTTGAAAATGTTTTGTTGTTCGATATATACATATATAATTAAAAAAATCATTGATATATCTATGAACACGTACCGAAAAATTGTGTTAAAGCATGCGGAAGAATATCTGAAGAACGTTTTGTGACAATCCCGGCAAGGACCGGTAACTCTGTAATTGTTTTTCCTGGAAAATAGAATGCCTACTCATATCCAATCTTTTTAGAAAAATCGATTTTTTACAGAAGAGTGTCCACCATGCACTTGCACTGCACTTTTATTAGAATAGTAGAATGGAATGATATACAAATGGATGAAAATTATATATACATGTAATTGGTATATTACTATAAAACAAACAAACCTGTCATTTATTCATCATCCACGCACGAACTTGTCTCAGAAAAAAATAAATATATGTACATTAACCTCAGTTTCAGGTATAAAGATGTGATTGTTTTGTCTGTGACAAGTGCACAAGTGCTTTTGATTTATCCACAAGAACTTGCGGTCATCCGATGTCCAGTACTTCAGTACTTTGATTTTATTTAATCAATAAACATGCATGAAAAATGATAAACAGTTTTACAAACCTGTTCATGGCAATTTTTTTGTTATTCAAAGAAGATTTATATTTTAAGGTACATGGACGATCCTATTTAATAACAATGACTGGTCCACATCATGAAAAGTATTAGGGGTTAACTGGGTAGGGAAAAAATGAGATATTTTTAGTAAATTTTTACAATAACGAATATATTTAATTTTGGATCATTTGTACCTCTATGTGGTCCAATTTGATAACAGAGCCCAAGATCCCAAATATAAATACACAACTAGATTAAGCTTTTTAAAGAACCTCGTATATACTCAAGTTGTGTTGAAATTGAACAAAGCTTTATTTTAGACCCCGATTTGGACAAACTTGAAAGCTTGACCCAAAAACAAAACTCTAAATACTAAATACTCTGCTGGATTTGGCATTCCAAAGAACCCCTACAAGTTTAGCTTTGGACCCTTTGGACGTTAGCGTACAAATACAGTCCTAAAGTAAAATAACACCTAAATATACGGTTGCATTCAGCTTTCAAAGAACTCCTTAGATTTATTTTTTTCTAATTAGTAAAATTTTAGACCCTTGTAATCTTAATGTGGACCAATATGAAGACCCCGAAATTAAAAATCTTAAAACACGGTTAGATTCGGTATTTTAAGAATAAAATACATTTCAAAATTAATATTAGATGATTCTCTATAAACCTCAGTAAACTGTTATAAACAACTTTGAACTAAAAACTAGGTAAAATGCGATTTTTCATTACATATGATATACAACAACTTTTTTCGAACCTATAAAATTGTATTATTTTTTTTTTTCAATTTTAGAAACTGATTCAAGCTCAAATTGTAGTGATGCAAATGTTCCAGAGTATAGACATTAACTACCCGTGACCCCTGAAGAAATTTCGAATTCAATAGAGTCAGCAATTTCTCAATCGACGCGATATCATTATAAATTGGGATATAACGTTTTCAGTAATTGTCAAAAGGAGAGGAGGGCCCGCCCAATTAGCGACAATTTACCCATCCCAGTCGAAGCAATTACACAGAGTTTTACTGAAATGGAACCATGTTTAAGGGACACAGCATTGCAGTATTTCCTAGCTGAAGCTAAAAAGACCGATGGAAATGACTACCCGTCAGCGTTCTTTTACCACTTGTTTGTGGCTATACAAGGACAAATAAGATTGAGTGATCCAGCCGTAAATCTACTAACCCAATCTACTTATGTCAAATGCCGCAAAGTACTGGACTCTATGAAGAAAAAAAAAGATCCGCAGAGGGGTTAGGTGCCGCGAGTCGAAGAAAGGCAGAACCAATCTAAGTCTTGAGGAAAATATTTTGTGGGAGAGAGCAGTCATAGGGTCGAATAATCCCCCAAAGCTGTTGGAAACAATGGTTTATTTGAATGGTATACATTTTGCATAAAGTGACGGTAAAGAACATCGTAATTTGAGTTTGAACAAAAATCCATAGATAACAGGGCAATACATTGATTCAGAATTACACAAAAGATATATTCTATACAAGGAAGACATATCCAAAACAAATTATGGCGGCATGAAAGACAAAAAATATGCACCAAAGACTGTCAAAACTGTGAAAATATAGAATACCCAGACAGATGTATTGTTACTCTTTTTGAAAGTACAAACGCTTATGGTATGTTAAGGGGGAGGGGTTAAGATCCCATCAACATGTTTAACCCCGCCGCATTTTTGCGCCTGTCCAAGGTCAGGAGCCTCTGACCTTTGTTAGACTTGTATTATATTTAATTTTAGTTTCTTGTGTACAATTTAGAGTTTAGTATGGCGTTCATTATCACTGAACTAGTATACATATTTGTTTAGGGGCCAGCTAAAAGACGCCTCCGGGTGCGGGAATTTCTCGCTGCATTGAAGACCTGTTGGTGACCTTCTGCTGTTGTCTTCTCTATGGTCGGGTTGTTGTCTCTTTGACACATTCCCCATTTCCATTCTCAATTTCATTACTACAATAACACAATTAAGTTTGTTTTCGATATTAAAACCAGAATCAACACTTTACTTTATCTAGAGTCAACAAATCTGTGTTAATGTTGTCCTTAAAATGCATGAAATGTTTGCCACTGGACAAGAAGCAACAGACAATCTATGTTTTTATTTGGAATATATGTACAGAATGAAGAGGGTGTCTTTTATATATTTCAATTTATTAATCTTTTTCGGATCTGTTATTGCATCGAAAGAGGCGTCCTGTTTTTGACGTAAACTTTCGAGGCGCTGACCGTCTTTTAAGTTTATGATTTGTCATTTTACACAAATGTAAGCGGATTTCCAGTGTATGAAAGGGGTGTCATTTCTGATTATTGAAATGTAAGGCCAAGCGAAGCGAGACGACAAGATGTAGAATCATTTAATACTAAAATTTGTAAATATCGTGATGAACTTGAGTTTTACAATTTTGTTTGCTATCAGAAGAGGGGTTTGCACTTTCTCCGTAGTACATAGATCCGTCACTGAGCCCTATATATAGCTAATGGTAACGATAATTTGCTGACATCTGTATTACTAATTTCAAATCTCATTTCTCATAATATCCATATTTCACATCCCAGACATATCTCTATGCGAATATTTTCCTTTATTACATTCAAGTTATCTCTTATAGTTTCCGAAAAGACCCACTTTAAAGATGTATGTTAATTGTTTTTAACTGATAACGTTTAAACAAGTGTAAGGCAAATTGTACTTTATCTTTAAAAATCTTGCGCGTAATGTAAAAATTAAAGCATTTTATACCACATCTTGTTTATATATACTTCTGAATATTTCTGCGACTAAAACGAAAATTTAACCATGAATTTATTCGTAGAAGAAAAGGTGTGTTTGAATACTGATGTGCTACAGTAGAATATAAATTTAAATTAAACTATCACTCAAATTGTTCTGTTTTCTTTAAAAATCTAAAATTTATCACAGTAAGACTAGTCGATTCATATATGAAATAATTTTACAAAAAGAATCCTTTATTTATTTCATTACTCATTGATCTGTTCCTCTTTACTATAGTAATATGTTGTTTTTTTTATTTACAGTCCTAAAGATGAAGTCGATGCATTTGTACAGTAGTTGGATTGGAAGGCAAGGGAACAAACTACAGATTAAGGGCTTCGACAGCAATGAAACTATACCAACCAGGAGTTGAGGATCAACTTATTTGTGAGACAACTGGTACGTAATAAGATACATACTCTTACGGAATTGACATATTCATATTTTACATAAAAGAGAAATAGCTCGATATTTTCGATTCAAAAATAGAGAAGAACCGCTCAACATATTGCTAAGATCAACTGGTGTTGGGGGGAGAAGAATTTTGAAATGAATATTCTGGTCACAGTATAACCGAACAACGAAAGCAATAATAAAGACACAATACGAAAAATATAAGTCTTACTAGCAAAAGTTGTAAATAACCATTCCGCCCGGAATAACTAGATGCTGCTTTGAAAAAGACAAAAATACCCTGAACGGTCGAACCATTTTACCTCATAAACTAGATAAGGTTTTTCCTACGGAATTGTGGTCCTTGCAAGTGTCCTGCAACTATAAATTATAATGAAAAGTTTATACTTACAATTCGAACATCATACAAAATTGTTAAAACTGTTCAACTGTAAGACATTGAAACAAATTCCGAACTGTTGAGGATAACCAAAAAGACTTTTTTAAAGGAGTCAATAGGTCAATTTTCGCGTGGTAGACATTAAAAAAACACATTTTGTAGAATTTAAAAATAGTCGAATAGGTATGAATGCTCTTTTTACGTTTCTTTTCTAAATATGCAATCGTTACATATATATAGTGAACAGGTTTTTTTCTTATCAAGTTCTAACTAAAAGATAACACATTTCTTTTCTAGGTCATCGTAGTAATGCAGTTCGTAGTTACAAAGGGACAGCAAACTTTCAACAAAATGAGTCATCAGAGATCTTGTATGGCAAAACGCAGAAAACTACCACGTGCACAGAGACGAAACTACAATCGCAAGAGAAAAAAAACTAGTCATGACACATCACACCAAGTTGTTAACATAGAGACTGTCCGAAGAGAATCCGTCGCTGAGCCAACAACACTTAGTTTCACATTCACTATAAAGCTTTAAATAGTTCATGTTAAATAACGCTATTTCAAAAACAAAATTATGAACGTTGTGTAGGTGTTCATGAATTGTACAGTGTTTGTAGGTCTATTGTACTTTTAATAGTGTATCATGTTGTCAGATCTATAGAGTTGCGGTGTAAAGCAATTTCCTATGAAGAAATCAACGTTGGCTGTTGGATTTTTCTCTCCTTTCGTGACCCCAATTGGACATTTATTGGGCGTGTCTCATTAGTGAGAACGTGAGTGAGTTTTTATAATTCAACCCCCACTTAAAGACCTGCACCGGGTCTTTAAGTTAAAAGGACAATAAGTAAACAATAGTCATCCTTTGTTAAATAGGATCGTCCAGGTATCTTAAAATATAATTCTTCTTTGAAAAACAAAGAAATTGCCATGAACAGGTTTGTAAGATATTGTAAAGTAAATGCATGAGTTAGTGTCTCTTTTTTTTTCGAAATCCTGTCATTTTGTTTATTGACAGTTGTTTTATTTTCAATCAAACAACATTTTGTTTAATCTACTTCAAAAGACGTTACGTCGTGCACTTTATCTTTTTAGTATATTTTAATGAGATTATGAAAACAATATTGTATACTTATTAGTATCATTCTCGGAAATTTCTTTTTTTTTCGTCTTAGTCTTTCAGTGATGCAACATCATACCCTGAAGTACAACAAAAACAAACGACAATGCAACATACATAGAAACTAACTTTTAGAAATCAACTACCATATTCCTGACCTGGTACAGGACATTTGAAGAAAAAAATGTTTGGTCGACCTTGAGTGGTTGCTAGCCAAACCTCACGCGATACGACAATGTTAAATATACCACTAAAATGACAATACGTTATGATATGAATACAGTACAAAACAATACAAGAACGGGATAATTGATTTGCTAAATTATGTGATGGGTTCATTAATTGGTTAGTTGCTTCTTAGAATGATTGATGAACTGTACGATTAATTCATGTAATGATTGATTGATTTATAAATCGGTTGATTGGGTTATGAAATTGGTTAATTGATTTATGAAATTGGTTGATAAGTTAATAAACTGGTTGCTTGATTAATGAAATTGATTTTTTAATTATTGATTGTTGGTGGGAGCATATTAAGGCATATACCTGACATTTGATCGATAGAAAGATCGGCTATTATAATTGATGCTTTTTAACATTTAATTTCAAGTACTTCGTTTTCGGAGAAACATCAATGTTCCAATGCTATGATCAATAAATGTAGCAACTACGTTACGACTGTTTGTGTTTAATTAAACTACTTTAAATCTTATTTGGAATCATAATTGATAAATTATCAAATATCTTAGTGATGTAAATTAGTTAAAGAATCACAAAATTTAAATTCATTGATTATCAAAAACATGGTATCAAAACATATAGTTTTCGGTTTGCTATCATACATTCCATTGATCTTTTGAGCAATACAATAACCGAAAAGAAATCATAAATCATTGCAAATACAGGTCATTATATAAATATTTTCACCTTTTCTTATATTCCGCTTTTTCATTATAATTCCTACTGTAAAGTCGTCGATTTTGTGACTTTCTTTAATTGCTATGGTTTTTTTCTTAGCTTAAAAAATGCTAACATTATACTCTCTATCCTTCACATTTCTCGTAGTATTAAAATTCGAATATGCCACTTTTTCGGTACTTATACATCTTCGGATTTCAAATGTTTGGCTTTGAGCGTTCCTGATGAATGTAAATCCAGAAAAGCGCTTCGGACGCAGTAAATTATTAAACGTGTTGTTTTCCATTTTTTATACACTTTAAAACCAGAACAAATGTTTCTAATAAACGAAATGACGTAGAACTATTTCAACTTGAAAATCGTTCAGATATAATGTATCTAGACCATAGCACTTCAGCGTTAACACAAACGCACCTGGATGTAGCTATCAACAAGATAACGTTACAATGTCATGATAACATTTCCATGTAAAAAAACGCAGTTTAGCTTCATACCATCGCACTTCAGATTGAACATCGTGGTTCCGAGTGACATCGTGGTTCCGATTCTTACTTATATGCATTTAAAACATCCCTCCAACACGCATATAAACACTTGCTGATGTCTAAATAATCAAAATGTCGATTCTTTAATTTTGAAGTTTTTGAGAAATTCTTCAATTCAACATAAAGAGTTTCGATGTAGTTTGCTTAATAGTTTTTTGCTAGATGAAATTGTGTAAAAACAGAACTTGCCGGAAATATAGATAAATATAAGAAGATGTGGTATGAGTGCCAATGAGACAACTTGCCATCAAAGTCACAATCTTTAAAAGTAAACCATTATATGTCAAAGTACTGTCTTCGACACGGAGCATTGATTCACACCGAACAGCAAGCTATAAAGGAGTCTGTATTTAAAAGGATATCATATAGGACAAGTACTTGATTGTTTACTATTTAAGACTTTTATTGTAAGGGCCCTTAAAACTAATAGTTAAACCTCTTACATATGATAACTGGTCCACAATGTATGATAGTGAGATGTGCATATTTCAGTTTTCTCGTACCAATTTCGATCGTGTTGTGACAGTATCAATACGTCCAGTGTCGTTGTATTATCTTTTTTTGATATTATTGACACAAAATAAATATCCGGATTTCAAATAAATACACTAAATGTCTTTTATCTATAATATCTATGTCTTTATTTAATTTGAAACCTTTCATATCACACAACAATGAATTAAAGGATCATTAATATGCTATAAATTCAACTTTATATAGCACAATACAAAAATTATCTAAACCATAATATATTTTATATTTACAAAAAGGTTATCATTTACTGAAGATTTCGTTTTATATATATTTATTATGATCTTTAATGTATTAAAGTTTTATTTATTTAAGCTTTAGGATTATATTCCCCTCAAATCATTTGAACGATTCAGATTGATAGTCTGAGCGGTTCATCGCGGTGCAATTTAAGATATAACTGTAGACGATATTATTCTTCGGACACTTGTCTTAAATGTATTGTCATATTTGTTACTCTTTGAACTCAAACTTTCATATTTCAAAATACTGAAACCCTAAAGAATCGTATTCATCGTTAAATATGTAAATCTGCCATGAAGTAAAACTGCTAGTCCATCGTACTTTATTGCGTTACATTTGTAAGATTGCGAAACTCATAAATCGAAAATAAACGGACAGCGCCATGGCTAAAAATGAAAAAGACAAACAGAAGATGATACCTGCCATTCAAAAAGTTGGTTCTTTACATATTTGGTCAATATTTTAATGAGTAAGCGTTCTCAAATAAGCAAGGAGGATCTTAGTTTTGAGTTCGCTTAATATTACATTTTATCTAGTCTTTGCTTTTTTGTATGTTTGTTCGTTTATATTTTTTCCGCGTAATGGTTTTCGGTTATTTCAAACACACGTACATGGTAAGCGCTTTATTATCAGTGTAGCGTGTTTACGATACTCCCATTTGATCGTCTCTGCTGCTTGTATCTAGTACCCAAAGATAGCATCTACCTTGTACAATGTACATGACTGTTCTGTGCGGACAATTTCGCAAATACACGTTGTGATATCTTTTTCATTGCGAAATTATACAATCGTGTTGATACTAACACTACATCATTCCTAACACAAGTTTAGCTTAAATAGTTTTTCATATTTTATTTATCGTGTTTTTTGGTTGTTTTTTGCTCATGTAATCAACCATCCAGTACATTGTTATCGACCATAGTCAAAGGATGGTAACCATAGGACACATTTGCACCCACCGACGTATAAGTAAATAAATGTTTATCTTTTATGAGTGAGCTTTGACAATAAACGTGTTTTAATAATACCTTTCGACATGAAACATTTAAAAATCATAGCTATAAAAATGTATCCACAAGAATGTCCTTGAATGCTCAACAAATGACTTTCAAGTTGTATATTTGAATTTTTTAATTAATTTGCATAGAGTGGTCCATCGTTACTGACATTTGTTTTGGTGTTTTCGAGTTTTTAGCTGATACAAATAGCAAAAAGCGAAAACGCTGAATGACTGAATACGGCCACAATGACATTGCAAATGATTCATGTTTGAGTAAAAGGTTTAAATATTTGAAGTGAGATATTAATTGCAAAGAAGAAATATATTGACAAAATGTAAAAAGTTATTTCATATATCATGCTTTAAAGAAACGACAAGGCAAATTTTGTTTATCTTAAGAAAGTTTTTACCTGGAGTTCATTAGAATCGAAAACTTAACTGCTTTTACATATTGGATACATGAAGTACGGGTGATTAAGTTACACTACAATAATGACAGCGACATAAATTATGTAAGTCCAAATCCTTTCATCTTCTACTTATAAATGAAATGATGTCATTTTCAGCCAGTTTGTTAAAATCATAAATCAGTAAGCCATTTTATACACGGGGGTCCAGCCATGCCAAAACTTCTTAGTATTTCGAATACACTTCGCATATTACTCTAAGTAATCTTAGTGATAGCGTCGATTTAATTACTTGAAGCGGAATTTATTTCTCTAGGATGCATTATGATCATACTACTATGTTTGAAAAGAAATGGTTTGGATATGTATAACAAACAACTGTGACAATTGGAATGCAAAGTAACGAAGTTCAACATATTCATTTGTCATTGCAGTATTCATAGATTTATTGCTTTTGGATAGATGTTTAATTCCACTGTGTTTAACATCAATTTGTACGGCAAATTTCTGTTGCGCGATTTTTTTTTTTTATCTTACTTCTAAATGGAAAATGGCTTCCATTTTGCTGGTATAATTGAAAGCAATTGTTATAAAAACGGAATTATACCTGTTTTGAAATTTATCTTGTCCAAAACAGTCTCAAACTTCGCAGTTATATTACTGGCTTGTAAAACAGGAATGTGCACTCATTCAGATCAATTAACATACAACCTTTGACGTAGATTAGTTCATATGTGCTCGGCAATATCCCTTTTTCTAAACAATGACCCGCTGTAAAAGTAAAACTAAGATCTAACAGGAAAACCTTTCCGCGAAGATAAACTATTATCATGATTATACCGGTCACAAAGCAAACTATTATGTGCATACAAGGCTCCGTGTTGAAGGCCGTACATTGACCTATAATGGTTTACTTTTATTAATTGTTATTTGGATGGAGAGTTGTCTCATTGGCACTCACACCACATCTTCCTCTATCTATATTAATATTTTTTTTGGTCATGAAATCGCAATGAAAACCGTCACTTTAATCTATTGCACGTCTTTTATAAAAAAAAATTCAGGGTCCTACGTCGCTCACCTAGTCTAAACGTTTTGAACATAATTTACAATTTCAGTCGTCCATGGCATTTTTGTTCCGGTTTAGATTTTAATGAACGTAATCTATGTTTGTGTGGAAAATTATAAAGTTAGGGATCTCGTTACCAAAACTTACATTAAGGTGGTATGGGTGTCTTCCTCCATATTGGATTGTAAAAAACAGAGAATCAAAGGTCCAGATTTTCTATCAAGTCAGCAAAATTTGATGCAGGAATGCAGATATTTAATGTGAATTTTCCTTTAAAACAACCAATTTATAAGAATATAACTTATAAATATTAATATTTTTGCAAATGTTGATTAATTTTGGTTGTTTTTATTTTTTTTTTAAATTAGCATTTTAAGGGGAGGGAACTCTAAAACAGTGTATTTTCTGAAGGAATCTACATGGAATTTTCCTATTTTGTGTTTTAGCCGGGGAAAACGTACGGTGACCCTATCTTTTCTTTTGATATTCTCAAAGCATTGTCTGAAAACTATCTTTTCCTTAAGTATTTAACAATTCTATCATTTTGTCTGGTTTCTAATCCCAAAATGGTGTTTTTTCCTGTATAATCCATACAAAATGTGTCATTTTGTCACGTCCTGTAGCTTGAGAAACTGCGCGGTGACCTACCATTTTTATTATATTTTTCAACATATATCAATAGATACTACGTTTTAGCAAAGTATTAACAAATTCTTTCATTTTTATTTTAGACTCCCATACCACCTTAAACCTTTTCTAAACTATATTATCCATCGATATGATTTGGTTTGATTGTTCCTGTAAAAAACGGAATAGCACATTCTAATTTAAACATGTGTAATGGATAAATTGTTTACTGAGCTAGGAAATTTAGAAACGATTAAGGTTAACTAATCGATCCTTTCACGTGTTTCAATAAATTTATTCTAAAAGTTTACCGATTCAACACTGTAATTAGATCTTTGAATATTGTTTTTATAGAACATAATATTGTTAAAGGAAACTAAACATTTTTGTTATATACCTATACACATGTATGGCTCTATAATCTGACGATCACTCTATCTTGACATTTCAGAAGATCATGATATTCTCTGACTGTACTTAGTTGTGTTTTTTTTATGTTGGGATGTATTACTAGTAGTTCAGGTTCATGTCTACTCTCTGTTTTTGTTAAATGTATTTTCATTTGTATCTGATGAGTAACATCTATTTAAACTGATTTTGTAGTTTACTCTTACGTTGTACTGTTTCACCACTGTCCCAGGCTAGAGGAGGTTTGGCGCCCACTAACATTTTTAACCCCACCAACATTTTATATGTGACTGTCACAAGTTAGAAAACTGTAGTTAAAGGTTGTTTGTTGTTGATGTTGATCAAATGTGTTGTTTGTTTATTGTCTTGTTCAGTCCTGTATTGGTCTGTTGCACCAATGTCCTTAGATTGCGGGGAAGGGTGGGTGGCCACTAACATGTTTAACCCCGCCACATTCTGTATGTGCCTGTTCCAAGTCAGATCTTCTAGAGCACGTAAGTATCTGATATCACACAAAATTTCGTTTTAAAGTGGTTCGTTTTTTTGTTGGTTATTTCAGGGTCATGGGTTGTGGTTACGATATCAGTCTCATGTTTTCTTTGTCCAAGATTTTTTTTTACAATCAGTATCTACGGTAACTTAGTTAAGTTTAAGGTTTTAACAATTCACATATACACTTGATATATGGATTTAAATATGCTTAAGAGTTTAAAACCATAAACATGATAAATGAACACTTCTTCTGAGGTATAATACCTAATCTGCGAGCATCACTGAAGAGTAAAATTGGGACGGGAAATGGGGAATGTGTCAAGGAAACAAACCAATCAAAGAATATACAAATCCGACGGCCACCATCGGGCTTCAACACAATGAGAATATCCCACACCTGAAGGCGTGCTTTCGCTGGCCCTTAAACAAAAACGGGTACCAGATCAGTCCAAAACATATAAATGAACTATAACTAAAAAAACGTCATCATTGATTACAAAAGAAACTAAGCAAATATCAATGATACATAAATTAACAAAGGACTAATAGTCGCTAATGACATGCCAGCTCCAGATCTCAATTAAACTGATTGAACATATGAAAAACATGCACATACCCCCACCCCTCCATTAGCGGTTTATTTTAATACCATCAAACATATACGAGAAGAACATCAACCGTATCATGCCATCAACTGGTTTTAAGATAAATGTGTACGTTTCAGATGCATAGACCCCATGTAAATCAATATATATATATACCAAAATATGCCATATATAATGACCCGACAACAGTATCGTAACTATATCTCATATTAATGAGTCTGTTTAAAGCTTTGGCTAGCTTTTGAGATGATTGCCAACATTTTTGTGCTTTGTAAAGAATATTACAATACAAGATTCAATGTGAAATACCTGAACGTATAAGATGTCTGCATGTTGATTTATATTTACCAATGATGTTCTTATACCGATGATAAATTAAATAAACTGTTTTGACTAGTTTGTGTATTCGAAAACCCTGGTGTAATAATTTTTCATTAATACATAAAAAATAATTCTATAATGGTTATATCTTGCCACAAATTGTTTACTGTTTTATAGGTTGGATTAGTTGTAGCAGTGAGGGTTTAAATAGGACATTAAAACTTTAAAAAGAGAGCTGCTAGATAAATACTATACTAGTCAACAAAAGAAACGATACACGACTTTTTCCAAAAAGATGAAGTTTTCCGTTTCTAGGACCAATATTGAAGGAAGTATTATTTGATGACCATGGAAATATTAGTCCGTTTAAAAAAAAGATTTTTTTTTTTGCATTCATGACGTCATTTGGCGAACTTTTTTTTTCTTCACAAAATTTACATAAAACGACAATTTTAAAAACAAAAATTCCAACTACCGATGTCAACCTCTCATTTAAAGATAAAGACAATGTTTGCCACCAATTCTTATTTTTTAAATTGTACATTTTCTTTGTTTATTTGTAAAGCAAAGTTCGGCCCCACAGGAAATCGTTAAAATGTAAACATTATCAATTGGTTTACCATTGGCAGTATGGGTAAAGTGAAATTTAAAAAAATCGTTAACAATCTTAAAACTAATCCGAAATGTTCCAAATTTAGAGTGTGTTGTTTTTAAATCCAAAACATTGATTTGAGCTGAAAACATTTTTTTCTTTTTTTGCATTTTTTTGAGATTTCAAAACACAATTTTTTTAACAAATCTTTTAAAAAAAAACAATATTTTAACCCATTAGTTACAATCAGACCCTTTCGCTCTTTCCGAGCTGTTTTTCAAACGCCTAAACTGGTTGACAGTTGAACAGAGAATGAAATATCACAAGTTTGTGATGACATTAAAGGGCATAAAAAATTATGCCCAATGATATCTGATCTTATCTCATTAACAAGTTTCATTATGTTTCATTATGTTTCATACAGAAATCCATACTCCTTGGGAAATACTGTTCAAGGTAACCTCATACTCCCAAAACACAAAATAGAATTGTTCAAGAAATCTTTATATCCTGTATTCAGGACCATTCTTGTGGAATAATTTGCCAATGCCGTTAAGGAATAATACAATTGTTAATTCTTTCAGTAACAAAAATAACAGATCATTTATTGAAATCAATCTGTTGAAAAAAATATTGAAACTAGTTATGTCATTATGTTTATTTTCCTAACATTATTGTCATACCTGACTTTTATACTGTTGTATGCAATGTATATGTTAGAGTTTTGTTTATGGTTTTGTATGATGAGGGGCGCAGGGAAGGTAAGTTATATAACTAACTGAGTAACCCTCTTAAAATAGAGTACTGTTGTTATTGTTATTTCGTTTTAGTTAAAATCAAAAACGTTGTTATATACACGATCAAATCGAAATAGTTGATATATATAAACACCATAAGATGGTGACAAGGGAACTTCAACATTTAAAAATGAATAATTAACAATAGGAAATGGTAAATCATTTCTGCTTTCATAAATTTTGATACTAAGGTTCGCGTTTAAGATAATTAGGATATCAATATCCTGGAAAGGGCAATGTTCATTGTTAAATAGTTTTTAGTGTACATACTGAAGTTGTCATTATTGAGACAGTGTGAGAGCCAATCAGTGGTAAACAGTTATACATTTATTGTAGAAATGCGGATCTGGTGGAGAAAAATTAATAACGTTGATGTACTACTCCCACTAGGCCGAAACCTATGCTAGTTTTTCTACCGATTTGCTTTATACCATATTTTTTTTTATCGAAACAGTTATTTGCTTCTATATTGATTGAGATTAACACAATATTGTATTTTAACTTTTGACTTTTTATATCAAGCTATATTTTTTTTTTGCTCACACATTGACTGATATCTAGAATGGACAATGAGAGTCAGTTGAAAACAAAACTTTACGACAAAAGAGATGATTTCAGCCCCCCGATAGTGAACTTTCCATTTCTATGTTGATAAATTCCAGCAGTGCCTGAACACGGAGTATATATCTTCCAATTGATACGATATTCCCGGGGTTATATTTCCTATCATGAGTTCTTCGATAGAGGGTTGCTGCTCACAAGGAAGATATTTAACCAAGACTTCCAAATGGTGAACTTGAAATCATCCCTACGTACATCACGAGTTGGTTGACCGTTATGGAGTAACCGTTTCACAGATGATATCGGAAATGTACCTTATGTCATAACTTCAATCCACATTCCTTTTCCCCACGAATGTGACCTACCGAATTAGACTATTAACCGGGTTTGTAATAACATGAGCAACACAACGGGTGTCATAGCTGGAGCAGGATCTACTTACTCTTCCGGGGCACCTGAGATCACCCCAAGTTTTTGGTGGGGTTCGTGTTGCTTAGTCTTTAGTTCTCTATGTTGAGTCTTTTATTCTATTAGTTGTATGTTTGTCTTTTTATTTTTTAGTCATGGCCTTGTCAGTTTATTTTCAATTTATGAGTTTGACTGTACCCCGTGTATCCCTCTGTTGTTGTCAATATTATGAAATTTATAAGATTGTCATACAAGTTAACCAGGTTTATTCCACCTTTTTTTTCATAAGGAAATGTCTGTATCAATTCATGAATATCACAGTTGTTTGTCATTCGTTTGATATGTTTGAGCATTTCATTTTGCTATTTGACAAAGGAAGTTTCTTTTTAGTTTTCATTAATTTACAGATGTGCACGAGCTTGTGTAAAAACTGTTTCATGTAATTTTAATAACAATTCTAATATGACTGCAAAAACATAAACATACGTATGTACAACAGTTAATTACTTGACGATGCATGATTGATTTTGTTGTACACCGCATCAGCGCCGAAAGCATATATCGCAGCGATGATTATTCAAATAAATAAACAAAAAAAGGTTTTAAAAATAAAAAGTCTTTCAATATACTGAAAATTTCTTTAAAAGTGAAAGTCCCTATCTATCAAAGTAAACAACGACAAGATGAGGTGATGAAATTTCGAATCTTTTTAAACTTATTCTTTGACATAACAAGATTAGTAAGGCGAACCAATGAGACAACTCTTCATCCAAGTGACAAATATTTGATAGTAAATCATTATAGGTAAAAGAACGGCCTGCAAACACGAAGCTTTGTCTCACACCAAACAGCAACCTCTAAAGGTCCACAAAATGGATTACTGTCAGACCATTCAAGCAATTAACCCAATGGTATACTCTACATTAAAATGCGAAACGAGAAACACGTATGAACCACACTAACAATCGACAACCACTGAACAGCAGGACAGTTAAAAACAAATGCAGCGGGTTTCGACATTTTAACAGGCGTCAACCTCCAACTTAGCATCTTAACATGAAGTAGTGTTACTACATAAAAATGTACAAAAGACACACTTTAAAATGTCAATGGAAACGGCTTAGCTAAATTAAAAAAACACATATTGACAAAAACAAGTAAGCATAAACTGAACGAATAATATAAAACGTTTTTATTTGGAATCTATTCAAATTACTTTTTAAACTGTAACAAATGTTTCAACTGGAATAATTTAATGTTAATTATACAAACAATTTACCCTCAAAATGTTTCCGTGAATATCGGAAATACATGTACTCAATAACTCAAATTATAGCAAACGACAACTAACATTAACATATAAAGTTCCACTAAGCATCATTTAGATGTTTAGAAAGTTAACATGTAAGATATACATATTATAAATGATTATCAAAAATTGGAAAAAGCAAACAATTCTAAATGATCAAGAAAAAACATTCATCGTAGAACCAACATCATTGATAACAGGATGGATACCACGTACGTAAGAGTTATGACTTTCACAACACCATTGCTACTGCCTGAAAAAAGTATCAAAACACAAAATTTCCTTATTCGCTGGATGAGTGTGTATGTCACGTAAAATTTTGTTCATGAATCGCAAGATTTTTGTTCGCAAAGGCAGTACGGAAAATGTGGAAATAGCTATCATTTCATTGGTCATTATGAGTAGCGAAAATACTCGTCTGATAAATAAAATGGTATACCAAACCGGTAGTCGTAACATTGTTTCCTGACATTTTGACCAAGGTAACAATTTCTTTTAGTATGCGTTTTTGGTGAGAATTAAAGATTACAATACAACATAGACTAAAACGTTATCAAAGACTATAAAAGCTCATAAAACACACCAGGCATATAATGTTTTATTTAAAAACGTACGTACGAAAAATGTATTGTCTACATTATATTCATCAGTGATGCGCGAATATTACAATGTTTTCTACTATGAAATAGTGAAATATTCACCAAATTGTCTTGTTGTATTTAATCGTCGTCAAATGTTTGAAACACTCATCCTTGAAGTTGATGATAATTACAGATCATAGACATACAAAGATAAAAAGGACATATGTAAAGGTGACATTGCAAATTAACTGAAACTTACACATGGTAGGTTTGCCGGTTTGCGTTGCAGTATAACCTGCATTACATTGACATTTATTCAGACTAGAAGTTGTGTTACAAGACGCATTGGTTACACACTGATGAACAGCACAAGTGGCACCTGGACCAATTCCTGTTAAAAATGAACAAACACACATAGAGTATAGGTTAATGTGACAATGATGCAATATAAAAACACATTATATTCAACATCTGGTCTAGGACACTCATTCGATGGATATATAGTACGTTTATCTGTCAATCGAGCAGAGTCTGAAACGCTGATATACAAACAACATGGAGTGTCAATGTCTACCTAAACACGTGAAGAGCTCTATCATTAAAGTGGCCTATACCAAAATATAAAATGTAATATATAATTAAAGTTAAAATGTTGATTAAACAGGTTAAGTCTTAAACTGTATATAAGTCAATAACATATGCTCAATCACTAAACATGCGAAATGTATATAAATAAAAAATTAATGTAATGACTAGAAACACTAAACGGAATTTATATTAACTAAAACCGAAATTATACAAATACTTTACGTACACAATTTCATTTCCCTTTATTTAGATTAAACGGTACTACCATATAATAATATTATCAAGACATATGCTGTAAATTCAGAAATTATTGCTTGCATTTATTAATGCGATTTTGGCATTTTGGACTTGATTGCAAAATTTCAAAATGCGAGTTTCAATTATTGCGTTTATAACCCTGTTGCATTATTCGCAATAATGAAAACATCGCAATAATTTCTTAATTCTTAATGTAATCTCACTCATATACTAGCGGTTTAAACAAATATGTATTCAAGCAATGGTACATCAGAATACAACAATCATTTGTATACTAGTTGTCAGTTTTCAAAGATTATTTCAGTTCAACACAACAGTACAAAAGTACATATGTGCACCTCTTTGTACGACAGAAACGAAAAGTTTTGGTTAGTCTTTTTAAAATTGACACACAAGTAAATTGTTACAATAACCGATGTTTATATGTCTAGTCTTACTTGTTTGACAAGCGCTTCCATCTGAATAGTGTGTTGCTTTACACAAACATTTACTTTCTGAACCATCATGTCTACATTCAGTTTCGGCTACACTACATTGACCTTTGGTAGATTCCGTGACTTTGCAAGCTCCATCCAAGGCAACTTCTGTAATTTGTAAAAATTATTTAGTTTTAGTCTATACAGTTGTATTTATAATTACAAAATTCAAATAAAGTAATCAATTACATTTAATACGTATTGTTTTGAAAATATATCATAAGAACACAAATAATGAAAAATATATTAATGGAAATTTTTATGTTCAGTCAGTCAAGTAGAGAAACAAACTTACCGAACTCAGAGGAAAATTTTAAAAAGGAGAGTCCACAAGTGAAGTAAACAACGTAAATATGACAAAGTTGTATGTATGCCAATGAGATTAGTCTCTTTAATAATCTTAATTATCTGTATCCCTTCATGTAAAATTCGGGTTGGTATGATTCACTTACATTAGTTGAAAGTCATGATAAATAAACATCTTTTACGCAGTCACGTCAAATACTACTTTTTAGATATGTGAAACAATACATCAGAAAGAAGAGTTATGCAGGGCTCAATTTGATTTCCACAGGTTTTACGAAAATTATAACACGATATGGCACATTAGTTTGGAATCTTTGAAAAAGCAAAATAAAAAATTTATAATTAATGTTTGGGATGCTATCTCCTTGTCCTATTCAAACATCACTTTTGGTATATTCTATCCAAATTTTTTAATAGTTCATGTTTGGTAAACTCATTTACACTGAAATTCAGAATGAAAAAAAAATTAAATGACAATGTTTTACCCGCAACAACTAGAACTCCATTACAACGACTGTGATGTCTCATTACTCTGTTGTATTAATAAAAAGAAAAGACATACATAAGCTTCATACCCGCTTTTGTGAGTTATTTCCTAGTACCAATAATACATTATACCATATGATAACAAGTTGATGAAAGTTAACGAGTATACATCAGTAATTAAAAAATTGTTGTGACGTCATTCCATTGTTTTACCCGTTCTTTAATTCAGTGATTGGACTAGCACTTACCTGTAAGAAACCATTATGTTACCTTAAACTGTCCAATATTTTTAAGATTTACTCTTTCTTAAAGGTATTGGACAGCTTAAGGTAGCGGAACTGATTCTTACAGTTTAATGATAGTTCAATCAATGAAATAAAAAAAAATGTTAATTGCCTTATTTTTTTTTATCATGTGAACAAAAATACAACCAAAGAACAAATGAAAATAAAAAAAAACATTTTATTAAAGTCATCTTCCAATGGAATAATTGTGTTACTCATCAAAAACGGTTTCTTAAAAGGATATTGAGACACAAAATTATATTTCGGTAACATGAAAAAAACATATGGGACATCAATAAACAAATAAACGAAAAAAGAGCGCTACGATCTTGCTGAAGAAAAAAAAATAGGGGGGTATTCAGGTGGTACTGTTTGGGTAATCAATAGCAGTCTCTTGAACATTGCAATGAAAAACAAAAGAATTTAACTGATTGCACCACGTTACCTTTTCATGTGATCATATTTATTATATATTTGAAATAAAATCGACTACGGTGCACTCGATATGGTTCTATGTGAACCTGTCACATATGCTATTCTTTTTTTCTTATTCAGCTAGTAAAAACAAAACTGAGAAGGAACAAAAAAGGAGGGGACTACATTTTAAAATATAATATATATAAAACTTGCCGTTATTAGCTGCTATAATTATATTATCTTTGTATTTCACACTGAAATCGAACTGTCGAATATATCTGCATATATTGTAAATACACATTTGATTTTAATATAAAGTTTGAAAAAAACACAATCACTAATAACAATATCATTTCCATCGTTTTTGCATGAATTATAAACTTCCATAACTTTATCCATTTCGAAACACAAGACGCATGTAAAGGTATTAACGGAAAATATGAATAGTCCTTGCACACGCAAAAATCATGATACGTATTCCTGTGTCTTATTCTTCATGTAGCATTACATGTTATTTTTTTACCTTCAGCTTCACCTTACTTTCTTTTTGTCTATTGTTTAATTTAAGCTACTGTTTAAAGGGGCCAACATGTGGGGTTTATTTTAATTTAGAATGTGTATTCACATAACAATTTTCACAATTGATGAAAATAAATGTGCTTACTTTTTCTTTTGTTAACCTTTTTTTGACGTGGTAAACAATGTTTTAAGTAAGATATAAGCCTCTAACAGTCCATTCCGTTATTGGTTCATATCCTTTACTGAAAAAAAATAATCAGAGATGTGTACTTCAGATTCTGCAGCAACATCACATTGCAAACTGACTAATTATAACTAATTTCTTTATACTGTACGAGAAATTTGTGAAGTCAAAATTACTTTATAATTTTTAATCTAGTTATAGAAGTTCTGTTATGTACACAAATGTATATATACTGATAATAAGATAGTAAGCCGATTAATCGTTGACGGTAATTTTGAAATAAATAAAAAGATGGATCAGTTGTACAGGACTGTCCATGATTATCACGTATTGTCTTGAAATGTTAACCAAAGAGTAAACAGAATAGAAGTCTTTGGATCATTTGATTGCTAACAAAGACACTGATAAAATAAAACAGTTAGAAAGACAAGATTATGAATGTTTTGGAGACCAGTTTTATCTGGCGCTTTCAGCTGTTTGTTTCCATCAGCATTTCATTTTCGATATCGGATGTAAAATATTTTGATGGCCATATTTGTATCCCTTATGTTAAGTTTGTTCTTAAACAGGAATCCGTCCTTACTTTGATTATGACATAACAAACGTCAACATCACACTACTATTGACGTCAACAGATTTGAGCAGTTGTAGTATTTAAACTTTTATCATTTTTTTCTGTTCACTGGTCCGTGAAATGGAGTAAAATCTCTAATGTGGCATTGAAATTGGAAAAATCATATCGCAGGCAAAATGTGTATCAAGTTTCAAGTTGATTGAACTTCAACTTTATCAAAAACTACCTTGACCATAAAACGTTAACCTAAAAGGGAACAGACAGACAAACGAACGGAAGAACATATCCCAACACATATTTGTCATTAGCGTAAAAGCTTTTGAATGTACGTTCGTTATTACTACATCAAAAAGGTTTGTTGGCTTTTCATATTCGGTAATTATGAAAATAGTTAAATTGAAATCAAACTTATTTAAATAAAAGGGTAAAAAAAGACGACCTTTAAACATATTAATGTAACATCTAGCCAACAACATAATTTTACAATCAACTCTTACTTGCGGCACATTCTGTAGCAGTAGTTTTTCGGAAAAAATTGTCACTGCATATACATTTGCTAGTACCACTATCACATTTTGCAGCATTTGCTTCCTTGCAATCTCCATCAACTTTACAAGCCTCATCGTAATTTGCTCCTGAAGAAAGTATCATGTGTTATTTTAGTTTTATACATCATTCCAAATCGTGGTTTAAACTAATAGGCTTTGCACACATTTAAAAGGACGCCACACTTTAGAATTTGTTTAGTAGCGCTGAACATTCCATAATACACCCCTTAACCCACGATAGTTTTTCAACAACTTTGTATAAAGTTAACATAAGTTAAACTCTTATAATATATGGCTTGTAGTTCTTTGGAAATGTTATGAACAGGACAAAATAAGAGAAACAAGACAGGATAAATATTAGAAAAAAGGATATTGCAAAAAACAATCATTAAAAATTCATTTTGGAGACTGAATTAAGAAGGTATAGCTTACGAAACAAAAAAATTTAGTTACAATAAACCGAGGTATATTTAAAGAAAGAAAGTTAAAGGAAGATGTGTAGATTTCAAAACCATTCACAAAACAAGCAAATGAATACAAACGAAGGAATATAATTGATATTGTACGATTTCTTTTGCTTGTCACCATTAATTGTTCAATCGAAGTTCATCGATTTATCAACTCATAAGAAACATTTTATTGATATCGTATATCATGATTCTAGCTTTAACATTAAAAGATTTGGGTAACGAGGGAATTGTCTAATGGGTATTTCAAAGGATGTAAACCATCTTGTCACAACTTTTCATACATTGTAATTTTTTCAGAAGACTTTAATTATGTTCTAATGTTTGTCTCTCTTATTCTAATCGGTACTTTTCAGATTAAGCTATGTTATATTTTTATGTATTCCATTGGAAATACAGTAAGTATTCAAATAACCATTGAGTAACATTATCATGTTAAAAAAGTTTAGCTATACAAGCTTTATAATATATGTTGACACCTCAGGCTTCTGGTGAAAAATCTACTACCTTTTTTGTAATTTGATCACATCACAAAATTTTTAAGACAATTAAATTAGAGACCTGCTGTATCCCTATTTTTGACATAATAACCTGTTGTTGTCTGTTTTGTTGTCAAAATAATGAAATTCAATGCGACAGGCATATCAGTGAGAGGTAAGGCTGGCTATAAAACAATGTTTAATCCACTATTTTCTACAAAAAAAACCTGTACCAAGTCAGGAATACAACAGTTGCTTTCCATTCGTTTTGTGTGTTTGAGCCTTCCGTTTTGAATTTTTCTTGAAGTTCGGTATTTTTGTTATTATATTTTTTGTATTTTTTTATAAACATTTATATCCTGAATGAAATTCGAAAACCTAACAATAATTTGTACTTGAACTTAAACTGTATACATGATCGGAACATACCTTCAATGACGACTGCAATATAAATGACACACACGATCCAGATGCCAACAAACCGAGAAAAGAGGTACTGTAAGAAGAAAAATTTGTTTTTATGAAATTACTTTTAATCTAATTTTTATTAACATAACAATGTATGGGTTTTCGTGATTTCTAAATTCAACCTTATTAACAATGCTAAAACCAAAAACAGTTTAATGCGGGCTTCACACATTGCTGAGTATTGCTCTCGTTTGAGATTAGACAGCGATACGAAACGAAAAATGAAAAAGTCGGATTACTATCCTCAATTATCTGGAATGTCCTATCATTGTCTGAACGGAGTCGTTTAATTTCGGAACAGATTCCTACGGGTCGGGAAGGGTCCGAATATTTCGGCGAAGCACCCCGACAGTTAGGTGCGTCTCGTAACATTCGGGGAAACTCAGCCGATTTTGTCTAGTCGGATTACAATCGTGCCTATGTCGTGACAGATTCTGCTGTATCGGATCAAAATCCTAACAATGTTAAGTGTATTCTGGACGGTGTCTTGTGGAACGGGAATGATCTGGAGAAATTTTTCATTGCTGTTTTTCTGCCGATGGAGGATTGCGAACCGTTTTTGCCGAAACCGTTCCGGAACAGTCCCGTTATTAATACGAAGTTCGTCAATAATACCCATGTCAGAGTCCCGACAATTACAGAATACAATACGACTGATACCAGACAAAGCCGTCTGAAATGCGATAGAGCGGACCTCAATAGGATAACGTTCCGACAGTACCTGCTCATCCGGATTATGTCGACAGTTTTCGAACGGATAACTCCCGTCAGCGTCTGTTCACTGTCTGGTCACTGTCTGATCTCTGTCGGATTACATTCGGTAGAATCGGGACGCAGTCGTAACATACTCGGTCGAATTTTACCTGGCGAAAGATACAAATTGGATAAGAAGCGGATTGAGAACGGGATAATCGGGATAAATTCGCTTCGAAACGGTTGAATATCGACGCTTCCTGAAAAATATCTGATTGTTGTCGTGATTAAACTATTTGTTTTACAAATTTTAATTAAAGTTTGAATTTTTATCCACGATTCACAAGATCTTAACCAGACTTTTGACAAATTTTAATCGGGAATAGTCCTTTCAAGGACGGTAGTAAAAATGGTGAATGTGTGACCCCAGCTTAAAGCCCGGGATTTAAGCTGTGTATTATGATGTTCTGGATGGAAATGCCTCACATTACGGTGCGAGGCTATTCGTGTCAGTCGATTTACAAATGTTAAACCACCAATTCAGAATTATTATCTATTCAACCTTTTTTTCAATTTTTAACAGCCTTAGAGATATAATACATTAAGTTTAAACCTGGTACATCTTGTACAAGTTTAATCTTTCTACATGCAAATTATCAACCAAATCGTTAAAGTCTTGTAATGAGACACTTCCGTTTCGAGAGCAAACTACTACTAAAATAAGTTTACATAATGAAGCACATCAATCCTACATTGTTTATGCAAACTGAAGTCTTGGTCAAAGTGTAATAAATAAAATAATGTATTATCATAATACTGACTACAGGAACATGACCTTTCAATACCAAGATCAAATTGGTTGATATTTTTTGTTTGTCCTATTTTTCTAATTTTTACCATGAGGCACGTAATCATCAAAGGTGCTGGAGTGTCAAAGAATATTGTTCTCTTTTTTCATCATCATGCAATGGATAAAAACTATAATTTATAAACACATTACACACAAAAAAAGTCGATTTAGAAAATACAAACCAAACGTTTATGATTTTATTTAAAAGCATCGAGTGCACTGAACCATGTGCGAATTTAGAAAATTAATTCAAGAATGCAAAAAAAGAGTGAAGTTGACAAAACCGATAACGAAAAAATATGATAAAAAATTCAAACGTAAATTAACGTCAGCGGAATATCTAATATATCATATCAAACTTAAAATCTTTATTCCTTTTTTAATCAAACAAAATTTGTTCACAATATTTAATTATTTTATTAATTAATATAGCATTGAAATAAAATTCATTGCACTTACCATAGTTCAATGAAAACCAACAAACTCAAAATCAGAAATGGTAATAAAATTGAGAATGGAAATGGGGAATGTGTCAAAGAGACAACAACCCGACCAAATAAAAAACAACAGCAGAAGGTCACCAACAGGTCTTCAATGTAGCGAGAAATTCCCGCACCCGGAGGCGTCCTTCAGCTGGCCCCTAAACAAATATATATACTAGTTCAGTGATAATGAACGCCATACTAATTTCCAAATTGTACACAAGAAACTAAAATTAAAGTAATACAAGACTAACAAAGGCCAGAGGCTCCTGACTTGGGACAGGCGCACAAATGCGGCGGGGTTAAACATGTTTGTGAGATCTCAACCCTCCCCCTATACCTCTAACCAATGTAGAAAAGTAAACGCATAACAATACGCACATTAAAATTCAGTTCAAGAGAAGTCCGAGTCTGATGTCAGAAGATGTAACCAAAGAAAATAAACAAAATGACAATAATACATAAATAACAACAGACTACTAGCAGTTAACTGACATGCCAGCTCCAGACTTCAATTAAACTGACTGAAAGATTATGATTTCATCATATGTACATCAGGCACAATCCTTCCCGTTAGGGGTTTAGCATCATACCATCATAACATATATGAGAAGAACATAACCCGTGTCATGCCAACAACTGTTTTTAGAATAAATGTGTTTAGTTCCGACGCAAAGACCTTATCAGTGACTCAATATTAACGCCATATATATATATACTATATCTTGTTTTATACGATAATGTTATTCGAAACGTTTCCAGGTGAGAGAAACAATTTGATGACATTGCATAATCGGTACGACTGGCTCTGTCTTCATATCAAAAGAAATTATAATACTTGATAAAGTGTGTGCGTTTAAAGCACCTGTCCTGATTTACCTTCGTATGGAACGCACACACATTTTAAAAGAAGTCCAGAGATACCAAATTACGTTTTGATGTCATTATACTATTGGACTTAAACTATAACAATGTCATTATCTGAATTACATAGATTCAAACACAATCCCGCTTAGGGAAGAACATAATTTTGGTAATGCAGATTTGCAGATCTAAATTTGTAGGGTTAAGTTTTAGACGGGCATCTAAATTACTGTGGTAAAACTGTATATCTGATGGAGACCGTCTGTCGTAAAGGTGTCACATATTAAGACATATATCATACAACTAAATTTTGATGTGACGACATAATAGTAAAATTATAATCCTTTACGACAAAAAAAACAGCTGACTTGAAATGTATGCCACCTACATGCCACTATACAGTATGTTCTATGTTTCAACCATTGATTACACTGATCAGGAAAGGCATTATAGGACGACTATCGTAAGCTAAAACTTTATATATACTAGTTGGTCAAGCGGTCTCATTGATGGGCACATTTCGGGAAGTGATGCCTCAGTTTATCAGATGTAGACTTTCTAATCCCTATGCGGGGAAAACATTAAAATGTGTTAACGCATATTTCCAGATATATTCCTTGAATTACTTTAATATGTATATTTATATACTTTAACACATCTGCAGGTCCATTAATTGCAGGACTTGCAAGTTTTAGTGCATCTTGGCTTTTTTGGAAGCATATAAAATAGATATGATTTCGAAAAGAAGAATTCGTCTAGTGCAGCATTTTTTTAAAATTCGAACTGCAATGATCACGAATATAAGTTATTCGCAAAATTGTGATATTTACATGTAAGAGAGATTGTGTTCAATGCGGTTTAAATTAAATATGATAAAAATAATGGAACTAAGATCAAATAATGTACACCCAGTTTTACAATATAATTGTCATTAACAAAACAGTGTTAATTGTTTTCTTTTAGATTAAATGTAAGTCATAAAATGGAAGTGCTCAGTGCAATGCCATATACAAATATTTGCCGATTGTGCAATGCCATGTATAGATATTGGCAGATTTTACCAAATACAACAACCAATGATATACAATTTATCTTATATATCTAAACCACCTATATTATTATAATTGACAGGGTTTCGTTTGGTAGAAATGAACTTATAATGCCTTTTTGTTATTTTATATTAATATGGAACTTGTCTATATACCAGCTTTGATTATTTGGAATATCTTCTAATTTTCACTTACTACATTTGTATAAACTTCAAGATTTACCTGTATTAATAAAACCGGGTTTTTTTGTTTGCACCTGTCCTAAGTCAGGAATCTGATGTACAGTAGTTGTCGTTTGTTTATGTAATTTATACGTGTTTCTCGTTTCTCGTTTTTTTTATATAGATTAGACCGTTGGCTTTCCCGTTTGAATGGTTTTACACTTATGTCTAGTAATTTTTGGGCCCTTTATAGCTTGTTGTTCGGTGTGAGCCAAGGCTCCGTGTTGAAGGCCGTAAATTGACCTATAATGGTTTGCTTTTTTAAATTGTTATTTGGATGGAGAGTTGTCTCATTGGCATTCACACCACATCTTCCTATATCTATTTTGAAATTTAATATAAAGACATCTGTCAACATAGACGTATTTCTGCTTATCAAAAATCTCTATACAAAGTCTGTTACTGATTATGGACTTTCCGAATTGATTTTCCTCTAAGTTCAGTATTTTTGTGATTTTACTTTTTACTGAAATTGAGTTCATACATTGTATAAGAACCTTACAAAAGAGACCAAACTTCATCTTTTATTTCGTCGTTGTTGAAAGTTTAAAAATCAACCAAAGTCTTATACATTATTATACTTTAACATGTATACGTGCACTGGCATGTGATCGATTGTATTATACTCAACTCATGTAATGAACATTGCTAATTCCATTGTTACTCATAATAACAATTAAGAGTAAACACAATAAATATCATTACAGTTCAAACAGATTTTTAGAATACGGTTTGACATTGTTTATATTTGAATGGTTTCGCTCATAGTCGATTTGTACATTAACAAAAAGTAAAATCACAAAAATGCTTAACTCCGATGAATTTCAAAACGGAAAGTCTATAACCAAATGGCAACATCAAAAGCTCAAACTCAAAAAACGGAAAGAGAACAACTGTCATATTCAATTTTAAACCGTTCTAGCGAAATTATTTTAATTGCAATTAGAATAACAAACAATGATACTTGTGATTGATGTAAACATAGATCACTTATTATTTTCTACAAACAATAGCAAGATTAAATATAGGTTTGGTTTTTTTTGTAAATTGTAGTTTTTTTTATTTAGTTTTACGTCATTTTGATAAATTTCATTATAATATTACTCTTTTATATGACAAATCTATTGAAATACAAATATATATACTTTTAGATCTTGTTAAGTGTATGCGTGAATAAGTGTCTCTTTTTTAAAATCTCTTCAGTATACTCCCATAAAACCAGAAATGTCATTTTGTTTATTGACAGGTTTTTTTTCAATCGTGGAACATTTCCTTATTGTACTTTCATAGCCTTCGTCGTACACTTTTTTGTGTACTATATTGTAGTGCGATTATGAAAACAATATTGTAAACTATAATTCTCGAAAAAAAAATTGTCTTGTCTTAGTCTTTCAGGGATACAACAGCAAAACCCTGAAGTGCAACAAAATCAAAAGAGAATGCAACATATATAAAAACTAACTATTAGATAACAACTACAATATTCCTGACTTAGTACAGGACATTTGAAGAAAAAGAATGTGAGTTGATCCTGGAGTTCTGACTATATAAACCTCACGCGATATGACAATGCTAAATATACCACTAAAATGAAAACATTACATACTATGAATATAGTACAAAACAATATACAAGAGGGGGATAGTTGATTTACTAAATTATGTGATTGATTCATTAATTAGGTCATTGCCTCTTGGAATGATTATTGAACTGGTTGATTAATTCAGGGAATGATTGATTGATTCATGAATTGGTTTATGAACTGGTTGATTGATTTAAAAAATTTGTTGATTATTTAATAAACTGGTTGCTTGATAAATGAAATTGATGTTTCAATTATTGATTGTTAGTAGGAGCATATTATACATGTAATTGACATAAAAAGATCGGCTGTTATAATTGATGATTGCATGGTTTTTAACGTTCAGTCGCAAATATTTTAGGGATATAAGGATATTAATGATTTCTATAAGACTTCCATTAAAAACATGCAGAGAATTCCTCTCGTAGGAAATGACAAACCAACAGGACAGTGTGAGCATATATTGAAGAAGTGTTTTTCATTTACCAAGAAGTACAAAGTTTTCGCAGAAACATCAATGCTTCAATGATATGTTCAATAAATGAAGCAAACTATAATGTGTGTACAGTTTGGTTAAAGTTCTCGTGTACGACTTTTTGTGTTGACTTATAAATTAATTGAACAACTTCAATTTTCATTTCGAATCCTTATTGATAAAATTAGCACATCTCTTAGTAATGTAGATTGGTTTAAGTATCATTAAAATTAAATGCATTGATTTTCGATTAAAAAAGAGGGACGAAAGATACCAAAGGGACAGTCAAACTCATAAATCTATATCAAGCTGACAACGCCATGGCTAAAAGTGAAAAAGACAAACAGACAAACAATAGTACACATGACACAACATAGAAAACTAAAGAATAAACAACACGAACCCCATAAAATAGTTGCAAAAACATGGTTACTGTGTAATTTATTAGCTTCATGTATCATACAACTGTTTGATCTTTTACGCATAATCATAACCAAAAAGATAAACGACAAAACTAATTGCAAATAAATGTCATGATTTAAATGTGTATACCTTATTTTGGATTCCCTTTTTTCCATTATAGGTCATCTAGTAGTGTCATCGATTTTGTTATATTCGCTTATTGCTTTGGTGGTTCTTATTGGCTTAAAAAACTCTTGACCTGAAATACAATGTACATTTTTCTTATAAATTCTTGTCCACTTGGTCGCATGCATATGAAGTACGCAAGTATATATCTCAGTTGAGCCTCTTTATACAATATTCCAGGGACTGTAGTGCCTAACATGATTTTTTGTAAGAGGGTTTCTGCTCACAAGGAACCTAATAAACCAAAAGGTTAAAGTTCCAAATCATCCCATTCCTTTACTGACGCCATTACAAGTTAATTGCCCGTTATGATATATCCGTTTCACAGTTGATAGCGGATATGTTCCGAATGTCGGAACGACAATACCGTTTCATTTTCACAAATTTGAACTACCCAGTTAAAGTTATTACCAGGTTTTTACTACATGAGCAAGACGACAGTGCATCATTTGCAGCTGGATCCGCTTACCCTTCGGAGTAGAAATTTTTAAAATGAAATAATATATTGGCTAGAGACCCTTAAACGTGTGTCCTTTAAATTTCAGAATAGAACCCACTTTGCATCAAGTATAAAGTTCAAGTTGAATATAATGGATGGGTTTAATGTCTCCTAGCTATATAGTTTATCATTAGTATCCAAAGGAATTTAGCAAAATTGTTTATTAAATTAGATACGAATAATTTACTACATCACAGTATGAAGAGTTAAAAAACAACCGAAGTTTATTCATAAGCGCGAAAGCATAAAGAACTAAAACACTCGCCCGAATCCAATTTGATTAATAAGTTAAACAAAAACAAACATTATTTGTTTACTATGTCGAAATGATATTTGAAAAGCTTTTAGAAAATGACTTGCATGTAATATATTGAATATGTTGGTCTGTATTGTATCGATTGCGTAATACTGAATTCGTTATATCGCATCAGTATGAAAAACAATATAGACTAAAATACACCCGTCACACATAAGGTGTCTGTGCTTAGTCAGGAACCTCGTGAGCTTTTATCGTATATCATGTCTTAATTTGTAAAAAATTGAAACACTTTTAATAATGTCTTGCGTCCGAAGCGCTTTTCTGGATTTACCTTCATCAGGAACGCTCAAAGCCAAACATTTGAAATCCGAAGATCTATAAGTACCGAAACCGTTGAAGAGTTATATTTGTATGTGTCAAACATACGTAAAATAAATAGCTTAATTCATCTAAAGGCAACTTTGCCTGAGGGAGTTGAAACCTTAGTTTCTTAATAATTTCAAAATTTATAAGCGGACAAGTTTAATAAAGTTTGTTTAATAAGGTCAGTACCTAAGTACTGACTACTGAGCTGATGATACCCTCGGGGACTGATAGTCCACCAGCAGAGGTATCGACCCAGTGATGTAAAAAATTGAAAACAACACGTTTAATAATTTCTTGCGTCCGAAGTACTTTTCTGGATTTACATTCATCAGGAACGCTCAAAGCCAAACATTTGAAATCCGAAGATGTATAAGTACCGAAACCGCTTAAGAGCTACATATATATATATATATATATATATATATATGTCAAAAATACGTAAAATAAATAGCCAAATTCATCTAAAGCCAACTTTGCCTGAGTTAGTTGAATAATTTCAAAATTTATAAACGGACAATTTTAGTAAAGTTTGCGACGTAGTTTTCAGACAGTCATAGATGCAAAAGATGGTCAAACACGGTATTGACATGTTAACTTGAATTTTGTACATGTACTGCTAAAACTGTCCGAAAATGAGCGATATTGTTTCCATAGGAGAAAACTTGTTATTGCTCTCTTTGAAATGATGTAAGCAAACTATTCTATCAGCTTATCAGTTATATTATTTTAGTTTTTAGATATCTAGATGATTTTACAGACAAATAACGTCTCTTTTTATGCTTAGTATAGTTTATAAAGACCATAGCACTTCAGCGTTATCTCTTTAGTTCAGAGTATTATCGCGATTCCCAGTAAAGATTTATACTAGTATATGCATTTCAAACAACCCTCCCACACACTTATAATTACATGTACTTGCATGTGTTTTCATGATCAAAATATCGATTCCTTCATTTCTAAATTTTTGAGAAATGCCTCTATTGAACAGAAATGAGTTTCGATGTAGTTTGACTATTAAATTTTTCATATTGAAATTATATAAAAACAGAATTTGCCGGAAATATAGTCTGTATTTCAAAAGGTATCATATAGGACAAGTATTTGATTGTTTACTTTATATGACTTGTATCGCAAAAGATCCTAAAATTTAATAGATAGACCTCTTAAATCTGATAACTGGTCCACATTGTATAATAGTGATGTTTGCATTTTTCAGTTGGGAAATATAATCGCTTTCATACTACTGATATATCGCCTGTATATTTTTTTCTGTTATAAAAACGTTTGAAATATTTTAAATTCTATTCTCCGTACAAAACTTTACAAGATAGATCCCGTACCAATTTTGATCGTGTTTTGACAGTAATCAATACGCCAAGTGCCGTTGTATTCTCTTATTTTGATGTTATTGACAGAAAATAAATATTAGGATTTTAAATTAATACACTGAATGTCTTTTATCCGTAATATATTAAGGCTTTATTTGATTTTATATCTTTCATATCACAGACGAATGAATTAAAGGATCATAGATATGCTTTAAATGCAACTAAATAAAACACGCTAGAAACATTATTTAAACCATATATTTTTTTATGTAAACAAAAAGGTTATCGTTTACTTAAGCTTTCTTTGTAAAGATATTTATTATGATATCGATATGTATTTAAATTTTATCTATTCAAGCTTTAGAATTATGTTCTCCTCAAATCATTTGAAGAATGAACATTGAAAGACTATGCCGTTCATCGCAGTTCAACTTAAGATATGATAGTAAACAATATTATTCTGGGGACAATTTGAATGTACCCTTATCTTACATGTATTTTCATATTTCGTACTCTTCAACTCAATTTTCATGTTTCGAACCATTGAACATTGAATATTGAAACCCTAGTCCATCTAACTTAATTGCGTTACATTTGTTAGATTTTAGAAGATGATAGTTGCCATGCTTCTTGTATTTTTTTGGTCAATATCTTGATTGTTAAGCGTTTACAAATTAGCAAACAAGATCTTAGCTTTAAGTTCACAAATATAGGAAGATCTATGTAGAGGTATTTCTTACATTTTATCTAATCTAACTTTGAATGTTTGTTTGTTTCAATTGTATGTTTATTTGTTTTAGATTTTCTTCGCGTAATGATTTTAGGTTATTTTAAACACGTACATGTTGGGCGCTTTGAAATCTCTATAGCGTGTTTCAGCAACTTTCATTTGATGATCTCTGTTGCTTGTAACTAGTATCCGAAGAGATCAGCTGCCTTGTAAACGGGTTTTCTGTACGAACAATTTCGAAATGGTGCGTTGTGATCTCTTTTTCTTTCATTAATTATACAATTATGTTATTACACTACACCATTTCTAACACATGTTTACCTTAAACAGTTTGTCAAGTTGTATAAAGCGGGATTTGTTTTGCACATTGGTCTCGATCATAATCAAAGGGTGGTAACCACATAACACATTTGCGCCAACTGACTGATAAGTAAATGAACGTTAATCTATTATGAGTGAGCTTTGACAATAAACGTATTTTCTAATGACACCTTTCACCATGAGACATTTTAAGCATAGCTATGGAAAATGAGTTCACAAGAATGTCCTTGAATGCTCAACAGATGACTTCCAAGTTATATATTTGACTTTAAATCCATTTGCAGAATACTATTAGTCGTCTGTGGTTACTGACATTGATAATTTTTGTGTTATCGAGATTTTGGCTTATAAAAATAAAAAAAAGTGAAAACGCGGAATGACCGAATACGACCACAATGACATAGTAATTTATTCGTTTTTGAATAACCGGCTTAATATTTGAAGTGAGATTTTAATTGCAAAGAAGAAATATATTGACAAACTGTAAAAAGCGATTTCAGATCTCGACGAGGCAAATTTTGTTTATCTAAAGAAAGTGATTTTTACCTGGAGTATATTCAATCGAAAACTAAACGGCTTTTATAAATTGGATACATGAAGTACAGGTGATTAAGTTACACTACAATAATGACAGCGACGTAAACCATACAATTCAAAATCCTTTCATCTTGTACGAGTTAATGAAATTCTGTCATTTTCAGCCAGTAACTTAAAATCCTAAATCAGTAGCTAATTCAAACACGGGGGTCCACCATGCCAAAACCTCTTTATATATTCTCATACGCACCCCATATCACTCTAAGTCACCTAAGTTATAGCATCGATTCAATCAAATGAAGTGGGATTTATAATTTAAGGATGAGATATGATCCTAATACATTGTATAAAAATAAATGATTTGGATATTTACAACAAACCACTTCGACAGTTGGAATGCAACGTAACGAAGTAAAACATATTCGTTTGTCGTCACAGTGTTCAGCTATTTATTGTTTTGTGATAAGTGTTTAATTCCTCTGTGTTTTACTACCATCGCATATTAAAAATTTAAACAATGACTTTGCATTACAATCGTCATTTGTCTATATAGGTTCCAATGCAAAACGGGTATATATTCACATTTTCTCTCCCTCATAAAGAGCCGGTGCACCTGTTTGTCCTGCATAACCTGTCAATGTAGTCTATTATAATCAAATTTGCGAGCCTTTGTTATCAATGTTTTGTTCATGTTAAAGAAAATTGTACACAAAAAAAGAAAATGTAGCTACAATTTTGACTGTGAACATTGAAATGATTAAAAATATTTTGTTTTGTTTCAAACATCTGTAATATTAGATGTGTTTTATCAGGTCAAAATGACAAATCGACAAAACGGAAAGTGTTTGAGCTTTTGATTTTGCCATTTGATTAGTGACTTTCCGTTTTGAATTTTCCTCGGAGTTCAGTATCTTCTTGTTATTTTTTATTTTTGTTTTTGTTTATTGGAGGCTTGGTTGGTTTGTTAAGGTCCATGACGATATATGTGTGCTGAGTATAGAATATAGCCATAAAAGACGGAATGTGAGATACATTAAGGTACATGTATAAGATGTCAAGACGATGAATTATATTTACGAAATTGTAAATGAGATATAGATTTCTAGATCAAATTAGGGGCGCTATAAATTTATTTCTTTTGGATACAAAACGGCATATTTTGTTAATATTGAACAAAAGAATAAAATATTCTTCACTTAATGAAAAGTTCAGCGGAAGATAGCAAGACCTTGTTGATAAATATCCGTATCAACTTCACAAATATTACACGAAGGTCCTTAAGTATGGATTGGCTAGAGGTATAAGGGGAGGGTTGAGATCTCACAAACATGTTTAACCCCGCCGTATTCTTGCGCCTGTCCCAAGTCAGGAGCCTCTGGCCTTTGTTAGTCTTGTATTATTTTAATTTTAGTTTCTTGTGTACAATTTGGAAATTGGTATGGTGTTCATTATCACTGAACTAGTATATATTTGTTTAGGGGCCAGATGAAGGACGCCTCAGGGTGCGGGAATTTCTCGCTACTTTGAAGACCTGTTGGTGACCTTCTGTTGTTGTTTTTTTCTATGGTCGGGTTGTTGTCTCTTTGGCACATTCCCCATTTCCATTCTCAATTTTATTCTAGGTACTGACGTTGTTTATCATCTTAAAAACGTGTTTTATGATGTTTTTATTTGTCTTTGTTTATTAATTCTTTTAAGGTTTTGTCTATATTTGGTATTATTTATTTATTCGTTTGACGTGGCTTGGTACTTATACATCCCGGTATTGTTTTATTGTGCTGTGGTAATTTTTTGTATTTTTGTCATTATATTGAGCAAAAAGTATATTTGCTTTGCTCTGAGGTTGTTAATTTAATTTTTTCAAACATGGATGTGGTATGATTTCCAATTAGAAAATATCTATCAGACACTTCATGACGTAGATGTTAGTAACTATTAGTGATTGTACAATTTAACAAACCTTCTTTTTGGCTTACGGCTTATTTCCAGTTCATATGTTTCTTCTATATTTTTGGTTAAAGACAAACAAATTATTTCATGACTTATTCAATGACTTGAGCACAATCACTCGGGAATAAAAAAAATTGCATTGAAATGGCTTTGTTTTGAATAGGAGTATACTAATGAATTCGAAAAGACAATGATTTTCGGCCTTCTTTTTGTTTATTTCATTAAGCTTCTTTGTAGTGTCCTTTTACTGCTGGTTCTTTTTCATATTTATCTTTTAATCATGGTTTTTCTACTTTAAGTAATTTTGGTTAGAATTTACTTCCCTTTTTTTAAGTATATATTACATTTCATAAAAGCAGAAAAAAGTTAATAAATGTTTTTCTATTGTTTTTTCTATTTTGATATAATATTGCAATTACAATCTTCATTTACATGCGAACATGACCTATACATGTACAAACACGAGAAGTATTTTAAATCTTTTAATGAATTACACCTCTCAACTGCTGCTTTACTTGTTATTTAGCTCTTCGATTTTGTCAAACAGAGAATAAGACAAATATTAGATAGAGAGTCATGTTTGCCAGGACTTTTAATTTTGATAATTATACAGTGAGCGAAGACATAGTATAGCTTGTTTACTTACAAGAATCATAAAGTGTTATTAGACATTTGCGGAAACTAGGTCTATACCTTGGATTACACTTTAGACTTACGATTACAGGTGACAAAAACAATGGCTTATCTCAAAATACAAAAACAAACCAACAATAGAGATACAAAATAGCAAATGCTGTTTAACGTATAAAATTTTCTGACGTCAGACGCACAAATCAATGAATTTGTTTGTATATAGATGTTTTTGTGTTCTGTTAAATTGGCCATTTTAAAATACGATGATGACTGATGTACCCATATTTTGACTATTTATTTATTGTGTCTGTTTAGTTAACGCATCAATGTAAATATAAAGAATTTGATGAGACTGTCATCAAAGTGAGAGGGAGGGTTAGCGCTATAAAACCAGGTTTAATCCACCATTTTCTACATTTGAAAATGCCTGTACCAAGTCAGGAATATGACAGTTCTTGTTCATTCGTTTTTGATGCGTTTTGTTGTTTGAAATTGCCGTGTGATTATGGACTTTCCAAATTGATTTTTCTCTTGGTTCAGTATTTTTGTGATTTTACTTTTTTTTATTAAAAAGATGTAAGCAACACGTTAAAATTTCTTGTGTTCGAAGCGCTTTTTTGAATTAACCGTCAGGACCACACAAAACCGAATATTTGAAGACAAGAATTTATAAGGACCGAAGGTGTAGATAAACATATGATATATTATATTACCAGCAGGAGCAATAGACTTTCCCTGCTAAAAAGGGTACTTTTAATGCAATGGTTAATATACGAAAACCAGCAAAAAATTGTTCAGAGGACACTCTACAATAAACTGTTTCATTTGAAATAGTAATGTTGGTGTCGTTTTTGTTATGCACGATTACAACTTTGTATCCGCCACTGTTGCCTTGCCGACTTAAATGTATTTTGATTTTAACAATTTCTTCTCGCCTGCTAAACTTGTGCATTTTTTTATCCCTAACAATCAAATGAATAGCTTTGCGTATAAACTTTGTGTTGAAATGAACAACGTCGCAGTGAGAGATAACGGACTGTTCCGGGGGTTGGAACACCCCTTTTCTTTCCGATCAATGCTTTTGAATAGGGATATATGATTGCACCCCCTTTTTATCTTGGGTTGGAATCCCCTTTTGAAAATGGCGCTGGGTCGACTCCTGCGTCGTCAGTGTACTCTATAATACAACTCCATGAAAACAGTACCAGTCTAGGAACAGGGGTTAAAGCGCATGTTTCGAGCATACCAGCCCCACATGTTCATAGGGGATAGTTATCGACACTGCGAAAAAAAAACGTCCATACTTTATGATTCCCAAGATCTCTATTATAATAATTACGTAAAAGAAAAAAAGGTTGGAACTCGTTTGTTCTTGTTTGTTTGTTATTGTGGAAAACATAGATAGCAAAGTTGTAACTATTTGTGTACAGCTATTCTTACATTTCAACTGAGTTTGGAGAACAGTTTAAAAAATATTTCCGATATAAAGAATTTCGTTGACAACTTTTTTGTTTTTTTTGTTTTTTTTTTACTTTCTGGAATAGTTTTTTTTTCTCTATTGAAACCAAAAACGTTGACAAAAAGAGTTTGCCTTATTGAGGAAAAATAAAAGATTTCAAAATTATACCGAACGGCAAGTGAAATTTAAAGAAAAATAAATAGCTCAAAATCACCCGTACGCTGTATTTCCTCAATCTCTTTTAAACAAAATAAAAGAGAGAAAGTATGTCTTAGAATAAACATGCTAACATGATTCATGGTTGATTGCCTATTTCCTAACACAAAGTATTGCTGAATTTTTTCAGCAAATGTCCCAATCTAGCTACTGCAAAGATATTTGCGATATTTTGTGTGTCTCATATCAAATTTATTTTTAAAAGAACGTTAGTTCAGTCTTTGATACTTCGTACAATTACAGCATTATCAACCTGGATAACACCGTATACAATAATTAATGTTAACACATTGTGCATATATATCAGAAAAAAAACGTGGCTCAACTGCAGAAAAACATATACTATCGTAACATTGTTTTAGATCGACGGTTTAATTTTACACTTTGAGAAGGCCCAAGATTTGAATGTTACCTGTAAGTGTAATTGTAATCCTAATCGTAGGTGTATGACAGCTTCCGCAAATGTCTATTACTATTAAATGCGCACATACAAGAGTTAGTTTTTTTTCAAATAAGTGTACTTAAAACAAAATACTGATGCCAGAAAAATACAAACAAATCTGTACATCAATATTCTGGACGAATGATCATTGTTTTTCGCTGCCTAATAAAAGTCTAGAGTTATTCATATAATCCAGCACTTTAAAAAAAAATCCACAATAACACGTATAGATATGAATTTAAATTGTTTTAAACAAATACATTGTTTATGAGTTTAAAATATATCCAATTTCTCTTAACATAGTGATACTTGTTTGAACTTTAATTATATTATATAAATCATTCAAATAATGTATATTGAAATAGTTCCTCCGGATTTTCGTAGTAAATAAATGAAAGAAAGAAATTTTAAAAAAAGCAAACACAAAAAACAACTAAAAAATAAAATTATAGGGTACCACTATGCACAAAACAGATTGTTTAAAAGCTAAAACGTATAATATAGATATCATAAAGAAAATTAAAACACCACAAAACGAAAATACCTAAACACTATACGAATAAACATTTATCGTGAAACAAACATCATGGATACAAAAATAGGTATCACCAACATATACGACAGAGTTGCGACTTCAATTACACCACTACCTGAAAAAAAAACCAATAAACATACTTAGAAAGCAGCTTGACACAATGTTTTTTCTAACTCATATCATACTATTTCGATACAGGAAATGCTAAAATGGATTAATGTTTTGTGTCGTTGACAAAATTTGCGCAACAAAAACTGTATTGGTAATTTGATTATACACTTGTTAAGTGTGCATAAAACCTTAAAGTTGTTCATGAATCGCAAAAATCTCGATTGAGAAGAACGTGAGGGTAATTTAAGCCATAGACAACATTTTTATTTTGTCGTTTTTAGCATCAAATAAGGGCAACAGTAGTCTACCGCTGTTCGAAAGTCATAAATCGATTGAGAGAAAACAAATCCGACTAACAAACGAAAACTGAGGTAAACCAATCAACTTAAAGAGGAAACGAGGAAAACAACAAAACAACAGAAACACTGAATTGCAATAAACAAAAACAAAACGACAATGCAACACACACAAAATCGACCGAATAAGAAATACTCGCCCTATAAGAAAAACGTTGTGCCACACCGGTAATCGTATTGATGTTACCTGTCATTTTGGCTAAGTAAACAAAATATTTTAGCGTACGTATTTAGTAAGATTAGTACAATAAAAACCAGCGTAGACTTTGACTAAAACGGAATCAAAGACTATAAAAGCTCATCAAAAAAGTAAAATAACAAAAATACTGAACTTCGAGGAAAATTCAAAAACGGAAGGTACCTAATCAAATTACAAAATCTAAAGCTCACAAAAATCAACCGAATGGGTAACAACTGCCATATTCCCGACTTGGTACAGACTTTTTCTTATGTAGAAAATGGGGGAATAAACCTTCTTTTATAGGTATCTGAACCTCGCACTTGTAAATGGTCGCATTGAATTCCAAATATACATCAGTCATAGAATTTATACGCAAGACATTTGTTCTGTTTATATTAGACTCAACAGTGATGCCCGAACGAAACATTTAGGTGTGGTTCTACTATGAAATAGTGATTTTATTCACATAATTGTCTTATTGAATTAAATCGACGTGAAATATTTCAACATTTGTACTAGAAACTTGCATTTCGGCTACTTTGATGTTAATGATATGATACAGATAATAGAAATACTAAGATAAAGTGACAAATGAAACGGCGACATTGCCCAGTATTTTTAATTTTCTCTATTGAACTTAAACTTACACATGGTAGGTTTGACGGTAGGTGTTGCAGTATAACCTGTCTCGCATTGGCATTTAGAAGAAGTGTTACAAGAAGCATGGGTTACACACTGATCTGCAGCACAAGTAACACCTGGAACAATTCCTGCAATTAAAAATGAACAAAAACATTTAAAGTATTAGTTGTGACAATGATCCTAGACAAAAACACATTACATTCAACGTCTGGTCCAGGACACTAAATAGGTGCATACATTCTACGTCAATCTGTCAATCGAGTAGATTATCCTTTGTAAATGTTCCGTACCATATGCGTGCAGTGATACTGAGGTCTCTGGCCGCTCCGATGTGTCTACGGTGTTTTGGAGAAGCTCTAGATCTCCAATGTCGTAACATGACTGCAGTACAACATATAAACAGAACAACTTAAATAAAGTATGGTCCTTGTAGGTGATGTCATATACTTTACAGGCTTTACACAATAAACGTGGTAAGTCACCAGACGTTTTACAATATGTGGATTTGATTTTGACATCTTCTTTTTGTAAAGACAAATAGTGATTTAAATTATTAAGTTAATCTTTTTTATTATTAAAATATGATAAAATTACCTTTTCAATGACGCGAAAACTAGAAGGGTCATACCTTATGAAGAATAGAATGTGTTAATTACCTCGACCATGCGCGTAAAATCGGATCATACACATATGGTCGGACCATATGAGTATATACCCAAATGGTCATGACCATACGCGAACGGTCAAAATACTCATATGTTCCAGAACATAAATATAACAAATTGATAATAACTTTATCACAAAACATTCCCTCCGTATTCTGAACACTACACTAATGAGTTGAACTTGAATAAACCATTTGGGCTTGGTTCCTCAAATGAAAAAGGCACAAATGTAAATGACAGACTAAATTGATATATTAATCTTGAATGGAGAAGATATTAACATAATTTTGTTAGAGGTCTTCTGTCGGTTCGAGGACAAGTTCCAGATTCAAGTTTTGATTGTATTCAGCTGAAGGACGCATCCGGGTTACTTCCATATAAACATATATCGAAATCAAAATCTCACTCATAGGAACACGGCTTAAATAAAAACAAATATTCAGGACAAAATTACATTAAATGTAAAAATGGAGATGTGGCCTGATCCCAATGATACAACTATACCAGAAAAGACCAAATTGCACAGAAATTAAAAACTTAGGTCACCGTACGTCCTTCAACAATAAGCAAATCCCATGGCACATATTAAGGCCGCGAAATGACAAATTTAAAACCATTCAAACGAGAACAAAACAAATGGCTTAATTTAATACAAAATAACGAACGAAAACTACTGAATTACAGGATTCTGACTTGGAACAAACACATACAGAATATTGCGTGGTTAAACATATAGGCGGTCACCTAACCCTCCCATAACCTGAGATAGTGGTATAACAGTACAGTATAAGAACAAACTGTAAAATGCACTTGTAAATGGCTTTACACATTATATGAATATAATTAGAAATACATCTAACTTCAACACAGAGTGTACGTGACCGACCGGTACTTGTAAATCCCAACAAAAAAATACATAAAGTACAGATTTGAGAGTACTAGCAGTTACTGACACCTTGGTTAAAGCCATCAACAACAATTAAAACGAATCATAAGTCTTTTTAAATTGACACACTAATAATTAGTCATAGAAAAATGTTCATATTTCTAGTCTTACTCGGTGTGCAAGTTCCTCCAGAATCATAGTGGGTGGCTTTACACAGACATTTCTTAGTTCCTTTACTATCATTCTTGCATTCCGTGGTGGCTACACATTGATCTGAAGCAGTCTCTGCGACGCCGCAATTTGCATTAAATGCAACTTCTGTAAATTATAAATTTTAAAACAAAACAAGTTATCAGTTTATACATTTGTGTGTCTACATTTTGTGTTGCAAATGTCTGGTGAGGTACATTTTAATGTATTTCAGTTGTTTCCTGTAATTAGTTAATAATTCAGTTCTATCATGTACAGCTTTTGTTTAGTAATTTTATAAATTTATTGTTTGCAAAAGTATAAATTATTCTAAATAATAAGGATGTTCTGGTAACTTATAGAAAACCCTGGCCGATTTTGGCACAACTTTTTTGATCTTTCGGTCCTCGATGCTGTTCGACTTTGTGTTGGTTTCGGCTTTCAAACTTTTGTATCTGGGCATCACTAGTAGATCTTGTGTGGATAAAATGCACTTCTGGCGTATTGAAATTTTCAACTTGTTGCCTTTTGTTGGCTGTTGTTCGTGTGTTTCTTTGTCAATTGTATTCTCCAATTTATTTATATTGTAGTTCTGTGGTGTTGAGTTGTCATTTTAATGTTATATTTCACATGGCTATAAAACCAGGTTCAACCCGCCATTTTTTCCTTTAAAAATGTCCTGTACCAAGTCAGGAATATGGCCATTGTTATATTATAGTTCGTTTCTGTGTGTGTTACATTTTAACGTTGTGTCGTTTGTTTTCTCTTATTCTTTAGTGTAAATTCACATTGCGATAAGACGTGTCACGGTACTTGTCTATCCCAAATTCATGTATTTGGTTTTGATGTTATATTTGTTATTCTCGTGGAATTTTGTCTGATGCTTGGTCCGTTTCTGTGTGTGTTACATTGTAGTGTTGTGTCGTTGTTCTCCTCTTATATTTAATGCGTTTCCCTCAGTTTTAGTTTGTTACCCCGATTTTGTTTTTTGTCCATGGATTTATGAGTTTGAACAGCGGTATACTACTGTTGCCTTTATTTATACATATGTCATGCAATACCCGATTCATTGTCTGTTATGAGCAGTTGAATATCATCAAAATGGTACACCAATGGAACATAAACTATCTGACTATTGGTAAATAAAATGTTTTTTTTGCCTCTAAAGTGTATTTATCAGTATCCATCATTTGTGTATATCAGCCGTAATTTTTATTCCGATTTACGTCAATTAATCATATAATGTATCATTTTTCAATTCAAGTCATAATATTAGTACTCAGATGTGTCATCATTTACACATGTAATATCACAAAGAAAAACAATGCACGTTTTCATTTCAATACGAAATTAACGACCAAATATTATAACAAAAATATGGCGCATTGGTATTGCATCAACATAAGGTTTATTGGAGATGAATTATTTGCTATTTTGTACTTCCAGTACCAAACAGCATAACTACAGTAAGAATGTTTGTCAATGTTTTAGTTTAGGTCAAGTAGAATGATTTATGTTATATTGGGATTATTGGCATTGTTGTTTCACTTTCGTATACCTCATATGTCGGTAACATGTATCAACAGTCTTTCTTAAGTCATGATTGGTTAACTTATTTAGACTAAAATTTATTAAAAAGTATTTATATGTCAACGTTTTCGTTTAACAACGAGCCATCCATTACTATAACAGGGATGGCGTAGTAGTATACTTTATTCATAAATATCCATTTGCGAAAATTAAACAACTAAAATACCAGGGAAAATTCTAATCGGAAGACTCCTTGAGAAGATGGCAATTTCAAAAGCTCAAACACATCAAAAATGGATAACACCTGTTATATTCATACGAGTATTTTTCTGGTTATTTACATTTTCAAGCATTCAGGCTAATATTTGATGAGCTGAGTTTGATAATCTGATTTCGGTTTTTCTAAAAAGTTACATATCTTTTACGGATTTTCATTTTCATTTATTAATGATTAACTCATCATACATACCAGGATTAAATTTTGTATTTACGCCAGACGCACATTTTGTCTATAAAAAATCTTCAGTGACGCTCAAATCCAAAAGGTAAACAAGGCCAAATAAGGTACGAAGTTGCAGAGCATTGAGGACCAGAATTCCTAGAAGTTTTTCTAAATACAGCTACTGTAATCTATTCCTGAGGTAGATTAGCCTTTGTATTTCAAAAATTCAAACGTTTTGAAAATAAAGGAAACAGTAGTATACCGCTGTTCAAAATTCATAAATCGATAGAGAGAAAAAAATCCGGGCTACAAACTAAAACTGAGGGAAACGTATCAAATATAAGAGAACTACGACACACCAGAGACACAACACCGTTCCAGTTAATTTATAAATATGACCATATCAATGATATGTTTTGTCAGCACAGAAGAACTGACTACTGGGCTGTTGATACCTTCAGGGAATTCAACATTGTTAAAACTCCACCATCAGTGACATCGACCCAGTGGTTGTAAATAAACTCATCATAGATAGCAGGATTAAATTTTGTATATACGCCAGAGTCAGTCAGTCCACCCAAACTCCAATGTTCTGTTAAGACTTATACTATACATGCTGTAGCATGTTTATCTATTATCACAATAACTCATAATTTAAATGAATTAGTATATTTGGCAAGTAAGTCCTGCTATTTGAATAAACTAACATTCTTTTTTGGAGGAGATTGTGTTAACGTTAATTAAGCTTTAAGAAAACAAAATTTGCTTGCCCAACTCTGTGATTAATGTAAGATAACTATGGTTAATTTCCAACATTTTATTGTTATAGGGAGACAATATGATGCGGTTTTCATTGATAGTCTTTTTCAACAAAGTTAAATTGTTTATGTAGGTTTCAATCATAATTTCTCACTTAAGCATTTGACATGAGTTTAGTTTGAAGTTTCTGGAATAAAGTTGGTTATGGTTTCAAAACAAATTAAGTGACATTGTAGGAACATGTATACATAAATTTCTCTAATAAACCACTGATAAATACTAAGATTTATTGATTAAATAAAAAACAATGTAATGATTAAGCATTAAATCAATAAGTAAAGATGAAATTATGATCGTGTTCAATGGAGACAATACACGCATTGATTCGATAGTCTTTTGGAAATAAAACATAGTACAAAAAGTATGTCACTATTGCATACAAATGACACACCAAAATAATTTAAAAAAAACACTATTTCCGAGCTCCAGCTCCAATGATGATTATAATTTTTTTCAATATAACCAACAGTTGTTATTTTATAGGATAGTAACAGCTAATAAATGCTTACTCTCAGTAAAGTATAATTTTTTGAAAATCTTATCGGGAAGAATGAACGAACTTAATGGTTTTCATAGCTCATAATTAATGTGTTTACACATTAACACAATACGGTTGTTAAATGTTATATGCCTCTGACAGTATAAGACACAAATTGATACAGATCGTACTTTTGCATCAGCTACCCATTAAAGCCTGGACATTTTTACATTGTTTATTATTTCGTCCGTTTCGATTTTTTAATATTATTAACTTTCTATTAAGATTGACTGAAAACTCATATTTCCATGTCATTAGGTCAATATGCTAATTACAGGTGGAGTAGATCCTTAATAATATACATCTAATCATTTTTTAATGTTTCCACTCATTTCACGTAGTACTAAATCATTTGGTTTAATGTAATAATTGTAGTCTTTGGATCTTGCTTTTGGAAAATAAGAAACAAGTAGCAACATATATGGACTACCAATTATATATCGTACGAATAAAAGCAAACAATTATTAGACAAAGGAAAATACGTTCAATTACTAAACAAATTAAAAATACCGAACTATTTTTTTTTCAATGACGTGGATAAATAACGCAATTGTTCTTGATGTGTTTGATTTAAAAAGGCGCTTAGATAAAAACAAAACTGTAAAAGATTCAGCAGTTAAAGTTTAATGGCCATGCTCTAACTTTTCAAAGTCTTTTTTTTCATTAAAGAAAAGGGAAATTCACTCTGTTTTTCTAAATTATTTGCATTTAGATAAAATGAGTTATTACATATCTGTGAATTATTTTTCCCCGGCAAAATCTGTTGTTTGTACTGGCAATATGTGTTATAACAATGTATTTAGATAGTTAAATACTTGAAGACTGTGAAACTATATTACGATTTTCACAATTTGATATGGATGTAGCATAACTGCCCACGTTAAGTTTGTCTTTACGTTGATTCTCATCACACATCAACATCCCACTACTATTCATGTCGCTTGCATAGACAGTTTTTAGTTTTCAAATTTGATATGAAAAAACGTGTATGCATTATTGTTAAGATGCCAGCTAATATACCAATTGGTGACAGTAGGCTGATGTCTGTTCTTTGGTGCGGTTGTTGTCTCTGTAGCACATTCTGGGTTTCTATTCTCAATGTTATCAACGCAATATAGTTCATACAATACAAGTAGTTTTCGTAATTTAAATCATCTTAATTTTTGGTTTACCAATAAAATCACTCGGACCAAAGAATTTGCCACATGGTATAGCACCTGACATATATCACAGAACGTCATACTTCTAGTTGACCGGTAATTTCAAATTATCTTACGTTTTGCACATTTTCCGTCTTTATTTTCAAAATTCCAGGACTTGCACAAGCATGTATTTCCAGAAGCGCATGCTGCAAGAACGTCTGCACACTGATCATCCGGTTGTGAAGCTGTACATGCTGCTTTTAACAAAATTTCTGAAAACAGTTGATATCATTCAAAATCAATGTTTTCGAAACTGTAAAAAAAAAATCCCAATTAACTTTCGAAATGGGTATGAAGTTGTTTAAAATTGCTGTAAATAAAATAACGCTTGCATGGACAGTTTTAGTTTTCAAATTTGATATGCAAAAACGTGTATGCATTATTGTTAAGATGCCAGCTAATATACCAATTGGTGACAGTAGGCTGTTGTCTGTTCTTTGGTCCGTTTGTTGTCTCTGTAGCACATTCTAGGTTTCTATTCTCAATTTTATCAACGCAATATAGTTCATACAATACACAAGTAGTTTTCGTAATTTAAATCATCTTAATTTTTGGTTTACCAATAAAATCACTAAGACCAAAGAATTTGCCACATGGTATAGCACCTGACATATATCACAGAACGTCATACTTCTAGTTGACCGGTAATTTCAAATTATCTAACGTTTTGAACATTTTTCGTCTTTATTTTCAAAATTCCCGGACTTGCACAAGCATGTATTTCCAGAAGCGCATGCTGCAAGAACGTCTGCACACTGATCATCCGGTTGTGAAGCTGTACATGCTGCTTTTAACAATATTTCTGAAAACAGTTGATATCATTCAAAATCAATGTCTTCGAAACTGTAAAAAGAAATCCCAATTAACGTTCGAAATGGGTATGAAGTTGTTTAAAATTGCAATAAATAAAATAACATTAGCATCTTTCTGGACATAGATTGGTTTAATGTAAGTAAACTTTCTCTATTTCATATTCTGATAGTCCCTTACAGTTGGAAACCTAGTGACAAGTATTACCTCCCTTGTAAACACTGAATAAAATTGAGAATGGAAATGGGGAATGTGCCAAAGAGACAACAACCCGACCATAGAAAAAAACAACAGCAGAAGGTCACTTACAGGTCTTCAATGTAGCGAGAAATTCCCGCACCCGGAGGCGTCCTTCAGCTGACCCCCAAACAAATATATACTAGTTCAGTGATAATGAACGCCCTACTAATTTCCAAATTGTACACAAGAAACTAAAATTAAAATAATACAAGACTAACAAAGGCCAGAGGCTCCTGACTTGGGACAGGCGCAAAAATGCGGTGGGGTTAAACATGTTTGTGAGATCTCAACCCTCCCCCTATACCTCTAGCCAATGTGGAAAAGTAAACTCATAACAATACGCACATTAAAATTCAGTTCAAGAGAAGTCCGAGTCTGATGTCAGAAGATGTAACCAAAGAAAATAAACAAAATGACAATAATACATAAATAACAACAGACTACTAGCAGTTAACTGACTTGCCAGCTCCAGACTTCAATTAAACTGACTGAAAGATTATGATTTCATCATATGAACATCAGGCACAATCCTTCCCGTTAGGGGTTTAGTATCATACCATCATAACATATATGAGAAGAACATAACCCGTGTCATGCCAAAACTATATCTTCTCAATGTTTGTCCTATTTTAAAAAGGACGCTATCCATTATGAATTCATGAAAAACGTTCTGGTAAATATTTGAAATAAAAACAAAACTTCCAATCCATGTTATCATTTTCTTCTTGTGGTACATGTAGCAACCGACAAGTACAGCAGGCTATAGATGCTTGAAGAAGGTTTGTTTAACAATGGTACTATGCGAATAAATTCCTGTTTTACCAACTTAAATTTATTGTTTGATGTCAGTGTACTGCTCTGAAACAAGCTAATTATTCGCTCATATAAACACCTAGTTCAGATAAAGGGAAAACAATTCAAAAGGAATTAATTAATATGCAGCTATCAAAGATTGGCACTTTCGCAATTATGTTACTAATCAAAATTAAACAGACCTAGTCTCGATGTAAACATTGAATGTGAATATATCGAGAAGATCGCAAATACTTGTACAAAACTCGAGACGACCTATAATGAAAATTAAAAACAAAAGAGTAAAAAGATATTTACTTTATAAAAAAAAAGTTATCTTTAATTTTTAAATCTGCAGAGACAGACTTTTAAATGTTAAAATTCACGAGATCTGTGAAAACCGGTGTGCTCGATTATTTAGTTGTGACAAAATGTTTGCCGCCTGGCATAAAACCATAATCACAGAATATATGTGTAAATACAATTATAATTAAGCCATGATTTCATACGAAAGATTTTTTCAAAATATCTTACTTGCGGAACATTTTGAATCCTTATCTGCATAAAAGCCGGACTTGCATACGCATGTTTTTCCAGCAGTGCATTCTGCATTAGCGTCTGCACACTGATCATCTGGTTGTGATGCTGTACATGCTGTTTTTAACACAATTTCTAAAATAAAAAATTATATAGTTCTAAGTTAGTTAATTGGCAACTGAAAAAGATTGACAATTCGAGTTGGTAGTTATTTATGATTGTAGAATAAAGACACCAATAGTTATTAGACAATAATGGTTTAAAGAGATTAATATTTCCCCTTTTCATATAATTATTCTGATACAATCTGATAAAATCAACATATGAATTTTATCAGTTTCACATGTTTTCCTTTGATTTAATTTCATAAACAAACGACAACTACTGCACATCAGATTCCTGACTTAGGACAGGTGCAAACATTTGCAGCGGGATTAAACGTTTTAATGAATCCAAACCTTCTTCTTTTTTCCAAAACAATAGCATAACATCACAACATAGAAAAACACACGATAAAATATCAATTGGCAGGCTTAACTTAATCAAAAAACGTAATTAATACACTATAAACGAATAAATTTGATCTGCGGGAATCCACATTCAGTTTGTCTTTACTTTGAATGTCACGCAACAAATGTCAACATCCTACTATTGACGTCAATTAAATTGAAAAGTAATTTCAGTATTCAAGCAACGTATTTGGATATAATACAAACGAAGAGACCGTACTTACAATAATCTTTTTTTCGTTATCATTACGATCTTTTAAAAATTTGATGTCCTTCCATATCGGTAATTTTAATGTAATGTGTTAGTATTGAAAGTTACTTAAATCAATTGAAAACAAGAAATGAACAAGAACACATGTCAGAAGACAATAAAGCTGGCAACAAAGATTGATAAACAGCTCTTACTTGGTGCACATTCTAATGTACTTTTTCGGAATGAAGTGGCAGTACATTTACAGGTGGTGTCACAAACTATATTAGTTTTTTCTGTACAATCTACGGAACCTGAACAAGCGGCACCGTAATCAGCTCCTGAAAATCAACATCATGTGGTGATTCATAAATCATTCTTATTCATGTTGTCACTTCAAACAAGATTAAGTCGTTTATTTGATAAAAGGTATTGCATGAAATGTACCAATTACATAGGTATTCTGGAACTAATTTTTTATTACATTATATGTACCAGAAATAACAAAACACTCACTAAATGCATCAAGATTTCTTTCAACTTTGTAATTTGCACTCGAGCTACGTCTGTTATAGCTTATTTTTTTTTAATAATTTTGTAGTTTTCTACATACATTTGTTGTAACTTATACGGATGGCGATGAGTGTTCGAATGTGTTTGTTGTTTTAATTTGGTCCAAAGATATCAATAAAAGTCCAATATAATATATCAATAAAAGTCCAATATAATTTATCATTTTTTTTTTACTTCGTTCGGTACGGTACATAGGTACAAAATGTACATAAAGAATTTGACCGGGAGAAACATGTTTTCCATTTTTTACATCACTGGTTCGATACCTCTGCTGGTGGACTATCAGTCCCCGAGGGTATCATCAGCTCAGTAGTCAGTGCTTCGGTACTGACATGATTTAACAAACTTTTCTTAAATTGTCTGTTTATAAATTTTGAAATTATTATGAAACTAAGGTTTCAACTCCCTCAGGCAAAGTTGGCTTTAGATGAATTTGGCTATTTATTTTAGGTATTTTTGACATAAAGCTCTTCAACGATTTTCGGTACTTATACATCTTCGGATTTCAAATGTTTGGCTTTGAGCGTTCCTGATGAAGGTAAATCCAGAAAAGCGCTTCGGACGCAATAAATTATAAAACGTGTTGTTTTCCATTTTTTATATTATCATAAATGGAGACATTTCAAATGAGATAGGATAGGCACCGAAATTGAAGCACATATCACAATAGGCGGTAACACTGTCAACGATCATATCTTAAAATTCATGTTTAGTTTATCATCCTGTCGTATTTTGCATTGGAACAGTCCTTTTATACGGGCCATCAAAAAGGTCTTGCAAGGGGTATGTCTATAACGCGTGCAGATAGTTTAGCCCTCCCCAACACAAAATAACAAAGTTAGAATGTCATACCAACATGGAAGTCTAACATTATTCAATTCAACTGACAGTTTATGAGAAATGCTGGAAGTTGGTTAAGATACTAAAGTCGACGTCTATATCAACCTGCTCAGTCGCTCCGTAAATCTCTTATAACGACTTTATGACATTATCAGAGACGTCACAATGTCTAAGAATAAGTTATCAGCAAATTCACAATGTCTAAGGATAAGTTATCAGCAAATTCACAATGTGTCAAGAAACGTCACCAAACTTACTTTCGTCAAGCGTAAAACAGTAGTAGAGAGGGGAAAAGACCAGTGATAGATTAATAAACTGATAATCGACACAAAGTAAAGTTTTTGAACTCGTTTCCGCAATCACTCGCTAAAAAAAGTTCACCTTTTGGCTCGTGACTGATATTTTACGATATCATTGACTAGAAAGCCCGATTATCTATACTTATCGGTCGTTCCACTGTACTTAGCACTCTGCTAAGCTCTTAAGAAAATTGCATATCACGACATTGTGATGTCAAATACGTTGACCCGGCCTTAATAACTTTGATCCGGACATTTCAGCGACGACAGAATGTTTGACCAAAGGTTTATAAGTTTGACGTTAACTTATAAAGTCATCTTCCGATTTTCTGGTGAAGCAAGGAAAACGCAAAACAGACTGATATCGGTACAAACAAGAACTATACAAACAAATTAGTCGACAAACTTTATCTTGAAGACTGTATTCAAATGCGGCTAACGTCAAGGAGAAACATCAGGAGGCAGAATGGAGGAACATTTTTTTTGTTGAATACAAAACATAAGATTTTTTTTAATTGAGGAATCGTCTTACGGGTATTACAGTAGATGTGAATCATCTTGGCACGCCTTTTCTGACTATTTTAATATTTCAAACGATTTCATTTTTTTCACTCTCACTTTTGTCTCTTTTATAAATGTCATATCTGTACTAATCAGACCTACACCTAACATATATATGATATCTTTTAATTTTTACCTTTGCAAGTGCGTTTTACAAATAACCAAAATATAACAAAATCATAAAATCGATAATGAAAATTGGGAATGTGTCAAAAAGAAAATCCCGCAACCAGAGGCTGTCCACTAAACAAATATGTATACTAGTTCAGTGAAAATGGTCGTCATACTAAACTCCAGAAACATATAAAATCAGAGTTTAGTGTGTCTTCCAATTTTCGCTAGGATACATTACTGTAAAGGGGACAACCGAAGCCCCAAGCGAGATTTCAAAAACTGTGTTAAAGACCCATTGATGGCATTGGTTATTTCTGCTCTTTTGTCAGATTGTTGTTTCTTTGACTCATTCCCCGTTATAAATCTATATTTCAAAGTTTGGCAATGAACACGATAAAAGCTAAATTATATGCGTCAAAACCTAAATTTTGGAGGAAAACATCAACAATCATTGTTGTTCTTCTACCCTACTAGGCCTATAACAACAGACGATTTGAAGAAAGTCAAAGTATACATCTTTTAAATTAAAATTAAGCCGTGTAAATAAGCAGAACATACCTTCAACACCTACTGCAACATAAATAACAAACACTATCCAGATGTCAACATACCAAGATGAGAGATACTACAAGAATAAAAACATAAAGAATCGTGAAATTGGGAATGTATTTAGGTCAAGTGTGCGTAACAATAAACTTTTGTAATAATTAATGTAAGCTTAACACTACAATAGTAAAGAACAAAAAACAATGTTTTATGAAGTTCTGTATAAAACTGCCTCACATAACCTTGCAAAGCTATTCGTTTCAGTCGATATACAGTTATCTTGGAATTGTAACTTAACAACTTGTCAGTAACCAGAGAAGATGTTGATATTTACAAGTGGTCTGGCAGTATGAGTATACGAGGGTTGTTTTACGTCTTAAACTTTCGGTTTCCTGCTAGGATATTAACCTTTCTTTTCATGAGTTTAAGCTCCTGCTTATAAATTTATTCTAATACGTAAGATTCAGATTACCGAACGTCAAGAACTCTTTTGTACATGAATGTGTGTAAGTCGTATGACGTCGAGACAACTGTTTGTTTACATTGACGATAATGGGCAAGGAAGATATTTAATGGAGTTCAAAAATTCTATAAAATGCACTGATACATGTTGTTTATTTTACCGATTGAGCCTTGCAGGGTAGGATTTTAACCACATCAACAAACGATATTCAATGAACATCACGCTCTAGACTTATGATTTATCAGGCGCTGACATTCATCCTAACCTGAAACATTAGTGTATTTTACAACATAATAAAAGACATTTAAACTAAAACAAGTATGATCTATAAAACCATATCAATCCAATATTAAAACGTTGGTGCCTATATAAAATAGACGTAACAGGTAGAAATACGAAAAATTTAGGAACATTATCAAATAGACAACTCTAGCATGGGACAAAATGGCGTTAAATTAAACTAAGTAAACTGGTAGATTTAAATATACTAGATTTATTGTTCAGAATTCGAGTATGGGTCGTCTTACTAAATACTACTAGTAATCAAAGTTGATATCTATCAAAAATAGTGAGACGAGATATACATGTAAGTGAATAAGTGAACATTGCATTATTTAATATTTATTACAAATTGTTACAAATAGGTAATTTTGACACGACAGTACGAATTGAGAGAACTTGCAGTTTCTGAAAGAGGGGCGAAAGATACAAAAGGGACGTTCAAACTCATAAATCAAAAATAAACTGACAACGCTATAGAAAAATGAAGAGTTAGCAACACTAACCCCACCAAAAATTGGGGCTAATTCCAGGTGCTCCGGAAGGGTAAACAAATCCTGCTCAACATGTGGTACTCGTCGTGTTGTCCGTGTCATTACAAACTCGGTAAATTGTCCGAATCTGTAAGTCACACCCCTGAATAGGGGGATGGGTTGCAGTTATGTCACTATAAACATATGCGATATCATCTGTGTAACGGATATTCCTTAACGGTCAGCCAACCTTTGATGGCATCCGTTTCAATTTAATGAAAGGATGCTAGTTAAAAGCCTTAAAACAGTAAAAGTAAATCATGCATCTAAGACTAAAATCAGTTAAAACACATCCTATGGATTAAGATATTTTAAATCAAGTACATCTAAGAAGACATGAATTGTGTAATGCCAAAATAAAACTATCGACAGGATATTAAAAATTAAAACCACAAACAAACCGTACGCCGAGGAAAGTTCAAAATAGGAAGTCCCTAATCAAATGGCAAAATCAAAAGTTCAAACACATGAAACGAATGTATAACAACTGTCACAGTTCTGATTTAACCTTATAATAAATAGATATCATGTTATATATAGATGAAAGAGTCAGTAAGAAAAAAAACGTGGGTGTGTAAATATACATCCATAAAAACCATTCTTAAAGAATACAAATTGTGGATAACAAATTCGATGTTAGTGCAAATGTTAACATTATTCAAATATCTTATTACAACATTAATTAAGTAACCTTAACTAATATTTTTCAAAGGTTTGCTGAGTTTACTTGGATCTAATCGCTTCTAGTACAATTATTCCAGTAAAATTTTGATGTGAAAGACCGTTTTTTTTAAGTTTTGTTTACAAATACAGGCAAGTATATTAATCAAATCTGTGAATCTATGAAAAATAAAAAGGTAAATCTTTGAAAAAAATAATTGTAACGACATCCTGACTTATTAATTTACCAGTGATGTATTGGTTATGTTAGTTGACGAATATGACATCATTACAAACACTAAAGATATTTAAGTGAGTTTTTAGACCGAACAAGTTTTATCTAGTGTTGTTAAACAATTTGCTTGCAAACATTCTGTACTGTTCAGTAGAAATTCAGTATTTTGTTGATATGCACAGATTACTAACAATATAGATTTACCGCAGTGCACTTGTCTACACATTTTATTGGATGAATAAAAAAGTGTTAATAACCTATTGTTAAGTCGAGGGTTAGATACTAAGACCCAAATTCGTTTACTAATTAAGCTATACTAATATTTCCCTTTTATTTTCATAATATTCATAATTGATCTTTTTCTGCGTTCTAGTAATCATGACACAAATCGCCACGTGTTTGGATTTTAGAATAAAGTACTGTCATAATATTTCGCTGGAAACCAATTATTGAGGGATTCGTGGTTACAGACGAACCACGAATTCAAATGTCCAACGAATATCATATTTTCAATAGGCTTTGTATTCAGAGATTGGCAAAATCACAAAATCAAATATCCACGAATATGTAAGTTTTCACGAAAATAAATGAATCCACAGTATTAAAGCATCTTTTGCTGCTTAATGTAGATGATCTATCATAACATTTATCTTAATGTTGGTAATACATGTTGGTGCACTTAATGAAATATTATCAAAGCGATAGTCAGGAGGAATATTTATTTTCAACGAGGAAAGTACATTTGAGTGATCTTTCTAAACAATACTAAAAATCCTGTAATTGACTAAAGGAAAGATTTGTACCATAAACTTACCCGTAAATAATTGTTTGTTTGGGTTGTTGGCAAGTGTTCCGATTTGAAATTCGTCAGTTTATTTTTTACAAATTATCTTTTCTGTTTCTTAATATCGACAATCGAATTGAGTTGGTATGGGTGTCTTTCGCCATCTTGGATTGTAAAAAAACAGAGAATATAAGTTCCCGAATTTCAATAAAGTTAGCAATATTTTGATGCAGGAATGCATATAACTGATGTGAATTTGCATTTGAAAGGACAAATTTATAAGATTATAACTTATGAATATTATTGTTTTTACAAATGTAGATTATTTTTTCTTCATTTTTAATATTTTTAAATTGGTATTTTTAAGGGGAGGTAACTCTAAAATAAAAAAAATTCCGAAGCAATCTACATGGAATTTTGCTATTTTGTATTTTAGCAAGAAAAAGCGCCTTATCTTTTCTTTTGATATTCTCAAAACATTTTCTAAAAGCTATCTTCTCGTATTATATTTTACAATTCTATCATTTAGTTTAGCTTTTAATCACATAATGATGTTTTTTCTTGTATAATCAATACAAAATATGTCATTTTGTCACAATCTGTAGCTTGAGAAAATGCTCGGTGACGTATAATTTTTATTACTTTTTTGGACTATATATCAATATATACTACATTTTAGCAAAGTATGAACAAATTCTATCATTTTTAATTTAGACTCCCATACCAACTTTAGTACATCGAAAACAATTATCTCTATTTCGTTCACGACTTAATAGAAGTATAGTTTTAAGTTTTTTATAAGTCCTTTACCAAAATATAACACATCACACCAGTGTGTCACCAAATGTCCATCATTAAAAGTTATTTATCAGACCAAACGGTAGGGTTTTCCACACTGGTTGTGAATAAGTGCTTAAGGGCATACGATACAGTTACAGGGGAGGTAATGACGTTGCTAACGTAAAATGTTATTTTCGCGACGTTAAACACTTACATATCGGGAAAAGATGCATTTTTCGACTGATTTTTATCATTCAAACTGATTTAATGTGAAAACGAGTGCATGGACCCCTATTTTTTAAAACGAAATTTTGTTTCATTTTGCAGGGAGTTTATGTGGACCAAATTTTATAAAACTGTAAATAGTGCAATTTTATATAAAAATATATTAAAATATACAGCAAAAAATGACGTTTTTTTCTCAATTCATGACCATTTGTTAAATATGAGTTATTTCTGAATAAAAAATGCATAAATTTTTTGAATATTTATAAAAAACAGAAATTACAAATTATTTAACAAAAAACAATTTGTTTTTATCTTTTAAAACAATAAAGTTATGTCTTTCTTTAGAAAGGAAAAATACGGCCACAAATCCGAATTTTGAGAAAATATACAAAATTTCGCCCTCATTTAACTCAAAAAGTTGCACATAAAGGTATATTTTTTATTACATATTTGATTTAATCAGGCAAAAAATAGCCTATATGGAAATGTTCATCAAACTGTAAATACGGGATCAAAACTGTATCGTATGCCCTTAAGAGCTCGAGGGGCGTTCATTTCATGAAGATTCCCCGAGGGTATCACCAGCCCAGTAGTAATGTGCTGACATGAATTATAATTGATATGATCATATCTTTGAATTTTGTAAATACTAAGGGGTTTTTACATCAGGAATAGAGAACCTAAGCTGTATTTGGCAAAACGTTTTGGAATTTTGGTCTTCAAGCCTCTTCAACTTCGTACTATTTGGCCTTTTTTTTTTTTTTACTTTTTTGGATTTCGAGAGTCACTTTTTGAGTCTTTTGTAGGCGAAAAGCGCGTCTGGCGTAAAAACAAAATTTAATCCTGGTATCTATGATTATTTTATTTATGAACAATCAGACCAGGAATTTCATGTAAGAGAATCTCAGCGGGTAGTGCAGGGAATCAGTGTGCCAGAGCTCCAGGGTGCAATCACTGACTGTTAAAGTGAAAGTGTTTAAGGAAAAAGTAAAATCACAAAAATACTGACCTCAGAGGAAAATCTAATCAGAAAGTCCATAATCACATGGCAAAATCATATGACAAAACACATCAAAAACGAATGGACAAGAACTATCATATTCCTGGATTGGTACAGGCATTTTCAAATGTAGAAAATGGTGGATTAAACCTGGTTTTATAGTGCTACACCTCTCACGTTTTTGACAGTCCATCAAATTCCGTTATATTCATAATGATGCGAGAACTAAACAGACATATAAATGAATAAAATAGTCAAAATATGGGTACAACAGTCATCATCGTGTAACAATTTTAAAAGGGACAATTTAACAGAACACAGAAACATCTATCTACAAGCACATTCATTGATTCGCGTGTCTGACGTCAGAAAATTTTATACGTCACATATTTTTGTCGTTCAATGTTTATACAAATAATTTTAAAATTTCACATGGACAATGTTAGAATACAGGGTTAAAAAAATCAAAAGTATGTAAGAATTAATTTCAGAAATAGACCGAGATTTAAAATAGTCTAAAAGTTCTATGGAATTTATCTGAATCCACAAATAGTTCATTTCACTTCAGTTCAGTTTCTTGTATATTCCTCCATTAATGGGGAGCACTACCCATAGGGTATAGTTTTAGCAACTATGTACACCTTAAAACATAAGGAAACAATTAATTATATACAGATGACTGAATTTGGTTATAATGATCACTAAATGATAGATATAATAATTTATTCATAGGATTGTCATGATAAAATTTTAAAAGATATATAATAATTCATATGTGCTGGGTTGTAAGAAAATGTTAAGAAACAACTGTATATATTTACAAATAAGAATTAAATGGTCTCAAATTAAAATTACTTATAATTATTAGTTAAGAGTGCTATACATACATCGGGAACTATAATGAAAATTATATTTATTAGACTTATGTAAAATGGTTGGGGTTTGGAAAAAAATTAAGCTATAATATATACATAAATTTTCTTCACAGTTTAATTTGTTATATGGAGATCTTATCATTATTCTTTAAATTATAACTGATATCTTACAATTTTAAAAAGAGAAGATTTATTTTTAAATACTTATAAGTCATAAATAGTAAGATGATATTAGTAATGAACTATTTTATTTTAAAAAGTTTGCTTATACTGTACTTGTGATCAAGTTTTTTATCCTTTTTGTGGGCAGCAAGTGCATCTCATAACACATATTTCTAGCCAGAGTTTCAATGTTTTCATACACAGTTGAGTAACAATTTATGTCCTTGCTAGTACAGTCGATTATGAGCTGCAGTAAATTCCCTTGTTGTATGATCATCTTGTATGTTGAGGTATCAATTTCATCCATTTTCTGTTCAATTTTTTAGCAGTATTTAGATCTTATTTGCTCTAATTCTTTGCAGTGTAGAATAAAATGTTCGAGATCTTCATTTCTCTGTTCACAGATTGTACACATCGGGTTCACTTTCGGATCGAACTTAGCTCTTTTGGCTTGAAATATGTACGTTTGAGTACTAATTCTTGCTTTTATTTCTCCTGCCTTTACATCTTTACTATTGTTTTTTTTACACTTTTCCATATATTGTGAGCATCATTTAATGGATTGTTCTGTATCTCTATGTATATAAGTGATGTTTTTTCCATTTTTTCATTATGACATTCATTTTTCCATTATTCCTTGATCTTTATTCCTACTAGTCTTTTCCATTCGATTTTATTCAGTGGATTTTCCATGTAGTAGCTACTAGATTTCAAACTGTATTTTGATAGAATTTTTTCTACTCTATTGATAAAGTCTTTTCCTCTTTGGTCTGAAAATAATATGTGTCTGCGCAGAATTTGACATTCTGTGGTTCCTGAATTTCGAACAATATTCATGAAGAAGGTAAGTTCATTTTTGTCTAATGTGATGGCAATAGGTTCTGCTCCTACCAGGGTATAGATAGCCATATTTGCTGTATTATTTGGAAGCCCTTGAATTTGTCGGAGGATTTTTCTCTCTGCGAGTTCTAGCATATCCTTTTCTTTTGCAAGAATGTTCATCACCTCAAGTCCGTATATGCTTCTTGGTTCTGCATATGTTCTCCATAGCTTGTATGCAACCATGGGTGCGAATCCCCTTCTGACATGTAACCCAGCTCCAAGAAGGCTGTATATTGTTGCCCTACCGGTTCTTATTCTTTCTGAGATATTTGCACGGTTTTGCTCGTTTCTTTTGATACCTAGATGTTTGGTTTCATTGGTTATATTGATGTCATTGTCTTCAAATTGCAATGTTGATATGTTTGAGCCTTTTGCATTGTATAGAACAGCTTCATATTTAGTAGGATTGATTTTGACTAGATCTCTGCTTGTGTGGTGTTGTACTATGTCTAATATTCCTTGTGCATCTGCAGTACTATTTGCCAGGACAGCAATGTCATCGGCACATGCTGGTGCAGGGTTTTGTATATGTTCCAAGTCCACTTTTTATTATGCTATCCAGTATGACGTTGGTGTAGCATTTATATAGCGTTGTAGATAGTTTTGCACCTTGTTCAATTCCTTGTAGCACCATTACATCTTCTGTACATTGCCCTTCCCGTTTAACCTTAATGATTATTCCTTTATACAAGTTTCTCAGTAATATCCAGAGTTTTCCTTTTATTCCATAATGGTACAGTTTGTTCAATGGTATTTCATGGTTTAGCTTGTCAAATGCCTTTTCTGCATCAAGAGTTATTAAGATCACCAGTATCTTTAATTTCTTACTTTCTTCGATTGCATCTGATTTGAGGAATGCTGCACATAACGCTGATACTCCTTCTGTAAAACCACTTTGCGGGGAGTTTTGTATGTTGTTAAATACAGAGTCAACTCTGTCCTTCAATATACTTTGTAATATTTTTGCAAAGGTTTTAGTTACAGTTATTCCTCTATAGCTAGATGGTAACGTTTTGTCTTTTTCTTTCTTTAAGATTGGTGTTAGAATCCCTGTCTTTAGGAAGATTGGTACATCCAAATATGTTAAGATTAAATTTAGCAGATGTACTATAAAGGGAGTTAACTCTTCCATCCCATGTTTGTAGTGTTCTGTCGCAATTCCATCCTCATCGAGTGCTTTCCCTGGTTTAAGTTTTTCTATAGCTTTATTTACTTCCTTTACATTTACAAGATCTATGCCTTGACCTTTTTCCCTTTCTATGGATTCTATTATATTGTTTTGTATTTCTACTAGCTCTAGTTTTTCAGTGTCAACATTTTCCTCTATTGTTGATGTAGCTAGTTGTTGGAAATGTTCTTGCCAGATGTTCATTATGCTTGGTCCATCTGCTGCAGTCTTTTCATTTAGTTTCAGTATCTTGGTATTAGTAAGCGGTGTTTTTCTTTGCATGCTGATAAGCTTGTAAAAAAGTTTTGTATCTGCTTTTGAAGCTTTGATAATTTTTCCCGCTGTTGATTCTCTCTGCGAGGCATAGGCTTGTCTTTGTGCTTTTCGAAGCTGTCATTTTGATTTTGAGCTCATTACTTCTTTCTTGAGGTGCTCCATTTTGCCTCCATAATTTATATGCATTTTTTGATTGCTTTGATGCCTTATCTATTTGTTCATTCCATATCGCCTTTCCCTTTGATTTGGTTTTGATTTTTCTTCTATACTTTGGGATTGCCGCTTCTCCGGCTTTATGTAGCAATTTTTCTAGATTTCTTATATCTTGCTCAATGATTCCTTTTGATTTTTGCATGAGTTTTGGTAGATCTTTATTGATGACTTCCTTATAAATTTGATGGTTGCAGTCAGTCCATTAAGGTTTTGTTATGATAGTTGTTGCTTTTTCCCTGAATTTTTCAGTTGGCTATTCAGTGTCAAGATAACAGGTACATGGTCTACGTTTGAGTCTTTTTGGTTCACAAGAGAGATGTATCTGGCAGTTCTGTTAAGTTCGGTTAAATTACAAGTTCCTAGCCAAATATAAAATGTGATGTTTTTGTGTTGATGACAGATTGATGGTAATTCTTTTTCGGCCCAATCAATAGCTTGCTGTACTTTTTGTCCTTTTTTTGTGATGAATGTTATGTTTAGGAAATCTTCAGTTGTTATAGCTCTTTTTATGTAGTGTCCTTTACTATCAGATATATTAATGGGTTGGCTTTGGGCTTTATTTTATCCTGAATATCTCTCTTATTTACTCTGAAGTATCTGCTTGACTTTATAATTTTATTCCCAATCTTTTGAGGAACAGAATACTAGGTTTTCTATCAGTCCAACACAGGATATTAGTTGAAACACAAGTATTTAACTATTTATCTATGCAGTAAAAAAAATATTTGGAAAATAAAAGGGGAAGGGGTCTAAACAAAGGACTATATGTTCAAAGTTTTAAAGTCAACTAGTGGAATAGAAAAGTTTATTTAATTGATCAAAATTATTAACCAGAAGTATGAATTTATTTATTCTAATTATTTATAAGTCACGGAAATACTTTGACTTACTGTATGAAAAAATAGAATTTATTTGTCAAAATTTCAGAATTCAAAAATGGCGCTGAAAATTTTGATGGCCGTCCAGCAAGGCCAGCAAATTAAATTAGTTCAAAACACCGTGCAATATACAAAAATGCCTGAAATAATTATCTAAACAAGGTATAAGATTAAATTGTGAGGAAACAAGAGCAAATAAAGACTTAGAAACTCTCCGTATTTGGATCTGTGATCTGTGCAAAAACTTCGTGCTGCTATACAACGTCCATTCGGAACATATACATATACAACCACTGATTGAATAATTTTGACGTTTGTGGTTCAACGTATTTTCTAATTCATAATGGAGATATATCTTAATGACATATTATAGAACAATAACATACTGAGTCACGTTATAAGAACCAATTTGAAAGAAACACAAAAAGTCGCATATACAAAACACACCAGCAAAAAATGAAAGATAATATAAACACATTGACCGGATGTTTAAGTACCGAGCCACGTTAAATGGATATCTCATACAACATTCCAGCAATAAAAGTAATATATTAATAATAGAACAGAGACAAATGAAAGAACAATATAACACGTTTTGAAGATGATAAAAAATCATCAGTACGCAGAATCTATACATCAAGACCATCATGTATTATTTGTGAAGTTGATACGGAATATTCATCAACAAGGACTTTGTACCTTCCGAAGAACTTTTTTAAAAAAAGGACGAGACGTTCTTTGACATACCCCTGGTTCATCAACTTTTTGCTTAGACACTGATGACGTTTTACAAAGTCTGAGTAGTAGCTAAAAACTCTTGAATATCGAATAAGCTGGGAAATATATATCCCAAATGCAAGTGAAGTTGGTATATTGCTACTAAGGTAATTATACTATACTGTTAAACATTAACGATCAGCCGAAATAAGTACACTGAGCTCGTTGTCTCGCATTGACATAATTCAAACCAAAACAAATTAAGCAAACACACAAAAATTAAAAATAACAATTTCATCATAAAAAAAAGAGATGTAAAAAAATGTTTAAATCTATTCATTTTTCTTTTTATATTCATTTTACTATATTTCACAATCCCTTATCTCGATTTTAGAAGTTAATGTGAGAGACCACAATAACTGAGATGACACGAATTTCCTATCAGTTTTCCTGCAATCACTCAGAACTAGCTGCAAGTGAAGAGATACAACATCTGGACGGATCAGAATTTGATTATTGATTTGTAAATTGTATTTCTTCTCATTCAGTTTTTTGTTGCATTGTAAAAATATTGCATCAAAAAGTTACTTGATTTCCTTACAGCTGTATTTACCATTTATTTTAGTTGTGAATCTTCGTTGGAGTTACACCTGTATTATTTTAAGAAAATCCCAACAAAAGGTTTATAGTATCAAAAGTCATGATTGTACTGCACCATATGCGAATTTCGACAATTAATTCTTGAATCCAAATAAAAGTAAGGCTAACAAAAGCGACAATGAACACAGATGCTACAAAACCTGGACGTAAAAAAGCATGATTGTAATATGCAATGTAGCATTACACGCTTAAAATCTATATATTTTCTTCAGACAAACAAGCATATTTCATATTTTATTTACTTTTTTAATTATGTGCAGTAATGCAATACATTGCACTTACCATAGTTCAGAGACAACCAGCAAACTCAAAATCTGAAATGGTTATACTATGTTTTGTTTTTATATGATAATGTTATCACGAACGTTTCCAGGTGAGAGAGAAAAAACACAGATGACGTAGTATTATCAGTGATCTCTAGCTTCAAATCAAAAGAAATAACACTTTATTAATGCCGTGCGTCCGAAGCACCTGTCTGGATTGAACATTGTTTGGAATGCAAATGAATTATACACTTGAATCAGTGTCATCTGTTACTTACCATTAGGAAGCTATTGACATTATTTTTAACAAGTACTCCACAGCTTCCAAGTAACCTTCCTATGATGATATAGTATCAGTATTTGAATAATATAGTGTCAACCAAAAACATTAAAAGAATATACTTTGCGATAAGAAATAAACGCCAAATCCGCTAGACAAACTAGTTTCATCGGCCGTTCAACTATCTAAGTGAAATTCATGCAGATAAATACCATTTGCAGCTACGAAAGGGTTCGATCATTGTACTTGTCTTAGAATGAAAGTTGACCTTTTAACAACAAAATGACAATGCTTGAAAGCATATGAAATAAAATACCTTTTACTCTCAATTGTGATTTATTTGTATAAGACTGAAGTTTTTGGTCCCATGTCAAATTAAATTGTGTGCACTGCATCTGACTTGTTTGCTTTCATTTGCTTTTTGGTTATGCTTTTTTTACTTTAAATTTGTATTTTCCATTTAACGCTGTTTAATTTTAGTGTTATATTAACATGCATTAACATAGTAAATTATTCTGATCCAATTTATATGCCTCTTACTTATTTAGCACAATGACTAGTATATATAAAAATAAGGAGATGTGATATGATTGCGAATAAGACAACCCTCCAACAGAGACAAAATGACAAAGAAGTTGATAACTATAAGTCACCGTGAGGTCTTCAATTAGGGGTTAACCCCATATCATGAAGTAAGTTATAAAAGGCACAGAAATGACAAATGTAAAACAATTTAAACGAGAAAACTTTCCATAGTGTTAAATATGTACGTTTTCCGGCCTGTACAAATATATACAAAGCTTTATAATAATGTATTTGTCTGTATTGTATATAACTATGTCTAATAAACGAAAGAAGTAAAAAATTTAAGAAGATCCGATGAAAACGTGACCAAACGAAAAGGGAGGTAGAGACAAACAACAGTCCACTGAATATAACGCATGAATTATGATAACCTTTAGTTCTGAAATTGCTAGGAACTATATTATACATGCCAATTTGTAACATAATGACTAATTTTAAAGCATACATAATATATTTCTAACGATAGTTTCTAAAAAAATTGTGTATTTACTAGTAAGAGGGTACAAGAAACTATTTTCCATGCGTTTTATTTTTTAATTTGAAAACATAATTAAGCATGATCAAATATAAAAGAAGTGTTGAATGCAAAGTCATATACAAATATTTGCAGTTTGTGCAATACCATATACAAATATTTGCAGTTTGTGCAATACCATATACAAATATTTGCAGATTTCATCCAAAATAGCAAACAGGGATATGTCTTTTTCATATAACATATATCTAAATCAACTAAATACATATAATTTAGGTTCTTCGAGTAGGAACGAGGATGTGCAAATGTATATCAATACGTCTGTTAAGCTATTGTTTGTTAAGAAAGTCCATATACAAAGTCTTCAACTGTTTGAAAATTGAGTTCATGTAAGAACCCTACTAAATAGAACAAATTCATCTTTTATTTCGCATTTGAGTGTTCTTAAATCAATCAAAGTCTTATATAATATTAAACCTGTACAAGTATACATACGTGCACAAGGTTGATTCTATCCGACGCAGCTTATTTTATGATTAATACCGATTCCATAGTTACACTTAATAACCATTAGAGAGCAAACACAATAAATCCCATCACAGGTATAACAATTGATTTACTAATTTAGGACCAAATAGATTTTTAGAATACGGATTGACATCCATTGGTTATACTTGAAAATGTTCACGCAAAGTCGATTTATACATAAGCATACTTTTCTATCAAGTTTGTTTTAAATTGAAATTAAAATAACAAACTATGGTACTAGTTATCGATATTGAAAAAAAACATTATTTTGGAAAATCAATAACAGTTTCAATATTTTTTTTGTCTTTTTTTTTTTGTGAATTATAGTTTTTTTATTGTTCGTTTTTTGTTTGGTTTCCTTCTTTCTTTGGGACGTTACACTTGTCAACAAAATCAAGTAATCAACAGAAAAAATACACCAGTGATATAAATAGTGAAAATATAACAGAGACAATAAAAACATGGAACAAAATACTCTAATTATTTAAATCTTCTATATATAGTGTATCTATAGTTTAAGCGCGATAAAACCAGGTTCAATCCACCATTTTCCACATTTAAAAAATGCCTGTACCAAGTCAGGAATATGACAGTTGTTGTCCATTCATTTGATGTCTTTTATCATTTGATTTTGCCAGTTGAATAGGGACTTTCCGTTTTGAAATTTTCCTCGGAGTTCAGTATTTTTGTGATTTTACTTATTTATATGGTATAGTTTTAAAATTATTCCTGTGATTAATTCATGACTTGGTTTATTGCTTCATGGAATAATTAATCGATTCATGGAATGATTGATTGATTCATGAACTGGTAGAAAATCTCATTGAATGATTGATTGATTCATGAACTGGTTGATTGATTTATTAAATTGGGTGATTATTTTATAAACTAGTTGATTGGTAAACAAACTGTTTGATTAATTCATGAAATTGATGATTCAATTATTGATTGTTGGTGGGAGCATAATAAGGCATATGATAGATATTTGATCGATAGAAAGATATGATGTTATTATTGATGATTGCATATTTTTGAACGTTAAATCGCAAATATTTGGGGAATATTAGCATATTTTAAAATGACTCCTATTGAAAACATGTCTAGTATCCTTCTAGTAGGGATGGACTAACCAACAGGACAGTCTGCACATACAAGGAACAAGTGTTTTATTTTAAACTAGAGGTACTTAGTTTTTAATGTTCAATAAATGTTGCAAACTATAATTTGTGTGTAGGTTGTTTAACGTTTTCATGTGCGACTTGTTGTGTTAACTTATCAATTGATTAAACAACTTTTAATCTTATTTCGAATCCTCATTGATAAAATTATCACATCTCTAGGTGATGTACATTGGTTAAAGTTTCAAAAAGGTTAGATGCATTGGTTATCGATTAAAATAGTTGCAAAACATATAGTTTTCGGAATGTTGTAAATTCCTATGGTAACTGTGTAATTTATTAGCTACATGTATTATACAATCGTTTGATATTTTACGCATTATCATAACTAAAACGATATACGACAAAAGTAATTGCAAATAAATGTCATGATTAAAATGTGTTCACCGTGTATTGGATTTTTTTTTTTTTTTCATTATAGGTCTATTTGTGTCATCGATTTTGTGATATTCGTTTAATGGTTTGATGGGGTTTTTTTACCTGAAATACAATGTTCATTATTCTTATAAATACTTGTGAACTTGGTCGCATGAATATGGAGTATATATCTCAGTTGTGCCTCTTTATACGATATTCAAGGGATTGTATTGCCAGACATGATTTTTTGGTAAGAGGGTTTTTGCTCACAAGGAACCTATTAAACCAAGAGTTCAAAGTTTCAAATCATCCCATCCCTTAACTGACGCAATTACGAGTTGATTGACCGTTATTTAATATCCGTTTCACAGTTGATAGCGGATATGTGCCGAATGTCGGAGCGACAATCCCGTTTCATTTTCACAAATGTGAACTACCGAGTTAGAATTATTACCGTGTTTGTACTAAGATGAGCAAGACGACGGGTGCATCATTTGCGGCTAGATCCGCTTACCCCTCGGAGATCAGCAAAGAAACCTTTAACATGAAATATTATATTGAGACCCTTAAAAGTATGTCTTTTAAATTGCAGAATAGAAGACACTTTGCATTATAAAGTATAAACTGCAAGTTAAATATAACGGATTGGTTTATCATTAATATTCAAAGGAATTTAGCAAAATTGTTCATTAAATTTGATACAAATAATTTACTACATCGCAGTATGAAGAGTTTAAAAACAACCAACGTTTATTCAGAAACGCGAAAGCATAAAGAACTAAAACAGTCGCCCAAATTAACTTTGATTAATAAATTACACAAAAACAAACAATATTTGTTTAACATGTCGGAATGATATTTTAAAAGGTTTTAGGAAATGACTTTCATGTAATATATGTAATATGTTGGTCTTTATTATATCGTTTGTTTAATTCTGAATTTGTATTATCGCAACAGTATGAAAAACAATATACACTAAATTACACACAAGGTGCCTGTTCTCAGTCAGGAACCTCGCGAGTTTTTGCCGTTTCTCATGTCTTTACTTGAAAACTTGGCTTTAAATAAACTAATCATAGAAACTATTACTAAAACAAATGTGTGGTAGCTCTTTGATTGATTCTTTGTATTTGAACACCCCATTAATTGCTATATCTTATCAATACTGTAGTCAGTATCGCGTCTGATAATTATTTGTAATTTGAATATATTTGTCTATGTTATACATACAAGCTGTATTGCTTTTTTATTGGTCTACATCTTATGATATTCATATAAACGAATTAAACCCGATAAGGAAATGACAAGCATATAAACATACTGTGAAAACGTTGACCTATCGTCTTGCGTCCCTAACTCATCTATGACCATGGACTTAAATGAAACGTTCTGTTATTTCAAATCTTGGAATATCTTCAGATATATATATAAAAAATGATATAACATAGCAATAGTCAGAATAAATTAAAACACTATCAAAACTACGAGACTGCGAAATTCGGAGTCTTTAACCGCCTATATCTTCATCTTGTTTACATTCATAATTAAAAATGAGATAGGGATGAGATAATTGTGGCCTCGTCATATTGTTCATCTTATTAGGTAGTAAAAAGTCTCAGCTATATCTCAATTAATGGTTGACAAGTATTCATTCTACATACATACCATTTTGTGTTTGTTTAGAAATTCTCAAAAAAAGACAGAATATCAAAGAACAACAATCTCTCAGCAATGGATACTACAACAAAGTAATAAGTCAAGACAAACATGCGTCCATTTCTTTTATAATCTAAAAGGAAAGATTTTTTTAAGAAGGTAGATGCAAACGGTATAAAATGCAAAAAAACGGTTTTCTAAGCAGACCCTGCAGAACATAATAAATGAAAAAGGAAATCTTCAAATGAATATAAGAGCATATAAAGCTACTGTTAATATCTGTACAAATCCTGTTTATTTCATCTGCAAAATATCTAAATGTTGGAATTTGCTTCTGAAAACGTAACCATTTGGAAGTAATACTGTATAAAAGTGTGTTTGCAAACTTTCTATATTTATTTTGCTCCTTTCATGAGCTCCTCGCTTACCGTAATTATTTTATACAGTAATTCTGCCTAATGACCGGTATGTTTTTAAAAAATGTCACGCTATATCATACGTAAAAAAGAATAAGTTGTAGATTTAGACACATATCAGCTTAAGTTTTATATTTGCCATCTACCCTTATCCTCCCCGTTTCTCGAAGTATTAAACATTTATGAACTTAAAATCAGAAAAAAAGTGTTTCTAATAAACGAATTGACTTCTGCTTCTACTTTAAAGCATTCTTAATATATATACTATGCAAATAAAACAACGTTACTTTAGTTTTTAATAATAAGAAAAATACATGTATTAATTTCAAATATTTTCAAGATTAAAACTAGTGACATGAATGATTTATCTATCAAATTTACTCATTTAAAAAGAAATGGTCATTTTCTGATATCAAACAAATACACATTTTTCCAAAAGTTTACCTGTATAGAGATGGAATCGAGTTGTTCTTTTGGTCCTTAATTGTGTCGAACACTATTGTTAACAAAGGGTCGCATTCAAAATTTGAAAAATAAGATGTAAGTCAAGTCAGGTTGAAAATAATTTAATGTCTCTAGAATGACTATTGCACGGCTAAAGACTTGTTTAAGAGATACTGGCAAAACTAGAAGTGGCAGGTCACATGACATGACGTTACGTCAGGACATGCACAGCCGAATTATTTATCTTCGGGAACGATTTGTAGGTGCTTCACAAACAAAACAGCACGACAAACCAACGGAAGAGAAAACATCAGAATATCGTTACCGATTGCGTCAAGTTGGTCGTAGAGCTCGTCGTCCGTTGGAAGGACGATAACTTACACAGCGTCACAGGATGACACGAATTCAATTGACTCGGATTCGATTGAATAGGCTTACCTGGAAACAGCTAGGTTGGCGATGAATCGAAATTCAACTTGAAATTTAGCATGTTAAGCAACGGAGAGTCAGGGTCTACCATTGAATCGGTTTTTTTTTATGCGTGGGTACAGGAAAGAGATCGGTTTGGTGATGGCGGAACAATGATACAGGGCGAAGTATTTTACCAGGAATGCACTGATCTCAAAATTATCAATGGTAACATAAATGCTACCAGGTACAGGTACGAAATTCGGGCTCCAGTCGTTCTCCCGTTTCTTCGAAGGTATCTTTTCGTCCACGTGTTTCAGCAGGACAAGACCCGTTGTCTACAGGTAGTACACTTTTCAATGATCATTTTTGAGAAAAATCACATATGTGTGTTGCCTAGGCCAGCAATGTCTCCAGATTTATCGCCAATCGAACCTCGTTGTGTACTTGGACGACGTAACAGAAATAACCAAAATAGTCCGGAAACACTCGCCCAGCTTATAATATCGTTTTTCAAGGCATAGCATAACAATTCTTAAGACTTCACTCGACGTCTAATTGATTCACTGCAACGTAGGTATCCAGAGATGGTCATACACGGTTTTGACATGTACACGTACTGCTAAAATTGTCCGAAAATGAGCAATAGTGTTTCCAAAAGAGAAAACTTGTTATTGCTCTCTTTGAAATGATGCAATCAAACTTTTCTATAAGCTTAATGTTATAATGTTTTGGTTTTAAGATATATAGATGATCTAACAGACAAGCAACGTTTCTTTTTATGCCTATTATAGTTTATGAAGACCATAGCACTTCAACGTTATCTCTTTGGTTCAGAGTATTATCGCGGTTCCCAGTACACATTCATACTAGTATATGCATTTCAAACAACCCTCCCACACACTTATAACTACTTGCATGTGTGTACATGGTCAAAATATCGATTCCTTCATTTCTAAACTTTTGAGAAATGCCTCATTAAACAAAAATGAGTTTCGATGGAGGTTGACTATTACATTTTTCAAATTGAAAATGTAAAAACAGAATTTGCAGAAAAATAAAGTCTTTATTTAAAAAGGTAACATTTAGGATAAGCATTTGATTGTTTACTTTTGATGACATGTACCGGAAATGGCCTTTAAACCTAAAAGATAAACCTCGTAAATATGATAACTGGTCTACATTGAATAATAATGATGTAAATGCATACATTTTGTCTATATTTGTTTTTCGTCGGAAAAATGTTTAAAATATTTTTAAATACTGAATCCGTACAAAACATAACAAGAAATGTTGAATAGTTCCCGTACCAAAGTTGATCGTGTTGTGACAGTAATCAATACGTCCAGTGCCGTTGTATTCTCTTATTTTGATATATTTGACACAAAATAAATACTGGGATTTCAAATGTATACACTGAATGTCTTTTATCTATAATATCTTAAGGCTTTATTAAATTTCAAACCCTTCATATCACAGAAGAATGAATTAAAGGATCATTAATATGCTATAAATGCAACTTAATATAGCACATTAGAAAAACTTTTTAAACCATAGCATTTTGGATATTAACAAAAAGGTTATCGGTAACATAAGCTTTCTTTGTATGGATATTTATTATGATCTATTGTGTATTTAAGTTTTATCAATTCAAGCCTTGAAATTATCTTCCTCTCAAATCATTTGAAGGATTCAGATTGATAGTCTAAGCGGTTCATCGCGGTTCAACTTAAGATATGACTGTAAACAATATTAGTCTTTTGATATTTAAAATGTGCCCTTATCTGAAATGTATTGTCATATTTCGTACTCTTCGAACTCAAACTTTCATGATTCAAAATATCAAAGCCCTCAAGAATCGTATGTATGTGGTAGAAATGTCTAAATCTGTCATAAGGTAAAACTGCCAGTTCATCTTACTTTATTGCGTTACATTTGTCAGATTACGAAAGATGATACTTGCCTTCCAAAAAGTTGCTTCTTGTACTTTTTGGTCAATATCTTGATGGTTAAGCGTTCACAAATTAACAAAGAGGATATTCACTTTGAATTCACATAATATTACATTTTATCTAGTCTTGGCAAATCTTTATTTTTTTAAAGATTTGAGATTATTTTGAACACATGTTTATGTTGGGCGCTTTGAAGTCAGTGGTTAAGGTAAATTTTGAAACAAATAATAGGAGAAGATAGGTTTCATTGTATATTTTTCAAGAAAATAAAAAATAAAAAAATGGTGTCACCGAACTTGTTTTCTTGCTACATTCCCTGTATGTCCAGTATAAATTTTGTACTAAAAGAGTTTATCTCCCCTTGAATGTCTTATTTGAAAAGTAGGTTCTTTAAGCACAAATATTTGGTATTTGTTAAAAACAAATTTGACAACGCAATAAATTATCAAGTTTTCTTAATATAAATTAAATAAACAGTGTACATTTAACCAATAAATTGCATCTCCAAATTTACAGATTTGGGCAAAGAACTAGACAGATTATTTACTGTGATTGTACAATTTAAGATGGTGGTATACCCCTGCACTACCTTAAGTAATATCTAGTTGATCGTCTCTGCTGCTTGTAACTAGTACTCGAAGATAATATCTGCCTTGTACACGGATTTTCTGTATGGACAATTTCGCAATGATGCGTTGTGATATATTTTGCATTGCGAAATTATGCAGTAGTGTTAATTCCAACACTACGCCATTCCTAACACATGTTTAGCTTAAACAGTTTTTTCATGTTGTATTTATCTGAATTTGTTTGCTCGTGTTATTAACCTTCCAGCACATTGGTCTCGATCATAATCAAAGGATGGTAACCACAGAACACATTTCCGCCCTACGACGTATAAGTTAATAACCATTTATCTATTATAAGTTTTGACAATAAACATATTTTCAAATGACACCTTTCACCATGAAACATTTAGCAAAATCATAGCTATGGAAAATGCTTCCACAAGAATGTACGTAAATGCTCAACAGATACCTTTCAAGTTGTATATTTGAATTTAGATTTGCAGAAGGTGGTCCGTGGTTACTGACATTTATTCGTGTTTTCGAGTTTTCAGCTTATACAAATAGCAAAAAGCAAAAACAATGTTGAATGACCGAATACGGCCACAATGACATTGCAAATGATTCATTTTTGAGTAATAGGTTAACATATTTGGTCTCGATCATAATCAAAGGATGGTAACCACAGAACACATTTCCGCCCTACGACGTATAAGTTAATAACCATTTATCTATTATAAGTTTTGACAATAAACATATTTTCAAATGACACCTTTCACCATGAAACATTTAGCAAAATCATAGCTATGGAAAATGCTTCCACAAGAATGTACGTAAATGCTCAACAGATACCTTTCAAGTTGTATATTTGAATTTAGATTTGCAGAAGGTGGTCCGTGGTTACTGACATTTATTCGTGTTTTCGAGTTTTCAGCTTATACAAATAGCAAAAAGCAAAAACAATGTTGAATGACCGAATACGGCCACAATGACATTGCAAATGATTCATTTTTGAGTAATAGGTTAACATATTTGAAGTGATATATTAATTGCAAAATATATATATATGTATTGACAAATGTAAAAAGTTTAAATATCGTGCTTTAAGGAAATAACGAGGCAAATTTTGTTTTTCTTACGAAGTGGTTTTTACCTGGAGATCATTAAAGTCGGAAACTAAACGGCTTTTATATACAAACTCACCATAGATACCAGGACTAAATTATATATATACGCCAGACGAACTTGGATAAATAAAGTGCAGGTGATTAAGTTACACTATAATAATGACATCGACATAAACTATGTAAGTCAAAATCCTTTCATGTTGTACTAGTTAATGAAATGCTGTCATTTTCAGCAAGTTTCTTAAAATCATAAATCAGAATCTATTTCATACCTGGGGGTCCGCCGTGTCAAAACCTCTTAATATTTCGAATACACTCCGCATATCACTCTCAGTAACCTAAGTGATAGCATCGAATCAATTACTTAAACGGGATTTATTACTCTAGGATGCAATATGGTCATAATACAATGTATGAAATTAAACTTTTTGAATATGGTCAACAAATGAGTGTGGCTAGCTGGAATGTAAAGCAACGAAGTAAAGCATATTCATTAGTCATTACTGAGGTGGTCGATTTATTGCTTTTGAATACGGTTGTAATTCCACTGTGTTATACTGACATCGCGTATTAAAAATGGAAAGAATTAATTGTCATTAAAATCGACATGTTCCAATGCAAAACATTTTCACTCCTACATATAGAGCTAGTGTTTTCCTACATAATCTTTAGTTTCAATGTAGTCTATTATAAGCATGTTGCGAGTCTTTGTTATCACTTTTTCGTTCGTGTCAAAGGGATTTTCAATGAACATGTAGATACAATTTTTTTCTGTGAACATTGAAATGATAACCAATATTTTGTTTGTTTCAAACATTTATAAAAAACAAATTATTCCTTGTGTTTGATTATGACAAACTGATAGTTCGTCAGTGTACACTATTGCACGACTTTTGTCAATGTATTTAAGGTAAGCGTTTTCTAGAACTACGATATGAAAAATTAGATCACCAAAAAATGGGATTCTGAGGAAAATTCAAAATAGAAAAACCCTAAACAAATTGCAAAATCAAACCTTTTCATCAAGCGAATGGATATCAACTGTCATATTCCTGGCTTGGTATAGACATTTTCTTATTTATAAAATGGTGGATAACACCTGGTTTTATAGCTATCTAAAACTCTCACTAGCATTTCACTCGCACCAAATTTCATTATATTGACAACCAATTGTGAACAAAATAAACAGACATTCTATTTAGGATGTTAAAAATAAGGCTACATTAATCAACATTGTACAAAGCCCTCTTTGTACTTTTTGTTATATATAATAGTAACCAGAAACCATTTGACACAAATTTTGGGAATGTGAAGAAGTACAAAGTTTGTTCGAAAATTTTAATACATGGATTTCATTTACCGCTCGCATAACACTATAATTATAAGGCTTTAGTATATGGTATTTTTTATATTAAAAAACAGTATTGTACAAAATAAGATATTGCTTTGTATCAAATATCATATTGATTCAAGTCGATGCTTGAAAAAAGGTCTATCACTACAGACACTCAAACAAAAGTTAAATAATATCTACAGTACTAAAAAAAAGCAGTTTGGGAGGTAATGGAATAGCTGATACCTTCTGTGTTTAAACTGATCATGCTGAAGACAATCACTCAAAAACATGGGAATTTTGTTCTTTTAAATTGGTTATTGAAACATTGAAACCTATAAATCTGTTGGTTTTTTTACTTTATCATCTGCGAAAGATAAGAAGTTAGCAATATCCTTTAACTCTACTTTCCGCTATATAGATGATGTTCTTTCACATAATTCAAAATTTTATGACTATGTGGAACGCATCTATCCCATCGAACTAGAGATAAAGGATACTGCAGATACAGTTAAGTCGGCCTCATATCTTGACTTACATCTAGAAATTGAAAATGAGGGTCGGTTGAAAACAAAACTTTACAACAAAAGACATGATTTCAGCTTTCCAACTGTGAACTTTCCGTTTCTAAGTAGCAACATTCCAGCAGCACCTGCATACGGGATATATATTTCCCAATTGATACGATATTCCCGTGCTGGCATTTCCTATCATGATCTTCTTGATAAATGGTTGCTGCTCACAAGGAAGCTATTAAACCAAGAGTTCCAAATGGTGAAGTTTAAATCATCCCTTCGTATGAAATTTTACGAACGCCATCATGAGTTGGTTGCCCGTTATGGATTAACCGTTTCACAATAAATATCACATATGTTCCTTACGTCGTAAATACAATCCCCTTCCCTTTCATGAATGTGACCTACCGAATTAGACTATTACCGGATTTTTTTATCACATAAGCAACACGATGGGTGCCACATGTGGAGCAGGATCTGCTTACCCTTCCGGGGCACCTGAGATCACCCCTAGTTTTTGGTGGGGTTCATTTTGTTTATTCTTTAGTTTTCTATGTTTCTATGTGTCATGTGTACTATTGTTTGTCTGTTTGTCTTTTTCATTTTTAGACATGGCGTTGTCAGTTTAGTTAGATTTATGAGTTTGACTGTCCCTTTGGTATCTTTCGTCCCTCTTTTTTGATTCAAGTACCATATAAACGCCTTGATATGCAGAGCAAACCAATGTTTATTAATAATCCTTTTTTTCTTTCAAATTGTATACTTGTTTCTGACTTTTTTTTTATTTCAATTCAGTTTTCTTCTTCAAAATTTTACCACAGAAATAAACAAAACATAGACAAATTATTCAAGAAGAAGAAAAAAATTATCATGCAAACCACTGGTTTTAGAACAAATGTGGGTTTTTTTCGAAGCGAAGACCCTATGGGTGTATCAATGTTTCTTTTAAGAATACAATGTGTAATACTTTGAACATAGTATTTTAACTACATTCCTTCCGAATAAATTTGATTAGAGGCTTGGTTAACTTGTATGTATGTGTATGCTTAGTATAGAATAAAGCCATACAAGACAGATTGTGAGATACATTAACGTATAAGATGTGAAAACAATGATTTATATTAATGAAATTATAAATGAGATATAGATTTCAAGATCCAACAAGGGGTATTGTTCATTGTTAGCACGAGCTTTATTTACATCATTTCCACAGGTTTAATCTTCAAATCTTCTTTGTATAAAACCAAGTCTAGTCTTTTTCTTCACAAAGGTTTAACTATAGGTTTATAGAACAACGGGTGATGTTTGAAGCCATGCATAACATTGTATAATTACTGATATCCATCTCATCTTTGTTCTGTTATTTCTATCTACTGTTAACTTTTGTATGTACGGTACTTATGTTTATTAACCAGTTAGTATAATTATAAGCTTAACTGTCCTATCATTATAATAGGTGTCAATACATTATTTTACCCAAAATAGTCACCCCGGTCCATTATGACTTTTACCCGGTCCATTATGACTCATATCCGGTCCATTATTGATTTGTTGCCAGTCCTTTATGAGCACGTGCAATAATGTTGAAAAACCAAAAAAAAATGGCTGACATCAGTGTCCGCTTCGATTTCAATTTTATGTTTTGAAAAGATCTGTGCAACTTTTCTGTGGAATTACCTACAAGTCCAGGACTGCGTAACTTCTTTTAGCAACATTTTGCGTGCTATATTTAGAACCGGAACTCTATAGACGCAGACGACAGTACAGTATGGCAGGCCTTGTTCCTGCAAAAATATCGGACAGATACGCCAAGAATGGCGAAGACATGCTTGATGTTTTGTCTCATGACATAATGAGGTACGAAATGCTTGCAGAGAAGGAGACGTTCGACGCTCTTACCTCCGTCCTGCAAGGGGAACAATCCCATGACAATGTCGAGCTACATGAAATCGAAGTAAACCGCTTGAACAATGACAACAACAACAATGACGAAGGTGATCCGACGGAAACACACGAGCAGCGTGACACAGGAAGCAGTAGATTTAGATCAGTTTCCAATGAGGACACAGACGAATTTCTCAGGAAAAATGTAAATAAAAACACGGACTACAAAACAAGATCAGATGTTAAAACTTTCTACACCTGGGCACAGCAAGTAGGAGAGTTTAGAGAGCTGCAGATGATTCCGTTTAAGGAACTAGATGCTATTTTAGCCCGGTTTTACTTAGGTTAGTTTAAAAGTTTTTTACTTCAACTTAAAGACTCCTAAAAATATGTTATTATGGTAATGATTTTTGATAAAATAGATTTGTACATGCTTTAGCCAGCTTCGTGACGGCTTACGGATAGGAACATGTATACTGAATTTTTTAGTCTGTCCAATATCATTCAGGACATCTTGTTTATATTTTGTAATATCAGTCTGTCCGTCCTATACTAACTTTTGAATTTCAGCTGAAGTTACGCTTGTATGTAGGCTGAATCCTTGCAAACAGCTAGTCAGATCTTCATTGAATTTTGTACACTCATTCAAAATAAGAAAATTAAAATGAAAATTCAATACAAGTTAACAATTTCATAGCACAATTTACCGTGTGAGACATCTGTGTTTTCTTGTTGATATCAATTGATTTTTGTATGATACATGTATATTTTTTGTATTTCATGTAAATTTTGTACATACAGAGTGAGGATACAGGCTGAATGGGGTTAATGTTCACTTTTTTTATGTTTCTATTTAAAGGTGTAAGGAACAAAGAGGGACAGGAGTATGAACCACTATAATTTTCCGTCTATGAAACAACAAGACCAGGCATCAAATATCATATCAAATGTTGTCATTCCTCCATGTTCCAGCAATCAGAATGAAACGGCACCTGAGAATTCAGATAAGGATACCAGTGACTGTCCTGAATATGATATTCACATTGTTTCCTCTCAAGAAAAAACTCTTGATATTCATTATGACAAGGAAAATGATTCAGAGCTATCTATGTTTGAAAAACCATCTCAGGCTTCTAGCATTGTTAACAATAGTAAAAGTAACATGATTGCCAATAGAAAAGACTGCAGTAATCCATTCAGTATTCTAACTGGCGCTGTTATTAATGGTGGAGTCATAAATCTAAACATATTTTCTGGGAAGAGGAAACGGGATGACTTTTCCAGCTCTCAAGAGTCTTAATAATTATCAGACAAGTTCCTAATTCAATCTGTATTTGTTGTCCTTGTTGAAAAATTTTGTTATCATTAAATAATTAAGAAAATATACAATTCCATTTTTATTGCCTCAGAACTGGTTAATAAAAGTATTAAGAAATGGGTAATTTAATAATGGACTGGTTATATATCCTCGGTCCGTAATAACGGCCCGCGGATTACTGTAATGGCCCTCGGCGTTGCCTCGGGCCATTACAGCAATCCTTGGGCCGTTATTACAGACCTTGGATATATAACCAGTCCATTATAAAATTACCCATTTATTAATACTATAGCACAAACGGACGACTAACGGATGAAAATAAAAGTTGTCCGTTGACAAAATTGTTATCCGTTGGGAGTCCGTTGATGTACTTACCGAATAAAACGGACGTGTAACGGATGCATAACGGACACACGCCGGATATGCAACGTACGAGAAACGGACATGTACCGGACAGAACGGATGTCGAACGTACATCAAACGGACGAGTACCGCATAAAACGGACACCTAACGGAGGCGTACCGGATAAAACGGATGAACAAGATATACGGAAAAATCAAAGGCGACAATAATGATACATGTAAATCGCATATATATTCAAAATGTTTCTGTGTAACTGGTTTTGGTTTATTCTTCAAAATTCCGCCAAAGGTTAGTGTCTGGCCTGAATAAGACCCGCTTTATTGTGAAGACGTGCCTATACTCTAAGATCGATTATGAATAATAAGAATTCATGAACCTTCAGAAATCTGACATACCAATAATTGGCATTTCTGACGCGAAACTTTCAATTTGCATTTATCCGTTTCAGATCCGTTCATCATCCGTTTTATTCGTTATACGTCCGGTAAAAGTCCGTTTCTCATCCGTTCAACATCCGTTTTATCCGTTAAACGTCCGGTAGAAGTCCGTTGGTAAATTTATCTTCCAGACCTCCAACGGATGTATAACGGACACGTAACGGATACAAAACGGAAACGAAACGGACGAGTACCGTACAAAACGGAAACGAAACGGACGATTATCGTACAAAACGGACGCCTAACGGACGTTCAACGGACATTTTATCCGTTGGACGTCCGTTCAAAGTTTTGAACATGCTCAAAATTTTTCACCGGACAGAACGGACGCCGACGGATAAAACGTACGCTTAACGGACATGCAACGGATATGGACGGACGTCTAACGGATAAGAACGGACGTCTAACGGACATAAACGGATTGAAAAAAAGTTATCCGTTAGGCGTCCGTTCGAGCTATCCGTTAAGGTGTGACCGAGGCTGTACAAACACTGTAGTTTCGAACTTGATTCCTTTACTGACCCCCATTACCGTTTAACTCTGAAGTAAAAAAAAAGTACATTCAGCATTTATTTTATTATTTTTTTTGTTAACTCCATTTTGTTCCATAGTTTGATCCATCCCCCAAATGGGTGGTCCATAATGACGTAAATGTTTTAATGAAGATACCCCTATACCATCATTCCCCATGTGAAATTTTAAAAGGTCGTCTAAAAGAAATAATAACAATGAATTTCAACATACACATGGTAGCATATTCTATAAATTGATTACTTTGAGATACAAAACGTCATTGATTGTTAATATTCAACAAAAGAGTAAAACATGCTGCTCCAGGGATCTGTCAAATAACGTTTGGTCCATTGTCTAATGAAAAGTTCAGCGGAAGATATCAAGACTTTTTTAATCAATATTCCGTATCAACTTGATAAATAATACACGACGGTCTTGAAGTATAGATTATAGGAACTGGCGTTGTTGTCCATCTTCATAACGTGTTATAAATTATATGTTTCTTTTATTTGTCTTTGTATATTAATTCTTTTTATGCTTAGTCTATATTAGGTATTATTCGTTTGACGTGGTTTGTTACTTCTACACCCCGGCATTTTTTATTGTGCAGTGTTCTTTGTATTCTTTTCTTACAGTTTGGTTAATAAGCCTTGTCTATACACCTTTTTGTTTTACTTTGTTTAACTTTGTTTTACTTTGTTTGTTTTTATAGTGATTAAGATTATAACAAATTATTGTCTGCTGTTTCCCTATTTGTTTTACATTTTCACCTATTATGTATTGATTTGTTCACAAATTGTTGTCAATATCATTGAATTTAATGGGACATTCATACAAGTGCGAGGTTAAGCTAGCTATAACACCATGTTTAATCCATCGCTTTCTATCCGAGAAAATGCCCGTACCAAGTCATGAATATAGCAGTTGTTATCCATTTGTTTGATTATGGACTTTCCGTTTTGAATTTTCCTCTGAGTTTGGTATCGTTTTTCATACTTTTCCTATTATGATTTCCTTGATAGAGGGTTGCTGCTCACAAGGAATCTATTAAACCAAAAGACACAACTGGTGAATTCGAAATAATTCCTTCGTAAAATTTTAGGACACATTCACGAGTTAGTTGACCGTTCGAAAAACTAAGGATTTTCTTATCATAGGCATAGATTACTTAAGCCGTATTTGGCATAACTTTTTGGAATTTTGGGGTCCTCAATGCTTTTCAACTTTATACTTGTTGGGCTTTCTCACTTTTTTAATCTGAGCGTCACTGATGAGTCTGATTAAGACGAAACGCGCGTCTGACGTTTTAAATTGTACGCCTGGTACCTTTGATAACTTTAATATCGAAAATGGTCCAAATAGCGTTACTTAATTCCGTCCCCCTTTCCACGAATATGACCTACCGAAGAAGACTTCTTATCGGGTTCGTACTAAAATGAGCAACACAACGGATACCAAATTTGATTAGGATCTGCTTACCCTTTCGAAGCACATGAGATCGCCACACATTTTTGTCGGGATTTCTTTGGCTCGGTCTTTTCTATATTTTGTTTTGTACTATTTTGTTTATCTGATGATACTTTATTTTGTTATTCATGGATTTTTCAGTTTGTTTTTAACTTATGAATTTGAATGTTCCTTTCGTTTTTTTGGACTCTCTTTTATTATGTGTCATTATATTGAGCAGAAAATGTATTGGCTTTGGTCTGGAGTAACACTAATGAAATGCAAATGATTATTCTCCTTCTTTTTGTTGATTTCATCAAGTTTTTGTCTAGTGTCTTTTTACTGCTGTTGTTTTTCATCTTTAGGGACCGTTCAATATTTACCAGATGGATGGGCCGGTGCATTCTTAATATTGTTTCATTAAAAAAGCTAACGCCCATCCTTTTAAATTCTGAAAAAAAGTCCTTGCCCATCTAAAAAAATCTATAAAAAAGTCCTTGCCCCTCTTAAACTATAAGACAATCAAAAATGATTTAGGTTCTTTTTCTATTTTAAAGTTTTTAAAATTTTATGTCTTGAAATCAAAGAATAAACTTTGGTGTTAATACAAAATTTAAAATGTGCAAGTTAATTCCATATATATGTATACATTTAGTTCAAATATGAATATTCCGTTATTTGTTCTACTTTTGGAAAAAGAAATTATGGTCCTTTTAAGCAAATATAGGCAGGCATGTTTTTGAATTTGATGCAGCCTTTTTCGCCTATTAATTAATTCCCTTAATTTGACAACTAAACACCAAACTATCAAAAAACCTAGCATTCTGTAAGATTGATATATAAATGAGAAAGCTGTACAGTTATATGAAAATCTAAGTTGATTTGAAAAAGTTAAAAAAAAATTTAAAGGTGACCATTCACCATCCAAATTTGGTCCAAACTTAAAATAAAAATTGCAGCTTTTTTTAAGCTATTTACTAAATCCATAAAAATGACAGCAAAAAAACAAAGTACTAAATAGCCTGGCATTCAGTAAGATCAATATAAAAATGATTTAGCAGTAGAGTTTTATGAAAATGCAAGTTGATGTGAAAAAGTTATGAACAAATTTAAAGATGACTATCTTGAAATAACCTAAAACAGAAAATTTAGCTTTTTCTTAAACCTTTTTATTAAATCCATAAGAATGACAGCAGCACACCAAACTACCAAACAACTTGGCATTCTTTTAGATCAATATATAAATGAAATAGCTGTAAAGTTTTATGGAAATCCATGTTGATTTGAAAAAGTTATAAAAAAAATTAAAGATGACTATCTGGATTTAGCATAAACTGAAAATTTGAGCTTTTTCTTAAACCTTGTTATTAAATCCGTAAGAATGACAGACATACACCAAACTACCAATCAAGGTGGCATTCTGTAAGTTCAATATACATATATAAATGAAAAGGCTGTATAGTTTTATGAAAATCCAGGTTGATTTAAAAAAGTTATAAAAAACATTAAAGATGACTATCTAGGTTCAGCCTAAACTTAAAATTCTAGATTTTTTTTACCTATTTATAAAATCCATAAAAATGACAGCAATACACCAAAGTACCAAACAAACTGGCTTTCTGTAAGATCAATATATAATTGAGATAGCTCTTGAGTTTTATGAAATCCAAGTTGATTTGAAAAAGTTATAAAAAAAATTAAAGTTGACTATCTGAATTTAGCCTAAAATGAAAATTTGAGCTTTTTTTCTTACCTATTAATAAAATCCATAAATTTAACAGCAATACACCTAACAACCAAACAACCTGGTTTCCTATAAGATCAATATATTAATGAATAAGCTGTATAGGTTTTTGAAAATCCAAGTTGATTTGAAAAATTTCCAAAAAAAATTAAAGTTGACTATCTGAATTCATCCCTAACTAAAAAATTGAGCTTTTTTTCTTATCTATTAATTAAATCCATAAATTTAACAACAATACACCAAACTATTAAACAACTTGGTATTCAATAAGGTCAAAATAATTTATAAGATAGTCCGAACAGAAAATTTTAGCTTTTTTAATCCTTAATTAAATCCTTAAAGTTGACAGAAATGAACCAAGCTACCAGTTTTTGAGTGCCCGCAAAAGAAATTTCTTACACACCGATAAAATGGATAAAACATTTTCCTATAAAAATGTTCTGGCCAATCCACTAAATATTTAAAAAAAAGTTCTTGTCCATCCAAATATTTCCACAAAAAAAGTGCGTGCCCCGCCCCATTTTGCACCGGCCCATCCATCTGATAAATATTGAACAGTCCCTTATCTTTCAATCATGGAATTCTAATTAATTTTGGTGAGAATATACTTCCCTTTTTGATTCTTAACATCTGTAGTACGTTACTTACTAACACAAAATCTTCCACTATTTAGTATATATTACATTTCATAAATGCACAACAAAGTTAAAATAAATGTTTTATTTTTATTTTAATATAACGTAAACGTATGTACATCAAGTTGCGTTGCAATTACAACTTTCATTAACACACGTACATTACCTATACATACATGAAAAATGAAGTATAGCAACATGTTTAAATCTTCTAATGAATTACATCTCTCATATGCTACTTTACTTGTTATCAAACTCTAGAGAAATTGACTGTGATTTTTTCAAACAGAGAACAAGACAAATATCAGATATAGAGTTATGTTTGCCAGGACTATAAGTATAAAGTGAGCGAACACATATTATAGCTTGTTTACTTACAAGAAGCATACAGTGTTATTACTTTGAATGCAGACATACAAGAGTTAGTTTTTTTCAAATTATTGTACCTAAAACAAAATATTGATACCAGAAAATAAACAAGCAAATATTTATATCAATATGAAGGAAGAGTGATAATTGCTTTTCGCTGCCACATAAAAGTCGAGAGTTATTCCAATAGTCTAGCACTTTTCAAAACTATCAATATACTTACAATTTTGTTCAAACCAAAATTTCTTATGTACAAATAAATTCAACAGTAGGATTAATAGATGAATTAAAATCGTTTTAAACAAATACATTGTGTATAATTATGTTTAAAATATATTCCAATCTCTCTTAAAAAAGATATCATTGTCTGAACTGGCATTTTATAATATAAATAGTTAAAATAATGTATATTAAAATGGTTTCTCCGGATTTTTGAAGTTGACAAATGAAAGAAATAGAAAACCAAACACACACCAACTAAAAAATAAAATTATAGGATACTTCTATGAACCAAACAGATTGTCTAAAAACTAAAGCGTGTAATATAGATATCATAAACAAAATGAAAATACCACAACATGAAAATACCTAAACACTATAGAGAATAAACATTTATCGTAGAAGAAACATCACGGATAGAAAGATTGGTACCGCCAACATGTGCGACAAAGTTGTTACTTTCATTACACCACTGCCTGAAAAAGAGTAAACAGACGGTTTATTAAAAGCAGCTTACACAATGGTTTTTTCAAACTCATATGATATTATTTCGATACAGGAAATGCTGAAATAGATTAATGTTTTGTGTCATTGACAAAATTTGCGCAACAAAACTGTATTTGTAATATGTTTATACACTGGCTAAGTGTGAATAAAACAGACTTAGTAAGAAGGGATATAGTTACGATACTGTTGTCAGGTCATTACAGATTGCATATTTTGGCTTTAATAATGATTCACTTATAGGGTCTTTGCATCGGAAATAAACACATTTATTTAAAAAAAAATGACACGGGTTATGTTCTTCTCATATATTTTATGATAGTATGATATTAAACCCCTAACGGGAGGGATTGTGCCTGACATTCATATGATAAAGACATAATCTTTCAATCAGTTTAATTGAGGTCTGGAGCTGACATTTCAGTTTACTGCTAGTAGTCTGTTGTTATTTATGTATTATTGTCATTTTATTTATTTTCTTTTGTTTCATCTTCTGACATCGGACTCGGACTTCTCTTGATCTGAATTTTTTAATGTGCGTATTGTTATGCGTTTACTTTTCTACATTGGCTAGAGGTATATAGGGGGTTGCGATCTCATAAACATGTTTAACCTCACCGCAATTTTGCACCTGTACCAATTCAGGAGCCTTACATATTTTTTAAGGGCCAGCTGAAGGATGCCTCCGGGTGCGGCAGTTTCTCGCTACATTGAAGACCCATTGGTGGCCTTCAGCTGTTGTTTGCTCTATGGTCGGGTTGTTGTCGCTTTGACACATTCTCCATTTCCTTTCTCAATTTTATAAAACATTTAAGTCATACGAGAAGACAGTGAGGATACTTTAAGACATAGCCACCATTTTATTAGTGTAGTTAGTATCAAAAATACTCGTCCTATACGCTATACGTTGTACCACACCGGTAGTCGTAATGCTGTGTCTTGTCATTTTGGCAAAAAAATAATATCTTTTCGTATACCTATTTGGTAAGATTAATACAATAAAAACCATCATAGATTTGGACTAAAACGGAATCAAAGATTATAAAAGCTCTTCAAAAAAGTAAAATTACAAAAGATACTGAACTTCGAGGAAAATTTATTATCTTGATGTTAATGCTATCATACTGATCATAGAAATACAAAGATAAAGTGACAAATGAAACGGCGACATTGACCAGTATTTCCAATTTTCGCTATTTTACTTAAACTTACACATGGTAGGTTTGATGGTTGGTGTTGCAGTATAACCTGCCTTACATTGACATTTAGAAGTAGTGTTACAAGACGCATGGGTTATACATTGATTTGCAGCACAAGTGGCACCTGGAACAATTCCTGCAATTAAACATGAACAAAAACATATAGAGTATACGTTAATGTGACAGCGATCAAATACAAAGTCACATTAGGTTCAACATCTGGTCCTGGACACTAGATTGGTGCATATATTTAGTACGTATATCTGTCAATCGAGCAGTCTTATGTTGTTTATAAAACAAAGTAACAGTGATTTTTCAAAGATATGTGACATTCATTCCGTATTCTCACATCAAACCAACACAAATAAGTTGGATTGAAATAAACCAATGACTGGTTCTTAAATTGAAAAAGGCAAGAATATTAATGAAACTCAATATTGATCAAAACAAATTTTGGAATAGAGAAGATACAAAAATAATTTTTGTTTGAGGACTTCGATCAATATCGAGTAAAATTTCAAGAAATCAAACATACCTTCAAGCTTCAGTTGTATCCTTAATCCCAAGTTGACTGATATATGTTAGGTGCAATCACTCAATGCAACATAAGGTATCGAGTTACATGACATTATACATATATCTTTACAAAATGTTAGTATGTAGTTTTACAAGCAATCCTTGAATATAAGTATATTTTTAAATTCGAGAGCTATCACATTTTAAATACACTTATGTCGAATTATGTAAAGACAATACTTATTGTATCCTGCACACAATCCAGTTTGGTAATTTGAAATGGAAGTGTTGGAACTCTAATGGTCTATATGTTTAAAACAGGGACGGGCAAATAAAGCGCTCGTGCTCGAACATTTTACATATATATTTATTTATAAAACAGCCAAGTCACAGGAACTTGGCTTAAAGAAACGTTAGTAGTCAAGCAACGTCACAGTTGAAATCAATAAGCACTTTTAAGTAGTCGGTGTTCTTCGATTTGATTTTGTCAGTATTACAGTTCAAATATGCATCTCTTTGTAGAACAAAAACGAGAAGTTTTGATTTGACATTTTAAATTCACGCAAAAGTAATAAGTTTCATAACATGTTTATATCGAAAGTCTTACTGATAACGCATCCAGTTCCATCTTTATAGTGGGAGGTTTTACATAGACATTTACTTCCTGTACCGTCATTTCTACATTCCGTGTCGTCAACACTACATTGATCTGTGGTAGTTTCCGTGGCAAAGCAAGTAGCATCCAAGGCAACCTCTGCAATAAATAATTGATATTAAAACATATTAGTCTATACATGTAAAGCTTTATCTAAAATCGCTAATAAGGCAATAAGTCATTCAAACATGTAACTTTTTTCTGAAAATAAATCAAAGGAACATACACAGTGAGAAATAAACGCATTAAAGAAACGATTATCAGTCAGTCATATACAGTAAAGTTATATTCGATTATAAAATCATAGCAAAAGAAAATGGAAACCCAATGTTGAAGGTCGTAGAGTGAGCTATTTCTTTTTGAAAGTTGTCTCATTGGCAATGATACATAGCTTCTTATTTTCGTATAAGCAGTCTGACTATTTGCATAGAAATTGGTATCTTTGATGAGTATATTTATCTATGTATCTTATGTATAAATAGTGTCAAGTATGATTTACATTCATAAGTCGTAGGTCATTGGTCAATATATATACATAGTTTTATGTACTTATGGATGGCATTAATTCCATTAGAGATGAAAATCGTTTTCATTTTGTTTGAAATCAAATTCAAATGAATACTTTTGAATTGTTTTACATTGTCATTTCGGGGCCTTTTATAGCTGACTATAGCTTTGTCCATTATTGAAGGCCCTACGTTGACCTATAGTTGTTAATTTCTCTGTCATTTGGTCTCTTGTGGAGAGTTGTCTCATTAGCAATCATACCAAATCTTCTTTTTTATATTTAACACAATATGGAGATTTAGTTGGCTTTAGTAAAGCACCTACCGGAGCTTAAACTGATATTTTGTATTGCTAGTAGTGAATAATCTCACTTCAGAAAGATATTTTCTTGCAAGATGTTTACCAACCCAACCCCGACATATATATTAGTATCAAAGGTTTGTATAATTAAGTCATGACTGGTTAATTGATTCAAACTGATATTATGTTTATTTTTCCGCTGTTTTCCCCCAATTTAATAGCCACTCTTTTACAATACGTGTCATGTACGAGTTTGTATTCATACATATCTATGTAAAAGTTATCCATTTTCGTTATACCCGCTTTTGTCGAGTTGTTTTTCTAGTGCCTAGAATAAATATTGCACCTGAAGGTCAAAAACTGATGAAAGCTGATAAAACGTTATTCAAACAAGAAACGTCCATCAAATCAGGCTCAATTTCTTATAACAGGGAGGGACTATTTTTATTATTTTTAATTTTGCGTAAAAATTTATAAAAAGATACAAAATATGACATACATGTAGTGATCTTCAAGTAACAAGTTGAATAAACTATAACAGTGTGCAGATAATTTTGTAGATGTTTCAATTTAAAAGTTACTGATTACACAAAGTCATGTGCTTATCTAGCTAAAATCGAATATATTCCAATTATTTACGGATAGTACCAAAATGTACAGTTCATTAAAGTTAGACTTGAAACCTTTCCAATCTTCCGTCTGTAAGGGTCCCAAACTTATAGATTATAAGGCAACTTCTTTCTCTGTTGAATTGAATTTGAAAATTTTAACTTTAATGTAAATGTCTATTCATGGATACGTACAGTTAAGGGAGACATAGCATAACGTTGAGTAAACACACGTTTTAAAACACCATGTGTACATTATCATTTGTTTACTACAAATTTCGTGTTTACCAGTATTTGCGCGTTTACTACAATTGCATGAATGCGGTCAAAATGGTTATGTCGTATGTCTACTCGTTTTAGTCAATGATAAACGCGTGTCTACAGATTTTACATCTTTACCTACGTGCACTTAGAAAACACGCAATTACTATTCCCGGTAACTGTTTGTGGAAATTTTAAATATACCTTTTGTCTGGCTTATTCATATATTGCAAATGATAAATAAACGGGCTTAATGTTGGTGCCATGGAATTTTTGACAAATTACAAAGGCCAAAATATTGGTCTTCTTGTATGTATCATTGAAGATACTGTTAATTAAGAAATTATTGCGTGCATTTAATATTGGGATTTTTTGAAAAATGGACAAAAATGCGAGATTAATTATTGCAATGTCAGGAACAGATATAGGTATAAGATCTACAAATGCAAGTTCTTATCACTGCAATAATCACTAAGTCGCATTTTTCGCATCAATAAAAACCTCGCAATTTTTTCTAAATTTACAGTTTGTACATAAACAATGATTATCTATCCGAAAGGAAATTTCCATAGAATTCGGTATGTTTTTTGTTGTTATACTTTTTTCAACAAAACTCACTTGATGCACAGGCTCCGTTTTTATTTGCAAAATAACTGGACGTGCATTCACATTTTGAATGAGTGGCATGGCATTCTGCATTAGTTGCTGCACACTGACCAGCCGGTGAAGCTGTGCATGTTTCAGCTAAAGCAATTTCTTAAATAAAAATATTCTTAATAGAATTTCAGAGAAACTGTAAAATTGAAATATCCATTTAACTTGATAAGGAAAAGGAATGATCTTTCGAGCAGCTTTTAATGCAGTATAAAGACAACAATAATGTATTTACGAGACATAACACGTTATTAGTCACTCGTTTTTCTTTTTTTCTTAGTATAATCCTTTTAAAAGAGCATACGATACAGTTACCGCGGAGGTAATGACGTTGCTAACGTAAAATGTTATTTTCACGACGTCAAACTGTGACATATCGGGAAAAGATGCATTTGTTCGACTGATTTTTATCATTCAAACGTAATTAACTTAAAAACGAGTTCATGGACCCCTCTTTTTAAAAATGACATTTTGGTTTGATTAAGTATGAAGATTATTTGTACTAATTTTCACTATAACGTAAATAGTGCAATTTTTTAAATTTGATAAATGTACAGCAAAAAATGGCGTTTTTTCTACATTCATGAATATTTGATAAATATGATTTGCTTGTTTAAATAAAATGCATAAATTTATAGGCCATTTATGTGACAGAAATTACAAATAATTAAAAAAAAACTTTTATTCTTTGGGCGATTATGTAAGAGTAAATCGGGCACAACTCATAAAAAATTGTTCAACATGTGCATAAGTCAATTTATTCTGGATGAAAATGCTGAACATTCTATAACCTATAATCTTATAACAACTCTTGTTAAATACGATCTATTTTCTTTCCTTGAAACCTATGTAAATGAGGATTACATACCAGAAAAACAGCTGTGGTCGAAAATTGTCCGTCAGTCTATTGAAATTTATGAAGAGAACAGATGGAAAAGTAATTTAGAAAATAGAAATGAACTCAAAAGGTATTCCAAAATTCATCCTTCCCTCTGTGAACATAGATAAATTCGGTTGACAGTTTTATATCCCGATTCAAAACTCGAACTTCTAGTACTTGTGGCTTTAGGATCGGCATCCATTAAGAAAGCTACATGTGCTCTATGTAACAAACAGTCTTTTGATATCGTTAAACATTTTATCATGAAGTGTCATGTACTATTAACAGAGAGAAATGTTTTGTTTTATAAAATTGTAGATGAACTTCCCATTCAAAAATCTGTGGACATTTTCAATTTAGACGACGATGACCTTCTTGAAATACTATTAGGAGCTGTGAATGATATAGTATACGATCTCGATCCTATAGATTGGTCTAGAATGATGTATTACATAGCAAAACATGTTTACCCCATGTTTAAAAAATTCAGACATGTATTATTTGAAAACAGGTTTAATTTTGAATTTTGAATAGACTTTGATTGAAAAATGTTGTGTTTTTGTTGTGTATACTGGAATATGTGTATGTGTGTTTATCTAAATATGTTGTTGTTTTTTCATTGGGTATTTATCTCAAAATGTATGATATTTTGTTTATTGTGTAAATAATTATTAATTTCTTTTTGTATGCAAAATCTTCATACATATGGAGGAAATAAAGATTCATTCATTCATTCATTCATTCATTCATTCCACATGAAGTTATATTTTTATTACATATTTGATTGAATCAGGTAACAGTAGCCTATATGGAAATTTTTATCAAAATCTAAATACGGGATCAAAACTATATCATATGCCCTTAAAACGTTCTATGTCAGTTCAATACACTATTATTGGTTTGTATGATTTGAATTAAAATTTCTTCTTGAAAGAATCTATAAAAGTAAATACATTAAAATACTGAACTCCGAAGAAAATTCAAAATGGAAAGTCCCTAATCAATTGCAAAATCAAAACTTCAAACACCCAAACGAATGGATAACAACTGTTATATACCTGACTTGGTACAGGCACCTATTTATGTAGAAAATTGTGGATTGAACCTGGATTAAATGTACATTCGTTATCCTTATAATCTTTTCAAGGTGTTATTCCATTATATATAGATACCTTTTAATATTCTAGTATATGTTATATTTTAACATTGAAAATTACTTGGTTTTAATGAAAAAGAAATGTTAAACCAGTGACACATGGCATTGAGACAGCTAGCAAACCAATTGAATTAACAAACAAATCTTACTTTTTGCACATTTATTGGTACCATCTGTTTTAAATGAAGTGGGACTACATGTACAATTAGTTTTACATACATTATTTGCCTCTGCACAATCTCCATCAACTGAGCACTTTCCACCGTAAGCTACTCCTGAAAAAAATGTAACATAGTCTTTTATCTTAAAACATCATTCTAAATCATGGCTTGGAATAGAAGATTTTGATATGAATTCCCAACATTGGCATGTTAACCATCAACACGGTGGTTAATGCCACATGTGTGGACTAAGTTTGACATCATGTGGGAACTGTAAATGCTGTCGCTCCGAACAAATTATTTTTTTAAGTGGTGTTAAAATACGCAGACACTGTTGTTATTACTTAACCTTCCTCAACTTTGAAATTTTAGAATTATACCAGTTTAATATTGTACAGTGCTAGATATAAATAGATATATATATTCCGGACGGGAAAATTTATAAAAACTTAAAAGTTTGCTACGGGATGAAACTCGGAATAATCAATATGCCTCTAGAAAGGAGGTTATGTAGAACAAATGCAGTCATTTTGCCTTGCAACAGTCCACATGTAGCATTTTATGGTGTTGTTACTATTGGTCTGTCTATACCTTGTATATAGATCATGACATTCCCCGACACGAGACAAACTTCAAACATAACAATGTATTGTAAACTGACTATAGTTGCATCAATTATCATAACATACCTTCAACACCTGCTGCAATATAAATAACCAACACCATCCAGATGCCAACAAACTGAGTAAAGAGTTCCTGTGAGAAAAAAAACAGGTATCGTGACATGTAATTTTTGGCTGGGGGAGGGGGTCTAAATAAAATTCACAGAATGTTTTAATAATTTGTCGTAATGAAGTTTTATCATGCTGTTTACAAAAAAAACAATAAAAATTGTCACCGGACTTTTTTTCACTCCACAGGTTGTGTAAAATTGTCAGATTTTGTATAGATTATGCACGAAAAATCCAATTTTGTGTGATAAAAAGAAAACTACATCATAGAATTCTAAGATAAAATGTGAGAAGATAGCCCTAATAACATGCCGTCATATAAGAAAAATAAAAAAAATGGGGCCACCGGACTTGTTTTATTGCTACATATTGAAATAGGTAAATTCACAGCACTTTCTACTGTAAAATAACTCTATCTGAGTTATCTCCCCTACTATTTGAGTTATCTTCCCTTATTTTGGCAAAGGTGAAAAAAATGAATCAAACAAAAGTATTGTGTTTATTAGAAAATACAGCCGTAATGTGATAAAACGCATAATTTTCTATGTTAACATTAAAAGTCTTACACATGATTTACTTACTACTCTAAGAAATTGGAACATTTCATTAAAGATTTAGACCAATTGTTATCTGCTTTTTCAAATCCAAGATGCAGAAAGACACCCGAGCCACCTTAACAAATAAGAAAGTAAATGCTAAAACTGTCCTTTAACAACATTACTTCTAAACAATCAATACACATAAATTAGTATTGTCGCAGCATTGTGGGTGCAACCCTTCTCTGTACACGGAGTATATCATTTTCCGACAGGCTGTCTCTGTATTTTATGGCATGACATTTGATGCTCTCTTAATTAAATCCAAACTGAAGCAAATTCAATCAAGCTTACAATCGGTGCAATTTGTGAAAAACAATTCGTTTGCACTTTTTTTTTTATCGCGTAAAGAAAACATTAAACATAATAGGGTTTTTCCCGAAGCTAATTTGGAAGCTTGGTTTTCCTTTTTTAGTTGCCTTTATCTGACCGAGTACTACTATGTTCTACACAGACTATGTTACCTGTCGAAAAAATTCCGGAGCCAAACTCAGAAATTTAAATATTTATTGTAGAACATATAGTTTTGGTACGTAATTTTATACATTGCATTGGATTTCGTGTATTGTATTTTATACTTGAGTTTGTTCTGTCTTAGTATTAAAATTTCTCTTGGCTCAATTCCATCGCTTTTTTGTAATAACACACGTAAACCTTATGGATAGGGATTTAAGATAATTTCAAATCAAGTTATGATAACTTAAGGCCGTGTTCTCATTGACCCAAACTCAGTGTTGTGTAAGTGTAATTCACACGTAAATTAAACACAACTACGTTCCCCTTGATAAAACTCAATGTTTACATGTTGTTTAAATCATGTTCTGTCGACATGCAGTCGATAGTCAATGTAGAACTTGTGTGGTTCATTGTACACAAAACAAAGTATTTAGAACATGCATTTTACTGTGTATATTTAAAGAAGAAACGGTTTTTTTTTATAAAATTGATAAATATTACAATTATTTATGTAGTTTTTTTATCGAATTATTTGTCAAACTCGATACATTAATTAGTTTGTTATATACAAAAAACTGTTAAGTAGCCTTATTAGGGAGCAACCATTTAACTACATGCGATAAGGAGGTTATGGTTTTTATTTTCGACACAGATTATTTTTTTCGCGCATAGCACGAACATTTTTACTTAGTTTTTCAAATGCCTTTATCCGACTCTGGTAATCGAGACATCTTTATCATCTTTTAAATAGGTGCATATCATCAAAATAACTTTCATAACTGCTAGAAAAGTTGTCCAAGAAATTTTAATTCGATTAGATGTAATGAACATTTAAATGACATATAGTTTATAAGTGTGAACAAAACTTATATATGCATAGGTAACTAAACCAGGTGTATAGATGTGAACAAATTTAATTTGAAACCAGTGTATTTAATAGTTATCCCACGATGACGCGGTGTGTCAGTGTAAGATCACCCCGATGGCCGGAGGCCAGAGGGTGATCTAACACTGACACACCAAGTCTGAGTAGCATAACTATTTTACATCCCAGCTGTTTTAGATTAGACGAAAAACCATTTACAATTCATAAAATCTAGTTTTGAACGCCACACAATCATTATAATATACTTTATACATAACTATATGATTTATACCCTTTCTGAACCCCGAACACGATGAGTAGATATCAAACAATGTCAACTCGCCCCACTGGCCAATCGGCCCAAACTATGTCGCCACTTTATGAAAAACTCGCCCCACTCTTGTTTACCGACTTGCCCCACTTTTGAAAAAGTGTAAAATCAAATTGAACAATCACTGACAACTCACTTATTAACAAAAAGGGTTTAAACCCATCTGAATAAAGGTCTGCCAACTCACCCCACTTATAAAAATATCTTGCTTCCTTCAAGTATGTTAAATTACTGATAGTTCGTATCCAGTCGTCCTGGTGTAGTGGTTGTGTCGTGGCTTGATATGCTAAAGGTCTTGAGTTCGAATCCCAGTATATATACACTAGATTTTTTCTACGTGAATTTTGATAGATAGTCTTTTCCGTATAATTGTATATTTAATTATAAGTTTTATAGTGGATTTGACATTCCCGCCAAAATATTACAGAACAAAGGAAAGCATGCATAACAAAGAAACTCAAACTGGGGTGATCTGGTTGGGGTGATCCGGCTCAGATCACCCCTGTTAGAACAAAGGAGCTGGGATGTAAATTACATTAAACTAATTGTAAGTAATAGTTATCCCACGAGGATGCGGTGTGTCAGTGTAAGATCATCAGGAGGCCAGAGGGTGATATAACACTGACACACCAAGTCCGAATGGGATAACTGTTTTACATCACAGCTCTCTACGATTAGACGAAAGACCATTTACAATTCATAAAATCTAGTTTAGAACGCCACACAACCATTATAGTATACTTTATGACCCCTGAACACGATAAGTAGATTTCAAACAATGTCACCTCGCCCCACTTGCCAATCGGCCCACACTATATCGCCACTTTATAAAAAATATCGTCCAACTCGTATTTACCGACTCGCCCTACTTTTGAAAAAGTGTAAAATCAAATTGAACAATCAGTCTGACAACTCACTTATTAACGAAAAGGGTTTAAATCCCACTGAATAAAGGTCTGCCAACTCACCCCAATTATAAAAAATCTTGCTTCGTTTGAGTATGTTAAATAACTGATAGTTCGTATCCAGTCGTCCTGTTGTAGTGGTATGTGTCGTGGCTTGGTATACTATAGGTCTTGAGTTCGAATTCCAGCATATACACTGGATTTTTTCTATTTGAATTTTGATGGATAGTCTTTTCCGTATAATTTAAAATTATAAGTTTTATAGTGGATTTGACATTCCCGCCAAAATGGTACAGAACAGAGGAAAACATGCATAACAAAGAAACTCAAACTGGGGTGATCTGGTAGCGGTGATCCGGCTCAGATCACCTCTGTTAGAACAAAGGAGCTAGGATGTAACATGTGTACTGTACATGGTGTTTGGTGTGAACACGGCCTTAGATTAGAAACTTTATTGACTAGTTTTACAATTAATTTTCTCGGGATAAACAAAAAAGAAGGAAAATTAGCACAAAATGTATTAAATTGTATTCAAATCCACGAGAAAACATAAAAGTTGTGATGACAAAAAAAAGGTGGACCTATCATATTTAAATATTATATACATATGATTTCCGATGAGATAACTCTTCTCTAGAGACCAATTTACACAGAAATCTTCATCTTAAATATAGATTAAAAGATGTGGTATGATTGCCAATGAGCCAACTCTCCACAAGAGACCACATGACACATAAATTAACAACTAAAGGCAACCGCACGGCCTTCAACAATCAGCAAAGCCCGTGCCACATAGTCAGGTATAAAAGGCCCCGAAATGACAAATGTAAAACAATTCAAACGAGAAAACTAACAACTTAATTTATGTACAAAAAATGAACGAAATACAATATGTAACACATCCACAAACGATCACCACTGAATTGCAGGCGTCTGACTTGGGACACACACATACATATAGAATGTGGCGGGGTTAAACATGTTAGCAGGATCTTAAACCTCCCCTAACATGGTACAGTGGTGTAACAGTACAACATAAGAACGAACTATCAAAATCATTTTAAAAAGGGGCCAAAGACTCAACAGATGGATACAAACAGAATTAATACACAGAGTGGACGCTGCCGAGTACTTGTATATCCCAACAACACACAGATACTAAGTACAGATCTGAGAGTACTCGTCGTTACTGACAGCTAGTTAAAAGCCACGAACGACTAATAAAAATATAAGTTCAATGTACGGCTTTCAACAATGAACTATAGGGTCCTGACCCATCTTACAGTCTAATTGGTATGTTTTTATCACTTAAATTGTTTTACGGTCTGTTTACTAATCTCAAATATGCGGTACATCATGGAACATAACTATATATGCATTATGTTAAAATGTTAACAAATTCGAGAGTAACATATTATAAAATGAAATTCGACCCGACTATTCTGGTTCCTGTTACCCTTCTGGCCATAACATTACCGATAAAAGTTTGAAGATTTTGAATAGAGTTAAAAGATTTTATTTTATTGAATACAAAAATGAGAAGATAACATATTTATCTATGATTGTAGATTGACAAAGAGGGGGTAAGTAAGTAAGCAATATAATTTTCTTCAATAAATTTCTCTCATTCTTACTCGTCTTATTTTTTCCTGACCTGTTAAATATTTTTATTTTATCAACGTGTCGTTGGTTGATATTAAATTAAACAACACGAAGTCCACTAAAAGTCGGGTGTGAAATCAGGTGCTTCGGAAGGGTAAGCATTTCCTGCACCGTATACGTAGGTAATGATGGAAGGTTATAATGACTGAGGAGGACTATCAGATATGATTTCTGACACAATTTTGTCATAATGGCCAATCAGCTCATGATGGCGACCGTAAAATGTCTTGGGTGAAGACCTTAATTTAATTGATTCATAGCCCTGTCGTAGCAACTTTTGAGAAAGCAGTATTCCTCGTTCAACAAAATCAACGTACTTTCAGCTAGCTCTAGAGTAACGTATCAATTGAGACAAATATATTCCATATGCTTGTGCCACTGAAATTGATTTATTTCAAACTTTTTCATGAAGAGAAAATAAAAAAAAACGTTAAAGAAGCCGATTGAGTTGTTTTTAGTTGATAATCAACGGATGTTTTAATCCCTTCTTTTTACACAACCAAGCTGATAAATGTATCATGTGTATGATTACGTGTCAAACGAGTTCGAGACGACGAGATTTAACTATGATTCATTTACAAATGTATATAGAAGTTTCCTACGATTCAGTAATTTTTAATTGCCAAGGCATTCCAAAAGTTGTGTTTTAATTATGTATAAAATGTATCATTTATGACTGCGTTTTGTTGCCTACCGTGCGTTAGTATTTTCCCTAAATGTTTTTTGTATGGTGATAGTTTTATTAACAAGAAAAATTATTAATTCACAGCATGTTGACTTTTATATCGCACATGCATTACCTGTCCTTTATTGCCGATTGGGTATTTTAGTTCAGCTTATATCAATAATAACAACCAATAATATAAGGAATTCCCTACTGGCCACTCTTGAAATCTCTAGATTGATTCTAGATAATACAACTGCATGAAGCAGACGAATTGAAATTAGGCATTAGCGAATTTAAAATATATATTTATATATATTGTCTTTAAACATCTCGATTTATTTTGTGGAAAATATTGGTTTAATCTTTAGAAATAATTAATCTCGGCAACGTTGTTAAACCAGAGAAAGTATAGATAAATTTTTTTTTATCGGAGTAGCTGAATTCCCGAGAATGTGTTATTTTAACAGTGCTATACTGTAACTTTTGTATACATTACGGCGATGGAATTTATTGGGATCTGCTGTTGACCTGTGTATTCCTTGCATACCGTGTTCTGGTGAGGGTATTTATTGCGTTTCCTTGTAGACTTTTGTAGTTTTTGTACTGCACGCTCCAGTGACAGAATTATCTAAACAGAAATGCTGTGCTTTTAACATTTGTACCAAGCAGTAGATTTGTGACTATTGGTGATATGTCGAGCGATAGCGAAGGCGAGGTGGATTTGCCACGTAATGTCGAGAGGGTACAGATGAGGACATCCACAATGAATCTTAATCCAAACACAGCTTCCGAATTAATTAGACTTGGGGTCGACTCTATGGAAGCGATTTCTATGATTGAAAAAGAAGATAAGCCAGTGTTTTTAATATTCCGCTTGGACAGCAAAACGTGTTGATGCGAGCAATGGGGAAAACTTTCAAGGGTGGTCGCGGTGAAACTGGGAATATGGCAGACACGCACCCTGTCGAACTTGAAAACGAGGCTACACAGAGTACTTCCGCTAGGATACAAAATGGCGGCACCAACAACCAAGATGGCGACGGTGTAAACAACAAAGATTGCGACGATATAAACAACAAAGAAGGCTCCGCCCATCAGTCAAACCCCCGATCGGAGGAGGCCTATATACAAGAGAACCTAAAGATGATGTGTCGGGAGAAGAACAGTCCTGGACAATATGTGAATGACTCTTAAAATTCTTCCACAGTAGAGACAATTTGCTGGTCAATGACATTTACTCATGGAAAGACCCTCAAATATTTTTAAAGTCTGCAAATATTGATCCTAATGTGAATTTCTTTGATATAACTTATTTTGTACCTAACACTTGAGGGGGACACTCAGAATAAGAGGAATTAGTTTCGAAATCGTCAGGGGGAAAATTAGTTTTTTAATCTTGGCCTGTCAAGCCAAAATTAGAAAGATTGTCAGTAACACAATGGTCTATGGCTAATTTGTCCATAATGCATAAGTTGATAGCTATAGGAGAGTTACAATCATCCCAAATTATGGATTACGTATCTTATACTATGCGCATATATCTTTTTCCCTCGAGCTGTGAATTGGTGTGTGTGTTTTCCTTGATCGGGAATACCGTCACCTGCAAAAGCAACACCAATTTAGATGGGGTACAGACATTCCCCATCTCCATTCTGTATTTTGGAGGCCAAAGTTTTTGCAGAGTCAGAATTCCCGCACTGCACCTCAAACTCAAAGCTCGAAAGTAATGGCTTATAAACATGCAGTAACATATGCTTTTCATACTCCATGGGGAAGGATGATTTGCAACAAATTCAATAGTCGTAGTGGTTGTTTCATGCCACATTGTAAGTTTGAGTATTCATGTGCTAAAAGAGGGACGAAAGATACCAAAGGGACAGTCAAGCTCATAAATCAAAAACAAACTGACAACGCCATGGCTAAAAATGAAAAAGACAAACAGAAAAACAATAGTACACATGACACAACATAGAAAACTAAAGAATAAACAACACGAACCCCACCAAAAACTAGAGGTGATCTCAGGTGCTCCGGAAGGGTAAGCAGATCCTGCTCCACATGTGGCACCCGTCGTGTTGCTTATGTGAGAATGTGCTGCATGTGTAGAAAAGTAGAGAGGTAGACTGGTTCCCGATCACAATATTAAGTATGTTACACATATACCAATATAACGTGAGAGAGTATGGCTAATAGCTAATAACTGGAACGTAGTAACGGGAACCAGGATAGTAGAGAGGTCACTCGGCTTACATGGACTTTTCCTGATGGTCATGATTACACTTTCATAGATAAAAAGAAATTCCATTTGGATCAAAATTAGCACCTGGTATTTTGCATAGAGTATCTCAGGCAATTCGCAGAATGTTGTCACGTAAAGGCTTTACCATTGTGGCATATTTAGATGATTTTTTTCATTTGCAAACAGACAAAGCAGTGCTGTGCTCAGGCGTTAGCAATTTTAAATGCGCTGCTCAGGAAGTTAGGTTATTGTATCAGCTGGTCTAACGTAACAGACCCCTGCCAACAGATTGTATTTTTAGGGGTTAAGATAGATTCTACCACTTTAGAAACAATACTGCCTAATTCAAAATTGCACGATTTGAAATCAGAATTAGCTTAATTTTTATTGCGTAAGCGTGCGTCAAAAAAGCAACTGCAATCTTTAGCGGGAAAGCTTAATTGGGCGTCTGCTGTGGTTCGAGGCGGGAGAGTTTTTCTCCGTAGAATTATAAACGGCATCATGCGATTAAAGCTAGATCGGCATAAATTGCGTTTCACAGGGGAAATATTGCAAGATATAAAGTGGTGGCATAACTTTATTTCTACTTTTAATGGGAAGTCAATTTTACTTGCAAAGGTTCCTATCACCTCTGTGGCTACTGGTGCTTGTAAATCATGTGAAGGGGGGTCTCCCATAATGATTGGTTTTATGTAAATTGGTCAAAAGATCACCCCTTTGCTTTGAAACTTCACATTAATGAACTAGAGGCATTCTCAGTGGCGTTAACAGTAAAGCGATGGGCCCCATATTGGCGTGGTCAGCGTATTAAAGTTCATTGCGATAATGCGGTAACTGTAAGTTGCATTAATAAAGGTACATCAAGGAATGCTATTTTGATGTCCTTATTGCGTGAGCTCTTTTGATTATCAGCAACGCATAATTTTCACTTGATAGCTAAGCATGTCTCAGGCCAAACGAATATACTAGCAGACTGTATTTCACGGATGCATGATCCACCTTTTTGTGAACAATTTTGGCGATCTTGTCAGGCACATGTCTAGTAATGCCCTTCGTTTTCTTTGATTGAGGCTTACTGTTATCAAGGGGGATGAGATCACTGGATAGTATTGTTGCTAACTTTAGATGTCATACTTATGCTCAATCTACCAAAAAGACATATTTAAACTATTTCAAGTCATACGCAGAATTTTGTAGAAGATTAAATATTACCCTTGTTCCTTTAAGTCTTATAAGTTTAGCCAGAAGTTTAGCCAGATATGTAGCTCATTTATCTTCAAGGTTACAATTTAATTCCCTAACAAATTATTTGTCAATTGTGCGGTTGCTACATTTAGAATCAGGAGTTGCATCTCCAGTGGATTCCTTTTTTTTTATGGAGTCTGTACTCAGGGGTGCGAAACGTGTTTAAAGTGCTGCCATACATAGAAAATTTCCTATTACACCAACAATTTTAAATGAGATATTTACTTTACTGTCAGTCAGCAGTAGTAAGGACAAATGTTTTTGGCCAGCTTGCCTAGTGGCTTTTTCTCTTTTTTAAGGAAGTCAAATTTGTTTGCCCCTTCAATTTCAGCTTTTGGCTCTTTGCGACATTTTACTCGTTAGGATATTAGTTTTCACCCAGATGCTGTCTGTTTAAAAATACGCAAAACAAAAACAATTCAATTTTCAGAGCATGTATTAGAAATTCCCCTTCCTAGAGTGAATAATTCTCATTTATGTCCCTCTCAGGCGCTTCTTTTAAATTTTTAACAGGTGCAAGCAGTGTCAGCACCCTCACCTGTATTCCTGTATTTAGAACAAGGCAAGGTTACTCTTCTTACATATACAGCTTTTGTAAAGATGTTAAAACAGAACTTAATAAGGGTTATGACAGCAATTATTCAGGACATAGTTTTCGCAAAGGAGGGGCCTCTTTTGCCTTAGAATATGGGGTTCCTGCTGATCTCATACAATCACAGGGTGATTGGAAATCTAATGCATACAAATTATACTTGGATCCTTCTTTTGCACACAGAAAGAAAGTCATGAAAAAATTAGCAATTGCCCTGGGGAAATAATTAACTACATTAACCTACCTTCTACTGGTTACACCACACTTGTTTCGGAAGTTTGGAATACCACAGATTATAAATTAATTAATTTGTGTATAGTTTTCAAACTCTAATGTTATTTATGTTTTATTAATATGAAATTTAAGCATTAAACTGTGGTTCTTTTCCCAAACATGTCTTTGTTTTACACTAGTAACCATCTGGAGTCACAAGTTTCCTGACTGGATTCCGATCAGAGTTAGACATTGACATGCATCTGATCTGATACTGGTCTGGATTCTAACAGCATCTATACACATACACACTATATACATACACAGGGGAAGGGAAATGGGAGGGGCTGTTTTCAAAGTAATGCTTTATTATTTATGTCAATGTAATATCTATGTTTTTTTTACTTTTTGGCGTGTAAGCCGACCTTTATCTAACAACGGAGATTCCGCGATAATGTTTGATTATTCTCTGTTTACTGCAGCACTTGCAAATGATGCAAACTATCCAATGAAATTTACTTTAACAATTAACAGGAAAAATAATTGCTGAACGTCATGGATGTGCTTATGAGAATAATAATTTTGTTTCACGTTAGCTGTTTTTAATCTAATGTTTACCTCTTGTGATTTATCCCTCGTTTAATAAGATGTTTTAAACCAGGTTTAATCCACCATTTTCTACATTTGAAAATGCCTGTACCAAGTCAGGAATATGACAGTTCTTGTCCATTCGTTTTTTATGTGTTTTGTCATTTGATTTTGCCATGTGATTATGGACTTTCCGATTGGATTTTCCTCTGAGTTCAGTATTTTTGTGATTTTACTTTTTACAAAAGAAGGTTCCCTTTTTATAGCCAGTAAGAAAATGATACAGTTCAAAATGTCTGACACCACAAAAATGATTATTGGAAAGTTTCAAGTGCCGTACATATAAGTTCCTAAATAGTGATGAGTTATTTTATAGACTACGAGGACAGTAATGTTTGGTAACATTCTTTACAAAAACAAAATTAAGAAGTAAAACCTTTTTACAATATGTTTACAGTTATGATTAAAATAATTGTTGTAAACTTACAAATTAATTGATTTATAAACTTACCATGATAGTTCTATTGATTGTGCAATTTTTGAATCTGTAACTGTTACTAGTATACAATATTTTAGTATTTATATGATAACGTGATCCTTACACTTATCAACAGAAATAAACAGGTGACATTGTCTCCAAGGTAATATTATATATATTTACAAAGCTTTGTGATATGACATAAAGTTCAAAATGTATCATTTTTTTAACATATCTTGACAATAATTCAACTTCCGTCTAACGATAGGATACCCTTGCATTGATGCATAAATCTTTAGCATTAGAGAACGTTGAATAAATGAAAACGTTTTGCAGGAGCTTGGATTAAAAGAAAGAAGACAGGAGCGAGCCTCTTAAAAAAAGTGGTGATACTTAATCTACATGTAACATATAAAAGAAGTCTAAGCTCAATGGATTTGTATTGAAGACTAAAGAATTGAAAATGTCATCACAAGTACAAGTATATGACGTAAGACATGATAATACCGCGCAATGGTAAAGTTTTCCTCAGTGCGTGATTTCCAACAACATCTTAATTTGACATCAGCTCAAAAAGTCTAAACAATAAGGAATTTTACAATTTTGCTTATTTTACATTGTAAATAAAAAAAAAACAAATATGGCATGCAAAGAAATTTGAGATCTAGTAGAACATGTCATGTGCTAGAAATGGAACGTGGGAATTTAGACTAGGCACTACAAAAGATGTTTCACTTTATTGCAGCGCAAATTACACATGTTTCTATGTTGACCTTATTTCTTTTTTAAATTTTTTAGTAGATGATTTTGCTTAGTTTATAACGAATTGCGGTGTTTTTTAAAGAGGAGAAGCTTAATATTCTGGTTTTAATCAGCATAGCGTCACTGATGAGTCTTTTGTAGACGAAACGCGCGTGTGGCGTATATACAAAATTTAGTCCTGGTATCTATGATGAGTTTATTTTTTCTTATGATAAGAAATTAAGAACATTTGTTTTTTCTTCTCAATTTTATCATGTTTATAGAAGAATGATTTTTTTTTTAAATATATATATATAAGACAACTTTTTTTCATGATTTGGCTAAATCAAATACAGTGCAGTAATAATGATTATCTTAAAGATTTTCGCTTAAGGTAGCACAATACAAAGATTTTGTCACTCCCAATCAGACAACTTTAAACTGATGTAATTCATGTCATCCTTCTTTATATTTTATAAATGAGGTACCAAAAGAAAGAAGAAAGATTAATCTTTCAAATTGTGATAATTTCATTATGACATAATTATTACATATTAATTATAATGTAATTAGTTGCTATATTGTGATGTCCACACTTGAATGAATTTAGCTTCTTTGTTCTTCATAGCATCCCAAAATATTTTATAGATTCTTGTACAACACAGCTTGACCTCCAAAACTGTGTCTCAGATTTCCAAAAACATCAATAGAACAAATTTTATACCCAATTGAATTTAGTGGTCTCTTATGAATTGATGTTGCAAACTTCATTGAAGATTTATGAGAGAATGAAATACAATAGGAAAAAACTGAGACACGGTTTTGGGGGTCAAACTGTGTTGTGCAAGAATCTATAAAATATTTTGGGATGCTATGAATAACGAAGAAGCTAAATTCATACAAGTATAAACATCACAATATGGCAACTAATTACATAACAATTAATGATGTAATAATTATGTCATAATGAAATTATCCCAATTTAAAGAGATTAATCCTTCTTCTTTCTTTTGGTACCTCATTTATAAAATTTAAAGAAAGATGAGTGGAATTACATCAGTTTAAAGATTTCTGATTGGGGATGAAAAATCTTTGTATTGTGCTACCTTAAAGGAACCATCTTATACAAAAATGTGATATAACTAACCTGATTAAAAGTAACCATTAACGATAAAATCAGATGATACTTTTAGTTTATAGTTTCACATTTTATCACATTTGATATCGAATATAGTTGACATATTTAAGGTCGACGACGTCATGTTGTTGTTTGTGAGATAGATGTCGATGTTATAATGATAAAAGAGGGACGAAAGATACCAGAGGGACAGTCAAACTCATAAATCGTAGATAAACTGACAACGCGATGGCTAAATATGAAAAAGACAAACAGACAAACAATAGTACACATGGCACAACATAGAAAACTAAGGAATAAGTAACACGGTTATATCAGGTGCTCCGGAAGGGTAAGCAGATCCTGCTCCACATGTAGCACCCGTCGTGTTGCTTATATAATAACAAATCCGGTAAATAGTCTTATTCGGTAGGTCACATTCATGAAAGGGAAGGGGATTGTAGCTACGACATAAGGAACATATCCGATATTATTTGTGAAACGGTTATTCCATAACGGTCAACCAACACGTCCGTAAAATTTACGAAGGGATGATAAAATGTACGACATCTGCCTATTTTAATTTAGCTTATTGTGACATTGAAAACTAAAGATTTACGAGAACAGTTTTATATGTTCACCACTGATCCACGGATACGGGTACTTTTAAGACAATTCAATAAAATTAATCCACCACTCGCTATATAAATATATTACCCTGGGTATTTATAATTATTTAAAACTCATATTGAAACTAGTCATAAAATGTTTAAAAGGTGGCGATTTGAAAGTATCAAGCATATTATTTAGCTGTTTTATATTTTCATTGGAAACAAATAATGAAATTAAGATTATAGAACATGTGCCAAGTTTTATATAGAGCCAAATTGTAAATAGTTAAACAATGTTAATTTTTTTTCTTTCAGATTAAGAACGTGCAATATCTTTTACAAATATATGCAAATTGCACCAAATATAAACAAAACAATGACAGTTCATTTTCGATGTATCGTCCTACACTTGAATCATTTGGGAATTTTACAGTTACCCAAACAATATATTTTAAATCACACTCCTTTAGCCATTAAAGAGTAAACACAATAATTCTATGAAAGATTGTTGGATTTGAAATCAATTCAAAATTAGGATCAAAAAGATTCTTAGTCTGGATTGACATTGGTGGTACTAAGTATTTCAATGTTTTGTATTGCAATATCAAAATAATTATTTTAACATAATAGTACTGACTGACTTATGTTAATTGTGGTGCGAATCTGATTTTCAATTGTTGAGGTGTAAAGTAACATATACTACATAAACAAAAATGGGAAAACTTGTATGGGAAGTACAGTGCAAAAGATCAAATATGAATGTGTTGTATTATAACCAATACATGACACAGTAACTATAGAGTTTTGTATACTTTATCACAATTCATTATATAAATTTAATGCTTTTGCCAATATCTCTGTTGAAATCAATGCCTACTTATTAAACAATGCACATCATCACTAACAGATGTTATAAATAGATTTCATGTAAAACCAGCCGTTTTGTTCATCATAGCCAAACCCGGGATGGATTACGACTAATCTCAGAAAATAGATTTGAGTGCATCATTTAATGCACAAAGTACCACATGGTGTTCTTTCGTTGAATTTTAATTTAACAGTATGTTCTTTGGAAACACGAATTTACGGGGTTTTTTTCTACTCTACTTATTTTTTTATGTATAGTAACCACAAAATGATTACAATTTTAATGTCGGTAGGTTATTCAGCGGTTACCATGGCTGAAAAGGAAATCTCAACAATTTTCCTGTGGTTATCCTCGCATACTTCGAAATTTAAAAAAAAGTTTCAGAGCAGCAGGGCTCGTCTCTTTTTTGGATTGGTTTTACGAGAACATTTTAGTTTTCCTTGTAGTTTTCTGTGGATTGTTCTTCACATATTAGCTTTTTCAAATTTGAATTCAACATTTTTCACTTGATGTTAGGCTAACAACAATCAATCTATCTTGCCTTTATAATTTTTTATTTGTAATTGCTGAAAACTATTTTTAACTTCATTAACCGTCTATTTTCCTAAAAGAGGGACAAAAGATACCAGAGGAACAGCCAAACTCATAAATCGAAAATAAACTGACAACGCCATGGCTAAAAATTAAAAAGACAAACAGACAAACAATAGTACACATGGCACAACATATAAAACTAAAACATAAGCAACACGAACCCCACCAAAAACTAGGGGTGATCTCAGGTGCTCCGGAAGGGTAAGCAGATCCTGCTCCACACGCGGCACCCATCGTGTTGCTTATGTGATAACATATCCGGTAAATAGTCTAATTCGGTAGGTCACATTCATGAAAGGGAAGGGGATTGTAGTTACGATTGATTGATATGCCACAAATGCAAACAGATAAACTACGATCAAACAACTGTATTTTAAACCATATGCATATCACACATTTATGATAACTAAACACTTTTATTTGGTTTCCTCAAGCTTCCTTAAAATATTTATATCTTGATCTTATTTATTCAAGTTTTTGTAATAGCGTTCCCCTCAAAGTATTTGCGTAGTTCTGATGAACAATTGAATGAAAGGGTCATCGTTGGTCTATGATTATCTTTATATCATTTATGTCTATTAATCAGAGCATCTACCTCTTTACGAATTTCCCTTTTATTCTTTTTGTTGATGTAGATATGTACAATGTAACCTTATTTTGATAATTATGCTGCTCTGTCTAAATGTGGCACGGTAGTATTTGTATTCCAGAATTTAGGTTGCTCTTTTGAGTACCCTACCTAAGTCAAGGTATCTGAACAAAATGATTGGACAAAAAATACAGTATCAACTGAACATACTTTCCCAAACTGAGGGATGAATCAGGTGTAGAAAAATATGTAATAATTTTACATACAAATGAAAATGATTTTTTTAGTATTTTTTTTAATTTGGTATTCACTGCATGACAAAATACCTAAAAGCACTAGTAGCCTTAGGTTTTTTAAAATAGCAAAAAGAGTAAACGGTCATGATACACATTCAAATGCATTTCTGAAATGTAAAATGAAAGTACTTCAGTTAACTGTGAATGTATAATTTTTGGCAGTGTTAGAAAGTGGTGAAAATTCTAAAAAGACTATCATTATCATAAAAGTCGAAAACTATACGGCATTTATTTATTTGATAAATGAAGTGCAGGCGATTAATTAACACTTCAATATTGACAGCAGCATAAGTTATGTAAGTGGATCCTTTTATCTTGTACTTGTTAATGCAATATAGTCATTTTCATGGAGTTAGTTGACGATCATAAATCAGTAAGCTATTGTATACCAGGTGGTCAAAACATGCTAAAACCTCTTTATATTTCTAATACGCTCCGCACATATCTCTAAGTCATCTAAGTGATAGCATCGATTTAATAATTTGAAGGGGGATTTATAACTCTAGGATGGAATTTGATCCTTATAAAATGCATGACAATAATTGGATACCTGCAACAAAAAACTTCGACAGTTGGAATTCAACATAAACAAAGTAAAACATATTCGTTTATCATTACAGTGTTCATCGATTTATGGCTTATGGATCAGTGTATAATTCCTCCATGTTTTATAACCGCTGCATATCAAAAATGGAAAGAATGAGTTGGCAATATAATAATCAAGTATGTTCCAAATTATTCTTATTCAAAAGGCGCATTATGTTCATGTTTCCACATCCCCATGTTGTGCAGGTGCATCTTTTTGTCCGGCACAATTCATTTTCAATGTACATGTAGTCTATGCGCGGTTTTTTGCTATCATTTTCCCCTTACGGCTAATAAGAAAATGCTTACCCTTTTGACAGAACAATCAAATTGTGTGTTTTTTAATGAATATAAATGGATTTATACCAAAATTGAATTTTTTATCTCGTTCAATTAAGTCAACATTAAACAGATACATTTTTGGCTTGCAAGAAAGGAATTTGACCTAATTTGGATCAACCAACAGGCAATATTTGATGTAAATGATTACATATTGTAACGTTCCGGGGTTTTCTGTCAGGATGTACACCCGTAATTACTTTTGTAGGCCTCTGGTGAATGAAGTAATAATAAAAACCATAATGGAGTTCATAAGTTGTATGAAATATTATTATCAATTCAGCATAAGTAATTCACAATAGATACAGTAGTTCATAAAACACATGAAATAGAGTTATCTTAATATACAAAGACACATTTTATTCTTAACTGCTATTATATAATTCCTATTGCACTCGGTGCAAAGAAATCTAGTCGGTGCAAGAAATTTAGTCGGTGCAAGAATTTTACTTGGTGCACACCGAGCAAATAATTTCAGATACTGCTTGGTGCAGGTTATATATTTTTAACCTCATAATTTTATAAGGATCATAAAAGACTAATATTAAAATATCGAAAAGCTTTCTAGTAAAGAAAAATACTTTTCGCCAAGTAATTCCACTTGGTGCAGCACCGAGCAAATGTGCTTGGTGCTAGCCAAAATGTAAACACCGAGTACGCTACTTGGTGCAATACGGCAGACGCAGGTTTTATTATATTCTCCTAACAAAGAATTAAATTCTCTTTACAAAGTTTTATAAATATAAACAATTACCAATCTTTGATTAAATCTTAAGTGATTTTGCGTCATGTTCTGCATTAGTTTTATATATAATGTGCTTGGTGCAATACAATTTCTATTGCAAGTTTAAAAGAGCTGCGGTCGTTCTGCATTGAGGTGAAAATCCTACTCGGTGCACGCAAACCTAGCTATTTATACTTTGGCCCCGCCCACAGATATGACGTAGTACACAAGAAAAACAAAACATAAGGAATGGCGCCGATAAGTGAATGTAACGATAAACTGAGACAAATTTGGGCAAATGCACCGTCAAATGAAGATGACACATAGACTAAATAGAATCATTAGATAGGTTTAAGTACAGGTAAACCACTCCTCTCATAAAAAATACAATACGAGGCGTACTCGGGGACATCTGCATGGAGAAGTGTGGAACGGGGGTCACCAATTACACACGATGAAAAATACACGTTTAAGTTTAGGAAATAAGGCCAAGGGCCAGAGCGTAACAATATGTGCTCGGTAATTTCATGAACCGCTGGCTGGAAAAGTAAAACGTATATCCAACATGAAAACCAATACGTGCTGAGTCAATAAATGAAATTATACAGGTATTGAATTTAATCTCGTTCAAATAAGTCAACACTAAACATACATTACTGTCTTGCAAGAAAGGAATTCAACCTAATTTGGATCAATAAACAGGCAATACTTTGTAAATGAGTACATATGTGCTCGGCATTTGCATGACCCGCTGGAAAAGTAAAACTTATATTCAACATGAAAACCTATACGCGCATTTTATTATTATACAGGTACATGTACAAATATTAAATAGTACACAGAATTGTCGCATTGCATGTCATAATGAATTTGTATTAGGATCACAAGATGACTGCCTAGTCCAAACATTTTGATTTTCTTCTAAATTTTAGACTTCTAAAGCATTTTTGTACTTTTACAAATGTTTTAGTTTTAGTATGTCAAACAAATTTATAACCTGACAGCTGGTGCTATTAATGGACCAAACTTTATATATCTCTGTAGTTTGCGATAGAATCGATTATTAATATCATTTTCAGACGGTATTTAATTTACTTGCAATGATATTTTGTGTGACTTTTTCCCTCAATGAATTGTGAAGCCATACCAGAAACTGAAAAATAATGTAAATTATCAAGTGACGTATTACTCTACAATATTTTCTAGAAAAATTCTTTTGATTTTGGCGGACCAATTGAAAGTTCAATTTATTTGGTCTTTTTAACTTTTTTTAGATTCGAGCGTCACTGATCAGTAATTTTTTCATCCCACCTAGCCAAAATGAAATGGAGCCTATTGTTGAAGCATGTCATCCGTCTTTTTAAAATACTTCACTCCTCTGCAGAACGATCACAGGTAAATATGTAACTAAAATATGTCCTGTCTTAACGGGATCTACTATACTTCACTGATTTGTTCTTGGGTTTCTTAAATCCAAGTCATTTTGTCTCTGTTTTTTAACTATTGGCAATCATACCATATCTCCTACATTTTTACGATATCTAAGTAAAAGAGGGACGAAAGATACCAAAGGGACAGTCAAACTCATAAATCTAAAACAAACTGACAACGCCATGGCTAAAAATGAAAAAGACAAACAGAAAAACAATAGTACACATGACACAACATAGAAAACTAAAGAATAAGCAACACGAACCCCACCAAAAACTAGGGGTGATCTCAGGTTCTGCGGAAGGGTAAGCAGATCCTGCTCCACATGTGGCACCCGTCGTGTTGCTTATGTGATTACAAATCCGGTAATAGTCTAATTCGGTAGGTCACATTCATGAAAGGGAAGGGGATTGTAGTTACGACGTAAGGAACATATCCGATATCATTTGTGAAACAGTTATTCCATAACGGTCCACCAACTCGTGATGGCGTCCGTAAAATTTACGAAGGGATGATTTCAACTTCACCATGTGGAACTCTTGGTTTAATAGCTTTCTTGTGAGCAGTAACCCTCTATCAAGAAAATCATGATAGGAAACGCAAGCACGGGAATATCGTATCAATTGGGAGATATATACCCCGTATGCAGGTGCTGCTGGAATGTTGCTACTTAGAAATGGAAAGTTCACAATTGGAAAGCTGAAATCATCTCTTATGTCGTAAAGTTTTGTTTTCAACCGACCCTCATTGTCAATTTCTAGATGTAAGTCAAGATATGAAGCCGACTTAACTGTATCTGTAGTATCCTTTATAGGATTTAAAATATGGATATTTATTTTGTAAATCTGGCTCATTGCCACACATAATTCTTATTTCATATCATTATAACTCAAATATGTACAAATTTAACGCTGTTAATTAAAGTTCAAAAGAACATGTTTAATCTCAAAATTCTATGGCGTAGTATCTATATATGGCACAAAATTGGCTTTTCAATGCATTTTCTATACAAAATCTGACAATTTTTCACAAGATGTAACGTGAAAATAAGCCCGGTGACCCGTACTTTAAAACATATTTTTGAAAAAAAGAATGATATAAACTATATTTTGTTATATCATTTAAAAAATAATGGATTTTAATTTAGAACCCAAAGGTACCTTAGGTAATTTTCTTTTCCTTTTCTGATGTGAATACTTTCATCTGTAAGGTTTTTTAAACATACACTGTGTTATAATAAGGCTTTTCTACCTCAGGAATAGATTACCTTAGCTGTATTGGCCTAAACTTTTAGGAATTTCTGGTCCTCAATCATCCTTTATCTCTTTAAGTAACAGTCTAAACGAACATATATTATCCTATCTTTATCAATTATTTTGATTCGTTCATTCTTTGTTCCTACTGTAACAAATGACTCGCGCATAGACTTACCTTTAAAATAATTGTGCCGGACAAAAGATGCACCCGCTCAACACGGGGGGGGGGGGGGGGGGGGTAATTTGGTGAGATTCTTGTTGCTTAGTTTTTATTTTTCTATGTTGTGTCTTGTGTACTATTATTTTTCTGTCTCGTCCTTTTTCTAAATTATTTTTTTAGCGAATGATACCAAAACCTTGTTGATATATATTCAATATCATCTTAACATTTATAAGAGACAATGGTCTTCAATTATATATTATAGGTACTGACTTTGCTTGTCATCTCAACGTGTCATTTATTCTTTTATTTGTCTTTGTATATAAATACGTTTATTAATTAGTCTTACTTATACATTCCGTCATTGTCTCATTGTGTTATTGTAAACTTTTGTATTCTTGTCTTTCGTTTTTGCTAACAAGCTTTGTCAAAAGCTTTGTCAATACGTCTTTTCGTTTTTGTTTGCTTTATAGTGATTCAGATTATAACACCATGTTGACTGCTGTATCCCTATTTTTGACATTTGTACCAAATATGTCAGTTGGTTTGTTAACACATCGTTGTCAAAATATGAAATTTTATGCGTCTGTTATACAAGTAAAAAGTGAGATGTTTAGCTGGTTAAAAAACCATTTTTGATCTACAAATTCTACACACAAAAAACGCTTGTGCAACGTTATGAATATGACAGTTGTTATTCATTCGTTTGATATGTTTTTAGCTTTTGATCTAGCTCTTTATTAAGGACATTCTGATTTGAATTTTCTCAAAGTTCTCTCTTTTTCTACTTATCATGATTTCCTTCATGCAGGGCTGTTACTCAAATGCAAAAAAAAAAGAGCTCCAACTGGCGAAGTTGAAATATTCCTTCTTAGATTTCACGGCGCAATCATGTTCTGAACTATCTGTGTCAGATACGATAGCGAATATATTCACAATGCCGTTATTACAATTCCATTCCCTTTTCCCCGAATGTGACCTACCGAATAAAACTTCTTACCGGGTTTGTACTAAAATGAGTAACAGAACGAACGACACATTTGGATTAGGATCTTCTTACCCTTCCAGATCTAGAGCACCTGAGATCATGCCATATTTTCGAATACATTTTGGCTTACCTACACTTTATTTTTTTTTTCTATATGTGTTTTTAAATACAAACAATATGTGATATGACTATTTTAATGATTTGAGCGGGAAAAAACGCGGGAAGAAATGTCTTTCATTGTAGTGTCTTTGTTTTGACAAAGAGTATAACTAATAAAAATATAAATGATTATCCTCCTAATTTTTTTTTATTTCAACAAGTTTCGTTGTAGTTTCTTTTCCACTGTTATTCGTCATCTTTATCATTCGATCATGGTATTGTACTTCTAGTATTTATTTATGCTCAGATTTTACTTCCCTTTTTTATTTTAACATCGGTATTATGTTCTTGGACACTATGGAATTCCACACAAGATCATCAAAATGATCAAACTGCTATAGAACCAATTTTCCTGTCAAGTTATACATTGTGGAATTATGACCGAACCACTCCATGTTACAACTGGGGTATGTCAAGGATGTATTCTTTCTCCGCTTCTTTTCCTGATAGTAGTTGACTGGGTTGGGAAAACAGACTACAAAGATCCGAAAGGCATTGGATGGACTCTCACAACACGTCTAGAAGACCTAGAATTTGCTTATGACATATGTACATTATCCCATGACTTCCAATATGCACTACATCAGACCAAAAGTCTTGAAACAGCAGCACCAACAGCCAGAAAACAAAATCAAATGAGGCTAAAAACGAACCAACACGATTGTCTTAAGATCAATGACTCTTCTGTTGAAGATGTAAACAATTCAATTACCTTGGAAGTATTGTCAGTACATCAGGAGGCACAGACGAAGATATATCGGCAAGCAAAAAGAAAGCACAACAGGTATTTTCCATGCTTAAACCTGTTTGGAGGAGTATTGGTTTAAGAACTAGTACAAAGCTTAGAATATTAACCACCAATGTCAAATCAATACTCTTATAAGGATTAGAAACCTGGAGAGAAACAGCTTCATCAATTAAATCTATCCAAACTTTTGTCAATAAGTGTTTGAGAAATATCATCAACATCCGATGGCCAAACAAAATATCCAACAATGAGATATGAAGAAGAACAACAGCCAACAACTCAGATAATAAGAACAAGAAAGTGGAAGTGGATCGGACAGGCCCTCAGGAAAAAAGACTCAAACATTACCAAGCAAGCCTTAATGGAACCCCCAATGACATCGAAAAAGGGGGAGGCCAAAAAACACCTGGCGCAGGGGACTAACAACTTAACTGAGCAAAATTGGGAAGACCTGGAAAGAAACAAAACGAATATCCATGGACAGAAAGAAATTGAAAGAAAATGTAGTCGCCCTATGTCCCCTTTGGGACGAAGTGGATTAAGTCAAGTAAGTCATTATGTTACTTACTAAAACCAAATCTTCAACTATTTACTTGTATTTTTGTCAATCTGATGAGTTAAGCCTTTTTCAACTGATTTTTATAGATCGTTCTTATGTTGTACTGTTATACAACTGTCCCAGGTTGGAGGAGGGTTGGGATCCCGCTAACACGTTTCACCCCGCCACACTATTTATGTATGTGCCTGTCCCAAGTCTAGAGCCTGTAATTCAGTGGTTGTCGTTAGTTTATGTATTACATATTTGTTTTTCGTTCATTTTTTTTATAAATAAGGTCGTCAGTTTTCTTGTTGAATTGTTTTACATTGTCATATCGGGGCCTTTTATAGCGGTATGCGTTTTGATCATTGTTGACGGCCGTACGGCGACCTATAGTTGTTAATGTCTGTGTCATTTTGGTCTCTTGTGGACAGTTGTCTCATTGGCTATCATACCACATCTTCTTTTTTACATTTAGTATATATTACATTTCATAAAAGCACAAAAAGGTAAACATGTTTTATTTAATTTTAATATAACGTAAACGTATGTACATCAAGTTGCATTGCAAATACAACCTTCATTGACATGCGGAACGTATCAATAGTTATTAAATTTCACAACATTATAAACAGTATGCTATATCATTGAAAGCGAATGTTCATAATCATCTTTCATTGCCATAGTTATGATAATTAAAATTAGTTATATAAATTAAATGTAAAAAATACGTAAAACGTATAATGATTTAAGCTTAAGGAGAAAACATGTTTTGAATTGACAAATGGAAATTACGTTAAGTTTATAATGGTGTTATAGAATGCATTTCTCATGTGAGGATAATGACAGTAGGTTTGTTAATTTCCTCCTTACTTAATAAAACATATACTTAATACTGCCTTTATCTCTGAATACGAGACATTTATAACATAGTTCTTTTTTTTTCGAATTTGTTGCCTCTTACAATGAATACTAAACTATAGAAATGTCTACATATTTAATTCTCAGACACGACGTTTTATGATTCACCCACATGTGTTGTTATTAAGATCAGCAGCTATCTTTAAACTTCAAAATATTTCGGTATAAAACACAGAATAGTATAAGAGATCTCGACTACAGCTATGGTCAGTGTAGAATTCCCTGTAAACGTCAACGAAGAAGAAGTGTTCTAAAAGTTAAAATGAAATACACCTCTCAAAGGTACTTTACTTTTCATTTGAATGTGAAAAATTGATTACTTCAAAGATAGAATACGACAAATATTAGCTAGAGAGTTATGTTCGCCAGAATTATTCTTTTTAAATCATTATACAGTGAGCGAACATATGCATTTTTTTTGTTTTTCTTTATATAGTAGCTTTTTGACTTATAAGTATGATGAAGCGCTATTGATATTAAATGCTTCGATATTCTTTTCGTATTATTAGGTATACATGTACTGCTTTTGCTTAAGTTTTAAGAGTTTGTTTTTCAAACTATTGTACTTTAACAATAAGTATCAATATGACATAATAAAACAAGCAAACATGTACATTAATTAGTACTGGACAAATGATGTCTCATCCGCATCAACACAAAAAAGACTTTACGGCAGCAAGAATTATTGCAATAAATTAGCGCTTTTGAACATCGGACAAAATGTATTTGTTATAGGCGAAATCTAATTAACAAATATACTCAACAGTAAGATGCTGTGATAACAAATTGAATCGTTTCGAGTTTTGAACTTAAACATTATTTATATGTTTAAAAATGTAACAATTTGAACTGAAATTAAAAATTATAAATTATTCAAATAATGTATATTGAAATGGTTTCTCCAGGCTTTGGACAGTAATGAATTAAAGAAATTAATCACACAAAAAAACAGCAAAAAAATTAGCAAAAAAACATATAGGGTACCAATAAACACCTTATACATTTTCTAAAAGCTTAAACTTAGATATTATAAAAAAATAATCAAATATCACATAAAGTTTATACCTGAAATGTATCGAGACAAAACATTTATTGTAGAAGAAACATCATGGATAAAAGAATAGGCATCACAAACATGTACAACAAAGTTGTGACTTTAGTTACACCACTGCCTGAAAAACACAGAAGGTTATTTCAAATAAGTTCAACACAATGTGTTTTTTTTTTGTTTTTGTTTTTTTATTACATCGATAAAAGTTACGCTAAAGCGGATATATGTTTTGTTTCATTTGCCAAATTGCCGAAACAAAAAGCAAACTAAATTTTGTAATTTTTAATACACAGGCTACAAGATTGTTTATGAATCGCAAAATACTCGATCGACAAGGCAGTTAGTAAGGAAAAACTAAGGGAAAATATCCATCATTTTATTGGTCGTCCTTAGTAGCGGAAATACTCGTCCAATAAAAAATCTTTTAAACCACACCAGTAGTCGTGATATTGTCTCCGGTTAATTTGGTCAAAGTAGACAATTTCTTTGAGTATACTTATTTGGTCAAAGCAAAAAAAATCTTTGAGTATACATATTTTGTCAAAACTGTAGAAATATTACAGCTTAGGGGAGCATAAAAAAGAATCAACGACTTCAAAAGCTCATCACATACACCATGTATAAAATGTTTTACGCAAGATGTTCGTTTCATTTACATAGCGTTATCGGGGATGCGTGAATGACAGTGAAGTGTTTTTTGCTATGAAATACTGACTATATTCACCAGATTGTCTTCTTGTATTTAAGCGATGAAATTAATGATAAATTGCAGATCATAGTAATACAAAGATCCTAAAGTGACAAATTTAAATGTAACGTCGACATTGACCAGTAATTCAAATTTAACTTTAACTCACATATGGTAGGCTTGGCGGTTGGTGTTGCAGTATAACCTACATCACATTGGCATTTAGAAGTAGTGTTACAAGAAGCATGGGTTACACATTGTTTTGCAACACAAGTGGCACCTGGAACAATTCCTGCAATTAAAAATGAACAAAAACATATAGAGTATATATGAATGTGACAGTGATTTTTCAAAGATGTGTGACATCCCATCCGTTTTCAATTATAACATACCAACACCAATAAGTTGGATTGTAATAAACCAATAACTAGGTTTTTAAATTGACAAAAGGTACAAATATTAATGAGAGCTAATTTTTTTTCCTGGAGTAGAAAATATATAAAAATATTTTTGTTTGTTTGAGGTCTGCAATCAGTATTGAGAATAATTTCAAGATATCAGACCTTCGAGTTTCGATTGTAGCGTTGATCTCAAGTTTATTGAGATATGTTAGGCGCAATCACTCACTGCAACGTGATTTGTTGAGTGACATCACCCTATACATATATCTCTTTAATAATTTTAATTTATAGTTTCTCAATCGATCCTTAAATATAAGAATATGTTTCAATTCATTATTTGGGAGTTATCATGTTTTCAAATATATGTATGTCGAATCTAGTGTCCGTTAACTTCTATTGATAGTATTGAAACTATTACGTTATATATTTTTTAAGACAGGGACAGGAAAATAATGCACTCGTGCTAGAGCATTTTACGTGTATATCCAAGCATTCGGAATGAAATTCAAAATGAATTATGTAAATGCAATACATTGATCGTATATTTTTAAAACATGTGTAAATAAAACTTTTTACATGTGTTGCCTCCAAAGCGCTTTCTGGACTCTCAAAGGCTAACATCAACGCTTAATGATCAAAATTTTTGAAAGGAAGAAGTCAATCTAAACACGCGAAAAACTATTTGATCAAAAGGGCCCACAGAATAAAGAAATATGAAAGTAGATACAAAATGATTTTGAAATATTAATTAAACAGGTACTGAACTGTATAACGGTCTGCTCAATTACTAAATTTATAAGAATTAAAAATTGTAACAACTGAAACTGACATCACACTAAAAAATAATCTACTCAAGACCAAAATTATACAAATATTTTAAGTACGCAATTTTATTTCCGTTTACTAAGTTTCACGGTACTACCATATAAACTTATATCAAAAACAATGTCTCACTCATAAGAAGGCGGCGTCCACAAATATTATTCCAGCTGTTAAACATGAGTATCCAATAAGCATTTGGAAGAATTCAGTGTTCAAAGATTGAATCAGTGAAAGAGTACTTCTTTGCAGAGCAACAACCAAAGTATGAAGGTATTATTTTTAATTGACAACAATTAATTAGTTTTTAAATAATTATATTTCCAAGTCTTACTGATAACACAAGCGGCTCCTTTTACATAGTGGGTGGTTTTACACAGACATTTATCAGTTCCAGCATTTCTACATGTCGAGTTGGCTATAGCACATTGGTCTAATGCAGAATCCGAGACGTCGCAAGCTCCATTCAAGGCAGGAACCACTGTAATTTGTATATAGTATTTAAGAAATATGGTTCTATACAATTGTATCTATAGTCTTAAAGTTATTTAATAATTCATAAATCCCTTCTTCGAACACATACTGTAAGAAACAAGCTCATGCTAGATTAGATTATCTTTCTGTCATAAAGAGTAAAGTTATGTTTAATTATATCAATATATCAAAAGAAGAAAAAACAATCTGACTGTAGGCAAATAAAATCAGCATATTTGATGAGTTAATTTATCCATATCCCTGACGTATAAATAACGTTTACTATGGTTCCCTTTATTCAGACGTACGTCAATGATCAATAACCAATTTTATTTGCTAATTGAAAATTAAGCTGAATAAATCAATTCAAGACAGCAGAAAAGATAATTCTGTTCTAATTGATTATTACGTAGACTTAAATAAAGGGTGGGCTATTTAGACTGTAAATTGGTGATGTCTCTTGTTCTGGTCAAAGGGTCAGAGTGTCCTAGTTGATTAAACGATGAATTGTTGAAATTAGATGACATGTTTTCAAGTGCCGAGAAATTTCACTAATGACCATTGCATGATTGTATTTCATCTTTCTTATTGGTCAATGTTTTTTCGGGATCAGCACGAGTACACATGTAAGTGCATTGTGGTCACATCCTTTTATTATCAGCATTTGCTGTGTTAACTTGTTAAAAAAATGCTTATTTGATTATAACTTTTACAATACAAAATTAGTGTACATGGTTAACAACAATTGGGTTTTCATATTAACCATGGGCAAAATATTGGCCACATGGCAATTTATTTAAAATATCACAGACCAAACAATATCCCCCTGGCATAGAAGTTGACATGTATCACAGAACATATTTCAATAAAAAAATATTATAAAGAATCCATAACTCTATTCCTATGATGCTTTCAATAAATCTTACCTGGTTTACAGGCTCCACTTGTTTTACTTAAAAAATGAGCGGACTTGCATTGACATGTTAATGCAGTAGCATCACATACTGCATTAGCGTCTGCACACTGATCAGCCGGTTGTCCAGTTGTACAGTTCTGCTTTAGCGCAATTTCTAAAATCAAAATATTTTATTCTGAATAAACTAAAATATACTACTCTATTCACCTCTAATTAGTAGAACGATGTTTAAGATTGCAGTAAAAAGTTAACAATAGTGTATTTACTGTATTAAAAAATATTTAAAGTAATTATAAGTTCTCTTTTTTATAGTATTATTCTAATGGATCCTGAAAAAATCAGCAGATGAATTTTATCAGGTTTAACATGTTTTCCCTTTATTCTACGTAATACCAAAAAAATATGTCTACAAAAGCGACGAAACAATTAAATGTTTTCATCTTGCTTGAGGAAAAGAAGAATAGACCACTTTCAAGTTCATCCGTCACCGGATGACCAGTGCATGATTGTATTTCATCTTTCTTATTGGTCAATGATTTTGCGGGATCAGCACGAGTACACATGTAAGTGCATTGTGGTCACATCCTTTTGCATTGACATTTTAATGCAGTAGCATCACATGCTGCATTAGCGTCTGCACACTGATCAGCCGGTTGTCAAGCTGTACAGTTCTGCTTTAGCGCAATTTCTAAAATCAAAATATTTTATTCTGAATAAACTTCGAAACAACTAAAATATACTACTCTTTTCACCTCTAATTGGTAGAACGATGTTTAAGATTGCAGTAAAAAGTTAACAATAGTGTATTTACTGTATTAAAAAATATTTAAAGTAATTATTAGTTCTCTTTTTTATAGTATTATTCTAATGGATCCTGAAAAAATCAGCAGATGAATTTTATCAGGTTTAACATGTTTTCCCTTTATTCTACGTAATACCACAAAATATGTCTACAAAAGCGACAAAACAATTAAATGTTTTCATCTTGCTTAAGGAAAAGAAGAATAGACCACTTTCGAGTTCATCCGTCACCGGGGAAAACCTCGACAATTATGCTTGCCTTTTAGCGTCATATAACAGATAGAGGGGATCGCCTGTATCCCTGCACTTAAACGTTCATCAAGAGTCTTAGTGATCGTCACTGTGCAGGATAAACTAGAAATAATATTTGTTTTGTAAGTACTTAAGGGGGTAGACCTGGTATATGGGAGACAACTCTTACATATGTATTGAAAGTCATTAGTGCGTTTTAACAAAGCAGTAAATTAAACAGTGATGAAGCATTTATGTTGTTTACATTTGGATGTGAGAATGATGCAGACAGATTCAGTAAGCTGTACATGTTTGACACCACCAAACATTTAACTAAAGAACATCTTTTTTTAATGATGTCGATAACAAGGTAGAAAATTACCATTCATACATGAAATTCTTTAAAAAAAAACACAATGAACTGCGTCTGGTGAGTTCTGGAGCAACTTTTCTGACTAAAGGACCTTGTGGCATTGAACTCTGATAGCGTCTGCTATGATACCAGGGGCATTTTGTAGTCTGGGGAGAGAAACAAATAAATAGTTGTGATAACAAATTATGTCAACTCTTCCCAAGGATACTCGTTCCATACTAATTACAATTAACATTGGGACAGTACTCCTTTGACTATTTCACATTTGAAAAAGAATGTAAAGACAGTCTGTAGGAGGTTTTGTATGGGGAAAATAAATTTAGTCCAAAAATTCTACTTTTTTCGTGTACCTTGTTAGCCAACTTGTTGAAAAATTTTGAAAATTTCAAAGGGTCAAATTCGATAAAATTTTGTAAATTTAAAGATTAATAACCAATAAATGTTCAAACACTTTTTTACAGGAATTAAACGACAAAAATTTTGTTCTGGCTAAATTTGAAAAAAAATGTATCATTACAGCTGGCCAGACTTTTAACCGTATTAATTATTAAAAACGGGTTTTTCTTTACATTCAGGCTATTTGTATTACCATGATGTTTCAGATTTACTTTAAAATAAGTCTCTTCTATGCAATTTAACAGTCGGATATTTCTAATGACAACATATGCAAAAAACTCAATGATTTTTACCTACTAGTGTTTTCGACCGTTTTTTAGGGTACCCCAAAACTGGTTATATTCAATATACCCTAAAGATAAAAATGAAACGGTGAATATCCTTAAGACTTTGGCAGATGATGCATGGACCCCTACCTTTTCAATGATGTATATATAAGAAAAAATAAACGAGAGGGAAATTTTGGTGTTACAAAGGCCTACCCTAACCCCTTAATTACATTTCCTAATGACAGCAGTGCTGATTGTCAATTATGAAAATCTAGTTTCCCGAATAATTCGTGCAATATCATTATAGTTTTCCAACCACTCGCTAAACATTGGTACGGAAGTGACGATGCCCTAAACGCACGAATCATGTTCACTAAAACCAGAGTTTTTGACGGAAATGCATCGAACTCGAAAGTTGTCTATTGAGGGGCATCATTTATAGATTTAGCTCTTGTTACGTCGTACGGATAAAAGGAAATCGTTATTAGATTAGTGCAAATCTGTTTAAATATTATAGAATATTTACTAAACCATTAAAGCACCTCGTCCAATAAAAAACACATTTTTAGAAATAACCGGGTCCTATAGTTTGTGGCCTACAAAGACACTAAGATAAATTGTTTAAACAAACTTGCAAAAATATCAATTATATGTTGAGTATATTTTGGTGAGTACTGACTAATTCCAATTAATGACTGGCGATTGTTAGCTGCTTGTTTCGGGATTCATTTTACATATTTGAAGTTAGTATATTCATAAGACAAATTCTATTTTAAAATAGTCCTTTGACGGCCATTTTTTTAACACTGCTTCCGACACTTAATTTAGGATCTGAATTGGATTGTTTTTTCAATAACAAAATACGACAATAATTGTTTCTCTATTTCAAACAAGCTCACTATATAATATTACTTATGAGAATGAAGTTCAATCGAGTCATTATGTATCTATGTTCTATTTATTCTGTAAAAAAAAAACAAATTTTTACACGTTAGAATGGAACTTCGATGTGTTATCCAAACCAGGGGAGAATACTTTTGTTAAATAACTCAAGGGACTCGTAGTTTTTGGCCATGAACAAAAAAGGTCCACCAGTGAAAAGATGAAATTTTTATTGATATATGATATAAATCCAGTCTCCATAACAAAATAGAGCAATAAAATGACGTCAAATTTAAATTAACTTTTAACTTTTGTTATGAAATAATGATAATTGTGCTCAGCTGATACAACATTTTACAATTTGGGATGCATTTTCGGACGTTATGAAAGTTTTGAAAATTATGAGTCCAGACAGATTTTGATGAGGCCAAGACTTAGTGAGACCCCTGCGATTTTAATGTTGTATTTACCACGTTATAGAAGTGAAATTCTATCAAAATTGTCAACAATTGACATCGATGCAGCTTGACGATCCACGTTACGTTTGTCTTTTCTTTGATTGTCACGAAACAATTGTCAAAATTTCATTTAAGTTTGAAATTAATTGAATTGAACTGTTATTATTCAAACTAACTGTTATTGTTGTCAAAGGAAAGTATTTGGGTATAATTGATTTAACAAAAATGAAGCGATCACTCCCCCGTGGAAGCTTTTAAATGTATATTATTTGTTATATCATTATAATCTTTTAAAAGATTGTTGTTTTTTTTTCATCAATAATTGTCATGGAATGTCTTAATAATGAAAGTTATTCAAATAAAAGAAAAGCAGGAGATGATCAGGAACACATGTAAATCATACAGTAAAGTTAGCAAACAATATTGATAAATAGCTCTTACTTTTTGCACATTCTGGAGTACTTTTTCGGAATGAATTGGTAGCACATTTACAGGTGCTGTTACAAACTGTATTATTCTTTTCTGTGCAATTCCCAGTGCCTTTGCCTGTACAGTTGGCACCGTAAGCTACTCCTAAAAAAATACCATAACAGTAGTATACCACTGTTCGAAATTCATAAATCGATTGAAAAAAAGACAAATCCGGGTAACAAACTGAAACTTAGAGAAAAACATCAAATATAAGAGGAGATATACAACACAACAGAAACACAAAACTAAAATGTAACATACACAGAAACGAACTATAATATAACAATGGCCATTTTCCTGACTTGGTACAGGACATTTTAACAAAAAAAAAGGTGGGTTTAACCCGGTTTTGTTAAATATAACAATTCACTCAGAATTGTTTAAGTCGTTTATTGAGTATAATGTATTGCACGGAATTCACAGATAAATGAGGTGTTCACATGACCAAGTTTGCATACAGTATCGGTACAGGAAATAGAAAAAAACACTAACTCAATGCAACATAATTTATTTCCACTTTATTCTGCCTTTGTGGCTTTTTTCAGATCATTTTGCGTCCCATAGATTACAAACTGTTTAATATAAACAAGCCCATTGCACAGAAATGTCTGTTGTCTCTGTAATAAATACGATTTGTTTGGGTTTTTTTTTTTTATTCATTAATTGTAACGTTTGAGTACGACTGTGTAACTGAGTTTTCTCTGGTATTTTGGTAAAAAGTCATTTGTGTAATAATTCAAAAACGTGATACATTCAGCAGTGATGTTTTCTAATGTCGGCTTAACATTTGTTGTTCTGAGTAGAAAAGATTTCAAAATCCTGAAATCTCTCTCTCACTCTATTTATTTTGTTAAGTCATAAGAAACCTCAAATTAAAAAAAAATATATATATGTTTTTTTATAACTAAATGGATAGTTTTCATTTCACAACTTATGTACATATACTTTTTTCTGAGAAAAAATCTTTAATTTTTCCACAGTTAGAAGAAGTTTACTTATATTTAATTGCTTGCTTCCAGGAAGCAATTCATCGACATATTTTCCGTATTCATAGTGACCTGAGCGTGACCCTCCTCGTAAAAATCCGGTGATCGCAATACGCATGTATCTGTCATTCAAATAAACAAATATCTAATTATACATCTTAAACACGTGCTAAATACCCATGCTTTTTGTTATTTGTTTACTATAAGATGACAATCGGTAAACTTCGGCTTCATAACACGGCATTTAATGAGCAGCCATATTTGTTAAATCATAACAGACAGAGAGAAAAAAAATTGACGATTGTACGATATATTTGAGTAAAAGATGATAAAATCGTGCACAGAGGACTAAGTTTACGATATATACATGTATTGGTTCAAGAATTGGATAAACATTATTTTTCACCACTCACTCGTTCCATATGACTTTAAGCTTAACGTTCACTGTATCTAAGAGCGCTCATAAAGTTAGCGCATGTATCAATTATAATATATGATGTTTTTGTGTTAAAAAAACAACCCGAATATTTAACATACAAAATAATTTTGATAGTATATATGATAGTTTAATATAGATGATAAGAAAATAAATTCCAAACCTGTTTGCCATAAACTATTTATTTAATTACACAATTTAATGTTTTCAACATGTCTGTCTGGCTTTAACGCGGAAACAGAGCGTGGAAAAGCCTGACATGAAACAACTGAGTAAAAGTCTCATTCCGACACAACGTCGATGCGTATTTTAAAAGCATCCTACACAGCCAAACGATTTCCAATTCCGACCGAACATGGGTGCTTACTGCAACATTTTGCAAGGCCAAACGGACGCCAGGCTTTACATAAAATTTTACTTCCGCTTATTATTCCGCTCAGTACAACTCCTGCATGACTCACGTGCGAAACCAAAATTATTTTTCAAACACTCTGCTTATAAGGGTAACATAAGTTAGACCTTAATAACATATGACTTCCAGTTTATGAGAAATTCTTCGAACAGGACGAGATACTAGAAAGATGACGGGATAGGGATTAGAACACAGTGCAAAAAAAAAGGACTACAAAATTTATTTTGTATCTTACTAAAAAATCAAAATTTGGTTATATTGAATTCTAATGTATATTTAATGCAGGAGAGATGAAGTAACATTTGTGAATTATAATTATTAACACAAAAACAAGCAAAATTATTGAAACAAAGGAATGAAATTGATATTTCATAATTTATTTTGCTCAATTTCTCAACAAATCTTTTGATTCTAAATTTGACGTTAACAAGTTATGTGAACAATGCAAACGTCTTAATGGTTTGGCAGTGGATGTTAACCATTTTGTCACACCTTTTCTATCTTTAGAACAATTTAGACGATTTGAGTTATATTCACTTCCATGTTTGTCTCTTTTATACTATACCATGTGCGATACATCTTAAAATTAACCAATTAATATATTAACATTTATACAAAATTAAACAATGCAGATTTAAATATATGAATTATGTCAATACCTTAGTCTTTCGAGAACATATCTGCCACAAGTACCTTAAGCTTGTTTGTAATTTAACCCTATACTTTCACAAATGTTTGGAGAAAATCAGAGTAAAAAGCATGGCATTTTGTTGATAAGATTTAAAACCTGAATGAAATTCAGAAACATTACCATACGTTGTACATAGACATCAATGCATCAGCTGTATAACTGATTAGAACATACCTTCAACACCTACTGCAATAAAAATTGCAAACACGATGCAGATGCAACCACATCGAGATAAGAACTTCTGTAAGAAGAAAAAATAAGTATCGCGAGATTACTTTAAATGATATGTATTTAAAAATAACTCTTTCTTAATTTCGTTCGTTTCACTGTTGAAAGCCAGGAATGTATACATTTATTTGATTTTAGAACAAATAACTATGTGTTCTGACGTTCTGGATAAATTCCTAGACACAGAAGAAGACAAATTCGAATTCCGTTCAGTAAATTCTCTTTTAAACAAGGACAGCAGCAAAAATTTATAAATGCATTTCATACCTACATATCAAAATAAGAAGATGTGATATAATGTCCAATGAAACAACTCTCCAAAAGAAACCGAATGACATATAAATAAACAACGGTAAAATAAATATGAGATCAGAGAACTTACATTTGAAGGCCTATGGGTTATTCATTGAACTTCGTTTCACCTGTTAAAACCCCTTTTTCGTAATCAATATTATTTTGAAAAAGTATTTCACAGTCCTAACAAAAGAAAATAACCAAACATAAAAGCAAACTGATGTTGAACAACATTGTAATTTACGATCATGTCTTTCTAGTAATTTCAATGTTTTAACCCTGAGAGTAAAGAGGATTGCCACCCAAATTCCCAGAAAATTTACGCTGAATCTCGAATTCCCGGATAAAAAAAACATTATTTCCCGTTTTCTGTTAAATGCAAGTATAGTACTTCCGCAAAATAAAGATCCAAAAAATATCATTGAGACCCTTTCTCTTTTAGAGCAGTTCTTAAAAAAAGTACAGTTCTTAAATTAAACAAAAAATGACTAAAATTAGTCTTAAGATATGTTAATTAACACAGGTTACTGTCTTTGATAGAAAATAGCAAATGGAATGCATTACTATCATATTTCATGAGTCACGCTCACTAAATAGGAATGCTTTGCGGCACATCCAGGATTCGAATATTTTTATACCCATTGTACATTAGAATGTACCGTAAAACTATAATTCACTGCAATAAAGCCCGTCAGATAGCTGGCATACATCCACAGAAGATTGATAAAGTTTCTGAAATACCAATAGTTATCAAAGGTACCAGGATTAATAACTCACAAGAACCAAGATTTTGCAAATACGCAGTAGTGATTGGATCATAATTAAGGTAGCACAATACAAAGATTTTATACCTCCGATTCCCCAATTTTAATTCGCTATAACTTTCTTTATAAAGCTTAAAAATTTATAAAAGTGATATTTATGGATAGCTAACAGATTACTCTTTCAAATTAATTCAATGTTCGTATTATATAACAATTATGTAAGCAATTATAATGGTAACAGTATCTCCACAATTTACATAAAATTTCCATTTTCAATTGAAATTAGCTTCTTCATGGATAATCAGGAGGGTCAACTTTATTATATGTTGTTCCTAGAGCCATTGTCTACAAAAGGGTAGATATGGGATAGAATGTGAAGATCAAATTTTACACCTAATCAAACATTATCTACTTTTATGTGGTAAGGATGTTTACACTAATTACAGATTTATGAGAGAATGGAATACAATAGCGATAATTTGAGACACTCTTTCGTAGCTCCTGTTGTGTTGATTAAGATTTTGTTAAAATTTCCTGTATAGTTAAAGAGATGTAAGAGCTAAATTCATTCAAGTGAACTGACCAAGATTTTGTCATTAATTGCATAATAATTGGTTACATAATGATTGTATATCACAACTATTTCATTCATTTAAAAGATTATCTTTTATCTATCTATGTATACCTCTTTTATTAATTAATATGCAGTTTTGATAAAGTAACAACATTTTAAAGGTTGGAGATCGGAAGTTAAGAAAATCTTTGTATTGTGCTACCTTAATAAAGTAATTTTGAAACTTAGACGCAAAGGTTGAAACTAGCTCTAAATCAATTATGAAGAAAATAAGACATCTTGAAATAATATTATCTCCACATGTATACGAAGTTTTATTTTTACTTTTACACAACGACTACTCATCTTAATATTGACTATTTTCCTAAATTGAAAATTATAACATTATGAAACACTTTGTATTTCAACCATATATAGTCAATGACTGCATGTAACGAATAAATGTACGTTCACTGCAATTTGACTTGGCAACACAGTTGGAGTAAAACTTCTGCATCATTTCAACCGAGGGTCAATGTCATGTTATATTGGTTAAAATCATTGTATCAACTCATAAGTTAGTTAATTTTTTTTTTATTATATAACGCTATGATCCATTCCCGATTTTAAGTATTTCCTAAGATATTAAATTACTCCACTTTCATCTGTTTTGTTAGCTGTTAACAATATTCAATGAAATTTACATAAACAACTAACAGAAAAAAATATGCTTGACATCATCGACTTTGTCTAGAAAACTAAACATTTTTGTTGAAATAATACAATGCTGTAAACTTACCATGCTAGTTCAATTGGTCATACAATTGTTGCATCTGTAACTATTATACACTATTTTAGTATTTATATAAACGTGATCCTTACACTTATCAAGAGAATAACACAGGTGACATTGTCTCCAAGGTAATATTATATTTATTTACAAAGCTTTATGATATGACATAAAGTTCAGTATGTATCATTTGTTTAACATATCTTGACAATATTTCAACTTCCGTCTAACGATAAGATACCCTTGGATAAATGTTTAGTGTTAAAGAAAGTAAAATAAAAACAAAATTTGCATATGCTTGGACTTAAATAAAGTAAGGGTGCAAAAAAATAAAAACAGCAACGAGCCGCTTAATAAAAGTGGTGATACTAAATCTGCATGTAACTAATAAAAGACGTCTAAGGTGTTTGAATTTGTATTGAAGCTTAAGCATTGAAAATTACGGGGAAAGTACTTGTATTTGTGGTTTTAACTACAGTAAGATGTTCGTGGATACTTAAACTAGTTGATTTCAGTATATGAAGAAAAAATCAAGTGAAGATTTTAGAAGCAAATGTTCGAGAAAATAATGGGATGTTGTTTTGTAATGATTTGTGGGACATTGCAAAGCCATGTGTCCATTTTCACTCACTTTATCTTTGTCTTTAATAAGTGATTACATTCATTACATTTCTAATAAAACAAAGTGGCTTTCGGAAATATAAGAAATATGGTCATTCACATACACATTGTCCCGCTTGTAGGAAATCGCAAAGTAAACATTTTAGTTGTCATTAGAAATGATAGAATGACCAACTGATTGACGATCATCAAAGGTCTTAATTGGGACATGTTAAAAATGTTTACCAGTCTTTGGTCTGGTTGTTATCTCTGGAACACATACCAAATTGCCATTATCAATTTTACATACGAAATTGCTTCAAATGAAATAAATAAGCAAGTTCAAAAGGAATGGGTTTTTTTCGGGGATCATAATACATCATCGCATAAATGTACCATCAACGGAAATGTACCTTTCATTAATCACAATTTAGTTTGCATGATAATTAAAAGGTTGAAAATCGTACATTTCGGTTTGTTTAAGATCAAATCCGGACTGAAGTTGTATATTTAGATAATAGTGCGCTACCTTATATTCGATGTATTATCTAGATTAATATCCCGTATCCATATAGCCAAACCTTTTTAAGGATATTTCTATGTCCCAAATCGGACAACATTTGTTATATTTCGTTGGACACTTAAATTCGTGGTTAAAGCCATCCAAAACAAAAACCCAACGAAAAATGGTACCTAAAGAATAAAAGTACAAAGTATATGACGTAGGAGATGATAAGACCGCGTCACGTTAACGTATTTCTCTGTGCGTAAGTTCCAACGCCATCAGAATGAATTTTGCACAATAACACTGCTAAGAAAATATTAACTCTTAACTCTTCAAAGCTGTACTTGTACTTTATTCAAACTCAAGAACTACAATACTAGATTAAAGGGAAATCACACTATTGTTTATACGCATCGCTCTCGGCGCCGCTATAGTGTCGTAACTGTATTATGACGTCGCCGTTTTCGATTCCGCCGTAAAGGTTGCTAATTTATGAAAAAGCGAACGCTCGAAGGGATGTTCCACTAAAGCAGGAGAAATGATAATGGACATATCATATTTTTTACAACTGATATGTTTTACTAGCGAGTTTCTAGATTGTATTGGGGTTTACCTGCGGAATACAAAATAATGGGCAAATACTGCAGAATAAAAGGCAAAAAAAAAGATTGAATGATGAGGTGCTAAAATATAAAGAATAAAAAATATTGGAAACACAAAATAAACATTAATAAATGAATTACCCACTATCCAGACCATTATGATAAAAAGTATCTACCAATACAAAACACATAATCATCATGCATAATCAACACTAAGAACGTTGGAATTTCATAGCATATTCAATGTAACTTAGTACCCTCTCCGACCATTTTCTCGATACCGAAGTCGGTGACATATTTTTTTTTAATTTTCTGATGTATATGTTCAATATCTAATTGAATTCTAAATTTCCAAAAATATTATGGACTTATCTTGACCTTAAGTTCAAAAATGAAAATGCTACTCGAAATGGACAAAATGTATGGCAAAAAAATAGCCGAAAGTGTTCATGAAATGGCACAACTTTGGCAGCGTATCGTGGTGATGCGGTATATATAGGGTTCAGCTTATATTTTCGGGGTGGGGGGGGGGGGGGTACATATAGACCAAGAGTACCAGCATGTTAGCGTATAGCTATCGGAATCTGTAGTTTTCTGTTCAAAAGAGGGTTGTAAATAAAAACAATGAGTTTCAACTTACAGTTTTCTCATATCACATGCATGCAAAGTCATAACTATTATAGTCTTCTATACTACATGTATAAATAATTCATCAAACATCTCATTTCATATAAGTATTTATCCGGCTCAGCCTGTCGGGTTTTTACAAAGCAGATAAAATTTATATGTTCTGGTTCTGAATATGCATTAAACTTGCCACTGGACGTAAATGTGGGAAGTCCTAATTGAAATCGTTATTTATTTCACATGTGACGACAGAAATAATCTAAGTGTGACTGTCGGCCATCTTTCCCAAATGTTCCTTTGATATCTAACGCCTCTGAACCCTGAACAGTTGGTGCAAGTTTGGATACAATATTAAAGCTTGATACGGTCTAAATTTGGATTATGATAAAATTTTTGACATAATATAGGTTTCTGACACGATATAAATGTGGTCAAAGGTATTAAAAATCTATTGTGCAATACTGTTCAATGGAAATTTCGTTTTGAGATATTTCGAAAAATTAGCAAAAATAAAAATGAAACGCCACCCCTCCCCTCTTGGAGTAATTACCACAACTCAATCCCAGCCTTCCCTGTGTGGTATAGAACCACGCGTCGCCAGTAAACTTAATTTGCGACCATCAAATCCCCAATTGATGCCATCGGAGCTTAAAATACAATACAGTTATCTCCTAAATGTTTTGTGCTAATGTTCATGTAATATTTGCCACTGAAAGTTTTGCAAAAATCAAGAAAACAATGGTAAAAAAATAATAAATAGTAATAAAAGTTCAGATGTAGGTTCGAGTTTAGATCACTCAATGTGATCACTGTCGACAGTGATAAAGGGATATTGTCGGAGACCGTGACTGAAAAAGACATCCAGTTTTTTTACACTTTATTCTTTGGTTCTTTAAACAAAAATAGCCAACATGATATATCAGAGAGTGCTTAAATATTGGCACACCAATTCAATTATTTATTTTCAAATTAACTATCATTAATGAGGGGGGTTCAGAGGGGTCCTGATCCCGAAATCCCGGTCTTAAAAACATGAAATCCCGAGGTCAAGAATTTAAAAAAAAATCCTGACATCCAGAACATCGGAATAAAAAATCCCGGATCCCGAAAGGGTCAATCCCGAAATCCCGAGCTTAAAACACTTGATCCCGACGTCCCGAAAAAGGACCTGCCCCCCTTATTAATAAGTATTGGCAAAAATAGGTGCATTTACCACAATGAAAGATAAATGTGATAAAAGAATATACATTCAAACAAAAAGAGGTGCACCAACAGAAAATAGAAACCACATTCTTACTCTTAATTTCGTCGGATCTCAAAATTTAAACTCTTCCCAGAATTTTTACTCTGTCTAACAGTATAACTCAAGAAGTTTCTAAGTGTAACTCGAGCTTAAGAAATCTTACTTGAAAAAATATTCGAAATCAAAATAAAACTGGAACTCGAACTTAATTTGTGTCGATTATGGAGCGTTGTGTAATAACAGAAATGTTAGCCAATTTTAAATTTCTTCTGAAAACGGTGTCATTGAGGGCTTTTTTTTTAAGTGCCGAGTTTGTGGCTTTTTTAAACACGGCATTTCGGGTTTAATCTTCCCGGTGCAATGGTCAAGTAAGTGAATTTATTCTGTTTCTAGTCTAAATGGAACGTGTTACTTTTCAGCCAAGATACCCTCAATCTTCCGAAGTTGAAGATTTTAAATCTGCAAGCCGTAAATTAATTCTTTAAATACGGCATGAGGCACACATTAGTTTTTCCTATACAACATATGCAATTAAAAAATTTAGATGACTCCAACTTTGACAATTACTTTTTAATAAACTGTTACTGTATGTTTAATAATGAATAACCAAAAATATTGTTACATAAAAAAAAATATATATATAATTTTAACCCAATAGTTCCAAGCATTGCAAGAAATGCTGCTATGCTAGCAACGTCGTTCTATAACGTTAAGAGAAAAAGTTAGAATTCCCGCCATAAATTGATAATAAGATTATTTCCACTGTAGCGGATTTAAAACATCGGCGACCCCCCTTTTTTATTAATGCTTTTAAAATCTCCCCTGAAGCTGCAACTAATGCAGAAGTTTGAAGGAAAAACATAAGTAGATTTTTTTTATTTCAAGAAAAATCTATAATCGGTAATTGAAAATGGCGGGAAATGTAAAAAGGCCTTAAAAAATAAGGAAACTGATAAAAATAAATGTGTATAAGATAAAAGTTACAATTGACTGTTTTAGTTAAACCAGTTAAACATCGTTTTTCAATAATTTTGCCTTCTTTTAGCATTTTTGAGCGCTATTTCTATCTTACGGTATAACGCAATTCTTTACTTTTTGATGACGTCATATCTCGAAAACAACATCGGTGACCCCAATTTCTTTTTCGCCTAAAATATTGAAATAAGTATGATCTGTCTAAATGCAAAATTTCAATGAATTGTTATTAGTAGTTTAAATAGTGTGATTTCCCTTTAAATCTGCAATCCCTTCACAAACCGAACGGTTCATTATCAGTATACAGTTATATTGCAACCAATACTTTATACTAGGGATGTCAAAAGATCTGAAATTTAATACTCGGATACTTGGTCAAAATACTCGAGTACTCGCGAGTACTCGGATGAATCTTAAACGTCTATTGAAAAGTTCAGATTTTAGGTTGGATGCAACGTTTTTGTTATCACCTTTCATAAACAAGACAAACGTACTGCAAACATATAAAAAAGCAGATGTGATTCTTAATAGCTTGTTCCTCTGCTTTTTGTGTCATTTAAACAATGAATTACCGACCGCTGTTTCTACAAATAACCTATCATAACAGCAAGTATTGTTTGGGTACGTGTTCATGGACCAAATTCCAATAAAATATTTGCATATAAAGTCCTACAAAGTAGACAGTATACGTATCATTTGTTCCTGGGGAGTTGGTATTTTTTATGATACGACGTGTCCATCTATTTTTCAACAATCATTGGAATTCAAATTACTTGTGCTTTTTCGTGTTGCTCAGTCTAACCTTTCTTTGTTTTGTTTTTTTTTTTGGCACCATCGTTTTTATTTATTTTATCCATTACGTTGTCAGCTTATTTTTGACTTTTTAGTTGAATTGTCGCTTTCGTACTTTTGCCCATCTTTCAATTGTAAATTAAACAATTATAGTTAAATTTCAAATATAGAGTAATTAAATTAATCTAAATGTACATCTAATACCAATCACGTTTACATAGAAGTCTTGATTAACAAACAAAAGTAAGTTTTACGGCTTGTGATTTGTTAAATTATTAATCGATGAAAGTGTTGATCCGTGTACAAACACCGTTGAATATGTCTCTTACTAATCGGTTGCGACCGCATTTTGATTTTGTTTTTGTTTAGAAATATGATCTGGTCAACAAGTTTAGACGAAAGTCTGTTTGACGTTACAAGTAGTGCACATGAAAACATTCCCTTGAGAGTAAAAGACGTTGATGGTAGTACTATACCAGATAGTAGCCTCAGGATAAACATAATTATGTTCTTAATTGATTTCATTTAGTATGACGAAGCGGATATTTCAACAGATCTAAAGTGAATGGAAATGTGAAGATAAAATATCTGAAGATGTATAACAGGCAAACGAGTATCCGAGTACTAAAACTGTACTCGAGTACTCGGCCTTTCGATCGAGTACCGGAGTACTCGAGTACTCGTTGCCATCCCTACTTTATACTATATAATACTCTCATGCTGTTATAAAAGGTTCATCAGTGACGATCAAATCAAATAACTTTTAAAATGCCATTTAAGTTCGAAGTTTAAGAACATTGAGGACCTAATTTTCCGAGAGATTTTTCCAAATATAGATAAGGTAAACTTATCCTGGCAAAGGACATTCTTAATATTTCGAAGAAAAAATATATATAAACCTTTCAATTTTTAATTAATGCCATTTTTATACTAATTCATACTGATAATTGTGTACCCTTGACGCGCGTTTAGTCTACAAATGTTTCATCAGTAACGATAGAATGCAAGTTTATCAATGTTATGTTAAAAATAATAAAAACCAGGAATCATGTTTGTGAAGGCTTGCCAACGTTCTAAGTTACGACCTATTCTTGTTTACTTTTGAATTAATTAAACGACTTTAAATCTAATTTGATTCTTCATTGACAAAAATTATAACATCTCTTAGTGATAATCTGCATTGTTTAATAAGTAGGTGTTTAGTTCATTGATTATCAATAATGATATTGGTCAAAGCATATAATTGTCGTAATGAATGATGATAAATTATCTAAAACTCTATAGTTACTGTGTCATGTATTGGTTATAATACATCACATAAATAGTTTGATCTTTTTCACTGTACTCCCCATACACAATTTTGTTTATGCAGTATATGTTACTTTACAGCTCAAAGATTGAAAATCAGATTAGCACCATTATTGTTCTCATCATATGCACAATGCATATCAACAATGCACTTGCGTTTGTCATCGCACTTCTTTTTATGATATTTATGTAATACGAAATGTTTTATGTTTAAGAAATCCTCACCTATTTGTCGTATGTCCCACAACTCAATTTGGAAGGTCGTCGATATAAATATGTTTTTATTATTATTATTGTTTTGCAATTATGGATGTAAAAAGATTCCAAGAGGCCAATGTAAATCCATAAACAATAACAAACAAAACCCAGAAAAATCGAAAAAAATCAATGTAACTAATGGTAAGCATATATGTCAACAGTGATGTTTAAGGTATTTTAACCTCGTCTTAGATTCCGCTTTTTCAATGTTATTCATCTGGGTAGTTCACCAATTTTTATATTGTTTTATGTGTCGTTTAATTTTAGCCATGGCGTTGTCAGTTTATTTTCAATCTATGAGTTTGACTGTTGAACTGTACGAACGTTCCCCTTTTTATTTTATCTGAAATCGTTTTACAAAAAAAGTGGATAAACTATTGGCTCCAACTTCCCAATGTGATTGAAATGAAAGTATTGATTCCTTCTATGTCTCATTCAGGAATTCTTGCATTTTGTGAGAAATTGTTTAAATGTGAAATCAATTTCGTTCTAGTTTGATTAAGGTATTTTAAAGAAAAAGCAATTCAGCATGATGGGACAAACATAAAAAAAATTTCCGAAAAGATTGAATACCTAACAATTTTTCAAGCAGAAGAAGCATTTGATTGTGCATAATTTATGAATTAACTTTATTGCAAAAGACCGAAAACTATAAGATAAACCTCCTTTATCTGATAACTGTCCAATATTGTACTAGAGTCTTGCATGCATATTTCAGTTTTCGTAAAATAAACGATCGAATGTAATGCAACCGTTTGCTCTTTTATATTTTAATCATGGCATAAACCAAAAATTAAGTGGAAATGGCATTTGTTGATTTTAGAGGTCTCAAACATTACCAATTTTTAATGATATTTTCGATCTTTATCACTAAAATATACAAATTAGATTGTTACTTTATATATATATATTCAATTAGAAATAATTTTTTTAATTCCTTAGACATTAGACATCTATGAACTGAAAAATCAACCTAATTAGGAAAATTTCAAACCACCCTTCTGGACATTTTTTGAAATTTTGCATGTTTTTATGTAAGACAAGCACCTAAAGTCATATGAAAGGAGTGACTGGTGAAAAATAAAGTGTATCTTACTATTGAACCGATGCATGTATATATCATGAACTTAGTCTTCTGCGCACGAATTTATCATTTTCATAGTCATATCGCATAATCGTCAATTTGTTTTCTCTCTGTCTGTTATGACATGAAAATATGGCAGCTACTTAATTGTCGTGTTTTGACGCTTTAGTTTGCCGATTGTCACCTTTGAGTAAACAATCAACAAAGAAGCATTGATATTGAGCGCGGGTATAACATGTGCAATCAGATAATAGTTTATTTCAATGACAGAAGCATGCGTATTGCGATCACCGGATTTTTACGAGGAGGGTCACGCTAAGGTCACTTGCATGCGGCAAATATGTCGGCAAATTGCTTCCTGGAAGCAAGCAATTAAAAAAAGTAAACTTCTTCTAAATGCGAACAAATTAAAGAATATTCTTTAGAAAAAAGTACATGTACAAAAGTTTTATAATGAAAACCAAACATTTAGTTATAAAAAACATTTGATTTTTTTTTGTCGTTGTTTGAACGAAAAATATTACAGGAAAGAAATAGTCGAATTAGTTCTCCTACCAAGTTATCTATGAAAGTTAAAGATGGAATGACATATTCTTATTTTGTCAGTGTTTGAAACAGTTATGCGATTTCTCAATTTTTTTTATATTTTTGATCAGACAAAAAATAAATATTAAAATTTGATAGTAATACTCTGTGTATCGTTATCTAATTTTCGCATAATTTATTACTTTTACACCCTTTCATATGACAATAAAACAAACTAAATAATCAATGATATGCTATGAATGCAAACAGATAAACTACGATCAAATAACAGTATTTTAAACCACATACCTAACACATTTATAATAACAAAACTCACATTTTGTTTCCTTAAACTTTCTTAATATAATCATATTTTGATTTTATTGATTTAAGTTTTTGTAATTCTGATCAACAATTGAATCAAAGGGTCATCGTTGGTATATGCAACGTAATTATCTTTATATCATTATGTCTATTAATCATAGCATCTACCTCTATGCCTTCCCTTCTATTCTTTTCGTTGACATAGATATGTACAATTTAACCTAATTTATATAATTATGTAGTTTGTCTGCTACTCTGTCGATCTATAATACAAAGTTTGAAAAGACTGAAATAAATTGATTGAATATAAATAATGAAACAGAATAAGCAGAAAAATTTTTAAAGGAGCGTGTTCTTGTTTGGAGATATTAAAAGACAAATCACAAAAAAACTGAACTCAGAGGAAAATTCAAAAATGAAAAGTCCCTAATCAAATGGCAAAATCAAAAGCTCAAACATATCAAACGAATGAATAATAACTGTTATATTCCTGACTTGGTAAAGGCGTTTTCTTATATAGATAATGGCGAATTGATCCTGGTTTTAAGGCGCTATACCTCTTTGAAAACACATTTTAACGGGAAATATTTTTTCTAGATTTTTATTGAGTATATCATTAGCACCTTTTTTCTTGAAAAAAAAAACTTTGAAAGAAAAACATAATTTCATAAAATTTATAATATCTGACAAAAAAAGTCCAAAAAAATCATGTAATTGTCTTCGAACTCCAACTTTCATGTTTCAAAATATTGAAAATCTTCAGAAACATAACTCTCTGATATACATATCTTAATCATGTGGAGCAGGATATGCTTACCCCTCCGGAGCACCTGAGATCACCTTCAGTTTTTGGTGGGTTTCGTGTTGCTTAGTCTTTAGTTTTCTATGCTGTGTCTTCTGTACTATTGTTTGTCTTTTTATTTTTAGCCATGGCGTTGTCACTTTATTTTCAATCTATGAGTTTGATTATCCCTCTGGTATCTTTCGTCCCTCTTTTAATCTTCCTTATTAAAAAAAATATTTAGTCCAAGTTGCAATATTGCATTAGAGTAAATAAAAAACTATAATCGTTTGCTATATAAAAATGTGTTTCTTTTATTTTTGTTAACTATATTGATGGTAAAACAAAACTCTATGCAAACTTTTTAATCCACGGTACAAATACATGGAAATGAAGAAAAATAATTACCGAATTTTTGATAGATTATTCATGAAAAACCCTGTTTTTGTTAACATAAAGAAATCTATCAAATAAAATTTTGAAATAGAATATGAGAAGATAGGTTTTATTATATGCTATTAAATAATAAAAAGAAAAAAATATCACCGAAAAAGATTCTCACTACAAACAAAAAATGGAACTTTCAAAAACATTTCTTTATAAAGAGTTATACCGGATGCCGACAAAAAATACCAAAAGCGTAAACGCGAAATGGTGGGTTGAATCCGGCCACCATACAATTATGATAGCGATTTTTATATTTGAAGCAAGATAACTAATTGCAAAGCAGAATTTAATTGACATGAACAAAAACGACATTTCTGAAACCATACTTGAGATAAACCATACTTGCAAGTTTTGTCTTACTTAAGAAAGTGATGTTTTACCTGGAGTTCATCAAAGTCGAAAACTGTGCGGCCTTTATCTATTTGATACATGAAGTGCCGACGATTATGTTACACTGCAATAATGACAGCAGCATAAATAATGCATTTAGTGAAGCCTTGTATCTTGTACTTGTTAATGCAATATAGTCATTTTCATGGAGTTAGTTGACGATCATAAATCAGTAAGCTATTTTATACAAGGTGGTCCAAACATGCCAAAACCTCTTAATGTTTCGAATACGCTCGCATATCACTGTAAGTCACCCAAGTGATGGCATCGATTCAATTATTTGAAGTGGGATTTATAATTTAAGGATGCGATATGATTCTAATACAATGTATGCAAATAAATGATTAGGATACCTACAACAAACAATTGCCACAATTGGAATGCAACATAAACAATGTAAAATATATTCGTTTGTCATCACAGTGTCCATCGATTTATTACTTTTGGATTAGTATTTAATTCCTGTGTTTAACTACCTCTTCATATTAAAACTGATACCAATGAATCAGCTATATATTCGTCACGTACGTCCTAAACTGTTCTTATGCTGCAGAACACAGCGTCACACATGCAAAGCAGGAGTACCTTTTTGTCAATTTTTTTTCCGATGTGTCCTATTTTTTCAAAACATGTGCGCGAATTTTTGTTGTCAACTGTTTCCTTGTATTCAAAATGGAAATAGCTACGATTTTGACATTACAAGTTGAGATGGTTATGAAAAGCGTTTACAAAAATGAAATACCGGTAGATAAAATTGGAAATATTATAAAGACATGTAAATACTAGACAAAAGGAAGAATAGAGACAAAATACTAGTACCTTGAAAATACCGAATATGTAGAGAAAATGACTTAGAAAAATAAAGACATACCATCCGAACTCTCCTTCATTTATATCTACAAATTACAAAGCACGTACTGCTTAGACCATTATATTATGGAAATACTCTTATGCAACGTGTGCGGTTAAGAATTAAATTTTTAAACTGATAAAAATTCAAAGAGCAGATTGCTCTGATGGATACGATTGCCATTGTTTTCATTGACGTATGTATCTGGATAATATTATTTTTCAAAACTAATTCAACTGCACATGTAAAATGTAATTTACATAATCTGAATAGTTACAAAATAGCCAATCCCGGATAAAAGTGTATGAACAATGTACTTAGGCCTATTGTGTTTTATTTTTGTACTATTAATTCAAAGTTTACTTTCCACAGCAATCACTGAGATCAAGAGTGAGAGAAGGTATTTCACTTCGTATCTTATCACCTATTATCCTACGTTAATTCTAGGAGGAACCACATTCCTAACTCTTTAAATATTTAATTTCTTTTGGGTCAGTCATCATGACTCCTTTCCGTACAAATTCCTCGGTTTAAATTGCGATCGTTTCTAATATATATAATACGACGTTTATCGACAGAACGAGTTAACTTTTCTCGACGTGTTGTATAGTTAGTATTTTGATTCAGAATTCACGGAAGTTACTTCCAGAAGGGAGACAACTCGAAACGATTATATGGAAGACTCCATTTCGCCTGAAGGGGTGTTGTAGTTACACCTTTACGATGTGGACTACATTTATTTTAATTTAAATGATGCATATGATTTAAAATTATGCAACAACAATAACCCTCAATAGCAGACGTACATAGAAAGGATCCCATGAGTTTTAAGTTAATCAATTGAGTGTGGAATCCAGAGCAACCATTCAATCTAATACCCCTTGAAGTCAAGAATACTATACGCATGCGCATAATTACCTAAACAAACCCTGGAGTAAGAACGTATATTAAATGTTAATTAAACGACCTAGATGGTTCTCTATTTCTTTATGGAAGTACACTATCAAATAGCAGTTGCATAAAAATGACATATTAGAAAAACTCCACTTCAGTTCTTATATGACAGAAATAGATTTATCGGAATTCAGAGAACTCTGGCATTTTTATCAAAACTGGGGAAGTCCCTCTGACGTGTCTCTAAATTTATAAAAACACTAAACATAAATACTCCTTAATTCTGATTTTCCGTGTTTTTAAAAACACGCATTTAAGTCAAGGGAAATATCAAACATGAAGATTATGAAAAGAACATTATATGAAAGTTGTTTAAGTTCAATCCCTTTGTTTGTTTTTACCTTTTAAAACAAGACGATCACAAGAATCTGAGATGTTCCTTAATGTTCAGAATAAAACGGTTGACGTGAGGGCATGGCCTTGAGCCAATGGTGTAAGTCTACAGATTGCTTGAAAGCAATCGTATCCCAAAAACAGATAAATAAAGGCAACAGTAGTATGCCGTTGTTCAAGAGTCATAATTCCGTTAAGCGAAATCCAATCAAAAATCAAAGGAAACACATCAACTATAAGAAAAAAAACAAAGACACTGAACTACAATAAAAGCAAAGGCAAACATACCTAACTACAGACTGTAGAATTCCTGGCTTGGTACAGTCATTTTATGAATAAATGATGGGTTGAACCTGGTTTTATCGTTAGCCAAACCTCTCGCTTATATAGCAATGTTAAAAATACCACTAAAATGACAACAGTATTAAGATAAAAGAAAGACAACTACTCAAATAAGACCGTCAAGTTGAAAGGAGTAAAAGCAAAACAAAAGTTCAGTCCATTGATTAGTTGGTAAATCAGAATGTTACATATTGCTTAAGCAGTTCTTGAAATAATGGTTTTACAAATGTTAATGAACAGTGGCATTTTGAGTACAAGGTGTTGATGACATATGCATACTAAAATTGTTTCAGGACAAACCAAACAAATTTCTAAATCAAAGTGTTGTTAGCACTGAGGATAAAGATTACTTCAATTTAACAGAGAAGTAAAATTAAATATTGAATTGGTTGTAGTTGATTTAGCAGCAATTCTAGAAAAAGGAAGATAAACACAATTTTTTTAAAGACAACTTTAACAATGACATCATTTATATTTTTAGAACAGATATAAGATTCCTGCACTTTGCCAAAGTTATGTAGTTTTCTTGACAAGTGTAACATCATTTTGTGCCTTGAATATCTAAGCATATATTACATCAATACATTTCTTGAAATGTTCATGGATAGGATGTATAGAATGTTATTGTCAATGCAATATATTTTGTGTATCACAAAAGTAGTGATAAACCTGGCCAGATTTAAATATCAAGCAAGTCCCATAAGGTTTTGATTGCATTTCATGCAATCTTTACCTAATAAAAAGTGAGCTTTCTTCCAACTGGGGCCTAAATGTTAATTTAGGTCCAAGCTTTCAATAAAATATTCTTACAATTAAGTTGATGGACGGACAAAGTGATGGTAAATGCTATACTATGTCATATTTTTAATGTGCATATCAAAATTGCACTCGTGAGACCTTCAGGTGAAGCTACCAAAAATAGTTGATGGTATATTTAAGATTCAACAAATCACCACCTTACATTGGTTTGATTATTAATGTTCCCATTGAACCCAAAGCACTTTTAATTCTCTAACCATTCACCGTTCAAGTTTTCTATGACAAATGACAACACAAAACAAAACAATTCACCTTTTGTTACCAATCAGTTAGCTGAACTTTTGTATTATCACTTCTACAATTTTTGGTAAGGTATTCTACAAATAGCTCAAATGTAAACAAAGTTTTAACTGCTTTAACAGTCTGCCAAACATCACCAACATCAGTGTATCTTAAGATACTCACAATGAATTTTTGATCTTTTGTATTTGAAGAAAAAAGTCCAACAGATATTTTTTATTAAAGCAGGTACATTCTGTGGCATTACCCTTTAATCTAAAAGTTATTATGCATGTTCTTTGTGATCAATTTCACAATTTAGATATAGGAGTCATCAATGTTCTTCAATAAAGCATTGTTAATTCAAAAGAGAAATTAATAAAACCTGAATGCAAAGCAAGATAGACATAACTATGGAAAAAAATGGAAAATAAAACAAGTTTAAGAATATTATCAAAGATAAGGCAACAAAACTTGTAAAAGATTTATGATCCAGCATCTTAAAAGAGGGCAATGTTTGGAAATATCTATGTGTTTGGAAATATCTGCGTAACTAGCACTAATTTTGTTCTATAATTTTAAAAACAAGGCTTCATCAATGTAAAAAAGAAAGAAATTGTGATGGCAGACTAAGTCAAACTGTTACTAGTCCTGCTTTTACTATTGACAATGCAATTTAAAAAAAAAATATTGGTATATGTCTATCATAAATAAATTGCACCTTCATGTGATAGTTATTTTTAAACATTTTCTGTAGTGACAAATTCATGCAAAAATTTTATTAAGTGAAAAGACCATAACTGAGGGTGTGAGCCAAATAATACAAAGAGAAATGAGAGTTGTCAATGGCAATACAACTGATTTACCAAATAACATTGATCTACCAATAGGAGTTCCCATTAAACTGACCTAATCCAAAACTACAATTATTGATGTCACAAACATAAGAAACACTACAACTAAGTATCTATTCTATCAAAGGGAGACAAAACTACCAAAATTATTTTGCATGTATTCACAAAAATCTTCATTAGACCTTTTTTTATGTGTGAGCATAAAACCAATTACCCCTTTTACATTTTATGTGAAGGACATTTCAACCATCATGATGTGTTTGCTTGGCAAACTAATCATTTAGGTTTTGTATTAATGGAACCAATTGTAAATATGTTATGCTTTAATGACAAATACTACAGACAAACAAATGAATTATCAATGAAGTTTATGGACCATTTCTTCCTTTGTGATCAAATGGTTTGTCTTATTGACTAACTGCATGAGAGAGTTTATATTATGAGACCAGTCATTCAAGATGTCATTAGGATCTTTCTGTTGTTGGAAGTTAATAATGCCATCTAGTCTGTCAATCTTGGCTTGTACTGTTTTACTGACTACCAGATTTGACAGAAATTCTTCTGTCTCCTGCAAAATAAACACATAACAGTCACTTAATGTTGGTAAAGATTAGCCAATTTATTATCAATAATGTATGAAGAATGACCACAATATCACGTGAAATTGCTATATTTTTTTGAAGATTTTTTAATTGTGAACTGTTTATATATGCTTTGTTTTTGTTGAGGGATGTTAGAAAATACTATGTACCCCACATGAAAGTCATTTTTTTTTTAATTTATGTGGTTGGTTGTATTTGACATACCAAAATGCAAAGGGAGTGCTGTTCTTATCTATTTTTATTTCTGTTGGTGGTGGTGGTTAAAAAAGGTGCCATCCCTGGAGGGGAGATAGTATTTTCTTGAAAAGCACTGATGAAAAACAATCAGTTATGGTCTCTTGTGGAGAGTTGTCTCATTGGCAATCGTATGACATTTTCTTTTTTATAGTTATGTTGAAATAAAAAATTATTTGTCACAAATAATCCAATAAAAATAATGCATTCAGTATTTCAATCAGAACCAAGACCTGAAGAGCTGTTTTTCAATACTCTTCATGAAGAATATTTTGTCATGTTTGTAGCCACCACTAAATTGTGAATAACTTACTGCTTCAGCTAGATCTAATAATTCTGCCATTCTCTTTGCTCTGACTCTAGTGTAGTACTTTGCCATAACTCTTATGTTCTGAAAGCACAAATATTTGAAACCTGTCAATACATTTCATTATTGATCATAGATTGTATAATAATATAATTTGATATAGTTTTTTGCACAGTGAAAAGTATAGGAATGAAAAGACCAACAACAGGCAAAATTGAACATACATAAATAATTATAATAACAATTTTTTTTTTCAGGCCCCTATTGGTAAGAATTTAGATGCCTTCCTATATATGTATTTATCCCTCGTCAGAATAATAAATTTCAAACAATGCCTTTTCTGATGGGGATTAATCCAGATAGTAGTACAGTACGGGTAGGGACTTATTTTTATGGATGTCTTAATCCGTCTAGTCGGATATGAATAATCGGACATTTTTATGGTAGGTAGTATGTTCATTAAACAACAGATCCAGGTGTGAATGGTCCTTTCATCTTAATCCGTGTTGCTAAAATTACGGTTCACTGATTTCAGAATCAGATTACCTGTAATTTTAACCTCTCAGTCACTTTATTGATTATATTAGTTCTACATCGTATTTGACATAAAATATTTTTACAGGTGAAGTACTGGAGAAAACATTGTTTAATAAAAATAGCCTATTTTTGTTAATTATGGTTTTGATATTTCAACTGTTAATATTTATTTTCTTTGTTCCTAAAAATTATTTTTATTTTATGTTCCTTTTCCTTTTCGTTTTTGTTTTTTTTTTGTATCTTTTTGTTATTTGTTTGCATAAATTGTTTAAACATATATATTTTTACATGTATTCTATTTCTTGAAGCTTACGGTTATTTTTATTTTACTGATTTATTTTCCACGTAAATCCATTGATTAGCAGAATGCTATCTCAAGTGCTGCTGCATACATTTTAGTTTGACGCGGTCACATGCAAAATATTTCTAAAATTTGTATTTAATATTCTGTCTGTTGTGTCAGTTCCGAGATAAAAATAATTACAGTGAGCAACACTTGTATATTATTAGTAGCTTGATGATTCTTTGTAGTTTTTACTTTTTACTGTAAACAAATATTGTCCGAAAGTTGGAGATGTATGACTAAAATAGAACGCAAATAATAACACTAGAAGAAAATATTGATTCTTCCCGGGCATAAGTTTATTTTAAGATAATTGATCTGCATTTAGGGGTAGGGGGTAAAAGGGGTCCGGATCTCGAAATCCCGGGCTTAAAAACACGAAGTCACAAGGTCCCGAATTTAAATAAATTTAAATCCCGACATCGAAAAAAGAATTCCCAGATCCCGAAAGGGTTAATCCCGAAATCCCGAACTTATTTGCATAATATTAATTTACGCACAATCCATGTAACAAAGGAAACTTGTATGTTATATTTTTTATAGCAATCTAAAAGTAAAAATTGCCGTGAAAAGACAATTCCATGATACACCTATCAGTGATCAACAGCGTGTGCACGTGGTTGAACTTTAACTTGACTCCACTCACAATAATATTGAATGCTAATAAAAGATATTAAAGATCGATTTTGTCCACTGCACGAGATTTTTATATGGCGGGAAATGTCGTAACAGTAAACACAGGTGATCTTACTGACCGACCGTGGGAAAATTCATTCATGATTAAATTTGATGTGGAATGATTGACAGTATTGTGTTTTAGTTTTGAGGCTCTTGATCGATTTACCAGAATAGAAATTTAATCGATTTACATACATGTATAATAAAAACACGATTTAGTCTTCTTTAACTATTTTTTGTTTTATTTTTATCAGTCATTTCCCGGATTCCCATTTAAATAATCTATTAGGAGACCTCCTTTAAACTTCGGAAATAATACAACATCGATTTAAAAAATCAAACTGACTGCGAGAGCTTTAGAATGACTAGAAGTACGACGAAGACAGCTGATCATGAATAGTACGACTAGCCTTCAACCCCATTGGGGTATAAATGTGCATATAGTCAATAAACTATATAAGGTTAAACTTTGATTTTCGTGTATCGATTTGATACAATTTGTAAAATATATTTATAACACCGGCGATTTTCATAAAATATTTTAGACATGAAAATAGAAATGCATATTATCTCGAGTGTCAACAATTTTAAATAAAATAAAAAAAATAGGAATCGAAATATGATCTCGGCGTTATAAATATTGTATTAAAGGAAACCAATTGTTTGACTTTCAAAGAGATTAACGGGAAACATGTCAAAATAGAAAGCACGAGTGATCTGTCTGACCATAATGTTTCACTTGCGAGAAATGATTGACAGGTGTGAATAGATGTAGAGGCTCCGACGGGGAAAGTTGTATCAAAAGGAAAATAACTTAATTCACAATGCCTATATATATTTCATAAATACGATATGTTGGCCTTATACTTAAAATTGAGTTTCTTATAATAACATATAAAGGAACAGGACGTTAAAAGCGGAAAATAATATAACCATCAACGAAAACTCGTATAATTTACGGGATTGAAGTCTCAACAATTTTATTTAACTTCTATTGAAAACAGTCTTGGTTGTTATTAGGCTTAATATTTCGAATTAGATGAAATATTTACGGTTTACAAATACAAATACAAAATAGTTTATTGGCACAAAACTATTGAAATAATTGGCAACACAATATATTGTTAAAAATCGTCTTTATTTCATTTTCAAATTATAAAAAAAATAAAATTATATTTAATTTTTATTTTTATTCTTATATTTAATTTTAATTTTATTTCTTATATTTAATTTTAATTTTAATTCTTTCTCTTTGAATACAAAACAATATTTTACATTTATCTATCCTCCATAAATACTAATATATCTGTACAGGTAAAATTCTAATCAAGTTGGTACAGATTGATTTACGACCTTCCACTTGGATATTGCACAGCAGGTGTTTATTACACTGGGACAACTGTCCGACCAGTCTGACATCTAGACGGATTAAGGCATCCATAAAAATATGTCCCTACCTGTACTGTATGTACAACTCAAAGCATCAATCATAGAGCCATTTTTTTTTTATCTAATACTGTAAATTCAAATATCAATGCAATTTTGATGAATGGAAAAAAATTACTATTACAGTGTAACCTGCCTAATCCGACATCTTGGTATTCCAATATCCTGCTTTAACCAACACATTTTCATGGTCCCAAAATATGCCTATCTTTGCAGAAAAAAAAACAGAGTATTCTGACACCCTGCTTTATCCGACATTTTTTTCTGGTTCCCCAGTGTGTTGAATTAGGCAGGTTACACTGTATTAGTATACTGTAAACCAACTTATTTTCGCGAGCGATTTATTTTCGCGACTTTCGCGAGTAGAAAAATAACGCGAATTTTAATCGTCGCGAATATGTAAAACCTGGCTTATTCCATATTAAATTTCATCAATTAAATTAGAGAATCGCGAAATTAAATAGCCGCGAAGTGGTCTAGAAAGGGTAAAACGCGAAATAAAGTATCCGCGAAAATAAGTTGGTTTACAGTAACTATATTCAACCAGTCGCATTATTTGCAATAATAAAAACCTAAAAAAAGTAAATCAGAACTGATTTTTAAATATTAGTACTAACATGTTCAACAACTCTGTTTTTAAAGTCTGTCCATCTTTTAGCTCCTCCCTCTAGTTTTGTATTAAATACATGTGTTGCAGGACTGGATGCTGAGCCAAACTTTAGTTCTGCTTCATAAGTACCACATAGCTGTTTCCAGTTTATAATTTCTGTGGTTGTAAAGCACTTCAGTAACTCTCTATAGAAAATAAATAATTTAAGATACAATCTTTTAAAAAAAAATTATCTGAATTAAAATCATTCTTATGAAAAGGAAGAAGGTATGTATGATGTGGACATTTTCAATCTTTTAAATTGCAAAAAAAATACTAATTATTTGCTTCTTCTTTCTGCACACCCAAATTTTGAGGATGTTTCTTTTATTATTGTTTTTAACATATTAAATATTTTATTATCATGATTATATTTTCAATATATATAGATTTATAAAACTGGCTAAAATTGTGTTGGTTGTGAAGATGTTATATGTTATATGTGAAATTCTATTTTTAAATGGGATATACATGTAGGTGATTTTTTGTATGGCTCTAAGAACATTAAACAACAAATTTAATATTATTGAAGGTATGCTTTATTTTACCACTTTACACTTAGATGACTTGACGTGGTTTTCTGCAGTAATAAGCCAAAATTTCTGATCAGTGGAACAGTTTGATTTTATAGAACAAATTGCTGTTTGGTTAGAATTTTGAAAAAACTGCAATAGGTTGAGAGGAACATGAACAGGCAAGTTACAATCACACATAAAGCAAACAATTTTGATATCAATGTAAGTCATTTCAGTACAGTAAATTCAGAAATTGTTGCATGCATTTATTATTGTCATTTTGTCATTTTAGACTAAAATGCAATTTTAATTTTGAGATATGTAAAAGTGACATGAATGGCCCCGTCTCAAAAAATTGAAAAATCTGCAATTTCAATAACACATGTGGACACAAACATGATGGTGGTCTCACATAGCAAACATCAGCTCAAAATCTGGTGGCGTATAGAAAAAAAGTCTGTATAACTGATTTTCAAACATTTAACCATGTCCAAAGCCATAATTTTTTGCAAAAATTAGCGGAGTGGAACGTAACTTTAACTTAATATGTAACTCATCATGAGTAACTCACATACCAAAAATCAGCCCAATATCTGAAAGCGTTTAGAAAAAAAGTCTGTATAATGGATTGTTGCGGAATGAAGGAATGACGGAATTTCGGATAAGGGTAAAACTATATAGCACCAACAACTTCTTTGCGGGGCCATAAAAATTCAAAATGCAAGTTTTAATTATCGTGATGATAACCCTGCCATAGTTTTCGCAATAATAAAAACATCACAATAATTTCTGTTTTTATAGTATTCTTTTTATATTGACAAAATAATTTGACAAGCAAGATCAATCGGTGACTATAGAGTTAATGAAACCTTACTTATATCTTGGTATATCTTCTAAGTTCTTGTCATCTTTCACTCTGTGTATCAGATCAGACTGTTCATTATCAAATGGAGCTAATATTGCATACAACACTACATATCTTGATGCCTACAAGAAAAAAAAACAAAATATGATCAACTGGATTTCATAATTGAATTGTACCAGTTACAAATTAAAATTATGAAAGTACCCAAAATAAATTTCAGAATGCTTTTACCTGTGTTTTTTTAATTGTTCAGTTTGGTATATTTACTTCTTAAATAAGTGAAAATTATTCAACTTTCTCTACTTTTCAGACTTTAAACATTGTTAAAATATATTTATATTGACTCAATAAAATCATCATCAAACTGATATGGACGGATAGCAATGCAACTTTCTACAAAATACCATTGATCTGTTACAATTGCAAAGAGTTCTTATCCTTGTTATCCAATTGAATCTATCTTAGGCAGAAAGGTCAACAAAGCAAGCAGACAAATATTCCATAAAGCCAATAAATACATTTACATGTGGATTTTGAACAAAAGCATACATTATTTACATAAATCTGTTCTAAACAAAAATATGATTACATGAATTTACATGTCATACCTCTTTCATTTTATCTTTATCATCTTTGATCTCTGGAGTCTGATAGACAGCATTATAATGTTTACAGATCTTCAAATAGGACCCCTCATGTTCATCTAATTCAATCATCAGTTGATAATACTTTAATTTGAGTTCCTGAAAGATATAAAACATCAAATGAAAGACCATAGTGGAATTTAGAACAACAGAAATTCTTTTACATGGCCCATTTCCAGGCATAGGTCTCCATGATCTAAATAAGATTTCATAGGATAAAGTATATGGGACCAAATGGCCCTAAAATTAATTGTACCTCAACATTCTCAAATTGGTAAAATATATGCTTTATACATGTATATGGGTATGTACTTTAACACATCATTGAATTTACATTATTGATATAAGACCTCATTTGTCTGCTAGCAATACTTCCAATTAAATTACACTTCCTTTCATTATACATGTTATAAGCATAGTAACATAAAATCCTGAAGTTTATTAGTAATACATTCTCAAACAAGAATGTGTCCACAGTACATGGATGCCCCACTCGCACTATCATTTTCTATGTTTAGTGGACCGTGCAATTGGAATAAATTCTCTAATTTGGCATTAAAATTAGAATGATCTTATCAAAGGGAACATGTATACTAAGTTTCAAGTTGATTGGACTTCTACTTTATCAAAAACTACCTTGACCAAAAACTTTAACCTGAAATTTGCACTATCATTTTCTATGTTCAGTGAACCGTAAAATTGGGGTCAAAACTATAATTTGGCATTTAAATTAGAAAGATCATATCATAGGGCACATGTATACTAAGTTTCAAGTTGATTGGACTTCAACTTCATCAAAAACTACCTTGACCAAAAACTTTAACCTGAAATTTGCACTATCATTGTCTATGTTCAGTGAACCGTAAAATTGGGGTCAAAACTATAATTTGGCATTTAAATTAGAAAGATCATATCATAGGGCACATGTATACTAAGTTTCAAGTTGATTGGACTTCAACTTCATCAAAAACTACCTTGACCAAAAACTTTAACCTGAAGCAGGACAGACGGATGAACGAACGAACAGACAGACAGACAGACAGACAGACGGACGAACGGACGCACAGACCAGAAAACATAATGCCCCTCTACTATCGTAGGTGGGGCATAAAAAATTTAAACATAAGATAGAGAAATATTTTAAACAAGAATGTGTCCATAGTATAGCCTTTTCAATAGTCGTCTGGCGCGAAAAGGACGATAACTCAATTTTAGAATTTAATATTTTTGGAGACGGTCAATTTCCGGAATTCCATGCTTGATCATCCCGATTTTTTCTTTGGCCGTTGACAACAGAATTATTGCTGCATTCTTTGACAATAAGGTATATTTAACAAGGCAGTATTATCAATTTATTATCGTGGTATCAATATATGTTAGAAATGTTAGATTCCTGAATTATTTGTAACTATGGCAAGGACAATTCATCACGTCCCCTGAAAACATGATTTTGTAAAATATCACTTATCGGCATCTCCGGGCGGCAAGCCAGATTAATTTCCTGATGATCTTTACTACAGCATTCTGATTGGTATTAATTGCTACATATTACCGCTTTTTTGTAAATCGATGTTTGTTTACATTATCAACAAATGTGAGTAACATTCTAGGTCGAGTTGTCGTTCGTGGTGTATAGTTTGTTCCAAACCATTGTTTGTTTCTGGTACAGGTTGGCAGTTGTTTATCAACAATAAAGTTGTTGCAACATAAACACATGTTATTTTCAGTGTCTATGTGTGTTAGTTCTTTCTTTCTAATTAGTTATGATTGTTTATAAAAACAAAATGTTTTTAAATTCATTTGGAAGACAGGATTGTCATGTAATTGTTATTTCCCTTGTTTAAAAAAAGAAATTGCGTTTTTCTATATTTAACGATTTGCATGACACTATTTAGTACATATATTTGTTAAATAATATAGATATTGCTGTTTTGAATTCATTGTTAAAGAGAATTATATATGTTCTAAAATTCAATATTTGCATCTTTGCTTATCATTTATAACCTTTGTTGAAAGACTTAATAATTTTAGATAAGTTGTTTGAAAATATTGTTGGTTACAAACTTCCATCTGTTGTTTGATTGAAAGCAGTCAATGGCACTTTTCAAGGACTGCCAACGCTAATACTGTATATGGTTGGTAACAACATTGAATGATTGAGATGTTTATGAACTGACATTCAGTCCGACCATGGGAAGCTGTGCTTTGCCGGATGCGTGCTAAATTATTGGAGTCATTCAATGCTACATTTCTCTACTTTAGGTCTTCATAATAAAAATTGTACTTATTGAACAAAAATATATATTGTTTTCATTTATTTTATTTAGATAGCGCTATCACATTCGGCATCCATCATATTTTTATTTATCAGTTGTCAAATTAGACCAAACTGTGGTCTGCATCCCCTGCATAATTGATCCTTTTACATACATGTCAGACCCCACTCCTTTATTTCTTTAATGGCTTTCAGTTATTTGGTGGACACAGGGAATTGATTCCCAGTTCCCTCCCCAAACTCCTACTTCACTCCATATTATGTTCCTCTGCACTCTTATTTTTTCATCAACAAGAATTATCCCTGTTTTATCAAACTTTTCTCACGATTAAGACCACCCTGCCTCAAGCTTTCATCCATCAAATTCTCATTTCTAGTCCTCTTATTCCACAGTTCCCATAATTCTGTCCAACCCCTTTAAAGTGTCACAATGACTCACACCCATTAACAACCCATCATTCGACAAATTATTTTAAACAACCTGATTTGTCTCCTATATGCAAAAATTACGAGTCAGGTTTTTTTTGCTTTAATATAAATGGCCATTTTTTTTCACACATCTCGTTTTTGGACTCCCATGCGTATTTGTTACTATCAATTATATGGCATCAATGCACACAATTCAAACTATCTTTTCACAAAACCACAAAAATTGCATAGCAAATACATTCTCAGGGTTTTTAATAAAGTTTACTTTGCGAGTACAAAGTGAGGAATTAATTATAAAACAATTTGGTAAAGCAAAATAAATATCTAAAAGATGTTTTAAAAATAGACTATAGTGGATGAGCTACCCCTTCGTGTAACAAGATTTATCTCTCCTGGGATTTAAACACATTGAGATTGAGATGAATTGTTTCCCTTTGATAACAACCAGTTCCAAAGCAAGATTATTTGTTTGATGATTTTTAATTGATTAACAATATTTTGATAAAGGAAAAGGATAATACTTTCAATTTCAAGGTCTCACAAAGGCTTTTTCACCTTCTATTCTAATTTTATATTAAAAACCCAAATTTAGATGAAAAGGCTACATAGTACATGGATGCCCCACTCCCACTATCATTTTCCATGTTTAGTGGACTCTGAAATTGGGATCAAAACTTTAATTTGGCATTTAAATTAGAAAGATCATATCATGGGGAACATGTGTACTAAGTTTCCAGTTGATTGGACTTCAACTTCATCAAAAACTACCTTGACCAAAAACTTTAACCTGAAGCGGGACGAACAGACGAAAAGACCAGAAAACATAATGCCCCTCTACTATCGTAGGTGGGGCATAAAAATCAAGTATTTAATTTTAACAATATTTGCGTGATTTAATTATCACAACGATACAATACAATTGAAACAAATAATTAGGATTCAGAAACAAGCAGTACTTTTCTAATTGTATCTAAGTATTTATCTAATTGTTGGCAAAATTATTTTTGAGTGTTTTTCCAACCTGTTTGACCATAAGTTGTACTTTTTAACGGTCATTAAAAATTTGTAATTATTATATATGATACATACTGTTGTACCAGCATCTTCAAAATATTTGGTGTTGATCTTTTTACTTATGATTTGTGTTCTTATATAATCTTTCTTGGCTAGACATAATCTCATCTGTTCCAAAATAAACTCTACTTTTTCTTTCTTCTCCATGGACCCGAATGTTTCAACCTGAAAAATAATTGAAAGCCTATTATTACAACAAAAGGTTTTAGTAATATTGAAGGACTTTATATCTTTGAATTATGATGTCTAAACATGTGCTTGAAAATGTTTCATGCTAGAAATCAAAATGCAAAAAAATGCAACCAAAGCTCTGGCCTTTGTTAGTCTTGTAATATTATTAATTTTAGTTCATTTAAATGTTTTAGAGTTATAATGACTTCTATTTTCACTGAACTAGTACACATTTTTGTTTAGCGTCCAGCTGAAGCCAGCCTCCATTGCCGGATTATGATGCTGTGTTGAAGACCCTTGGTCTTCTGCTGTTTTCTGCTCTTTGGTCTGGTTGTTGTCTCTTTGACACATTCCCTATTTTCATTCTCAATTTTATTGACCTGTCAGCGTATGAAAATTCATCAGCGTGTAAATTAGATAACCACATTGAAAAACATGTGATGTTTAAAAGTACTGTTGGTATTCAAAGTTGTACTGTCTTGGTTTTTTTTTTTACATGAATACGGGAAGTAACTCAAAATCATTGAGGTTTGCAATCTTATTTATTAATGACATATATATGTAATAGAGTATAAAAAAAAGAAGAGTACATGCTATTTGAATAGCTTATAAATTTCTTGATTGACATAGTAAATAACATTCAAAGTAAAATATGACATGTATAAGACATAGTTTCAGAAACTACATTAACAGTACCTGAAGTTCCTGTAGTATATTAGCTGCCTCTGTCACTTTGCCTCCATCTTCTTTAATCTTTGCTAATGTTCTTGTAAGTCTTGCTCTCTCAATTTCTACATAGATCTGTTAAGTATAAAGATTGTAAAATCAATACAAATGTTGTGTACAGAGCCAGAAAATTCATAACCTTCCTTCAAATTCTTTAAATCTCAAAATCCCAGTGTTGCTTGAAGATAGCCAAAATAATCATTTAACTGAAGAAAAATTAAAGATGCACCATTGTGTGAATTGTCATTTTGCTATAGCTGCCAATTCATAAGTATTTTATAATTATTACTAATCTTAAAGCAATTTTCATATTTTTTCAATCTCATGTCAATATTTTATTTGTAAGACAAAAGTTCAATACCAGTATGTTGACTAATTACAGTGCTTATATGTATATACTTTAATGACTCATTTCAAAGTTTTACTTATATCTGATGTCTTTTTTTGAAAAGTATTACATGCAGACTCTGCATGTTTATACCTTTCCTTCTGTGACAGTTCTGAGTGTATCAATCAGCTTGAGTTTGGCATCCATGTTTGGAGTTTTTTCTACATAGGTACAAGCTTCCTGTATCATCTTTGTTACAGACTAAAATAAAATAATACCAAAACAGTGATGTATACAACATTTTTTTTCCAAGCACAAATCTTTTGTATATAAATATATGCTCTATTGTTTTTCCAGAAACAGATTCAGAGTTTTTTCTGCATCAAAATATTTAGAACATAAGACTGAATTTAAAAAAAAGTTTTAATTCATAGTGTTAAAATTGTACAAGTCTAATTTCAGGATGCAATTGACAATATGTTTAAATTTAAGCAACCAAATATTGTCATGATTGTAGCATGATGAGTTATTTATTAGTGATTCAGGCGTAGTGTAATTTTTAGCTACATGTATAGTATATTTAATAGTTTGTTCTTGCATGAGCTTATTATTCATGGATCTAAAAACCGTTTGAAAAGTATTTTAATAGTTAAATGTTTAGAAGTGACTTTCTTCATGTTCTTTGAGGTAAAAAAAATCTATTAATTAGTATAGCAGCACTATTGTTTGAGAACTAAATATCAATAAGATCATTTGGTAAGAGTGCCAATGAGACAACTCTCTGTCCAAGTCACAATGCCTACTTTTAGTTCTGTATTATCTCAACTTTGATATTAAGACATCATTAACTTATTTAATCAGTTCTAGTTTTTAAGTGTAAAGATAACATTTTAGTGTACATACAAGCTTTCCAATATACCTTTTAAACAAATTTCCTACCTGTTTGATTTGACCTCTTTTCTTTGTGATGATTATAATGTTTTCGCATAGAGCATCCCAGTTTTTGGTTTCAAAACAGAGTCGCACCATGGTTGTCAAAATTCTACTGGTAGAGTGAGTGTCTGATGCCTATAATATATACAATTTAAAAGTTAAAGTTTAAGCAAGATCAGAGACTTAGGATAAGATTTCACATTTTCACCAAAAGAAGAAAGAGATTTAACAAAAACAATTATGTTTATTTGAACATGTTGAATGATCAAAACATGGAATCTTTTGAGTTTTCAGAAAAAAAAGAAAATTGTCAAAACTAAGACTATTGGCCTGAATATGGAAACCTGTGGTTTCAAATTCCTATCAGGTTTTTTTTTTTATTCATTAGATAAACTGCTGCATTGTGGCAATATTATAGTTTTTGTGTACAACATACTGACATAATCATTTTCATGGTTTTATCTTCTCCATTTGAAGAAAATTAGTTAATATTTTGTTCTAAAGTGAAAATAATGCATCATGAAACTGCCATTACACTATTTATATGAAGACCTTCAAATATATGTTACTTGTGTTAAGATACTTACAGTTCGTGTCTGTTTTTCTAAGGAAAGCAAAATGTCCAAGGCTTCATTCAATTTTCCTTGCTGCAATAAAAATTAATTGCAATCAATTCTACATGCATAAAAAAACATAATTATTAATTTACATTACATTACCATGATAACAATACATATAAATAATAGTCCAAGAATTAAGAAACTTTAATCAATAAATTGAAACAATGCATATATATGTAACATGTACAATGAAATGTATACAGTAACCCAGGAGATCTAAACAGAAGTCTGGTAACAAACATGGTAATAGATCATTATTCAATCATTATTCTTCTGTCAGGTGTTCTATTCAGGAGTTCAGGAGTCTGTAGTTATCATTAAAGAATACAGATTTTGGTCATACATGCAGCTAGTATTTTGAAAAGATAACATTCTGTCAAGAAAAACACAAACTGGAAGTAAATACCTTCAATCATTTGTTTCAATAAGAAAACTTGAATAGTCTAATAAGACAACTCGGACCGTCTATAATAACCATGATACATGTAACAACTCAGACTAAATATGCAATTAGACATTTGACGTAAAGGATTTAAGGGGGAAAAGTATGTGTCTGATGAAAGTTTTGAAGCGGATGTATATAAAAAGCGACAACTCTGATTGTCTATGATAGTATGAAATTGGTCACCAACAGCTCTAGTCTGCAACTTCTGGAGAGCATCTGGTATATGGTCAGCAGACAGGAATGGTAATGTGAACAGCTGACAAAGGAACTTGTAGACGTCATCTCTCTGGCTGGATGATAAGTAAAAAAATATATTCACGTAAAACCATATGTTTTAAATTTTGTTTGCTTTGATTGTTGGTTGCTTAACGTCCAGTGGCAAATATTTCATGCATGTTCAGGATGAGAACAAGTTAACAATAAATAAAATAGGAAGGTCTTGGTATAATAGAGGCCATTTGGGATGATGGTCGGGGAAATTTGGATGGTCACAGGAAAATGAAGGTATATTGGATAGGGACAGATATTTTGCCTTGCAGAAGGCCACCTATGGACCCCTCAAAGAGTTGTTGCAAGGGTTCTTAACGCGCAAAGAGCGTGGCACTCTCTTTACACAAGGCATCGGATTTAATGTCCCCATTCTGACCAGACGTTACTGCATACTTGATACATCCCGCACAGCCAAACAGACACCCCACCTCTACTTCTACCGGATAATGCCATTATGGCTACAATCAACAAACAGAATATTTTGCCATAACTTCGGCAAGCTTTTTACAGCAGGTCAGAAGACCAAGCATGCCAAGTGACCATATTTCGTTTCCCCAGTCACCCTTTGTTTGCAGATTAAAATATATTGTTTAATGACATATAATAATTACAGTGGAGTCCCCGGTGTCCGTGCGGTAGATGATACCACGCAGTAGCTGATTTTGTCATATCAATACAGTAAAACAAATAAAATTGATCTTGTTATTGTTTTAGCATTCCGAAGGCATAAAAAAGAATAAAACTGATAAGTTCAAGAGTTAAATAAAAACTGAAATCCTGTGATTTAAGATATTTGGACAATTTCCATTAAAAAAATCACATCATCAGATAAAATGTGTTTTATTTAAGTCAAATTTATATCAGATTGAAATAATTTTTGCTCTGCATCCTTGGCAGTGTGCTTGGTTCAAATTCAGCTATATTTCGTAGCAGAAAATCTCTTTCCGTTATTCAAAATAAGCTATTTTTGGAAGGCATGCGGGAAATCACCGGACATTGGAGGAACTCTGAGAATAGGGGTTTCCCTAATTTTGGACATACATTAATCAAAATCTTGAGGATGGAACCATATAAACACTTAACAGATCATTTTATGAAATAAAAGTATGTTTTGAATGTGGGGTTCACACAAATTTATCCAATTATTGGTTTTATCAGTTGAATGAAGTGAAGTCATAAGTCTTATAGTCGCCGTCAGCTGAAATTCGTAGCGGTTATCGGTAAAAATCATCTTAACTATCAATCGCGTTCACTCGAGATATAGTTTTTCACATTCCATTCATAAATCGCAAAAAGAAAAACCACTACTGACCTACCTTTTAAGTGATCACACTGTAATAATCCTGACCTTCACATTTTCCAGAATATTTTCCATTGTAATTCCGCCATCTTCGTTTCTACGAGGATCATTTGTTTACATACGACATTCGTCACTGTACGCAGTTTCCTGAAATGTTCCTTTCATTGATGTGATAAGGTTTCCCGCACTTTATGCAAATTTTATGAAATTGAACTCCACGGAAACACTTCCGGTAAAAACAATGGCTGATTCCACCATTCAAAATCGTCTATGAAAAAGTGAAGGTCAGGATTATTACAGTGCGATCACTTAAAAGGTAGGTCAGTAGTGGTTTTTCTTTTTGCGATTTATGAATGGAATGTGAAAAACTATATCTCGAGTGAACGCGATTGACAGTTTAGATTATTTTTACCGATAACCGCTACGAATTTCAGCTGACGGCGACTATAGGTGCGCGGATACACCGGACTGCACCGTAATATACATGTGTAACGGGATTGCTTAGTCTGAGTTGTTTTATATACGGTCTGAGTTGTCTTCTTAGCGGTTCAAGTGGACTCAGTCTGACTTGTCTCCGTGCCGAGTTGTCCTGGATTCCAAGATCCATAATACCAGAGTGATCGAAAATACAGAAAGATAATGAGATTATAGTGTGAAGTTGACACTTACTAAAGACCATCTGATTAAAACTAACAATTTCTTGTGACTAATTTGGTAGTACATGCAACATATTAGTTAGAATGTCATGTCATGTGAGGACGATGTACACAAATTATTAATTAGCACTTGACAAAGTAAAACAAGATCATGATGATGACAGAGCGAAATTGAAGACGGGTACAGGACATTGAAAAGTGTGTAGAATGGCAATGGGTTGTTTGTTGTTGAAATTACCTTGGCCAACTTTTCACACTTCGGGATCTTTTCATCAACTGTGGCACTGTAGTCCACCTCCATCTTCTTAGATTGTTCTTCGCCGGTCCCTTCCATGGTTAGTTGTTTGTCCATTTTTGTTTTTTGTGAAGTCTCGTTATTAACGGCAGTTAACGAGATTTACGAAATAAAAAAAGGGAAACGGGAAAAATGGTAATTTCCGGAAACATTTTCGGTTTCCTCGGGACTGTTCATTAGTAAATAAGATAATCTTGAAAATCAAAGGATTACTTCAAGATTAACAGAAGCTCAACCTGCAAGTACATAATTTTGTGAATGCTGTAGTGGTTTTAGATCCCAATGACATGTTAAGCAGCTGAATACATAATGTATTTAAAAGAATATAGAATATGCATGCCATTGTCAGTTGAAGAGGTAACCAAGCTTTTTTTTAGTGATCATGCTTTTCTCAACTTATTCTAAATTATTTATATTTTCAGTTTTATACCTTCTACTCCTGTGGGTTATAAACAATTAACTCAAATATAGGTTTGTGTCAATCTACAGTAGTAGTAATTAATAAGTATCATTGATATATTATTGGAAATAAGTAAAAAGTTAAGTGCAAAACTTTTGAATTACAATAATGACTTGACTTTTCATCATGACCACACTTTTTAACCCCAAGAAATGAAACAAATAACCATGTCATATAGAAAGCTATAATTTTCAAAATGACATGCAGACAACAATTTTTGGGGGAAGAAATGTGATTTTCACGCAGATGGTTATTATAGACTTGGTGACCTTTGAATTTCTCAGTTTTGGTTTTAGAATACATGTATCTAATATATTTTATTATACGACCGCAAACAAATCTTTTTTTTGTCCTAATATGGTATGGTGTTGTCTTCTGCGTCTTCGTCGTCGTCCGAAGACACATTGGTTTCCAGACAATAACTTTAGTTTAAGTTAAAAGATCTTTATGCATTTTTTTCAGAAGGTTCAATACCACTAAAGGAAGCCTGGGATTAATTTTGGGAATGATTGCCCCAACCGTTTAGGAATTAGGGGCCTAAAAGGGGCCCAAAACAAGCATTTTTCTAGTTTCAGGATAATAATTTGTGTACAGATATTTCTATTGCTCTGAAATTGTACCACAATGTTAAATACCACAAGTAGGGTTGTTTACAATTTTTAAAGGGGATACAATGTATATGCATATATTTTTTTCTCTTCAAATTTCAAATATTTGAAAAGTTTTAAAGATGAAATTTTCAATTTCACACTGACAGTAACGAGCAATAGATTTGCAAAGTTTTTTACCACATTTATATTTTTATGTCAGAAACCTTTACTATGTCAAAAATTTGACCACAATCCAAAATCAGACAGTATTAATCTTGAATGCTGTGTCCATACTTGCCCAACTGTTCAGGGTTTCGACCTCTGAGGTCGTATAAAGCTGCACCCTGCGGAGCATCTGGTTGTAATCAAAAATGCCTTGATACATGACAACAACTATGTTTATGAACACATAACAAATTGTATACTCTGCCATAAAATATTGTTCAGAGTAAGGAAAGAAATTAAACATTACACTGGACATTTAGCAATTGACTGTTTTTTGTAAACAAATGTTTTGAATCTCTATGTTTGACTTGACAAAAGTAATAAGGAAGAAGATACATTTACAAGTTTATTTTTTTCTAAACAATGGATTTTTTTATGTCTTTGTACTTTAACTTATTGAATTTCTTCATTTATATTCTTATATACAATGCAGATGCTGATGAATAACCAGGATGTTTTTCTCTATTTTTTCATTGTGTTTATAAACAAGGTTTAGATTTTGCCATAGATACCATATACTGTCATCTAAATTGCCATTCCAGTTTCCTGATCAAAGATAGGTATCATGGGTACAGACTATTGTTTCAATGTTTGGCAGTCAAATTTATCTGACAAAAGTAATTTTTTGTCATATACAGTCTATGTATGATATAGACATATTTAAATGACATACAAATGTACATGTATCATGTATGTGTTGATTACTACATGTTTGTTTCACAAAAAAATATTCACATGATCTGAGATTGTAAGTCTACATACATGTACATGTAGTCAACATTTTAATATTATTTAAGAGAAGTATTATGTTCATATTGATGTTATGTCATGCAGAGTATAATATTACACAAACATGACAAAGTTACACATGTATAATTATTATATATATATAAATATATGATTTGAAATATGATATCCTTACCCTACTTAAAAATACATTGATATACTACAATATATAGATATATTATATAGCAAATAAAGGGTTAAGGTTTTTTATACGACCACAAAAAATTTTGGTATCACGTCATCGTCGTCGTTCAAAGACATTTGGTTTCCGGACAATGACTTTAGTATAAGTAAATATATAGAAATCTATGAAAATTAAACACAAGGTTTATAACCACAAAATTTGGGATTGATTTTGGGGGTTATGGTTCTAACAGTTTAGGAATTAACATGATTAAGGGCCATAATGGGGCCCAAATACATATGTACATTAAATAAGCATTTTTCTACTTTTCAGTTAATATCTTGCATTGTCTTGTGGAACTGTGTATGGATCTGAAATTTGTTCTCCATTTTTTCTCAACATTTCAAAAATTAAAAAGAAAATTTCTTCAAAAAAGGCAATAAAAGGGTTGACATGGTCGGGTGATGTCAATTTTTTTATTTTATTTTTTTTTGGGGGGAGGTGTGTCAACTCTAAGCAGCATAGTCATGATAGTGTATTGCACAAAAGCACACAAAAAAAGGGTGGTCATTTTTTTTTTCTTTTTTTTTTCATTTTTTTTGTCATGTTTGTGGGCATGGTGGGGGAGGTCAATTCGCAACATCATGGTGTATTGCACAATAGCAAAAAATTGAAGATAAATTCAAATCATATAACTAATTATAAGTTCTTTGACAGTTATCATGATTATTCTGTGTCAGAAACCTGTTATGTGTCAAATATTTAATTACAATCCAAATTTAAACCTGTATCAAGCAAATGTCAAGCGCGAATATTGTGTCCATTTTTGCCCTGGGCAGCTGATCAAGGTTTGACGTCTGCAGTCGTATCCAGCTGCACTCTGCAAAGCAACTTATTTAAGGTAGTTTGTACTCCCATCAACTTGAAAGTTAGTACTCAAGATCTAGATCATTGTGAATGAACCATGTGAATTGTTTTAAATATATATACATGTATGCCAAGTTATGAGTATGAAGGTTTTGATAAAAAAAATCGTAGTTAAGTTCCCTAAATGTGAAATGTGATTGTGCGAGTGAGGCTTATTTCCAATGGACACATATATATGTTTTGAAAATAATAAATGTCACATCACCATGATCACAGTTTACATAATTATGCGTCCTTCTGATGTGTCTATAAATAGATCTTTAAATTAAAATTGGTCCTGAATCTTGCCTTGTCCTGTACAAATGTGATATTAGATATATTTTTTTTTCTCCACAATTTTGTACCAATTGCAGTATAAAATTGGTCAGCTGTATATGATTGCAAAGCACAGTCATGAACAAAGTGAACACGGAGAAGGAGTAGAAGTTGTTAAGAATGAAGAATGTGAACACACCAAACATGGGAAGGGAAGATTCACAGAGAAAAGGGTTTATCTGTCTAGGTAAGTAGCATCTGTTATTGTATGAGGCTATATTTAGGAGACGGTGACTCTTTGTGTAAATGCATCCTAAATCCAAGTGAAGCAGATATACACATGAACAAATTTGAGTAAACTACTATATCATGTATATGATGTGTGACATGCTTACATTTGAATTTGATAGAAGAGACTATAGATGGTACTATTTTTTTCTGTGTTTTTTTGCAGGTTGACTATTAGGTAATTTTTAGGGCTTTCCACTTTTTCATGGAAAGTCAGGAAAGATTTTTTGATATTTTGTGATTATTGTTAGGTCTTTCTACTTTTTTCAAAGAAAGACCTTTTGAATTTGTTTTTATTATTCATGTTATTATTATTAAGTCTTCAAATTTTGAAAGACCTTTTGATTTTGTTCTGATTGTTATTATAGTGATCATGACTTTCCAATTTTCTGAGGAACAAATTTGTTATTATTATTATTATTATTATTATTATTATTATTATTATTATTATTAGGAATAGGTCTTCCCACTTTGATTTTGTTCTAATATTTTCTTAAAGTCTTGTCACTTTCCCATTATGTATTACATTTATTAAGACGGAAATGAAATGTAGAAGTTACTCATAAACCATAAGTGATGTTTTGACAAATATTTTCACCAAATTGTCATTTGCAATATGTGTAAATAAGAAATTTTCTCTTCAAAGCAGTACAGTGAAATTTTCTAGAAGTTTTCGCCTTAGAAATGATAAGAATAATATTAATGGTAGTTTAACTCATGAAAAATTCATAGAAGGGACCTAAGGTCCATTTTTAATAGGTTTTTGCTTGATGATTGAAATTGAGACTGGCAAATTTAAGAATAATAAAAGTTTCATCATTCATGTCATTCGAAAAATATTAACAATTTATTTAAATATGAAATTTTTAACCATGATGTATAGTATATGTAATTTAATTTATAAGTACAACTTTATTTATGATAAAATTGAGAATGTAATTGGGGAATGTTTGAAAGAGACAACAACCCGACCAAAGAGCAGACAACAGCCAAAGGCAGCCAATCGGTCTAGCATTTTTTTAGGGGCCTCTGTAGCCAAGTTGTACTATTGTATCACCAGCTGGTAATCATTGAGGTTGTCAGTTCGAATCTCTCATGTGGCAGGTGAACTTGACTTCAATCTTGATTAACCATGTTAACTAGAATTGTCAATTTTCCTCATGTTCCTACTACAGATTGATGGTTCTCTCTGGGCACTCAGGCTTCCTCTACCATTAAGATCTGACTGCCATGAAATAGCAAATCAGTTCTGAAAGGGGAGTTTAACACCAATCAATCAACATGATCTATCAATCAGTATTATAACATTTTCTTGCTTTATTTACAGCCGATTACCTAGCTGGATAAGAAGTATGATCCCAAATATATTCTACATCACAGAGAAAGCATGGAATTATTACCCTTATACAGAAACAGGTTAGTTTTTACTAAAAATAAAATATATACTCGCTGACAACAGAATGTCAGAAAAGAAAGAAGTAAGAAGCTTATTTCAAATAGATTACAGTTTGTAAAAAAATATCTATATATATGAAAATTAAAGGTTATTCAAAATTCTGTATTGGATAATTTTGTATTTTTAAAATGGCTAATAGAAACTGGTTGTTGTTTTCATACCAACACAGTTCTATTGAAAATAGATTTAAATCCTAGTCAGTTTTCTGATTTATAAAAGTATATAGTACGGTAACCTATAGTTGTTAGATATTTAATCTCTATGTTGTTTAGTCTCTTGTGGGGAGTTGTCTCATTGGCAGTGGTATACCACATCTTCTTTTATTATATGATACATTTAACAAAATTTAAAATAATACTTACAATATAAAAATTGGAAAACCTAAAAAAAAAATGAACCTAGTTACACCACTAATCATATTACAAATTTTGTTTTTGATTGTATCTTTATAATGTTTGTTTTTCTTTCCTTTTCATATTTTCAATCAACAGAATACACAGTAAGTATGCATTTTGTTTATTTTATTTGGTTACATCTTCTGACATCAGACTCAGACTTATCTTGAACTGAATTTTAAAAGTGCGTATTTTTATGCGTTTACTTTTCTACATTGGCTAGAGGTATAGGGGGAGGGTTGAGATCTCATAAACATGTTACACCCCGTCACATTTTTGCGCCTGTCCCAAGTCAGGAGCCTCTGGCCTTTGTTAGTCTTGTATTATTTTAGTTTTAGTTTCTTGTGTACAATTTGGAAATTAGTATGGCGTTCATTATCACTGAATTAGTATATATTTGTTTAGGGGCCAGCTGAAGGATGCCTCCGGGTGCGGGAATTTCTCGCTATATTGATGACCTGTTGGTGACCTTATGCTGTTGTTTTCTCTATGGTCGGGTTGTTGTCTCTTTGACACATTCCCCATTTCCATTCTCAATTTTTTTAAATATAAAAAACAGCTTTTCAGTAATTATATAAAATTAAAACAAAATGATAACAAATCCTCGTGCCTCTTTTAATGCTGGTTTTCAAAGTTGCTGTCAGTACTCATAAGGCTGTTCAAGTTAAAACAAGGCTAAAAAATGAATGACGAAAACACATGTTTAAAAATAGATGTATTTTAATGACATCAATTTACAATGTATACCAATAATAAATCATTATTTCAAAGAATAACATCTGCCAAAACAGCCATAAATGACACAGAACAACCACACAACTACCTATAATGTGGATCTGATTGTTCTGTAAGTTTAAAGATGCAGAGAAAAAAAAAGAGAATTTCATGCTGAATGATAAATTAATAATGTGTACCAGTTTGTACATGAAATTCGAGTGCAAAATCTTGTCAAATGATAATCTCAAACATGTTGTATGCAAACAATAACCTTACCACCTGTTCACTTAGCTGTTCACTTACAGTTAATAAGGTCATGTAGTCATTGTACATTTTATGTATGTATTCTCTTTACAGTGTTCATTTGTACCACTATTTAAAGTATATATAGAAACAAGATACGAAAATAATAATGGATCAAGTGAAAATGTAAGTATTTGATATAACGCATCATTTGCAAAGATTTAATCAGGTCATTTGTAAAATAAGGCAAGTTGCAGCATGGTGTAAGATTGTTTTTTATAATGCATATGCCACAAAACAATACAAAAATGAAGGATAATTTCATACAGGAAACTACCAAACAAAACAATACATATGAATTTTTGGTTTCAGTTTTGAAACAATCAAGAGGAAACTTCAAGCTGACAATCATAGATTTTATCATGACGATTGTTACAAATTTACAGTATCAATAAACAAAATCTTTCTAACTTTTAAACAATACAGTACACAGTGACACTATGTACACAAGTTATAATTATACCCCCAAAACTATGCAACACAGTTATGTAGTGTATAATGTTTTTGACCCATTCAGTCCTGTTCTTGTCATCAAAATTACTCTAGATAAGAAACCCCACCATTTATCCAGCCATTTTCAAAAGGTGGGGTTCCCATCCCAGGATAAAAAGGGGAGTTCTAGCCATGTGTCCCCATTCATTTGCATTGATCGTCCAAAAAATGTAGGGTTCAATCCTCAGGACCCCACCCCTGGATCTGCCACTGGATGGGAAATCGTAATTCAATGCTTTTTAGCTCACCTGGTCCAAAAGGCCAAGTGAGCTTTTCTCATCACTTGGCACCCATCGTCCGTCGTCGTCCGTGGTCTGTTGTTGTTAACTTTTACAAAAATATTCTCCTTTGAAACTACTGGGCCAAATTTAACCAAACTTGGCCACAATCATCATTGGGGTATCTAGTTTAAAAAATGTGTCCGGTGACCCGGCCAACCATCTAAGAGGGCCGCCATGGCTAAAAATAGAACATAGGGGTAAAATGTAGATTTTGGCTTATAGCTCTGAAACCAAAGCATTTAGATCAAATCTGACATGGCTAAAATTGTTCATCAAATCAAGATCTATCTGCCCTGAAATTTTGAGATGAATCAGACAACCAGTTGTTGGGTTGCTGCCCCTGAATTGGTAATTTTAAGGAAATTATGCCGTTATTGGTTATCTTGAATACTATTATAGATAGAGATAAACTGTAATCAGCAATAATGTTCCACAAAGTAGGATCTACAAATAAGTCAACATGACCAAAATGGTCAGTTGACCCCTTAAGAAGTTATTGTCCTTTATAGTAATTTTTTACCAATTTTTTCGTAAATTTTTGTAATATTCTACAAAAATCTTCTCCTCTGAAATTACTGGGCCAAATTAAATAAAACTTAGCCAAAACCATTATTAGGGTATCTAGTTTCAAAAATATGTGAGGTGACCCGGCCAACCAACCAAGATGGCCACCGCTAAAAATTGAACATAGGGGTAAAATGTAGATTTTGGCTTATAACTCTGAAACCAAAGCATTTAGAGCAAATTTGACCGCAGTTAAATTGTTTATCAAGTCAATATCTATCTGCCCTGAAATTTTCAGATGAATTGTACAACTGGTTGTTGAGTTGCTGCCCCCCCAATTGGTAATTTTTAAAGAAATTTTGCCATTTTTGGTTATTATTTTGAATACTATTATAGATAGAGATAAACTGTAAACAGCAATAATGCTTAGCAAAGAAAGATCTACAAATATTTCAACATGACCAAAATGGTCAGTTGACCCTTTAAGGAGTTATTGCCCTTTATATGAGGACGAAGTCCCCAATAACAGTAGAAAATTCAATAAAAAAAAAAATCGAGAAAATTTTCCCGATATTTTCATTGTACTAATGAACTCGAAATCATTCAATTTTGTTTTTGTCGCGTTTTTGAATTTCTGGATCTGCGCAGAAATCTACTTCCGTTTCCGGTCTTGTTTGCATGAGACTTTGAATAAAATGTATATTTATCAGTCTAAGAAAGGAACTCAATACTAATTCATTTTTAAAAATTGTTTGTTATAAAAAAAAACGTTACTTGATGACAGTGTTTCTTCGTTTACATTGAATATGACGTCATAACTTAAATATCGTCACAACTAAAATCCCTAACAACAGAACCAAAATCGGCAACGTTACGGTATTTCCGTTTCTCTTTTTAACATTGTTGATTTTAAAAAAAAATCATAGACTTCGTCCCCATTCACAGGTAATGCCTGCCTCATATTAGTCAATTTTTTACAATTTTCATTAATTTGGTAAATTTTTGTAAATTTTTACAAAATATTTTCCTCTGTAACAGAAGGGCCAAGTTTATTATAGAGAGAGAAAACTGAAAGTAGCAAGAATGTTCAGTAAAGTAAGATCTACAAACACATCACTATCACCAAAACACAATTTTGTCATGAATTCATTTGTGTAATTTGTTTAATATGCTCATTTAACATTTGTTTACCAAGGTGAGCGACACAGGCTCTTAGAAGCTTCTAGTTTCAAGTATGCTCCTTTAAATTTAAATTTTGGCCAAAGAATGCTTTTGCAACAGATTGATTGTACAACTCCTGACTGTCCTCTGAAACCACACCTCAGAATTTTATGAAACTTTGTAGTTAATGATGACATAATATATATGTAGATGTGCATATCAATGGAGTTATGAATCTTTGAATGTAGGAATCAAGTTTCATTTTGTTTGACAAGTGACAATGTGGGGACATGGGGTATGTGCTTTCCAAGAAAGGTTCTTTAATTGACAGTCATCAGGAAATGAATTCCAACATTAAAATATAGTATATTTCTGTATTACAGTGTGTAGGTTTATCTGATGAAGATTTAGAAGTCAGAGAAGTAGAACATATAGATATAGCTTTAGAAGACATTCCAGAGAAAAATTTTAAGAAAGAAGAGGTAAGATTGATTTACTTTACTGACGTCAACAAATATTTATAGAATAACTAATATGAGGCAGGCATTACCTGTGAATGGGGACGAAGTTTGTTTAAATTAATTTTTTTGTAACTTAAATATTTGTTAACAAAAAGAAACGGAAATACCGTAACGTTTCCGATTTTGGTTCTGTTGTTAGGGATTTTACTTGTGACTTTATTTAAGTTATGACGTCATGTTCAATGTAAACAAAGAAACGCAATGCATCAGGTAACGTTTATTCATACCAAAGACAAAGAATGATTAAAAATGAAATATTGGTATTGTGTTCCTTGAGTTCCTATATTTTACTAGACTAATCAAAGTCTCACGACAACAAGACCGGAAGAAGGAAGTAGAGTTATGTGTTCTGCGCAGATCCGGAAATTAAAAAACGCGACAAAAAAAAATTGAACGATTTTGAGTTCATTAGTATAATGAAAAATTCAGGAAATTTTCCTGATTTTTTTTTTTGATTTTTTTTATTGAATATTCTACTGTAATAGGGGACTTTGTCCCCATATTAAACAATTTGGATATATATATAATAGAAAAATATTTAACAAATGACAAAAGAAAGCATAAATTCTCTAATAAGGGTAGCACATGAGTTTTTTATCAGTGTTCTTAGATCGAGGTGATTATCAGTGTTGTTCAATCATGAGTTGAATATTTTTAACTTATTACATTGACTGTGTGCTTTTGTGTGAAAATAAGATAGAAAATACATGGAACTGTAGAACTTTCTAGATACATTCTCAATTTGTTTTGATGCAATATCATCAACAATTTCATGGTAACACCCATTGCTGTGTGAAGTCAGACAATTTGCTTGAGGAGGGAAAATATTGTTATATTTCACTTATTGTATTTCAACAAAACTAATATGGTATAGAAATGTTTTAAATGTGTATCAGATCTGTACTTGAAAGACTTATTGATTGATGATATGTGTACTGGTTTCAAAAGATAAATTATTTCAAAGATTGATCAGTTTAACTTGAGTGTAACTTAATTTCAGTAAATAATGTCACTTTTAAATTTGAATGTACAATTCAGTTTGAATAAGAGCCAAACTTCAAAACCAAATCTTTGTATCTATGGAAAAATTTAGTAAAGTTTTAAGTAATCCTTGACTGAGTAATTTGCCAGTAAAACAGTTGTTGTGTTTTTTTAAGGATTTAAAAACCTTCAAGTCAACAAAAACAGACAGAGGACCATTGCAGAAAGGATGGCGGGTAAGGTTATTATGTAATAAGTGTGAAATATGTGATATACTTCTACATGAATAAGGCCATTAGTTTTCTGGTTTGAATTATTTTGCATTGTCAGTTTGGGGCCTTTTATAGCTGACTCTGCGCTATGAGCTTTGTTCATTGTTGAAGGCTGAAGGAGGACCTATAGTTGCTAATTTCTGTGTCATTAGGTCTCATATGGAGAGTTGTCTCATTGGCAATCATACCACGTCTTCTTTTTTATATTAAATAAAAATAAAGGATAATGTTGAAGAACTAAACTCAGATCAACAAAAATACATAAAAACCCATCAAAAGAATAATATTCAGCTGTATAAAAGTTAGATTGGCTATACCAGGTAAAAATAAGATTTTGACAATGTAAGTGGCATAAGCATGTAAAATACAAAAATGATTAAAGAGAAATAAAAATTTCCTTAGTATTTATTATGTTTCTATTGATAAATAAATGTATAATTGTTCCCGACCATATGAATATTTGGACCATACGCGTATGGTCATGACCATATGCGTATACTCATATGGTCCAACCGTACCCGTATGGTCGGACCATATGCGTATAATACTCGTTTGGTTATTAACAGGCCGGACCATATGAGTATTTGGACCATATAGGTATTTTTTTTAAATTACATCATAAAAGTTTCAACAATACAAAAACTTTTAACTAAAAAAAACATGATAGTAACATGACAATGTATTTATTTTTATAATTCAAATACTACGTAAAAATTAAATATTGATGCCATTGCTAGTTTTCATCGCTAACTACATTCTTTCATGTAGGCTTGGGATGACATTTACTTTCACACAGTATCTTTTTTGCATTTGCAAGTCTTGGTTGTGCACGATCATTTTCATTTACACCTTTTGATTGCGAGTGAAAAGCTAGCCTTTGTGTAGCTGCGTACAGTGATACCCAGGTCTTGGGCCATTCCGATATGTCTACAGTGTTTTTAAGAAGCTCTTACTAGATCTCAAATATTGTAGCATGACTGCAATGCACCATATTCACAAGACAACTTAAATAAACTATGTTACTTTCCAGTGACTTCTTGTGTAACAGTTCATTAAGAAATTTTTGGAATTTATTTTTTTAAGTCGACGTATTGCAATTCACTCGTAATAACAAATCGGTAATGACCATCGGTATAAAATGTGTATATTATAGTTTTGACTAGTAAGGAAAATTAACCGTGTGAAACTTCTAATTTTTATTTAGCTAATCATTTTATTAACCGGATTTTTGTGACAAAAATGTCGGTTATTGATTTGGGGATGTACGGCGGGCGGGCGGTCGGTCGGGCGGGCGGGCGGGCGGGCGTCACTCAAATGTTGTCCGTGCATTAACTCATGAACCGTTCAACCAAAGCTTTTAACATTTTAATATGTTGTTACTGACAACTAAATGAAGGTCAAGTTCAATAATGGCGATTTTGACTTTTACCGTTCAGGAGTTATGGTTCTTGAAAGATTGAAAAATGGAGTTTCCAGTCGTGTCTGTGCATTTACGCATGAACTGTTCTACCTAAGCTTCCCAAATTTTAATATGTTGTTACTGATGACAAAATGGAGGTCAAGTTCAATAATGACGATTTTGACTTTTACCGTTCAGGAGTTAAGGTTCTTGAAAGATTGAAAAATGGTGTTTCCAGTCGTGTCCATGCATTTACACATGAACTGTTTTACCAAAGCTTCCCAAATTTTAATATGTTGTTACTGATGACAAAATAGAGGTCAAGTTCAATAATGACGATTTTGACTTTTACCGTTCAGGAGTTATGGTTCTTGAAAAATTGAAAAATGGTGTTTCCAGTCGTGTCCGTGCATTTTCTCATGAATCATTCAACCAAAGCTTTTGAAATTTTTATATGTTGTTACTGATGGCAAATTAGAGGTCAAGTTCAATAATGATGATTTTGACTTTTACCGTTCAGGAGTTATGGTTCTTGAAAGATTGTGAAATGGCGTTTCCATTCACGTTGTTGCATTTACTCATGAACCATTCAATCTAAGCTTTTCAAATTTTAAGATGTTGATACGGATGACAAAATGGAGGTCAAATTTGATATTGACGATTTTCACTTTCACCATTCATCAATAATGGTTCTTGTGATATTGCCAGGACACAAATAAATATTAATAAATCCGGTTTGCTGTCGTTGTGACAGCCTCTTGTCATGAGAATATAATAATAAAATTACCTATATGATAGCGTCTTTTTAATGAACGATCATACCATATCAAGAGTTTAGAAGTATTAAAAGTAAACTGTAACAGAGTGTTGATTACCCTGACCATACGCTTACGGTCCAAATACTCATATGGTCCGGAACATAATCATATTAATTATCTTGTTTGTCTTTATACAGGATACTAGCAAACCAATAATGTGTTCCTATAAAGCTGTTAAAGTTTATTTTGAAATGTGGGGAATGCAAACAAAAGTTGAGCAATTTGGACAAAGGGTAAGAGACTTTTGTTGCACTATGAATTCATAAGTTGGTAAAAAATTTGAAAATTCATCAGAAAACTATTTAGTGGGCATTGTACATGAATTTAAGAAGAAAAGGCACATGAAAACCTATCTGGATAGAAGAAAGTTTTTAAGACAGACAATTACCTTGTCTCTGAAATTCTGTCAATAAGAGATCTGCGAGAAAAGGTGGAGATGTTTTAAGTATCGGGACCAATGCTTAATGTTTGGTTTCAATGTGAGATAAATGTTGTTCATATATTAGAATAGAAAGATATGGTGTGCATCAATTTGAAGAAAAAAAATATTTTATGTCAAACAGCCCTTTTCATACATTTTTGTCATACTGTTTTAAAAGAATCAAAACTTACTGAAACCGTGACATTATTTTTGTACATGAATATATACATGTAATAGTCTTTTATTCTCTTTACAGTCAATAAGGGATATTTTAGTACTTGGACACAAGCAGGCATTTGCATGGATTGATGAATGGATAGGTAAGATTGCTTTACCATCATTTCTTATAAAATTTGTAGAGTTTTAGATCCACCAGTTATCCTTTTAACTGATTTATTTGCCAAATTGCCATTCAGTTATTTATATTCAAGTTATAATAACAATTTTCTTTCATTGAAAATTAAAATTTTTACAAACTTTAAAGATAGAGAGAAAAGTGAGATGTGCCAAGCTATCGTCTTGGTTCATATAGTGAAAACCATTTATTTTTGTCTACATAACGATGGACCCCAAATTGAACTGTGATGTTACAATATATACATGATATAATCGTTTCCTCAGAACAGAAGAAAAATATACTATTTATCTATACCTGCATTTGTATAGTAAAAATTTTTTTTTTTATATTAGTAGAAAATGTTTTAACACTATTCTAAAATCATTTGTATACGCCTATCAACTGAACATTCAGCAACCAACAATTATTATAGGCCTCTAAGTGTACATAAGTATATATTATTTATTCGTATATTTCTAAATTTGATTCGTTTAGTTTAAACATATTTTATTTGCGTAAATGTGCAAAAGGGATGAGACACAAGTTAATCAAACTTATAAAGTCTTCTCCCATTTGATTCGTTTAGGGATAGTCACATGTTAAACTATATTTTCGAAGGTAGAAAGAAAACGGCGGATAGCAAAAAAGCATATTGCACGGTTATTTTTAGAATATCTAAAAACTGATATACTTTGTGAAGTCATGTAATGAATTTCAGGATATTGTTAATCAATCTTAAACGTTTTGAAACAAATGATATCTGTGATCGATTATTTGACAAAAAAAATCTTCAAATACATAAGATGACAAACATACAAAAAAAAAAGCAATTGAAATAACAACTATTATTCTATATTGGAATTATTTTAGTAGGTTTCTCTATAAGAAATGAATTTTGAATAAAAAAGCATATTCACCTGAGAAAGTGTTATTCACCGCGCTAAACGTCACGCGCTTTTACATGCAACGTTATGGTAAAATGTTTCGTGTAAAATTTGTTTTTGTATATGTTTGTCATTAAATACATTTTCTTTTCTCGGAATATGGAATAAAACAATTACTGTCTTTTGTTTCGGTAAATATGGGGTTTTATTGACTTTTGAAAAACTGATATTCACTTCGGCCATCGGCCTCAGTGAATATCATTTTTTCAAAAGTCAATAAAACCGCATATTTACCTCATCAAAAGACAGTAATTGTATATTATTCCATATTGATAAAATTTTAGTAGGTTTTTCTATATGAATGGGATTTTGAATAAATAAGCATATTCACCTGCAGAAAAAGGATATTCACTGCGCAAAACATCGCGTGCTTTTACGTGCATAATTTTGGTAGAAAACGTTTGATGTACAATTGGTTTTGGTAAATAATTGCTATTACATACATTTCTCTCGGAATATGGAATAAAACAATTACTGTCTTTTGTTTCGGTAAATATGTGGTTTCATTGACTTTTGAAAAACTGATATTCACTTCGGCCGTTGGCCTCAGTGAATATCAGTTTTTCAAAAGTCAATAAAACTACATATTTACCTCATCAAAAGACAGTAATTGTATAATATTTTGTTATTGTCAAGGAGACAATATGATATTTATAAAATACCAACAAAATCAAATGACGATTTTGATACAAATATGGTCGGAAATTAATAATATAACAAATAAAACCTTGGTATGAGGTCAATACAGTATATACTTCGTCCTAAGTGAAAATACTTCTTTCAGGTCAATATATCCTTGTATCGACCTCATACAAAGGCTATATTTGTATAATATGTGTTAATAGACGGGATGATGTGTCATGTAATATATTGATGTAATATGTCATATAATACATGTGTTTTTTTTCTTTCAAATTGTAGATATGTCTATGGAAGACTTGAGAAAGTATGAAACTGAGACAAATGAAAAGACAAATGCTAAAGTACTCAATCAATGACACTTAGATTTAGTATGTTATAATGCAATTACAGACCTCGGAAGTATCAAATTCCTATTTGTGTGTAATATTGTTTTATGATGTTGTATCAGCATTCTTTAACATTAAGGAATTTTTTATTTGTCTTAACTGGTTTATCTTGTACAAAAAGTACTGAATGTCCAAATTAATTCATTATTATAAGCCTTTAACATAGAAATAATACCACAAATGCAATTATTATACAAATTTTTCCCATGCATGTTTACATGTAAAAACTGAAATTTAAACACAAAATTATTCAAAACCTTAGTTCAAAATGAATGCCAAAATTTGTTCATTATAAGCCTTTAACATAGAAATAATACCACAAATGCAATTATTATACAAATTTTGACCATGCATGTTTACATGTAAACAATGAAATTTAAACACAAAATTATTCAAAACCTTAGTTCAAATCAAAACAAAACTATATGTACCGTGCAAAGCTTACAGATTATTGTCATGCTCCAACGCATTTTAAATGGCTATCTATGCATCATATGAAAAACCTCCAAAACCATTGTGATAAAAAAAAAAATTATAGGCTCTGCCAAATGGCATCATAAACTATAATTTGGTAATTTTTTTCTTCCTTGGAAATCCAGTCTTCTTTGTTGTAGATTTGAAGGTCTTCAGAAAAGAGACAATGAAAGTTATAATTATTAAATAGGAAGTGCAATTGCATTATGCAATGAAATTCTACAAAAAGATATTGAAATCCATTCTCTGATGAAAGGGGAGATAACAATAAGAATATCTAGTCCTGGTAAATTAAAATGGCTTTTTATTTGAATTTGCTGAAGTTAATCAGATACAAAAAGATGTGACACTGCTCTCCAATTTTATACCAGGCTCTTGAGAAACTTTTGTACTTGCATTTGTTTAAATAAAGAATGAGGCAAAAAGGGAGTATATTAGCGTCATTAGCTATGTATCACAAAATTGGTCACAAAGTTAGGCTTGCCAATAAGAATCTTGTTATTAAATATCGCTTATATGTATTTGCTGAGAAAATGCAAAAAAGAAAGGACATTACAAAATGGATTACAGTTGAGCACAGTTGAACATGTTTACTTTTGTAAGCACTAATTCAGTTATAAGCTTATAACTAATATTTGATATTTAATTTGTTATTGATTAACATATTGGCTTTATTGAAGATTTAAAAATGCTGCATGAGTCAGTGTTCTCCCCAGGGCCTTTTAGCATCATGGTAAGGTGATGCTATAATCTTAAATGTGATGCTATCTGAAAAGATTTTCTTATAGATTATGTTATGGATGTATGTATGTGATGCTATAATTTTTAGAAACTTGATGGTATTTCAATTTCCCTTGTTTACCAGGATGCTAAATGAAATATTTGGGTAGAACACTGTGAGTGGTGTTTTTTTTTTAAAGAAATAAACAAATGAACTTCCACTCCTCACAATGTTTTTCATATTTTTTTCTGCAATAAGTCTTTGACATGTGTCAAACTTCCCACTGCAATAAGTCTTTGACATGTGTCATACTTCCCACTGCAATAAGTCTGACATGTGTCAAACTTCCCACTGCAATAAGTCTTTGACATGTGTCATACTTCCCACTGCAATAAGTCTGACATGTGTTAAACTTCCCACTGCAATATGCAATAGTTGTTATAATAGATGTTTTAAATGAATTTAAACCTGAAAAAAAACTTCGTCTTCAGAAAATAGGAGCCCACTGAAATTTATCAGAACATATGTTCCATTTTTTAAATAGATAGTGGGTATGCATTTATAATGTTCATTGTTGTTGATGGCAAAATTGGTCAATTTAAAAGATACAGATACTTTGTTCTACTATAGATAAGATATAGATAATATATATTCAACCATGTATGAGATACAGAAAGTATATACTCTTCTTCTGTAGATATATTAAAGATGTAGATAATATGTTTTCTTTTGTTTTACTGTAGATTTATGAGATATTCAGAAAATATATGTTCTACTGTAACTAAGATACAGATGAGTCTTATGCATGTTATGTTTTCATTGTGATTGTATTGTTTATCTGTCAATGTCTTGTTCTACTGTAGATAAGATATTCAGATAATATATGTTCTACTGTAGCTAAGATACAGATGAGTCTTATGTTTCATTGTGATTGTATTGTTTATCTGTTAATGTCTTGTGATTCCAGTAAGTGCATTTGCTCATGTCTATTGTTGTTCTGTGATTAAACATTGTGTAGGACTCATGTACTAAGATCAATTAGGTTTTGTTTTGTAAATTTATGTATCATAAGAAATCTTGCTTTTTAATTTTTTTTCTATAATATAGAAATTAAAATTATCCATTTTATTCCTATTGTAAACTGGTTATGTACATGTATACAATAAAGAATAGTATTAAAGTCATATAAGTGCTGATATACATTTTGAGCTTCAGTCAGAACATTTTTCAAATTGAATTCAATTGGAAATAAATGAAGCAACTTTTTGTTAGCAATATCAAAAGTCTATAAATTAAAAAAAAAACTCTGAAAACTTGAACAACTTTCTCATTTTTTGAGAACTATTAAGTTGTGATGTGTATTTATTTTTTTGCTATTTCTTTCATTTCTTTTATCTTGGGAACTTCTGTTTACCTCCCCTTTAACCAACTGACCGCACTGTAGATTCCCTTCATATTTTTATATCAAAATTTCAAATGGATTACAAACTGTGTTTGTAGAAACTATTTACATCATTAAAACCTTTCATGTTTGTATATTAAATGTCACTCTCAGAAGTTTTCTTATTTTTTCTATTATTTATACATTCTAAATCATTTATGATAGTGTTTTATTTTTATTATACTCTAGATTCATTATTATTCATTTGGTACTAATTTTCCTGGATTTTTTTGGCACATATGTATTTAAGGTACATTATGAATTTATGTGTTGAACTAGGTAAACATTTCCTAAAAATTTGTTTGCAGAATTTTTATAAAACCATGCAATTTTATATTCATGATAATACAATTCTCTCTCAATCCATAAAAATTGTTGCCCAAGAATATAAATGAACAAAGAAACAAAATAAAAAAAACAACGAGAACTCCTACATTCCCTTAATAGTCTGCTAATAGCATTGTTCCTCTTCTAATTTTTCCTGCTCTTCTTTAGGATTTTATGCTTTTGATAGAGGTGACTTAAAACGGTATCCACTTAAAGAGAGAGTTGCCAAAAAATCTATTATTTTATAATGATTAGTCAAATGTATCTATCAAGGAAAACGAGGAGAGAAAAAATAGTTGTCTTCATAAACATATTAGCTTTTTGAATAGTTTCATGGAAATAACATAAATCTCAAACTTCTGTTCATGAAAGTTAAAAGGCTTGAACTTTACAATACCAGTAGGTATTTGTCTTATAGTAACTGTTCCCTCTGGTATAACTGTTCAGGTTTGAAATAAAACATATTGGCCAATATTAAGATTTTTTTTAGGGATAAATTTTGACATTATAAAGATCCCCTGTCAGGTAAGAATGTTAAATAAAAGGCAGATATACATGGCACAGGCACTTGTCTCTGAAAAAAAAACACTGTATACCTAAAATATAACATTAATGTATATAGGATTAATTGTGATACAAGGCAATACTTTTTAGGGCTTCTGCACTGCCACCTATGAATATTTGTCTGTATTATGGAGGTGCATACAAGACCAGATTTTAGCATTTATTGAATATCATGTTATGCATTACCCTATATACTTAAATGATATTCTTAGTAAATGACATGATTGTCTCATGTAACAGTCTGTCACCTTTTAGATCAAAACCATAATTGTTGTTAACAATGATTTATCAAGTACATATACTTTTCGTTAAGTATGACACATCAATCACATATACTCACACCCTATACTAGCTATGTTTTGGACTTTTGAAAAATCATTTCAGTGCATTGTCATCTGACATAAAAACAACAGTAAGAGCATTGCTTCAGTTATTAGCAAAGAAAATGCCAGGACAAACTATGCTCAATTTTTTTTTTAAAGTTTGGGACCAAACCCCATCCTTAATTATAACCCCTCTACCACAAATCATGCAAATCTTTGAAAAGTTTATTCATTTTGGCTCCTTTATTTATTAACGCTTGTACAACCATGCATGCTTAATATATTGTTGAAATGCATAAAATGCATTTTTTTTGTTATTTATACCTTTTCTTTAGAAATTGGATAGTTTTGAATCCAGATACATACTAGTATTGAATGTGACAATCACTACTTCATAATACTTTGTGTACATGTGTAGCTTTCTTGATTTGATAAATAATGTTGACAGAATATGCACAACTCATTTTAAAAATTTCCTCTTGGAAACTATTGTTCAAAATAAGACTGGCACCGACATCTATTTTTGGACTGTCTTACATATTTTTAAGTTTAGTCCTATAATCATATTTCCCTTTATTTCTTTCTTTGTTGATTATACTTAAGACTTTAATATTTTTAATGAGAATTGATAAAAATAACCATTTTCACTTAAAAGTTTAATTTTTTTTTAAATAACTATAAATACTAGTAGTCAACAGAATTTTCTTAATTCAGTGGTATCCCCTTAAAACTCATACAAATGTAGAAAGCTATGCCATAGCATACCTGCCAACTGTCACTATTTGCGGGGGATTTCCCCCCATGGAGGCTACCAAATTGAAATTTTGTCCACAATTGAAACAAAACAATTAATTTTACAATGACTGTATGCTTATAAAAGTATGAAGAAGCCAAAAAACAACATTAAAATGTATTTGCAGCCCACTTGAAGGTTTTTAAGGACTATGACAGCCATCTTGCACGCAAAACCCCCATGGGCATTTTGAAAAGATGGCAGGTATATGCATAGTAATTTGCATGAAATAATTGTGCCCATATAGATCTAACAATCAAATCCTTTATAGCAGCCATCATATATCAAAAGATATGTTTCATTGTTTAGAAAATGTAAATATATGACATATTAATTTTAAGTAATCTGTCTTAAACAACAACACAAATATTAATTCCTCAAGGATTAAGAAATAGTTCACAAAATTTCTAAATGAATGTGGGTTGTACTTTAATGTGAAGAGCAAACAAATGACACTAAAAAAACAAATGACATTTAGAGGTCAAAGTCAGCAACATACATATTAGACCTGTATGTATTATATTCAGATTAAAGTTTTATAAGTTATACAAGTTTTCCAGTCATATTATAAACAAATGATATAAATTTAAAAGCATAGAATTAAGTTGATTTTTGTTGTATATAATATTTTTTTCTAATTTACAGAATTATTAATTCTCAGAGATTTATATTTTTGTAGAACATTTGTAAATGTCATGTCTTTTTATCAATAGATGTGTATTTATAGCTCTAATTCAAGTGTTTTTCTTTTCTAAGCCTTGAACTCATTTTGTTTACATATTCCTATATTCTAAATGCTTCAGGGAATTCTGTGATTTGTGGACTACATATAAAAATAAGTATATGTGGTATGATTGCCAATGAGACAACTCTCAACATGAGACCAAATGAGATAGAAATTAACAACTATAGGCTGCCTTACAGACTTAAACAATGACAAAAACACACCACATGTAGTCAGCTATAACAGGCACCAACATCATATATGATATATGCAAAACGATTCAAATGAGAAAACTAACTACTTGATCTATGTACATATGATATACAGCACAAACCACATACACTACAAAAAGAGGCTCCTGACTTGTGACTGGCACATACAGAGTATTGGGGGTTATACCAGTTTGTTGAAGCCAAACTCTTCTTTACCTGAAATAGTAGTGTTTGTAACCTGAGGAAGTGGTGTAGCAGTACATCATAAGAAAAACCATTTGGTTTATTTCATATTTAGGCTTGAATAAATCTGGAAGTTTATGGTAGTTTCTTGGGGTTTTTATTTTGTAATTTTGATGGAGGAATATTGGTGCAATGCAAATACGATGAAACTATCGATAAAAAGATGTTTATTTTTTTAAAAGTTCACATTTGGATTGTATAATCAGATATTGTTAATCCAAATACACCATATGTCCTAACAATACTGATTATGGTGATGCTGATGGGTTAACATGAATAAATATTCTAATTTGAAACTACAGTTAATGACAAAATATGTTGTTCTAGACCAACAGAAGGCTCATATCTGGTATTTTTAATGTAGAGAACCCCAGAGGCTCTGCACATAAAGCTTTTCTTATCAAGAGGTATACCTGGGTTAAATTTCATAGATATATATACAATTCTTTCTGCTAAATTGGGACCAAAACGTGTATGTGTAACCCATCTTTCAATCAAGAAAGGCAATGAAAACTCAAATTTGGCTGAAAAGTTGTTACTTTTAAGGATACAATGTCTATTTGTCATTACCCACATTCCAGTTCTCAATACCTCAAAGTATCACACAATTTCACTTGGTCATGAGAAACAAAACCAGTGCCACTATAGTTCCGAGGTATATTTTGTTGGAACAAGCTTTTTGTGCTTCAGGACGTTCTTATAAAGTATAACTGTAGTAGAGCAGAAGAAGAAGTCTGTCATGAAATCAAATAAATCCTTTCAGAGGAGAAATAACTGCTTACCAATTAAAGACACCTACCACAAATTCAATCATTGACAGTAGGTTTCATATTGTGAATAATTTTGTTTAGAGGCCAGCTATATATACCCATTGGTGGCCTTCTGTTGTTGTCTGCTCTCTTGTCGGATTGTTGTCTCTTGGACACATAACCCATTTCCATTCTCAATTTTATTCAAGTGGTGTTTTGTGGACGGTTGATCACCTTTTGGTCTATTTTGTTTAGCACTTATCTTGTGTCTTTCTACGACTTTTGTATAATTTTTATCGCCACTTGCTATTTTCTGTGTATCACTATTCTATAAAATTATTGGTGGTAAGAAAACTTTTTATAAATATTGATACAAAACAGAATAACTTTTTTAATACTTTAAAATATATAAAACAATAAAAATAAACAATAGAACATTAAAAAAAATTGTATTTCTGTTTTGCCTATGAAGTCCAATTTGTCACTAAAAATCGTCAGCAAAACAAACCCAGAAATGTCATGGTGGTTAACACATTTAACATAATCGATATAACAAGTACTTTCTGCACAACATAGATTGTCTACTGACTATTGTTACATGTGATTGGAACTAGTTAGGATGGTTAGGAAAATCGTATAATGATGATCAACTGATGCAAATTAACTTATTATCTCATAAAACCATAATGCCTTTAAAATCTTTCCTATAAATCTACCTGCATATGCTTATCAATTTATGCCATTGTACACATTATTGTTGTTCACTTTGCTGCATGATTTACTTTTTCCCTTTCTCTTTTGAATGAAAACTTGTTTCAGCTTTTTTCTTTCAACAAATTTTGAGATATTTCTTTAATCAACTGAGTTTTATTCTGTTTCCTTGTATGTACTTGCATCACAAGATCAATATCCTCATGGAAGATTTCCTTCAGTGGATTAATCATATCATACAAAACGCTTAGTTCACTTAGTTTTACCTGAAAAGAGTGCAAGGTCAAGGTTATTATACATATAAGGCATGAATGCTTGTCTGCATCAAAGATGGTGCTGACAAAAATGTGTCATGATTACAAGTCGTGTATGAAACACAAAATACATCATTAATTTTTCATTAAAAACAGTCTTATAAAAAACTGTCAAAACTGTCAAACAATAAAATAAGTCTTACAACAAATCTTCAAACAAACTCTTAGAACTAGAGTAAAAAAATGTTAGAAAGTGACACTGAATAATCCTAACACAAACAACCAGTGAACCTACATACAAAATTTGGTTTGCTTGATAAAAAATTGGCATATGATATATTTCTTTGCATTACTTTTATACGTAGAAGCAGAAACACATCAAAATATGAATAAGACCTGTTTTCATGAAATATTCAATATCCAAGCAGCATTCCAATTAAGATGCAAGGTTTTCTTGGGTTCATGTATGTCATATCTCTTTTTCTTTAATTTGTAAACTAGGCTGTTAGTTTTCTTGTCTGAATTGTTTCATATTTTTATGTAGGGTCGTTTATAGCAGACTTTCTGGTTTGGCTTTATCTCATTGTTGAAGGCTGTACAGTCACATATAATTGCCTATATATATCCATGTCATTTGAACTCTGGTGAATTTTGGTAGTGAGTTGTCTTATTGGCAATCATACCACATCTCCTTATTTTTATAAAAATGGATCATAATGTAAGAAAAATTAGGAGATAACTGTATTGTATTTTAAGCTTGGCCTTCGTAAAAAGTAGATTTTACTGTCACAAATTGAGTTTACCTGGCAATGTGGAGCGGAGCTAGGTAAACGGATTTTTACAACAGTAAAATCAAGTTTTACCGAGGCCAAGCTTAAAATACAATAGTTATCTCCATTCTGATACAGCATATTAAAATAAATACTATTTAGCAAATACTTTGGCTTAACAAGACATAAATGAACCAGGTGCTTCGCAGGGCGTAGCTTTATACAACCACAGAAGTCGAACCCTGAACAGTTGGGGCAAGTATGGACACAACATTTAAGCTTGATACAGCTCTGAATTTGGATTGCGATCAAATTTTTTACACAATATGAGTTTCTGACACAAAACAAATGTCAAGATCTTACAAATCTATTGCACAATATTGTGCAATTAAAGATTTCTTCTTTTAACTTTTCAAACATTTGTAATTTGAGAAATTTGAAGAAAAAAAATTGAGAGATTCATACACTTCAACATAAGTTATTGTTTGAAAACTACAAAAATGATTATTTTGGGCCCCTTTTTGGCCACCAATTCCTACACTATTGGGACCATAACCCCCAAAATCTATCCCAACCTTCCTTTAGTGGTATTGAACCTTCATGTAACCAGATGCTCCGCAGGGCGTAGCTTTATACGACCGCAGAGGTTGAACCCTGAACAGTTGGGGCAAGTATGGACACAACATTCAAGCTGGATTCAGCTCTAAATTTGGATTGTGATTAAATAGTTGACACAGCATAGGTTTCTGACACAGAATGAATGTGTTCTAATGAACTTAAAATTTTTGTTTTCTCTTAGAGCAATTCACTATGCTGTTGAATATTAATCCTCTCAAAAAAATGTTTGAAGAAATTTTCTTTTTTATTTATGAAATTTCAAATGAGAAAAATTGAACCCAATTTTTTTAATCACATTCCCCTTTCCCTTATTCCAAAACTAATCTCAATTAAAATTTCTAATGGAGTTTGCAACAATAACTACTCATTTAAATACATCATAAAATATTAAGATGTAAAAAAACTGCTTGTTATCACTGAATGGTAAAGATTATTTTAATTTATCAGTTGGTAGTAAAAAGTGAATATACATTGTATATTGTATATAACAAAGATTTAAGTTGATTCTGGACAAAGAAAGATAACTCCAATTAAATAAAATCTTGCTATTGCACAATATTTTGCAATTAGATATTTCTTGCTTACTATTCTGGACAAAGAAAGATAACGTGCAATTAGATATTTCTTGCCATTGCGCAATACTGTGCAATTGAAAAGACTTGCTATTGCACAATACTTAATATAATAATTTTGGATCCTGATTTGGACCAACTTGAAAACTGGGCCCATAATAAAAAATCTAAGTACATTTTTGGATTCAGCATATCAAAGAACCCCAAGATTTCAATTTTTGTTAAAATCAGACTAAGTTTAATTTTGGACCCTTTGGACTTTAGTGTAGACCAATTTGAAAACAGGACCAAAAATGAAGAATCTACATACACAGTTAGATTTGGTATATCAAAGAACCCCATTTATTCAATTTTTGATGAAATCAAACAAAGTTTAATTTTGGACCCCGATTTGGACCAACTTGAAAACTGGGCCAATAATCAAGAATCTAAGTACATTTTTAGATTCAGCATATCAAAGAACCTAACTGATTCATTTTTTGTCAAAATCAAACTAAGTTTAATTTTGGACCCTTTGGACCTTAATGTAGACCAATTTGAAAACGGGACCAATCATGACAGTTAGATTCGGCATATCAAAGAACCCCAATTATTCAATTTTGATGAAATCAAACAAAGTTTAATTTTGGACCCTTTGGGCCCCTTATTCTGTTGGGACCAAAACTCCCAAAATCATTACCAACCTTCCTTTCATGGTCATAAACCTTGTGTTTAAATTTCATAGATTTCTATTTACTTATACTAACGTTATGGTGCGAAAACCAAGAAAAATGCTTATTTGGGTCCCTTTTTGGCCCCTAATTCCTAAACTGTTGGGACCTAAACTCCCAAAATCAATACCAACCTTCCTTTTGTAGTCATTAACATTGTGTTTAAATTTCATTGATTTCTATTTACTTAAACTAAAGTTATTGTGCGAAAACCAAGAATAATGCTTATTTGGGCCCTTTTTTGGCCCCTAATTCCTAAACTGTTGAAACCAAAACTCCCAAAATCAATCCCAACCGTTCTTTTGTGGTCATAAACCTTGTGTCAAAATTTCATAGATTTCTATTAACTTAAACTAAAGTTATAGTGCGAAAACCAAGAAAATGCTTATTTGGGCCCTTTTTGGCCCCTAATTCCTAAAATGTTGGGACCAAAACTCCCAAAATCAATACCAACCTTCCTTTTGTGGTCATAAACCTTGTGTTAAAATTTCATAGATTTCCATTCACTTTTACTAAAGTTACAGTGCGAAAACTAAAAGTATTCGGACGCAGGACGACGACGACGACGACGACGACGACGACGACGACGACGACGACGCCAACGTGATAGCAATATACGACGAAAAATTTTTCAAATTTTGCGGTCGTATAAAAATTTATAGAGATCCATAAACTTAAACCCAAGTTATTGTCTGTAAACCAGAAAAATACTTCTTTTTGGCCCTCTTTTGGCCCCTTATTTCTACATATTTGGGAAAATTAACCCCAAACTGTATCCCATCCTTCCCTGTGTTATATGGAAAATTGTGGTACAATGTCAGAGAGATCCATACAGTTACACACAAGTTATTGTCTTGAAACTAGAAAAATGCTTGTTTTGGCCCCTTTTTGGCCCTAGATTCCTAGACTGTTTGCCCAATAACCTCTTAAAAAAATCCCAACCTTCTACTTATAAAATTCAACATTGTGGTACAATTTCAAAACAATTGAATTACTAATACACAACTTTTTGTCCTGAAACAAGATAAATGCTGTTTTTGGCCCCTTTGGGCCCTTAATTCCTAAACCTTTGGAACCATAACCCCCAAAATCAATCCCAAGCTTCCTTTTGTGGTTATAAACATTGTGTTAAAATTTTATTGATTTCTTTAAACTTATTCAAAAGTTATTTTCCGGAAACAATCCGTCTTTGGACGACACTGACAACAACGATGAATACGCTGACATGATATCAATATACGACCAAATTTTTTTTAATTTTTACGGTCGTATAAAAAGTCCACAAAACTGTTGCATTGTCTTTAGGAACTAAACAATGTGACATCATATGTATACTCACAATGTCAAACATACAACTCTAGACGTGTTTATACCTTTCGTACGCTTCAGAATACTTTCAACGTTGATAAAAAGAACATTTCGAGGCTCAAAATGTGATTTTCATGTTTATTTTGTGAGAAATTACATACCAAAAAAAAAATCGTCATTCAAAATGGTGGCTTTCTTAATTACAAACTGGTAGAATGTGGAATTTACCCCTTCAAAATATTTGTCAATGTCCAATGAAAAGAAATCGTTACAAAAGAATTGCATTAGAGTTCTGAGTTTGGGAATGAGGCTGACCAAGTATCCTTAGTTCCATTCCTAAGGTGTTGTTGCTTTCTAATAAGGTTTTGAATGATGACTCTTAGTTTAATTCAACAGCAATATGTCTCATATCTAAATGCATTACCTTCATAAGGTCATATGCCAGTCCAAATCTATTATGGCTTGGATTGTCTTCAATTAGTGGTATTCTATGATATCTTTGGCTAAAGTGTGTTAATATTTGATATTTTGCCTGCATCTTATTCCCTATGTCAAGTGCTTGTTTCACAGTGCTGAAAAGATAGTTAGATAAATACTAGACAAATAATAAGTATGACCAATGATATTTCTATGAAAACTATGCAATATGAGGTTTATCATTCATCAAGTCACTTTTTCTTAAATAATGTGTAGTATATCTTATTGGTTGGTGCTCTTTATACAAGATAACAGTTTTTACTTTTTTTCTTTTTTGTGATAAGCTTTTGAGTTTTTGTGTGGGATTTTTTATGGATGGGTTGTAAAATACTGGAAAAGTCAGATTTCTATTTTAATCATGAACATCGGATAAAAATAGTTTGTATTTTCTTTGTTTTATTTGTTTGATAGTGTCCAATTCCAGTTACAGTTTTCCTATGTATTTGTGGTGTAGTGGTGCAATTTGTACCAATTATCTCAGCATATTGCTTCTATTTCTTATAACACTGTATGAAAAATGTAGTTTAAACCACATAAAAATATTCTAGTTTTGGGTTGCTGTCTCATTGGATAAGTCAAACAATTTCCAATTATCTATAACATAATCTTTAGGTGGTACCTAACACTACAGGGAGATAACTCTGTAAAATCAGCTAAACGTTTTAATTACATTGGGTTGTTAAGGGAATATTAAGCTTCTCAATGATCAATATTGGTGTTTGTCAAACTGCTATATAACCAGTGTAATTTTACTGATAAAATGGTTGGTTCAAATTTTTTGAAATTTTTACATTTTTGTCAAAGGGTCAAAGTAAATACTTTCTCAAAATTTTATGAAAATTAAACGAGCCAAATTAATTTTAGTGAAGGTGTTGGGTACCACCTTAATCTGATAAATTACTGCTTTACCTAACTTGAATCATACCTGTGTTGCAATTCTTTAGCAGTTTCAGCCATATCTGACTGTAAGGTTGCTTCATGGATTAATAAATCACAATCTTTACCTGAAAATAGCTTTTAATATTACTGAATTGTTATATATGCTGTCTTGTAATCTAAAAAATTTACATTTCAAATTAGAGCTATAAAATTAATGTTCAATATTTTATTTTTCCCATGCTCCAAGGTATAAATGAACTTTAACTTTAAATCTACTATTTTTCTTATGATAATTTTCTGCATATAAGTAATAAGTATTGTCAAAAGTATAGATAAAAGTGTGAGGTGATGAGATAAAAATACAAACCAGCTTCTACAAGGGACTGGCAAGGCATTGTATCTCCTGAATAAACTATTTTCCATCCAGAATTATGAACTAAAGACACCCCAGTTGCACAAGCATAATGATCAACAGGAACTGCGACAATCTACAAACCAATCAATTTAAATTTTCTATTAAAGAGTATCTAATAAAATTGAGAATGGAAATGGGGAATGTGTCAAAGAGACAACAACCCGCCCAAATAAAAAACAACAGCAGAGGGTCACCAACAGGTCTTCAATGTAGCGAGAAATTCCCGCACCCGGAGGCGTCCTTCAGCTGGCCCCTAAACAAATATATACTAGTCCAGTGATAATGAATGCCATACTAATTTCCAAATTGTACACAAGAAACTAAAATTAAAATAATACAAGACTAACAAAGGCCAGAGGCTCCTGACTTGGGACAGGCGCAAAAATGCAGCGGGGTTAAACATGTTTGTGAGATCTCAACCCTCCCCCTATACCTCTAACCAATGTAGTAAAGTAAACGCATAACAATACGCACATTAAAATTCAGTTCAAGAGAAATCCGAGTCTGATGTCAGAAGATGTAACCAAAGAAAATAAACAAAATGACAATAATACATAAATAACAACAGACTTCTAGCAGTTAACTGACATGCCAGCTCCAGACTTCAACTAAACTGACTGAAAGATTATGATTTCATCATATGAACATCAGGCACAATCCTTCCCGTTAGGGGTTTAGTATCATACCATCATAACATATATGAGAAGAACATAACCCGTGTCATGCCAACAACTGTTTTTAGAATAAATGTGTTTAGTTCCGATGCAAAGACCTTATCAATGACTCAATATTAACGCCAAAATATGCAATCTTTAATGACTTGACAACAGTATCGTAATTATATCCCTTCTTAATAAGTCTATTCAAAGGTTTTGTAAGTTTCTGAGGTGAATACTGACACCTTTGTGCTTTATAAAGAATATTACCATAAAAAATTGGATGTGAAATACCTGAACGTATTAAAAGTCTGCATGTTGAGCTATATTTACGAATAATGTCTTTATACCGATGATAAAATTTAGTAAATGTTTTGACTAGTTTGTGATATCGAAAACCCTGGTGTAATAATTTTTCAGTAATACATAAATTTCTCTCGTTAAAATCTAAAACATTGTTACATACACGAGCGAATCGTACAAGTTGAGATATATAAACACCGTAAGATGGTGACAAGGGAACGTCACCATCTAAAAACGGATAATTAACGATAGGAAATGAAAAATCATCCCTTTTATCATAAATTTTAGTATTCAGCTTTCCATTAGTGATATAGATATCAAGATCGAGAAAAGGGCAGTGGTCATTGTTAGTATTAGCTTTATTTAAAGTAAGTTCAACAGGATAAATTTCATTAATATACATACTGAAGTCGTCATTATTGAGAGCCAAAATATCATCCAAATATCTAAAAGTATTATTAAATTTGTTTATCAGATGTTGTTTCGATGGGTCTTTGCTTATTTTTGTCATAAATTGTAACTCATAACAATACAAAAACAGGTCCGCAATAAGTGGTGCACAGTTAGTCCCCATTGGAATTCCGATAATCTGACGATATACGGAATCCCCAAAGCGAACAAAAATGTTATCTAGTAAAAATTCAAGGGCATATATAGTATCAAAGCATGTCCAATTAACATAGTTTTTTTGTTTATTGCTACTAAAAAATGACCTAAAAGAGTTTGAACATATATATTCACATTCTGATTTTTTGAATGCCCATTTAATTAGGTGTGTGAATTTTTTCTTAATGAGAATGTGAGGCAATGTGGTATACAGGGTAGAAAAATCAAAACTTTGAACAGATTCAAAATCACCAATATAAGCATGCAATTTATCAAGTACTTCCAACGAGTTCTTGACACTCCAAAAGTAATTTATTCCACTATTTTTGAAGGCCTTATTTGAACAATTTATTATCAGGTTTTTAATTGTATCAAGTGTGCTGGTAAGAAGAATAGACAATTTAGTAGTTGAACAATGGCTTGAAGACGAAATAAATCTATATTTGTAAGGGGTTTTGTGTAGCTTCGGAAGCCAATACATAGTTGGGACTTTCATTGTATTTGGCTCTGCTTGTAAAGCGGTGCCTAAAAGTTTATGTTTGTTACAGATTTCGTTTTCTGAAAATGGAGTCAGTTGGAATGTTGGTGAATTGGTGATTTGCAATTTCAGAACCTCAATGTAAAATTTACGTCAAACAATAATAATATTATTAGCAGCTTTATCTGCCGGGACAAAAACAAATTCCTTGGCTAGTTCTTTTAGTTTATGTTTGATACGAGAAATAGGTTTATTGTTGTAAGGGTTTATAGTAAAATGTTCTTTAAAATGTTGAATACGTATATCAACTATCTTCATTACTGAATTAAAAAAAGAGTCCAAAGATTTTTTGTCAGCTTTTTCCCGTTTTATCCATTTCATACAGTAAGTATGGAGTGAGTCGTGGATGATATTACGACACTCATTCCAATTAATAATTGACGGGGGACGATATTTAGGTCCTTTACTGAGGAATGATTTTAACTCTCGGTCTTGAACGATGTTAAGATCTCCTGTTATAACATGGGAAATGGGGCCATAAATATATTCGGAATTACTGCAATTACATGAAGTAGGTGTATTTTCACTGATATTAACATCTTTACACAATTGACTATAATTAAACACAAATTTCCGGGTAGATTTCTTGTAAATATAACAAATAAGAGGTAGCTCAGTATTGTCAAAATATCCAGGAATTTGTTCTTTAACAGAATGGTCGTTAAATATACCGGCAATATTTACAAAATCAAAGCCTTTATTGACATACTTAATTTTAATAAAATGTTTTTTATGATCTTCAGGGCAATCAATTTTGGGAAATAATTTAGAATAACAATATGCCATAATAATTTGAACAATTACATACTTAGGACTGCTATATGAAATTGTGTTGCAATCCTCCAAAATTTTATTTAACTTATTAACCGGTAACGAACAGAGTTTTGTTAACAGATAATGTCTGCCGTTGTTTTTTGAAATAGAAATTAGGTCCGAAATATTGGTATGATTGGCCCGAAATCTTCTTTGATTGCGATTTGTTCTACGACCGTGAGAACGTTTTTTACGAACAGTTTTAGAAACTATATCCAAAATGTTAACGGAATTGGTTCTAGATATATTACCAATTCCCATGATATTATCATTTAGACCGAGAGGGTAAACTGTCTGCAATTTTTTAATCCAATTTAATTCAATTATTTTCCGTGATCGTACAAACTTTGAATGCGATTCACCAGGTTGCTTATTTACTACTTCTAAAGGTTGAACTGCTAAATATTTAAAAGGATGGTTGTGCTTCTTAAGGTGTTGGTAAATGATACTTTTGAATTTATTGGGTCTTTTAAAACGATACAGATGTTCTTGAGTGCGTTTAGATAAATATCGTCCAGTTTCTCCTACGTACTGAATACCACACCCCGGTTTGTTTCATGTGAGTAAATAAATAATACTGTTTGTTTTTCAAGTTATATCAGTTTCAAAATTTAAAGAAAATGTGCGACCATTAAACGTGGACTTACCGTATTGTTGGTTGAAAGACGGGGACATGTAAGTCATTTTTTGGCATGACACTTATCGATAGAAGGGTAACCACGTTTTTTATTGTTAAAAATGTTAGCGATGGTAGTATTTTTAGATAACCGATTTTGAAGATTGAGACGTGTGGATACCCTTTGAACAAGTTTAGTATTTAGTAATTTTCCATTTCTAAGCTTCATAATTGTTTTGTTAGTGAATTATATAATAAAGGAGCAAAGATTGGCGTCCAGAATATGAACCAGCATACAATAATTGAAGTATATAAAATGGATAAATTGTTCGGCTAAAAATGTCAAACGCTATCAGTATTAAATAGTAGAATGGGGCTGAATATTGAAATACTACTTTTTGATAAATATTCCTAAAGTAATGAATTAGAGCAGTTCGCGCTAAATATGTTACATCAAGTTAATAGTATTAAAAAATAATTGAAGTTTAAAAAAAAATCTATTTTTTTGTTTACGATGAGTTCATTTCTGCGCTAAAAGAAATGCTTCATGGAGTATTTGTTAAAAAGTTAAGAGATGTGGTACATGAATGATTGCAAATGAGTCAACTATCCATCAGGTAGTCCAAATAAGGTGGATGTAAGCAGCTATATGTCATTGTACAGCCTTCAACAATAAGCAAATCCCCATTGGAAATTAAAAGACAAATGTCCCCATCCTCACGATCTATATAGATACTTTGACAAATCAGAGTCAAGGGGTCCGTCCCTATGGTGCAATATCATTTTTTAAACTGGTTCATTATATTTATATGTATGTAAGCACCTCTTTACAGTTAAGCAATGATAACACTGTCTGACACAATGCTGCATTCTGTTCCTCTTTATAGTCAGCAGGTCTATAATGTTCCCTCATGAAAGCTTCATTAGGTACAAACCTGAAATGATAAAAAAACAAGTGTAATACAATTAACTTATTCCCAACTTGTTTGCTATCTCTTTCCAGTTATGTTCATAAAAAAATATTCAAACTAAAACACACATGAATGAAATTACATCATTGTTGGAAACATGTGAAACACATTAAGAAAGTTGATATTTGGTTATAAATTAAAAAAAAATGAAAATGAAAATTCAGATTGTAAATATAAAAAAGTTTCAAAAGGCACGTTTATCCTTCTGGAGCACCTGAGATCATCCCCAGTTTTTGGTGGGGTTTGTGTTGCTTAGTCTTTAGATTTCTATATTGTGTTTTGTGTACTATTGTTTATCTGTTGTTGGTTTTTTTTTTCCTTTATAGCCATGGCGTTGTCAGTTTATTATAGATTTATGAGTTTGAATGTCCCTCTGGTATCTTTCGTCTCTCTTTATTTTCTTTTTTTATGGTATAAAATATATACAGACTCATTTGAAAAATCTGCCACTGTACTATAAGCAAAAAATAATCAATCAAAGTTTCTACTGATTTGGTCAAATACTGAATTATTTAATCTTCAATTGGGCTCATCGCAATGATCAAGAAACAATTCAAGAATATGTAGAAATTGACCTAAACCTTGTTTTAATGATGGTCTATAACAACATTTTAATATTCAAATGATTTTGACAAGGATAGTTTTACATAAAAATCATAGAAATATATATCTACTTACTGTATTAATTCATAATATTTCATATGAAGTGTTTTATCAATTATTACATGGAGCCATCTTTTAATTCTGATCGGAGCTAACAGATAAACTTTAGTATATTCCTTCCCAGCTCTTTCTAATGCTGCTTTCCTGGCAAATAAAATACCAGCCAATCCCTGAAAAAGACACAAATTCGTATTCCAATCTATGTCATCGAAATTGTTTTTTAAAGACAAATAGCATACAACTAACAATTAAATGGAATATCATTGTCAAATAAAATAACTGTTTGTTCCTTTTACTCTGGGAATGCCTTTAAAGAAAAATCTTCTGTATTACTTATCAGTATGTGTGAGCAAGGAATTGTACATTTAAACGGAATTGAAACGCGGCATACTTCAAAGAAATTTTTATGATGCATCTTGAGTCAAGTTCCCACTCCTTTTAAATATACAATTCTTTGTGTTGAGTCAAAGAGGTCATGATTTCTGATTCACTGACTTTTTTCTTATTTCATACAACCTATGAAACATTTTAAACCACAAAAGACAATATTACATTGAAGACGAAACATTTGAATCTTTATTCAACAAACAGGAGTAATATTTCACTGGGTTTTTTCTTAACCCCATTATCGTTCAAAACTCTACAACTTTTTTAACATTTGATTGATTTCATCTAAATTATAATATCTCTAACGCAATATTTTACATGGGAAAATATATCAGTAGAAGCAACACTGAATTATACGTACCAAATGGTGGTCAGCATGAAGATGAGAGATATATATACATTTCATGTTTATCAATATTTCATCAGCTTTATCTCCATACAACATATATAACTGATTGATAGTACCATCACCACAGTCCATTAGGATACTGGTTTCTTCACTGAAAACAAAAGTTTCATAAAATTTAACAAAATTTTTACTTTGACCTTGTGACAAAAATATAAAAATTTCAAAAAAATTAAACCACACTATTTATCAGAAACATTTCAGTGGATATATAGCAGTTTGACAAACACTAATTCTAATCATTGAGAAACTTGATATTTCCTTAACAATTGAATGTGATTAAAATGTTTAGCTGATTTTACAGAGTTATCTCCCTGCAGTATTATGTACCACCTTAAAAATGTAAAATGTATGCTGAAATGATTTCTCCATATCCTCAAGTTTTACTTTGAATGTTAATTCTTCTTCCTAGTGATCATTGAAAGTTTACTGTTTCATTAGTAACTACCCCAAGTTTCCTTTTTTATTCAATACATACAAAACTTACTCAACATTAATTATAAAACCAGTGACATTTCGAAATTTTCCTGGAAACCCAGAGCCTGTTCCTAAGAATGCAACCTCTGGATACTCAGATTCTGAAAATAAATTATCAGTTATTAGCATTATTTACCCTAAAATACTAAATCTAAAAATATCACTTACTCTATATTTGATATAAATTATATTTGTATACTTTCTGTGAGAATGCTATTTGATTATCTAATTTTTATCAGCATGTTTTAAATACCTGATATCTTTTTTCACAAAAACATTTTATTTCACGATGGTCAGAACAGCTTTTAATTGTGAAAGGGGAAATAATTCCTTAACAAAACAAACATAATCAAAGAGTAAAAATGTCAAAAATAGGGGTACATTATGTTATATTATGTCTTTTTGTTTTGTACAAACATTGTTGTCAATGTAATGGAATTTTATGCAACTGTCATGCAAGTGAGAGATTAAGCTAGCTATAAAACCAGTTTTTATCCACCATTTTATACATAAGAAAATCCCTATATCACGTCAGGAATATGAGTTTTTATCCACCATTTTATACATAAGAAAATCCCTATATCACGTCAGGAATATGAGTTTTTATCCACCATTTTATACATAAGTAAATCCCTATATCACGTCAGGAATATGAGTTTTTATCCACCATTTTATTCATAAGGAAACCCCTATATCACGTCAGGAATATGACAGTTGTTGTCCATTTGTTTGATGTGTTAGAGATTTGAATCTTGCCATTTGATAAGAGACTTTCCGTTTTGAAATTTTCCTCGTAGTTCAGTCTTTTTATGATTTTACTTTTTTATACATGTATATGAGATTAGTTTTTAAATCTAATACTTACTGTTTTTTTCTAATTGTTTAGCTGACAATAATGATTTGAAGTTTGTAACAGTCTTCATAAAATGCTGATCATTAGAAAGTTTGGTGACCATTTTACTTCCAATATCATCTGGTATACAAAGTTCACTACAATAGGAGTATAAATTTACTTAGAAATGTCAAAATATGCTAATGATATAAAAAAAAAAAAACAACATGTCATGGAATTCCTTGTGAAGATATCAACAAAACACACAAGGGTCTTTTTTAATGAAAGAAAAAAAAGAGACAATTGATACAGTATCATATGCAAAAAACACTTAAAAATAATTAAACCTGCTTTTTCAAGGAGAAAGGAGTTGAGCCAGGAACCCTTTTGGTGAGTTTATTTGTCATTTAAAATTTTGAGTAAGTCTTATGTGTATGTATTGCTAAATGTATTATTTTTGAAAGTGTAACCAGAAAATATGGTCTGTATTATATTTATAAGTACATAAGCCTAAAATAGAAAAAGAATTGATTTCTCATTTTTCTATTCTAGAAATTGGTCTCTTTCTAAACATTTTTTCATGCTTTCATATACATGTATGGTGTCTCTACTCGTCCTTTGAAATTGCAATAATTTAAATGACCAGGTAAACACCAAATGATTTTGGGGCAAGGATTAACTTACTTTACAATATCAGTAGACAATTACATAACTTACTCAGCAATTCAGTAGACAATTACATAACTTACTCAGAAATTCCAAGTTTAGGTCTGTATGAATATCTCATGAAAGGTTTAGCCATTATATAATTTTCCATTTCATAATTGTCCGTCTGCTGTTTTCCCATTTGAATTCTGGGAAATATATCTGGATGTACCATGTTCAGTATGCTCTGAAGCTGAATCATACCTTCTGATGTCATATTACTTGTTTTCTCATGCAAAAACATATGCATTGTGGAACTGGGAAATCTGAAATTAAAACAGAATTCAGGCTTTTAGAATAGAAACAACAATTTTCAACTTTAATAGACAAATCTTCATTTAACATTGCTCGTGAACCATTTCCTATTGAAATAGTAAAATCAATTTATTCTATAAATAGAAATCATATTCTTATGATTGTGTAGTTTGTGTATATTTTTTTACTATTAATTTTGTTACTTTCTGTCTTGTGGCTTTTTGTTCATTGACTTTCAAGTTGTTTAAAGTCTTCTGCTTACCTTCAAATTTATAACTGAGTTGTAGACATTGTAACATTAGCCATGAAAGCCATTTTTCTAATCATTTTCAGTGTCAAAAATGATGTTCCTTATTTGTAGGTTGCTAATCATAACTTTTCAGCAAAAGTGTGTGAGCTGCATTAACATCTGTTTTATTTCTGGAAATTGTCATATCATTTGATATTCAACTTTTTTGTGTTATAGTGTATTACTCATCATTAGCTAATGTATGGCAAAATACTGCAATGCAGATGAAAAGATTTCAATCATTCATCATACATAAAGTTAATCTATATTTTTTCATAAATTTTGTCGTCAGAAAATTTGTTGTATGAGCTTTTGAAAACGTACAATGAATTATCTTCCCCTTAATGCTATCCCCATTTAAAAAAAATTTCAGATTTAAACCTTAACCAAACACTAAACATCATTTTGCAATGTGTGAAATAGAAACATGAATTAAGATACCTCTGTATAAACTGTTGATACTGTGGATTATTAACCATGTTATATGATGACATATGTACTACTAATTCAGCTGAGTCATCGTTGTCACCTTGACATTCTGATAACTTCTCAGATCTTAATAAACTGTATAAATAGTCTTCACTTGGACATTCAACAACTGTAAAAAAAAAATATAAATAATGAAATTTTTATGAGCTTATTTCCAAGGTTCCATTACAATTCCTTAATTCTCTTTTTTTCTGGTATAACAAGGCTTCAGATATTAATAACTGATCATTGTTTTCAGATAATTGATAATTTCTATTTGCTGCAGGACATACAACAAAAAAACATGTCTCAGGTGGAGAGTTGTCTCATTGGAAAACACATCACAGCTTCTTACTTGTGTACATAAGATAGTAAGGAGGCTTGCTTTCTAGATTACACTTCTCTAGCTATCTTTTAGAAATTCTGATGTAACACATGTAGTACTGCTTCACTTATAGTGTGTTGTCATCATTAGTAATATGGTGACAATATTATGGATTGCTGTATTGGGCTGAATTCTGATAACCTCTAAAAATCCACTACCAAATTTTGTTAGTACCCTGCTTTCTTTGATTTCATGATCAATGATCAATTCATGAAATTTCATGAAAAAGCATGGTTTTAACAAAATGTATCATGTCCTTATTCTTGATCCTGCTATATCATGTTACATGATCATGAAATACCTTGAAAAACCTTGATCATTTAGTCATGAAAAACCATGAACAAAAACTTGTGCACTCTAAATAATTGTTTTCAAAAATTAAATCAGAGTTGCATGATTAAGAGACTGATGGGCACTATTTTTGTAGAAAAAAATAATCATATTCTAATGACTATAATTAGTACAATACATTTGTACCTAGTCCAAATAATTAGGTCTTTCCACTTTTTCGTGGAAAGACCTATTGCTTTTGTTCTGATTATTATTATTTTTTTTTTCTTCCGCCTAAATTTTTTCTTGCGTATTGTTGATGTTTCAAAAGATGTCGCTTAGATATTTGGAATATGATATCGTATAGTTTATACGCTTTAAAAAATTTCAACCGCGTAACAAAATACTTTACGTTGTAAGAGTTATCTCCCCAAACACTGTTTTTCTTGTGGCCACTACTCCTTCGCCACCGTAAAAGATTACGACAAATTTATTTTCCCAAATTGCTCGTTACATCTTCAGGATTAGGCAATTCATTTGGACCGAAGCTTTCCAGAGACTCCATATGAGAGTTATTTCCCCTTATGTAAATGATATAAGTATTATGCATTTTTAACTGGTAAACCATAAGTGATAGAGACCTAGGATATTCAGATTTGAGGTCCTTGGTCCAAAAAAATGAAAATGAGGTCAAGGTCAAAGGTCAAGGTCATGTTCTAAATTTTTGATTTTTGCTTATTTTCACTGATTTTCAAATACCGTATGACATATCGACAAATAATTTTTCATAAATTGTTAGTTGCGACATGTCCTTACTTGTATATTTTGGGTGAAAGGGTGCGCAGACAATAAATGGGAATTTTTGCCCATCTTATTTTTAGTTTTACCCGTAAAGTAATATTACTCTTTAGCCAAACATATTAAAGACCTAGGGTCTTTTGATTTAAGATCCTTGGTTTGTGACCTTGAAATAGAGGTCAAGGTCATAGGTTAATAGGACGTTCTAGATTTTGACCTTTGCTTTAAATTGATATTAATACATCATAAAGCCATAGGAACTAACATTTTAAACTGATTTTTCATATTTCAATATCAAAATAGATCTTTACTAGTGGAAAGACCTTCAATTGTTCTCTGAACAATTGGTTTTTAATTAAATATATAATGCTTCTTGAAAGGCTGTGATATTATTTTTTTGGGGGATGTAATTTACATCATCTAATCTGCTTTTGTAATGATTGCTTTTGTGTTCTTTATTTTTTCTGTACAAACATAATACTCAATTCAAGTCAATTGAAAAAAAAAGTATATAACATTAAAAATCCCGCCAGCACCAGAAATCTATTTTTTTAATATGGTCTTAAAATTAAGGTGCTATTGATGCCTTTGACTGAACTATGTTTGAACCTCCTCAAATACAACAGAAATATTAGAAATTTTACCAATAATAGGTCTTGCAATATCTTTTTCTGTTAGTACATCATCAGGATAAATCTGAAAAAATATAATATGGTATCAGTTTATCTTTTAATCATACACATACAATGAGTACTGGTTGGGGAATAGTTATGTTCAAGTACCAGTCACCATCACCAGACATTGAATGAAATATATAAACAGACTTTATATTTGTAGTATTTGTATTTTTATCCATCTGCTCAGTTCGGCCTTTTTCAACTAATTTTTATAGTTCGTTCTTATGTTGTACTGTTACACCACTGTCCTAGGTTAGGAGAGGGTTGGGATCCCGCTAACATGTTTAACCCCGCCACATTCTCTATGGATTTGCCTGTCCCAAGTCAGGAGCCTGTAATTCAGTGGTTGTAGTTTGTTTATGTGTAATTATTTGTTTTTCGTTCATTTTTTGTACATAAATAAGGCTGTTAATTTTCTCGTTTGAATTGTTTTACATTGTCATTTTGGGTCCTTTTATCGCTGACTATGTGATATGGGTTTTGCTTATTGTTGAAGGCTGTACGGTGACCTATAGTTGTTCATTTTTGTGTCAATTTGGTCTCTTGTGGAGAGTTGACTCATTGGCGATCATACCACATCTTCTTTTTTATATTTTATAGCATAATGCTATCAGCTGAAAAACAAACACTTTTATTTCATATTTAGACAAGGAAATGCACAGCATTTTTTTCTCTCATCAAAATCAAATTCAACGCTCCTCTTTGACACAGAGCAACTTGAATTGTTGAGATGAAGTACACTGGATGAAAATTTTGTAAATGTAACCATTGACTTACTATTCTTCCATCAGATAGAGTAACATTCTCTCCATTACGTAACTGTTTTACCATGGAAACACTACAAGCAAAACAATTGTAACATATTAGATTAGAAATTCCCCAAAGTTATAAATGCTATAATATACAAGAACTTTGAATAACAATTTTGATAGTAAAATTTTACAGATTTTGATTTCATTTGACCTTTTTATGAAGGATTAGAATTATCAACAACAATGTAGTTTTTATTGTCTGACAACTTTTTTTCAGAGGAATGTTGTCACAAATACAAGATAACCAACTATTTTCAAAGTAAATGAAATATTGTTTTTTTCATTGTATACATATCTAGACTGTTATCTCATTTACAAATTTTAATATTTTTTTCCCACAATTTTGTTGTTGTATCTTCATAAAGGTTGTCTTACTAAAACATAAATGGAGAATCTGTCCATGGGACACCGATGATGCCCTGGCTTCCATATAACATTATAAAGGGACATAACTCAATAACTGTAAAGGTGACACAACCTAAATTTAAAATTTATCATTGTTTTTTGTGGTGTATAAGTTTCATAACCATTGATAAAATTTGATTGAGGCAACCTATAGTTACAGAACGCCGAAACTAAGTTTGGGAGGGACAGACAGAGGGACAAGGTAAACACTCTTAAAATGCCCTTTCCGTTGGGGAGGGGGCATAAAAACATTTTTTGAGATATTCTTCCAATAAATCAAAAAGTATAACATTCAATTCAATAAAAGAAAGCATGTCTTTACTTATTTAAAAGTAAACATTGCCTTCAATAATATTTAGGGAATTAAAAAGAACTAACTTGTACTTACTCATTTATACCTAAGTCTATACACTTCTGATAATTTACCACTTGATTTTTAGGATTGGGCTGAAATAATACAAAGTAGGTGATATTTTCTGAATAATGCCATTTTAAATTGTGGAATCAGAAAAGTTAACAATTAATTGCCTTTAAAAATGTTCCTAAAAAAAGAAGAATATCTTACACAAAACAAATATTCATCATGATTTTTTATTCAATACAAAATACAATTATTTTTATCATTCTTTATCTAAAATAAAATCCATAAAACTTGTATGTCTATTGGTTTATGACTAGAGTATGTTCAGTAACTATACATATATTGTAAAAAAAATCTTATTTCATTTCTTTCTACTGAAAAAATTATTTCAATACATACCTTGATAATATAGGCATAAGTACAATCTGGGTCTGATAATGGTGTATAAAATGATAGAAGCTGTTGTGATAATGGACTAGAAGATTCTGGAATAAAATAAATAATAAATATAAATTGCACCACATCTTTAATATAGCATAGATAAAAACTTGGTAACATATATATGAAGAAGCTGTGATGATAAAACTGCTGAAGGAAATGTACTCATAGTTGTTTATTTTAAGCAAAATTTGCTTGCAGCTAGAACAGATTAAATTGTATCTGAATATTGAAAAATAATATATGTTACTTTTGAAACCATTTATCTTCCTTTAAAACACTCCATTTCAAATTAGCTTTTTCCAATCCATATTATTGTATAGAGAATGTGTGCATGGGACACAGATGATGCCCTCACTTGCATATAAAGTTATAAAGGGACATAACTCAAGAACAGTAAATTTGACACTACCCAAATTTGGGGACGTACACATTATAATTTAATCAGTAATTTATACCTTGGTCTTTTGGGGGATTATACAGATCTTCTTTCTTCTCTGGTAATAATGGAACGTAGTCAATACTTAAATCAGGATTGGAAAAACCTGTCATCGCTTTTGATTGTCTTCCTGTTAAAGTATAATATACATGTCAAAAGCTAACTTAACATTTAAACAGATTTATTCGGAAAGGATATATTATAGTTACTATACTGTTGTCAAGTCATAAAAAATTGCATATTTTGGCTTTAATATTGATTCACTCATAGGGTCTTAGCATCGAAAACAAACACATTTATTCTAAAACCAATTGTTGGAATGATACAGGCTATGTTCTTCTCCTATATTTTATGATGGTATGTATGATACTATAACCCACTAACAGTTGTTCTTCTTTAAATAGCAATACTTCAATATTGTTTCGGTGCCTTCCTTAAATATTTGGCTACATATTACTTTAATAGTGTGGTCACATATCAATTTTTCTCTTTCAGAAACATGAATTTGTCTGTTATTTCAAAATCCAAACTATTTTTTTCATATAAATGTGACCAACTAAACCAACTGCAAATCAAAAAATATAAACTGAATTAAATTTTGATAACCTTTGACAGGTTTTATTTTTTCAAAATGTGTAATTTGCAAATCAAAAAGCTCTGAATATATCTAGAAATGGTTTGGGTGCATATGATAAGCAGGCCAGTAGCCAGGTTTTCCAAGGGGGGGTTCTTTGGACTCATAAACTCGACTTTAACAGTCACAATTTGAACAAAACGTTGACTTTAATAGTGCTTATTTGATTTCAAGGGGGGGGGGGTCCGAACCCCCTGAAACCCCCCCTGGCTATGGGTGTGATAAGAAGTCTTGAAAGTCTTATAGAAATTGGTCAACTTCCAAAGAATAACTATTGGTTTGAATTCTTATTAAAGGAAAGTACATGTTAAGGTTGCCTGGCTATTGGCACTTAGTATAAATGCTTTCTAGCCATCTACTGATCCAGTGATCAAATATGCTAGGTAATTCCTAACTAAAAGTTTTCTCTATAATCATTGATAGTATGAAATCATATCAAATATGAGCGAAAAAACAAATCCAGATAATTTACCATTAAATCTGTATGACCACTTTATAAAAAGAAAAAATATATTTACCAATATCCAATTTTGTTTTGATATCATCATAAAGCATCATATATGCTTTTCTTTGCACTACTGATTCCTTCAAATAAAAACAAAAATTAATGAAGTTCAAAATTCAATGATTACCTGAATAACAGGATCATGATTTTTGACAGGCAGGCATATAATGTGGTGCGATTAAACATGTTTGTGAGGGCTCAACTTAAACCTTCCCTTAACATGAGACAATGCAAATATGGCAACAGCCCAATATATGAACGAACTATATATATACTTGGTTGAAAAAGGATTGACTCATATAAGATTGGAAGTATAATTTGTCACTAAGCACACACACATAAAAATCTAGAAAGACAAAATAAATAACTACGTACCAATCCAAAACTATACAAGCAACAATTTCTACTAATCTCTTCTTTGCTTTATTGATATATTTTTACTTTACCCCAAATATGTATATTTTACTATTTATAATATTCATACATACAATTCCAACAGGTCCATGTACAGTAACCTTTCCAACACCTGCTACCGCTAAACCTAAAGACATTCCTGCAAAAAAATCATCACTTAAATTAATTCATATCTGAGAATAAATAAATAACAAAGATGTTTCTAGCTGAACTTTCAGATGAAGAACCCAAATCCTTGATATAGAAATGTGTTATGTTTGCAACTATGACAACTATCCAAAAGAGACCAAAGTTCAAGGATGTAAACAACTATAGGGCACTGTGTGGCCTTCATCAATGAGCAAAGCCAATACCATATATACAAGTTGTAAGCATTACATGGACCCCATTATAGCAAAATGTGAACCAATCCATAAGAGGGATCCAATGCAAGAGCCTGATTTGTGCTTAAAACATTGCCTGATATATGCCTAAAACATCTAGTATAGGTAAATATTCTTAAACATTTTTTTAAACAACAGTTTACCAGGCGCGGATCCAGAGGGGGGGTTCCGGGGGTTGGAACCCCACCTTCTTTTTGGACGATCAATGCATTTGAATGGGGACATGTAATTGGAACCCCCCCTTTGTCCTGGGTTAGGAACCCCCCCTTTTTAAAATGGCTGGATCCGCCCCTGTTTACATGTACTCAAAGATACTAAGGCTTTGATATTTGTTGATAAGTATCAAACATGTGGCCTAAAAAATGTTAGTTTGAACAGTTACTGGATGTGAACACTGAACAACATAAGATACATGTAGTCATACAACATGAAACATACAGTACATATATTGTCCAATTTGGTACTGATCAAATTTCTTTTTTTATCTTCAAATAAACTAACATACCATATAATCCTCCAAGATTGTCCCAAGACTTATGAGTGATGAAGACATTTTCTATTCTAGCAAACTTCTTGAAGCTACAAAATACATTGAAAAAACAGTTCTTTTTTTAATTTCAGGTCCAATGCAGCATAAACATGATAAAGATTGGGAAATAATATCGTAAGCATTTAACAATGTTTAACCACATATTCCATAGAAGTGATGAAGTGCATTTAGTGTTCTATTTACATGATTTAGCCCTTCATACCAAGTCCATTGTTTCAAGATGATAAGTCTTTGAAGTTGATGTATATACATGTACATGAGCAATGGAAAAATATTTTTTGTCAAAATGTCCTATTTAAGTATTGACATCCCAAAAATAAAGGTCAATAGTTATAACACAGATACAAGAAATGTAAGGGAAACCCACTGGACATCATGACTGTGTAATTAAAGCTTAAAGTTAGAGGTGAAGTTTCACTTTTTTATGTTATTTGTACATATGTTGTTCATGTTGTTAAGTAGAGTTGAAAACAATATACATATAGTTGTTTCTTTTATTTCAAAAACAACAAAAATTGTTAAAAAATTTACCATTTAAATAAAGGCAACAGTAGTATACCGCTGTTCAAACTCCATGGACAAAAAACAAAATCGGGGTAACAAACTAAAACTGAGGGAAACGCATAAATATAAGAGGAGAACAACGACACAACACTACAATGTAACTAACACACACAGAAACGGACCAAGCATCAGACAAAATCCCACGAGAATAACAAATATAACATCAAAACCAAATACATTAATTTGGGATAGACAAGTACCGTGACACGTCTTATCGCAATGTCAATTTACACTCAAAAATAAGAGAAAACAAACGACGCAACGTTAAATTGTAACACACACAGAAACAAACTATAATATAACAATGGCCATATTCCTGACTTGGTACAGGACATTTTTAAAGGAAAAAATGGTGGGTTGAACCTGGTTTTGTGGCATGCCAAACCTCGCACTGTAATGGCAATGTTAAATATAACATAGAAATGACAACATAATATTACAGGACTACAATACAAATTAACCCTTTCACCGATTGCTGCCCAGACAGAAGCTACTCTGAGACGATGGCTTCCCTGGCTACTATTACTCAAGTGGGAGATCTTCATAATAAATGTCAATAAAAACTTGTTTGTAGTTATTTGTGTATTTATTTCATTCACTAACACCATGTTCACAGTTTTGTTTGTGTGTTGATAATTTTTTCTTCATAAAATATTAAAATTTTCAAATTTTCGGCATTATCTAGGTGAAATTCTCAAAATTCTGCTCTTTGACCCCAAATCATAATTTTTTAACCCAAAACGGCAAAATTTGGAAAAATTTTCTGAGGCTGTACAAATCCCTCACACTGAAAGATGTCCATTCCATGAGTTTTGTACATAAAACAACATTTTATGTAAAAAAAGTAGACTAGTTTGGCTTCAATTCTTCCATATTCTTTCAAAAAAAATGTTCCCTCATTTCAAATTCTCGTAAATTCCGTAAATTTCCTCTGATTTTGACACGGTTTTCAACAAACGGAAGCGCTATGTTTACACTTTCATCCGGGTATTCATCAAAGAAAGATAACTCATGTTTGCACTGTTTTGAGCGGGAAATATAAAAGAGGTATTCCGATCCCGGTAAAACGGGACTCATCGTCAGCTGTCTGAAGCGTGAATCCCGGTAAACCGGGACTCATCGGCAAAAGGGTTAATAGGAAAACGTATTAGACAAAGAAACACATGATTAATGAATAACAAAAAGCATCAGGTTTAAAATTTAATACGCCAAAAACGCGCCTCGTCCACACAAGACTCATCAGTGACACCAAGATATAAAAGATTGAAAGCGAAAAAAAGTACAAAGTTGTACAGCACTGAAGATCAAAAGTTGAAAAAGGTTGTATTAAATACGGCTAAGTTTTTATGCTTAAAATGGAATCAATTAAGGATGACCTTACCAAACATTCTTTATTCTCTGTGTTCCTTCTCCACAATTAAATACAAAACTGAAATAGATAATCATTTATATGCGATTCTGTATAATCAAATTATTCACTAAATAAATGAAATTTACAGTGTTAGACTCACGTGCTCTGTCATTTTGTCTGTAGAAATTCAAAAGAACAATACATGTATGTTAATGCATGGTGTCTTTCTGCATGTTTCTAATCAAGAATATGTACAACATGAAAGTTATAGATACATTGAAGCTCTATGTATATTCATCTATCAGGACAATGATATTTTTAAACAGTTTAAGGTTAAATGGTTGATGATAATAGATACAGTACTACCTGTGGCATTGTCTTAAGGATGTCTACCATAAAATTTATGTACATGTAGTTGTTTATGTCCAGTGCATCTCCTCATGAGGACATGGTGATTGATTGATTTTTGGTGTTTTAACGCCACTGTTAACAAATGGTTAAGCACCTATATTGGGTTTTTTTCTTGGCTGCAAGTTTTTATTGGTGGATGAAGCCGGTATGCCCTGGAGATACTTACTATTTCAGTAAGGCCTTACTCAACGCCTGCTATATCAACTTCACGTGGACAGCAATAAAAATAGTGTGAATTGACATTAAAAGTACATGTGTAAGCCATACTGTTATCTCAACATCAATAAGGGCGTGGTTGAGGGAACCACACGAATTTCTGGAATCAAGTAAAATAAAACTGTAAAATAAAGGAATTTATGCTAATTGTGTGTGGTTAGGACAATGTGGGATAAATATGTCACTGTAAATATGCGCACCTCAGATGTCGAATGGTGGAGTGAGCAACACATGCAACAGGGCAGCTGCGGAACGGTAGCTCTTAGGTCCTTATGTTATTTTTAGACTATTTGCGGACCATAGATTGACTTGTGAGTTTACAATGTATATATCTATGGTTTAATCACTATCTTATGCCTCTCTTTTCCGCAAATAGTCAAAAAATAGTGATACATGCACAAAAATGTATAAAATTAGATTTAAATTGATCTATTGGCATATTGTCATTATAGGTCAACAAAACCAGAGACATGTATTTATATATGTCTCTGACAAAACTGGAAAAAAAATCAACCACCACTGGCACAGCATATCCTGTCTTGTGTAATCACTATCGATATACCTTTTATCATATCTATTTACCTCCCATTTGTTGTGACTAAAATAACTGATTTTGGAGTGCCTGGGCCACCACTGGATATCACACATAACTCAACAAAATTACTGAAACTTGATGTCCTCACGACATTCTGGCTTTTCTGCAAACTTTCTGTCGATTTTCTCTCTGGCTTAAATTCGCGTTTACCCGTATGCCTCCTAAATTTAGCTTTGAATCTTCTAATTACTTTATTTGTTTGTGGTCTTAATAGAAAAGCGAGTAAACCTCTTTGTACAATAACATTTCTGCAAAGCATGATGAAAGATGGAAGAGCCCCCAAAATATTGAGGGAACGGAACGAGCATTTGTGTATATTATTTACGGGAAGCACTAATGACAGGACGATTGCCCGGATAGTGACAGGACGGTTGACCGGACGACATATAAATAGTCATAACTTTTTTATTATCCGATAGATTTGTTTAATATTTGTAAACCTGAAAGATATTAAACTATATTTTATGAAAATTAAAAAAAAAGAGGGAAAATAATTATTTTTGAGCAAAATAAGTTGACCGGACGGTATTCACACTCGCCAATATACGCTATATATATTTTTTTGCAGATTTTTTTTCTTTTTTACTTTAATGTTTATATTTTCGTATAATATATTATTCAATCTCACAGGTTCCTGAGTTCATGGACAAATATTGTAAAACAAAAGAGATATTAACACTTGTCGTCGACCATTTCAATATATATATGAGACAATATCTTAGCCTGGAAACCTGGCCCAATCATACTGCGTCGATAAGATGTAGCGGAGCTAATCAGTAGCCAGGACCCCAGGCTAACAATATCTGAAAAAGTCTAGTTTTTGGCAATAAGAAAAAACAAAAAAAAAATCTTTAGACACGGTAATTTAATAGCACAAATCGAAGAACACACATTGGGGATCTAGGAACTGTTGTCTGTAATTCAAATACTTGTTTAATAAGGAAACAATGGCAATTTAAAAAATGGTACAAAAAAAATCCAGTTCTTTCCTGTTACCAAAATGAATCAATTTTAAAAAGTTTCTAATGAGAATAAGGAATAAGTTTAAAACACTATTTGTGATTTACTAGTATATCCTGCAATAGTTTATCAAATGCCAATTATTGATTTTAGCATTTGCAATACAAAAGGTTTAGAAATATACTTAAATATAGTCAGATATGTCGGTAACATGAAAGAATCTTGAGTAACAGGACAACGGTAACAGGACAGAGTTGGTAACAGAAAGGATTTTTTTGCTTTATTTTAAAGTTTAAGAAAAATAAATCATTTTAGATTGGTCACAATTGGAAGATAACAGCAAACAATGTCATTTATCCTTTGAAACTGTATTTGCAAGATGAAAAATCTGCCCAGGTAATGAAAAATTCTAAAATAAATTCCTTTCTGTTACTATCTACTATACTAGAATTGCACAATGTTCTCTGCTGTTATCAAAAGCAAAACACCTATTTTTTTATTCAATATACTGTATATTATTTTGAAATTTATTTGATATGGGGGTGGTAACTTATATTAAATGAAATGGTTGGCATATAGTAGATTAACTGTTCGATTCTTCAGTGAAATTGTCTTGAACATCCTTCCTGTTACTGATGATGGTTATGCTGTTACTTTTGATCAGGTAACATGACAGAACGTAACAGAAAGGAATTACGCGATAGTTTTTGTCCTTTTTATCACATTAAATGTAAGTGTATTTCCTGTGACATATAACTTTTAAAAAGATGATATAAAAACACACTTAATGTTGTGGTGCACACTTAAAAATATTCTCAGAAAGTGTAAAAAAAGGCTATAACAGGATAGAACACCAATAAGTATTTTTCTATAAATTCTTACCTTGGATGGGCTTGAATTTTCAAACCTGGCCGCCTTTCCAACTATTTCTTTGTACTAATACATTCAGGGAATGATGCTCTTCACAATACATAATGGGAAAATAACTTTTGGTCTTGTAAACGTTTCCACAGGTAAAAAAAAACCAGTGGTAACAGGAGGGAAATCACCCCTGGGGACAAATTTTTTTTCTCTTAAAATTTGCAAAATTTTATTACATGCTATAGTTATAATATAAAAAGACAAATTAGGGGCAAGTTTATTAAATAATATATCATATATGTGAGAATCGGACGCCTGTTTAGTTAATTTGGATATTATTTGAATGATTTAGTTTTCAAAAAAACACAGGGGACAACATGATTTTAGGGGGGTTGAACATTTAAATTACAATATTTTATTGGAAGAAATATAAGAATGAGTGTTTAATTGGCAGGCCATGGTGCATTATATAATTTAGTTTATACTAAAACTTAAAATTTTCAAAAAAGATGGTTGAATAAAAAAATAATTGCTGGTGAAGTGCGGGACATGGAAATTAGACTTTTTCAGATATTGTCTCATATAGCGTATATCGGCGAGGGTGAATACCGTCCGGTCAACTTGTTTTTGAGAAAAACACGTTTTTTTGCAATCAAGTTTATATTTTCGTATAATATATTTATAAATCTCACAGATTCCTGAGTTTCATGGACAAATATTGTAAAACAAAAGAGATATTAACACTTGTCGTCGACCAGTTGTATATATATATAGCGTATATTGGCGAGTGTGAATACCGTCCGGTCAACTTATTTTGCTCAAAAATAATTATTTTCCCTCTTTTTTTTTAATTTTCATAAAATATAGTTTAATATCTTTCAGGTTTACAAATATTAAACAAATCTATCGGATAATAAAAAAGTTATGACTATTTATATGTCGTCCGGTCAACCGTCCTGTCACTATCCGGGCAATCATCCTGTCATTAGTGCAACCCATTATTTACATTCCATTTTCCTACGAGATAACGTCCTTTAGCTAGGAGCACCTCTAAGTGAATATATCGAAAATTGACTTATTTGTACTATCGTGTTGGTTTTTATATACTGATTACTGTAACATCTCATATTCAACATTTGATTTTAAAATTTTGTAATTGATTTATCATATAAGCTATGTTAAAGAATAAAAGAAATGACTAAAAGTGTCAACTGTCAGTCAGACCTTAATTTTAGTTATCCTGAGGGCATGTATTTGTACATATTACTGTAGTGCTTCTTATGGTACTAGACACAACAGATGATGTTTAGGCTGCATCAAATTCAAACTTTCAGTAAATCTCAAAGTTTACTATTTTTTTTACTATATCAGTTGTAGTGACATAGCTGAAAAGGGGGGGTACCAGGGTCTGAACACCCCCTTTTTTTACTACCAATCGTGGTATTTGAATGGGGACATATATTTGAAACCCCCCATTATCCTTGTCCTTCTCCTTATGATTTTTTCATCCTTTTCATGTTAGGGCCTTTCTTCATGTTTATAGCGGTCTTTTTTATTTCTTTTTCTTTTTAATTTTTATCATTTATAACTTCCAATTTACAACACAATATACACAAATATAATAACAATATATAATATATAAATCTATAGATATTATCTATTCAATACATCTTTCTATTAGGAAGCAGTTTTTTTTTTAAATCTACAAATATAAGATAAAGAGTAAAGCAGTTTGAACACCGGAGAGAGAGATAGAAAGAGAAAAAGAGTGAGAAAGAATAGTGTGGTGAGTTTTCAATATAATTCATCTAGAAATTGAATTCTATTTTAGTATAGTAAATACAGCATTTTCATTTATAACATGTATAATATTAAATGTAAAGTATATACATTTTTGTACTTAACTAGGTAATACATCAAAAACATTCCATTCTCTGAGAAACTGATGTTCACATTTGTTTTTCATAGCAATATTTTTGTCCATTGCATACACATATTTCATCATTTCTTTTACTGAGTTTATTGTCACTTTTTTTTTTTCAAACATCTGGAATCAGGCGCGGATCCAGAGGGGGTTCCGGGGGTTGGAACCCCTCCCCCCTTTTCTTTTTGGCCGAGCAATGCATTTGAATGGGGACCTGAAGTTGGATACAATTTGACACATAGTCCCACAATGCCCCAATGATATAAACCATAATACAAAAATATCATAAAGTTCACTATAAAAGAAATTACATATCTGATACTTTTAGTCATAGTTTTTTATATGTTAAAAAACACAGTACTAAAGGTTTACATTCATTAAAAATGTCAGGAACTATATTTATAGACAACCGATTACGAGCGACCAAACAGGTCACTTTTGAAAATCAGATCATTTTGTCTTTTTATATTTATTTCTTTAAGTCTCTCTTTTGCTTTTTTCAGCACTCAATTATGCAAGACATAACATCCTAACTTTATGTTTTAACATGTATACTTATGTATTGTACATCAAAGTGATAATATGAAGTAAAAGACAATTAGACAGTAACCTAGCAACATCAAAAATCATGGGCATGTGTTAGTTTGACTGAAACCAGACTACACGAATTTCCCTCAACTAGACAACATCTTAATGACAATTTTTTTCTTTTCAACTATGCCTTCAGCTACCGTTTTGTTTTCTTCAATTCGTTTTAACACGGCTTGCTATATTCAATTTATATTCCAAAAACACAAAAACTATCGATCAAACGAAAACTGTATAAAGTGATAAAAAAAAAGCTTGTGTCATTGGTACAATTTATTTCTTCATTGCTTATTTCAGGGTTCAAACCCTACATGCCTTACACGTGTTGCTTGTTTGACAGTTTCCCAGTCGAAGGTCAGTAGTTCTGTCCGGGCGCTCCAGCTTTCTTCACCATCAACAAAAAGCTGGCCGCCATGAAATAGCAAACAAAAAATTAAAGTGGCGTTAAAGACCAACAATGAATAAATCAATCATTGTATATTTCAGACGTTTCACACACATATCATATTTTTGTTTAACAAGAAGATATTCATTTGAAATTGAATTTATCGATAAAGTTTTTCCAGCATGGTATAATGATGAATCTGGACATGACTGTAATATGTGCCGCTGGACATGACTGTGATATGTGCCGCTGGACAAACTCTTCATCTTTGCAACATTGTAATACCTATAAGAATGGCAGAATTTAAGGGAATTTTAATTTTCATCATTTGTAAACAAGTTAAGAGGAAAGCTTAAAATTTAGAAGATTTGTTAGGATTGAAAGAAGAAAACATCACGGATGGGTCTTATTTTTAAAGATTGATGGGTCCATCATAATACATATGTGGCAACCTTTTGGTTAAAGACTTGTATAAAATTCAACTTTTTAAAAGTTATTCAAGTTCCATTACTAACTTAACGTCGACACCTTATAATGTAGAATATCTATATTGAATAAAAAAGGGTCTTTTCTATTTTTGACAATTGCAAAATTTCTGGGTATGAATCGAACAGTCCCTATTCGAATGCTGCATTCACTATCTTGTTAGACATGTCGATGTCAAGCAATACTCTTAACCACTGACAGCGTCTGTAAAGATTCCATGTGCAAAAATGATAAAAATAGGGGTACAGAGTATTGTCCCTGCTAAACTGACGTGTGCACGTTTCAGCTCTGGGGTTCCCAGTGAAGACATATTTTTCAGATAAAACATTTGAGGTACATAGTCTTCAAAAGGAAACAAAAGTTGAAAAGATGATGCTCCTCTTGGCGTAAACTCAAGAATTTACTTATTTCGGAACTGCTTAAACATGAAATGAAGTCACAAGACACGTGCGAATCGTCGCTGCTTGAATAGGCAGAGTCAAAAATCATGGGCATGTGTTAGTTTGACTGTAAGCCAGACTACACGAATTTCCCTCAAATAGACAGCATCTTAATGACAATTTTTTTTCTTTTCAACTATGCCTTCAGCTACCGTTTTGTTTTCTTCAATTCGTTTTAACACGTCTTGCTATATTCAATTTATATTCCAAAAACAAAAAAACTATCGATCAAACGAAAACTGTATAAAGTGATAAAAAAAAAGCTTGTGTCATTGGTACAATTTATTTCTTCATTGCTTATTTCAGGGTTCAAACCCTACATGCCTTACGCGTGTTACTTGTTTGACAGTTTCCCAGTCGAAGGTCAGTAGTTTTGTCCGGGCGCTCCAGCTTTATTCACCATCAATAAAAAGCTGGCCGCCATGAAATAGCAAACAAATAATTAAAGTGGCGTTAAAGACCAACAATGAATAAATCAATCATTGTATATTTCAGACGTTTCACACACATATCATATTTTTGTTTAACAAGACGATATTCATTTGAAATTGAATTTATCGATTAAGTTTTTCCAGCATGGTATAATGATGAATCTGGACATGACTGTAATATGTGCCCCTGGACATGACTGTGATATGTGCCGCTGGACAAACTCTTCATCTTTGCAACATTGTAATACCTATAAGAATGGCAGAATTTAAGGGAAGTTTTATTTTCATCATTTGCAAACAAGTTAAGAGGAAAGCTTAAAATTTAGAAGATTTGTTAGGATTGAAAGAAGAAAACACAACAAAACATCACGGAAGGGTCTTATTTTTAAAGATTGATGTGTCCATCATATTACATATGTGGCCACCTTTTTGTTAAAGTCTTGTATAAAATTCAACTTTTTAAAAGTTTTTCAAGTTCCATTACTAACTTAACGTCGACACCTTATAATGTAGAATATCTATATTGAATAAAAAAGGGTCTTTTCTATTTTTGACAATTGCAAAATTTCTGAGTATGAATCGAACAGTCCCTATTCGAATGCTGCATTCACTATCTTGTTAGACATGTCGATGTCAAGCAATACTCTTTTACCACTGACAGCGTCTGTAAAGATTCCATGTTCAAAAATGACAAAAATAGGGGTACAGAGTATTGTCCCTGCTAAACTCACGTGTGCACGTTTCAGCTCTGGGGTTCCCAGTGAAGACATATTTTTCAGATAAAACATTTGAGGTACATAGTCTACAAAAGGAAACAAAAGTTGAAAAGATGATGCTCCTCTTGGCGTAAACTCAAGAATTTACTTATTCGGAACTGCTTAAACATGAAATGAAGTCACAAGACACGTGCGAATCGTTGCTGCTTGAATAGGCAGAGTTGCCCTTCATACAATTTGACACATAGTCCCACAATGCCCCAATGATATAAACCATAATACAAAAATATCATAAAGTTCACTATAAAAGAAATTACATAACTGATACTTTTAGTCATAGTTTTTTATATGTTAAAAAACACAGTACTAAAGGTTTACACTGATTAAAAATGTCAGGAACTATATTTATAGACAACCGATTACTAGCGACCAAACAGGTCACTTTTGAAAATCAGATCATTTTGTCTTTTTATATTTATTTCTTTAAGTCTCTCTTTTGCTTTTTTCAGCACTCAATTATGCAAGACATAACATCCTAACTTTATGTTTTAACATGTATACTTATGTATTGTACATCAAAGTGATAATATGAAGTAAAAGACAATTAGACAGTAACCTAGCAACATCAAAAATCATGGGCATGTGTTAGTTTGACTGAAACCAGACTACACGAATTTCCCTCAACTAGACAACATCTTAATGACAATTTTTTTCTTTTCAACTATGCCTTCAGCTACCGTTTTGTTTTCTTCAATTCGTTTTAACACGGCTTGCTATATTCAATTTATATTCCAAAAACACAAAAACTATCGATCAAACGAAAACTGTATAAAGTGATAAAAAAAAAGCTTGTGTCATTGGTACAATTTATTTCTTCATTGCTTATTTCAGGGTTCAAACCCTACATGCCTTACACGTGTTGCTTGTTTGACAGTTTCCCAGTCGAAGGTCAGTAGTTCTGTCCGGGCGCTCCAGCTTTCTTCACCATCAACAAAAAGCTGGCCGCCATGAAATAGCAAACAAAAAATTAAAGTGGCGTTAAAGACCAACAATGAATAAATCAATCATTGTATATTTCAGACGTTTCACACACATATCATATTTTTGTTTAACAAGAAGATATTCATTTGAAATTGAATTTATCGATAAAGTTTTTCCAGCATGGTATAATGATGAATCTGGACATGACTGTAATATGTGCCGCTGGACATGACTGTGATATGTGCCGCTGGACAAACTCTTCATCTTTGCAACATTGTAATACCTATAAGAATGGCAGAATTTAAGGGAATTTTAATTTTCATCATTTGTAAACAAGTTAAGAGGAAAGCTTAAAATTTAGAAGATTTGTTAGGATTGAAAGAAGAAAACATCACGGATGGGTCTTATTTTTAAAGATTGATGGGTCCATCATAATACATATGTGGCAACCTTTTGGTTAAAGACTTGTATAAAATTCAACTTTTTAAAAGTTATTCAAGTTCCATTACTAACTTAACGTCGACACCTTATAATGTAGAATATCTATATTGAATAAAAAAGGGTCTTTTCTATTTTTGACAATTGCAAAATTTCTGGGTATGAATCGAACAGTCCCTATTCGAATGCTGCATTCACTATCTTGTTAGACATGTCGATGTCAAGCAATACTCTTAACCACTGACAGCGTCTGTAAAGATTCCATGTGCAAAAATGATAAAAATAGGGGTACAGAGTATTGTCCCTGCTAAACTGACGTGTGCACGTTTCAGCTCTGGGGTTCCCAGTGAAGACATATTTTTCAGATAAAACATTTGAGGTACATAGTCTTCAAAAGGAAACAAAAGTTGAAAAGATGATGCTCCTCTTGGCGTAAACTCAAGAATTTACTTATTTCGGAACTGCTTAAACATGAAATGAAGTCACAAGACACGTGCGAATCGTCGCTGCTTGAATAGGCAGAGTCAAAAATCATGGGCATGTGTTAGTTTGACTGTAAGCCAGACTACACGAATTTCCCTCAAATAGACAGCATCTTAATGACAATTTTTTTTCTTTTCAACTATGCCTTCAGCTACCGTTTTGTTTTCTTCAATTCGTTTTAACACGTCTTGCTATATTCAATTTATATTCCAAAAACACAAAAACTATCGATCAAACGAAAACTGTATAAAGTGATAAAAAAAAAGCTTGTGTCATTGGTACAATTTATTTCTTCATTGCTTATTTCAGGGTTCAAACCCTACATGCCTTACACGTGTTGCTTGTTTGACAGTTTCCCAGTCGAAGGTCAGTAGTTCTGTCCGGGTGCTCCAGCTTTCTTCACCATCAACAAAAAGCTGGCCGCCATGAAATAGCAAACAAATAATTAAAGTGGCGTTAAAGACCAACAATGAATAAATCAATCATTGTATATTTCAGACGTTTCACACACATATCATATTTTTGTTTAACAAGACGATATTCATTTGAAATTGAATTTATCGATAAAGTTTTTCCAGCATGGTATACATAATGATGAATCTGGACATGACTGTAACATGTGCCGCTGGACATGACTGTGATATGTGCCGCTGGACAAACTCTTCATCTTTGCAACATTGTAATACCTATAAGAATGGCAGAATTTAAGGGAAGTTTCATTTTCATCATTTGTAAACAAGTTAAGAGGAAAGCTTAAAATTTAGAAGATTTGTTAGGATTGAAAGAAGAAAACATCACGGAAGGGTCTTATTTTTAAAGATTGGTGTGTCCATCATATTACATATGTGGCAACCTTTTTGTTAAAGTCTTGTATAAAATTAACTTTTTAAAAGTTTTTCAAGTTCCATTACTAACTTAACGTCGACACCTTATAATGTAGAATATCTATATTGAATAAAAAAGGGTCTTTTCTATTTTTGACAATTGCAAAATTTCTGAGTATGAATCGAAAAGTCCCTATTCGAATGCTGCATTCACTATCTTGTTAGACATGTCGATGTCAAGCAATACTCTTAACCACTGACAGCGTCTGTAAAGATTCCATGTGCAAAAATGACAAAAATAGGGGTACAGAGTATTGTCCCTGCTAAACTGACGTGTGCACGTTTCAGCTCTGGGGTTCCCAGTGAAGACATATTTTTCAGATAAAACATTTGAGGTACATAGTCTACAAAAGGAAACAAAAGTTGAAAAAATGATGCTCCTCTTGGTGTAAACTCAAGAATTTACTTATTTGGAACTGCTTAAACATGAAATGAAGTCACAAGACACGTGCGAATCGTCGCTGCTTGAATAGGCAGAGTTGCCCTTCATACAATTTGACACACAGTCCCACAATGCCCCAATGATATAAACCATAATACAAAAATATCATAAAGTTCACTATAAAAGAAATTACATAACTGATACTTTTAGTCATAGTTTTTTATATATGTTAAAAAACACAGTACTAAAGGTTTACATTCATAAAAAATGTCAGGAACTATATTTATAGACAACCGATTACGAGCGACCAAACAGGTCACTTTTGAAAATCAGATCATTTTGTCTTTTTATATTTATTTCTTTGAGTCTCTCTTTTGCTTTTTTCAGCACTCAATTATGCAAGACATAACATCCTAACTTTATGTTTTAACATGTATACTTATGTATTGTACATCAAAGTGATAATATGAAGTAAAAGACAATTAGACAGTAACCTAGCAACATCAAAAATCATGGGCATGTGTTAGTTTGACTGTAAGCCAGACTACACGAATTTCCCTCAACTAGACAGCATCTTAATGACAATTTTTTTTTCTTTTCAACTATGCCTTCAGCTACCGTTTTGTTTTCTTCAATTCGTTTTAACACGTCTTATTATTCAATTTATATTCCAAAAACACAAAAACTATCGATCAAACGAAAACTGTATAAAGTGATAAAAAAAAAGCTTGTGTCATTGGTACAATTTATTTCTTCATTGCTTATTTCAGGGTTCAAACCCTACATGCCTTACACGTGTTGCTTGTTTGACAGTTTCCCAGTCGAAGGTCAGTAGTTCTGTCCGGGTGCTCCAGCTTTCTTCACCATCAACAAAAAGCTGGCCGCCATGAAATAGCAAACAAATAATTAAAGTGGCGTTAAAGACCAACAATGAATAAATCAATCATTGTATATTTCAGACGGTTCACACACATATCATATTTTTGTTTAACAAGACGATATTCATTTGAAATTGAATTTATCGATAAAGTTTTTCCAGCATGGTATAATGATGAATCTGGACATGACTGTAATATGTGCTGCTGGACATGACTGTGATATGTGCCGCTGGACAAACTCTTCATCTTTGCAACATTGTAATACCTATAAGAATGGCAGAATTTAAGGGAAGTTTCATTTTCATCATTTGTAAACAAGTTAAGAGGAAAGCTTAAAATTTAGAAGATTTGTTAGGATTGAAAGAAGAAAACATCACGGAAGGGTCTTATTTTTAAAGATTGGTGTGTCCATCATATTACATATGTGGCAACCTTTTTGTTAAAGTCTTGTATAAAATTAACTTTTTAAAAGTTTTTCAAGTTCCATTACTAACTTAACGTCGACACCTTATAATGTAGAATATCTATATTGAATAAAAAAGGGTCTTTTCTATTTTTGACAATTGCAAAATTTCTGAGTATGAATCGAAAAGTCCCTATTCGAATGCTGCATTCACTATCTTGTTAGACATGTCGATGTCAAGCAATACTCTTAACCACTGACAGCGTCTGTAAAGATTCCATGTGCAAAAATGACAAAAATAGGGGTACAGAGTATTGTCCCTGCTAAACTGACGTGTGCACGTTTCAGCTCTGGGGTTCCCAGTGAAGACATATTTTTCAGATAAAACATTTGAGGTACATAGTCTACAAAAGGAAACAAAAGTTGAAAAAATGATGCTCCTCTTGGTGTAAACTCAAGAATTTACTTATTTGGAACTGCTTAAACATGAAATGAAGTCACAAGACACGTGCGAATCGTCGCTGCTTGAATAGGCAGAGTTGCCCTTCATACAATTTGACACACAGTCCCACAATGCCCCAATGATATAAACCATAATACAAAAATATCATAAAGTTCACTATAAAAGAAATTACATAACTGATACTTTTAGTCATAGTTTTTTATATATGTTAAAAAACACAGTACTAAAGGTTTACATTCATAAAAAATGTCAGGAACTATATTTATAGACAACCGATTACGAGCGACCAAACAGGTCACTTTTGAAAATCAGATCATTTTGTCTTTTTATATTTATTTCTTTGAGTCTCTCTTTTGCTTTTTTTCAGCACTCAATTATGCAAGACATAACATCCTAACTTTATGTTTTAACATGTATACTTATGTATTGTACATCAAAGTGATAATATGAAGTAAAAGACAATTAGACAGTAACCTAGCAACATCAAAAATCATGGGCATGTGTTAGTTTGACTGTAAGCCAGACTACACGAATTTCCCTCAACTAGACAGCATCTTAATGACAATTTTTTTTTCTTTTCAACTATGCCTTCAGCTACCGTTTTGTTTTCTTCAATTCGTTTTAACACGTCTTATTATTCAATTTATATTCCAAAAACACATTAACTATCGATCAAACGAAAACTGTATAAAGTGATAAAAAAAAAGCTTGTGTCATTGGTACAATTTATTTCTTCATTGCTTATTTCAGGGTTCAAACCCTACATGCCTTACACGTGTTGCTTGTTTGACAGTTTCCCAGTCGAAGGTCAGTAGTTCTGTCCGGGTGCTCCAGCTTTCTTCACCATCAACAAAAAGCTGGCCGCCATGAAATAGCAAACAAATAATTAAAGTGGCGTTAAAGACCAACAATGAATAAATCAATCATTGTATATTTCAGACGTTTCACACACATATCATATTTTTGTTTAACAAGACGATATTCATTTGAAATTGAATTTATCGATAAAGTTTTTCCAGCATGGTATACATAATGATGAATCTGGACATGACTGTAACATGTGCCGCTGGACATGACTGTGATATGTGCCGCTGGACAAACTCTTCATCTTTGCAACATTGTAATACCTATAAGAATGGCAGAATTTAAGGGAAGTTTCATTTTCATCATTTGTAAACAAGTTAAGAGGAAAGCTTAAAATTTAGAAGATTTGTTAGGATTGAAAGAAGAAAACATCACGGAAGGGTCTTATTTTTAAAGATTGGTGTGTCCATCATATTACATATGTGGCAACCTTTTTGTTAAAGTCTTGTATAAAATTAACTTTTTAAAAGTTTTTCAAGTTCCATTACTAACTTAACGTCGACACCTTATAATGTAGAATATCTATATTGAATAAAAAAGGGTCTTTTCTATTTTTGACAATTGCAAAATTTCTGAGTATGAATCGAAAAGTCCCTATTCGAATGCTGCATTCACTATCTTGTTAGACATGTCGATGTCAAGCAATACTCTTAACCACTGACAGCGTCTGTAAAGATTCCATGTGCAAAAATGACAAAAATAGGGGTACAGAGTATTGTCCCTGCTAAACTGACGTGTGCACGTTTCAGCTCTGGGGTTCCCAGTGAAGACATATTTTTCAGATAAAACATTTGAGGTACATAGTCTACAAAAGGAAACAAAAGTTGAAAAAATGATGCTCCTCTTGGTGTAAACTCAAGAATTTACTTATTTGGAACTGCTTAAACATGAAATGAAGTCACAAGACACGTGCGAATCGTCGCTGCTTGAATAGGCAGAGTTGCCCTTCATACAATTTGACACACAGTCCCACAATGCCCCAATGATATAAACCATAATACAAAAATATCATAAAGTTCACTATAAAAGAAATTACATAACTGATACTTTTAGTCATAGTTTTTTATATATGTTAAAAAACACAGTACTAAAGGTTTACATTCATAAAAAATGTCAGGAACTATATTTATAGACAACCGATTACGAGCGACCAAACAGGTCACTTTTGAAAATCAGATCATTTTGTCTTTTTATATTTATTTCTTTGAGTCTCTCTTTTGCTTTTTTTCAGCACTCAATTATGCAAGACATAACATCCTAACTTTATGTTTTAACATGTATACTTATGTATTGTACATCAAAGTGATAATATGAAGTAAAAGACAATTAGACAGTAACCTAGCAACATCAAAAATCATGGGCATGTGTTAGTTTGACTGTAAGCCAGACTACACGAATTTCCCTCAACTAGACAGCATCTTAATGACAATTTTTTTTTCTTTTCAACTATGCCTTCAGCTACCGTTTTGTTTTCTTCAATTCGTTTTAACACGTCTTATTATTCAATTTATATTCCAAAAACACATTAACTATCGATCAAACGAAAACTGTATAAAGTGATAAAAAAAAAGCTTGTGTCATTGGTACAATTTATTTCTTCATTGCTTATTTCAGGGTTCAAACCCTACATGCCTTACACGTGTTGCTTGTTTGACAGTTTCCCAGTCGAAGGTCAGTAGTTCTGTCCGGGTGCTCCAGCTTTCTTCACCATCAACAAAAAGCTGGCCGCCATGAAATAGCAAACAAATAATTAAAGTGGCGTTAAAGACCAACAATGAATAAATCAATCATTGTATATTTCAGACGTTTCACACACATATCATATTTTTGTTTAACAAGACGATATTCATTTGAAATTGAATTTATCGATAAAGTTTTTCCAGCATGGTATACATAATGATGAATCTGGACATGACTGTAACATGTGCCGCTGGACATGACTGTGATATGTGCCGCTGGACAAACTCTTCATCTTTGCAACATTGTAATACCTATAAGAATGGCAGAATTTAAGGGAAGTTTCATTTTCATCATTTGTAAACAAGTTAAGAGGAAAGCTTAAAATTTAGAAGATTTGTTAGGATTGAAAGAAGAAAACATCACGGAAGGGTCTTATTTTTAAAGATTGGTGTGTCCATCATATTACATATGTGGCAACCTTTTTGTTAAAGTCTTGTATAAAATTAACTTTTTAAAAGTTTTTCAAGTTCCATTACTAACTTAACGTCGACACCTTATAATGTAGAATATCTATATTGAATAAAAAAGGGTCTTTTCTATTTTTGACAATTGCAAAATTTCTGAGTATGAATCGAACAGTCCCTATTCGAATGCTGCATTCACTATCTTGTTAGACATGTCGATGTCAAGCAATACTCTTAACCACTGACAGCGTCTGTAAAGATTCCATGTGCAAAAATGACAAAAATAGGGGTACAGAGTATTGTCCCTGCTAAACTGACGTGTGCACGTTTCAGCTCTGGGGTTCCCAGTGAAGACATATTTTTCAGATAAAACATTTGAGGTACATAGTCTACAAAAGGAAACAAAAGTTGAAAAGATGATGCTCCTCTTGGCGTAAACTCAAGAATTTACTTATTTGGAACTGCTTAAACATGAAATGAAGTCACAAGACACGTGCGAATCGTCGCTGCTTGAATAGGCAGAGTTGCCCTTCATACAATTTGACACACAGTCCCACAATGCCCCAATGATATAAACCATAATACAAAAATATCATAAAGTTCACTATAAAAGAAATTACATAACTGATACTTTTAGTCATAGTTTTTTATATGTTAAAAAACACAGTACTAAAGGTTTACATTCATAAAAAAATGTCAGGAACTATATTTATAGACAACCGATTACGAGCGACCAAACAGGTCACTTTTGAAAATCAGATCATTTTGTCTTTTTATATTTATTTCTTTGAGTCTCTCTTTTGCTTTTTTCAGCACTCAATTATGCAAGACATAACATCCTAACTTTATGTTTTAACATGTATACTTATGTATTGTACATCAAAGTGATAATATGAAGTAAAAGACAATTAGACAGTAACCTAGCAACATCAAAAATCATGGGCATGTGTTAGTTTGACTGTAAGCCAGACTACACGAATTTCCCTCAACTAGACAGCATCTTAATGACAATTTTTTTTTTTCAACTATGCCTTCAGCTACCGTTTTGTTTTCTTCCATTCGTTTTAACACGTCTTATTATTCAATTTATATTCCAAAAACACAAAAACTATCGATCAAACGAAAACTGTATAAAGTGATAAAAAAAAAGCTTGTGTCATTGGTACAATTTATTTCTTCATTGCTTATTTCAGGGTTCAAACCCTACATGCCTTACACGTGTTGCTTGTTTGACAGTTTCCCAGTCGAAGGTCAGTAGTTCTGTCCGGGTGCTCCAGCTTTCTTCACCATCAACAAAAAGCTGGCCGCCATGAAATAGCAAACAAATAATTAAAGTGGCGTTAAAGACCAACAATGAATAAATCAATCATTGTATATTTCAGACGGTTCACACACATATCATATTTTTGTTTAACAAGACGATATTCATTTGAAATTGAATTTATCGATAAAGTTTTTCCAGCATGGTATAATGATGAATCTGGACATGACTGTAATATGTGCCGCTGGACATGACTGTGATATGTGCCGCTGGACAAACTCTTCATCTTTGCAACATTGTAATACCTATAAGAATGGCAGAATTTAAGGGAAGTTTCATTTTCATCATTTGTAAACAAGTTAAGAGGAAAGCTTAAAATTTAGAAGATTTGTTAGGATTGAAAGAAGAAAACATCACGGAAGGGTCTTATTTTTAAAGATTGGTGTGTCCATCATATTACATATGTGGCAACCTTTTTGTTAAAGTCTTGTATAAAATTAACTTTTTAAAAGTTTTTCAAGTTCCATTACTAACTTAACGTCGACACCTTATAATGTAGAATATCTATATTGAATAAAAAAGGGTCTTTTCTATTTTTGACAATTGCAAAATTTCTGAGTATGAATCGAAAAGTCCCTATTCGAATGCTGCATTCACTATCTTGTTAGACATGTCGATGTCAAGCAATACTCTTAACCACTGACAGCGTCTGTAAAGATTCCATGTGCAAAAATGACAAAAATAGGGGTACAGAGTATTGTCCCTGCTAAACTGACGTGTGCACGTTTCAGCTCTGGGGTTCCCAGTGAAGACATATTTTTCAGATAAAACATTTGAGGTACATAGTCTACAAAAGGAAACAAAAGTTGAAAAGATGATGCTCCTCTTGGCGTAAACTCAAGAATTTACTTATTTGGAACTGCTTAAACATGAAATGAAGTCACAAGACACGTGCGAATCGTCGCTGCTTGAATAGGCAGAGTTGCCCTTCATACAATTTGACACACAGTCCCACAATGCCCCAATGATATAAACCATAATACAAAAATATCATAAAGTTCACTATAAAAGAAATTACATAACTGATACTTTTAGTCATAGTTTTTTATATATGTTAAAAAACACAGTACTAAAGGTTTACATTCATAAAAAATGTCAGGAACTATATTTATAGACAACCGATTACGAGCGACCAAACAGGTCACTTTTGAAAATCAGATCATTTTGTCTTTTTATATTTATTTCTTTGAGTCTCTCTTTTGCTTTTTTTCAGCACTCAATTATGCAAGACATAACATCCTAACTTTATGTTTTAACATGTATACTTATGTATTGTACATCAAAGTGATAATATGAAGTAAAAGACAATTAGACAGTAACCTAGCAACATCAAAAATCATGGGCATGTGTTAGTTTGACTGTAAGCCAGACTACACGAATTTCCCTCAACTAGACAGCATCTTAATGACAATTTTTTTTTCTTTTCAACTATGCCTTCAGCTACCGTTTTGTTTTCTTCAATTCGTTTTAACACGTCTTATTATTCAATTTATATTCCAAAAACACATTAACTATCGATCAAACGAAAACTGTATAAAGTGATAAAAAAAAAGCTTGTGTCATTGGTACAATTTATTTCTTCATTGCTTATTTCAGGGTTCAAACCCTACATGCCTTACACGTGTTGCTTGTTTGACAGTTTCCCAGTCGAAGGTCAGTAGTTCTGTCCGGGTGCTCCAGCTTTCTTCACCATCAACAAAAAGCTGGCCGCCATGAAATAGCAAACAAATAATTAAAGTGGCGTTAAAGACCAACAATGAATAAATCAATCATTGTATATTTCAGACGGTTCACACACATATCATATTTTTGTTTAACAAGACGATATTCATTTGAAATTGAATTTATCGATAAAGTTTTTCCAGCATGGTATAATGATGAATCTGGACATGACTGTAATATGTGCCGCTGGACATGACTGTGATATGTGCCGCTGGACAAACTCTTCATCTTTGCAACATTGTAATACCTATAAGAATGGCAGAATTTAAGGGAAGTTTCATTTTCATCATTTGTAAACAAGTTAAGAGGAAAGCTTAAAATTTAGAAGATTTGTTAGGATTGAAAGAAGAAAACATCACGGAAGGGTCTTATTTTTAAAGATTGGTGTGTCCATCATATTACATATGTGGCAACCTTTTTGTTAAAGTCTTGTATAAAATTAACTTTTTAAAAGTTTTTCAAGTTCCATTACTAACTTAACGTCGACACCTTATAATGTAGAATATCTATATTGAATAAAAAAGGGTCTTTTCTATTTTTGACAATTGCAAAATTTCTGAGTATGAATCGAAAAGTCCCTATTCGAATGCTGCATTCACTATCTTGTTAGACATGTCGATGTCAAGCAATACTCTTAACCACTGACAGCGTCTGTAAAGATTCCATGTGCAAAAATGACAAAAATAGGGGTACAGAGTATTGTCCCTGCTAAACTGACGTGTGCACGTTTCAGCTCTGGGGTTCCCAGTGAAGACATATTTTTCAGATAAAACATTTGAGGTACATAGTCTACAAAAGGAAACAAAAGTTGAAAAGATGATGCTCCTCTTGGCGTAAACTCAAGAATTTACTTATTCGGAACTGCTTAAACATGAAATGAAGTCACAAGACACGTGCGAATCGTTGCTGCTTGAATAGGCAGAGTTGCCCTTCATACAATTTGACACACCCCAATGATATAAACCATAATACAAAAATATCATAAAGTTCACTATAAAAGAAATTACATAACTGATACTTTTAGTCATAGTTTTTTATATGTTAAAAAACACAGTACTAAAGGTTTACATTCATAAAAAATGTCAGGAACTATATTTATAGACAACCGATTACGAGCGACCAAACAGGTCACTTTTGAAAATCAGATCATTTTGTCTTTTTATATTTATTTCTTTGAGTCTCTCTTTTGCTTTTTTCAGCACTCAATTATGCAAGACATAACATCCTAACTTTATGTTTTAACATGTATACTTATGTATTGAACATCAAAGTGATAATATGAAGTAAAAGACAATTAGACAGTAACCTAGCAACATCAAAAATCATGGGCATGTGTTAGTTTGACTGTAAGCCAGACTACACGAATTTCCCTCAACTAGACAGCATCTTAATGACAATTTTTTTTTCAACTATGCCTTCAGCTACCGTTTTGTTTTCTTCAATTCGTTTTAACACGTCTTATTATTCAATTTATATTCCAAAAACACAAAAACTATCGATCAAACGAAAACTGTATCAAGTGATAGAAAAAAGCTTGTGTCATTGGTACAATTTATTTCTTCATTGCTTATTTCAGGGTTCAAACCCTACATGCCTTACACGTGTTGCTTGTTTGACAGTTTCCCAGTCGAAGGTCAGTAGTTCTGTCCGGGTGCTCCAGCTTTCTTCACCATCAACAAAAAGCTGGCCGCCATGAAATAGCAAACACATAATTAAAGTGGCGTTAAAGACCAACAATGAATAAATCAATCATTGTATATTCCAGACATTTCACACACATATCATATTTTTGTTTAACAAGACGATATTCATTTGAAATTGAATTTATCGATAAAGTTTTTCCAGAATGGTATAATGATGAATCTGGACATGACTGTAATATGTGCCGCTGGACATGACTGTGATATGTGCCGCTGGACAAACTCTTCATCTTTGCAACATTGTAATACCTATAAGAATGGCAGAATTTAAGGGAAGTTTCATTTTCATCATTTGTAAACAAGTTAAGAGGAAAGCTTAAAATTTAGAAGATTTGTTAGGATTGAAAGAAGAAAACATCACGGAAGGGTCTTATTTTTAAAGATTGGTGTGTCCATCATATTACATATGTGGCAACCTTTTTGTTAAAGTCTTGTATAAAATTAACTTTTTAAAAGTTTTTCAAGTTCCATTATTAACTTAACGTCGACACCTTATAATGTAGAATATCTATATTGAATAAAAAAGGGTCTTTTCTATTTTTGACAATTGCAAAATTTCTGAGTATGAATCGAACAGTCCCTATTCGAATGCTGCATTCACTATCTTGTTAGACATGTCGATGTCAAGCAATACTCTTAACCACTGACAGCGTCTGTAAAGATTCCATGTGCAAAAATGACAAAAATAGGGGTACAGAGTATTGTCCCTGCTAAACTGACGTGTGCACGTTTCAGCTCTGGGGTTCCCAGTGAAGACATATTTTTCAGATAAAACATTTGAGGTACATGTAAACTCAATAATTTACTTATTCGGAACTGCTTAAACATGAAATGAAGTCACAAGACACGTGCGAATCGTCGCTGCTTGAATAGGCAGAGTTGCCCTTCATACAATTTGACACACAGTCCCACAATGCCCCAATGATATAAACCATAATACAAAAATATCATAAAGTTCACTATAAAAGAAATTACATAACTGATACTTTTAGTCATAGTTTTTTATATATGTTAAAAAACACAGTACTAAAGGTTTACATTCATAAAAAATGTCAGGAACTATATTTATAGACAACCGATTACGAGCGACCAAACAGGTCACTTTTGAAAATCAGATCATTTTGTCTTTTTATATTTATTTCTTTGAGTCTCTCTTTTGCTTTTTTTCAGCACTCAATTATGCAAGACATAACATCCTAACTTTATGTTTTAACATGTATACTTATGTATTGTACATCAAAGTGATAATATGAAGTAAAAGACAATTAGACAGTAACCTAGCAACATCAAAAATCATGGGCATGTGTTAGTTTGACTGTAAGCCAGACTACACGAATTTCCCTCAACTAGACAGCATCTTAATGACAATTTTTTTTTCTTTTCAACTATGCCTTCAGCTACCGTTTTGTTTTCTTCAATTCGTTTTAACACGTCTTATTATTCAATTTATATTCCAAAAACACATTAACTATCGATCAAACGAAAACTGTATAAAGTGATAAAAAAAAAGCTTGTGTCATTGGTACAATTTATTTCTTCATTGCTTATTTCAGGGTTCAAACCCTACATGCCTTACACGTGTTGCTTGTTTGACAGTTTCCCAGTCGAAGGTCAGTAGTTCTGTCCGGGTGCTCCAGCTTTCTTCACCATCAACAAAAAGCTGGCCGCCATGAAATAGCAAACAAATAATTAAAGTGGCGTTAAAGACCAACAATGAATAAATCAATCATTGTATATTTCAGACGTTTCACACACATATCATATTTTTGTTTAACAAGACGATATTCATTTGAAATTGAATTTATCGATAAAGTTTTTCCAGCATGGTATACATAATGATGAATCTGGACATGACTGTAACATGTGCCGCTGGACATGACTGTGATATGTGCCGCTGGACAAACTCTTCATCTTTGCAACATTGTAATACCTATAAGAATGGCAGAATTTAAGGGAAGTTTCATTTTCATCATTTGTAAACAAGTTAAGAGGAAAGCTTAAAATTTAGAAGATTTGTTAGGATTGAAAGAAGAAAACATCACGGAAGGGTCTTATTTTTAAAGATTGGTGTGTCCATCATATTACATATGTGGCAACCTTTTTGTTAAAGTCTTGTATAAAATTAACTTTTTAAAAGTTTTTCAAGTTCCATTACTAACTTAACGTCGACACCTTATAATGTAGAATATCTATATTGAATAAAAAAGGGTCTTTTCTATTTTTGACAATTGCAAAATTTCTGAGTATGAATCGAAAAGTCCCTATTCGAATGCTGCATTCACTATCTTGTTAGACATGTCGATGTCAAGCAATACTCTTAACCACTGACAGCGTCTGTAAAGATTCCATGTGCAAAAATGACAAAAATAGGGGTACAGAGTATTGTCCCTGCTAAACTGACGTGTGCACGTTTCAGCTCTGGGGTTCCCAGTGAAGACATATTTTTCAGATAAAACATTTGAGGTACATGTAAACTCAATAATTTACTTATTCGGAACTGCTTAAACATGAAATGAAGTCACAAGACACGTGCGAATCGTCGCTGCTTGAATAGGCAGAGTTGCCCTTCATACAATTTGACACACAGTCCCACAATGCCCCAATGATATAAACCATAATACAAAAATATCATAAAGTTCACTATAAAAGAAATTACATAACTGATACTTTTAGTCATAGTTTTTTATATATGTTAAAAAACACAGTACTAAAGGTTTACATTCATAAAAAATGTCAGGAACTATATTTATAGACAACCGATTACGAGCGACCAAACAGGTCACTTTTGAAAATCAGATCATTTTGTCTTTTTATATTTATTTCTTTGAGTCTCTCTTTTGCTTTTTTTCAGCACTCAATTATGCAAGACATAACATCCTAACTTTATGTTTTAACATGTATACTTATGTATTGTACATCAAAGTGATAATATGAAGTAAAAGACAATTAGACAGTAACCTAGCAACATCAAAAATCATGGGCATGTGTTAGTTTGACTGTAAGCCAGACTACACGAATTTCCCTCAACTAGACAGCATCTTAATGACAATTTTTTTTTCTTTTCAACTATGCCTTCAGCTACCGTTTTGTTTTCTTCAATTCGTTTTAACACGTCTTATTATTCAATTTATATTCCAAAAACACATTAACTATCGATCAAACGAAAACTGTATAAAGTGATAAAAAAAAAGCTTGTGTCATTGGTACAATTTATTTCTTCATTGCTTATTTCAGGGTTCAAACCCTACATGCCTTACACGTGTTGCTTGTTTGACAGTTTCCCAGTCGAAGGTCAGTAGTTCTGTCCGGGTGCTCCAGCTTTCTTCACCATCAACAAAAAGCTGGCCGCCATGAAATAGCAAACAAATAATTAAAGTGGCGTTAAAGACCAACAATGAATAAATCAATCATTGTATATTTCAGACGTTTCACACACATATCATATTTTTGTTTAACAAGACGATATTCATTTGAAATTGAATTTATCGATAAAGTTTTTCCAGCATGGTATACATAATGATGAATCTGGACATGACTGTAACATGTGCCGCTGGACATGACTGTGATATGTGCCGCTGGACAAACTCTTCATCTTTGCAACATTGTAATACCTATAAGAATGGCAGAATTTAAGGGAAGTTTCATTTTCATCATTTGTAAACAAGTTAAGAGGAAAGCTTAAAATTTAGAAGATTTGTTAGGATTGAAAGAAGAAAACATCACGGAAGGGTCTTATTTTTAAAGATTGGTGTGTCCATCATATTACATATGTGGCAACCTTTTTGTTAAAGTCTTGTATAAAATTAACTTTTTAAAAGTTTTTCAAGTTCCATTACTAACTTAACGTCGACACCTTATAATGTAGAATATCTATATTGAATAAAAAAGGGTCTTTTCTATTTTTGACAATTGCAAAATTTCTGAGTATGAATCGAAAAGTCCCTATTCGAATGCTGCATTCACTATCTTGTTAGACATGTCGATGTCAAGCAATACTCTTAACCACTGACAGCGTCTGTAAAGATTCCATGTGCAAAAATGACAAAAATAGGGGTACAGAGTATTGTCCCTGCTAAACTGACGTGTGCACGTTTCAGCTCTGGGGTTCCCAGTGAAGACATATTTTTCAGATAAAACATTTGAGGTACATAGTCTACAAAAGGAAACAAAAGTTGAAAAAATGATGCTCCTCTTGGTGTAAACTCAAGAATTTACTTATTTGGAACTGCTTAAACATGAAATGAAGTCACAAGACACGTGCGAATCGTCGCTGCTTGAATAGGCAGAGTTGCCCTTCATACAATTTGACACACAGTCCCACAATGCCCCAATGATATAAACCATAATACAAAAATATCATAAAGTTCACTATAAAAGAAATTACATAACTGATACTTTTAGTCATAGTTTTTTATATATGTTAAAAAACACAGTACTAAAGGTTTACATTCATAAAAAATGTCAGGAACTATATTTATAGACAACCGATTACGAGCGACCAAACAGGTCACTTTTGAAAATCAGATCATTTTGTCTTTTTATATTTATTTCTTTGAGTCTCTCTTTTGCTTTTTTCAGCACTCAATTATGCAAGACATAACATCCTAACTTTATGTTTTAACATGTATACTTATGTATTGTACATCAAAGTGATAATATGAAGTAAAAGACAATTAGACAGTAACCTAGCAACATCAAAAATCATGGGCATGTGTTAGTTTGACTGTAAGCCAGACTACACGAATTTCCCTCAACTAGACAGCATCTTAATGACAATTTTTTTTTCTTTTCAACTATGCCTTCAGCTACCGTTTTGTTTTCTTCAATTCGTTTTAACACGTCTTATTATTCAATTTATATTCCAAAAACACAAAAACTATCGATCAAACGAAAACTGTATAAAGTGATAAAAAAAAAGCTTGTGTCATTGGTACAATTTATTTCTTCATTGCTTATTTCAGGGTTCAAACCCTACATGCCTTACACGTGTTGCTTGTTTGACAGTTTCCCAGTCGAAGGTCAGTAGTTCTGTCCGGGTGCTCCAGCTTTCTTCACCATCAACAAAAAGCTGGCCGCCATGAAATAGCAAACAAATAATTAAAGTGGCGTTAAAGACCAACAATGAATAAATCAATCATTGTATATTTCAGACGTTTCACACACATATCATATTTTTGTTTAACAAGACGATATTCATTTGAAATTGAATTTATCGATAAAGTTTTTCCAGCATGGTATAATGATGAATCTGGACATGACTGTAATATGTGCCGCTGGACATGACTGTGATATGTGCCGCTGGACAAACTCTTCATCTTTGCAACATTGTAATACCTATAAGAATGGCAGAATTTAAGGGAAGTTTCATTTTCATCATTTGTAAACAAGTTAAGAGGAAAGCTTAAAATTTAGAAGATTTGTTAGGATTGAAAGAAGAAAACATCACGGAAGGGTCTTATTTTTAAAGATTGGTGTGTCCATCATATTACATATGTGGCAACCTTTTTGTTAAAGTCTTGTATAAAATTAACTTTTTAAAAGTTTTTCAAGTTCCATTACTAACTTAACGTCGACACCTTATAATGTAGAATATCTATATTGAATAAAAAAGGGTCTTTTCTATTTTTGACAATTGCAAAATTTCTGAGTATGAATCGAAAAGTCCCTATTCGAATGCTGCATTCACTATCTTGTTAGACATGTCGATGTCAAGCAATACTCTTAACCACTGACAGCGTCTGTAAAGATTCCATGTGCAAAAATGACAAAAATAGGGGTACAGAGTATTGTCCCTGCTAAACTGACGTGTGCACGTTTCAGCTCTGGGGTTCCCAGTGAAGACATATTTTTCAGATAAAACATTTGAGGTACATAGTCTACAAAAGGAAACAAAAGTTGAAAAAATGATGCTCCTCTTGGTGTAAACTCAAGAATTTACTTATTTGGAACTGCTTAAACATGAAATGAAGTCACAAGACACGTGCGAATCGTCGCTGCTTGAATAGGCAGAGTTGCCCTTCATACAATTTGACACACAGTCCCACAATGCCCCAATGATATAAACCATAATACAAAAATATCATAAAGTTCACTATAAAAGAAATTACATAACTGATACTTTTAGTCATAGTTTTTTATATATGTTAAAAAACACAGTACTAAAGGTTTACATTCATAAAAAATGTCAGGAACTATATTTATAGACAACCGATTACGAGCGACCAAACAGGTCACTTTTGAAAATCAGATCATTTTGTCTTTTTATATTTATTTCTTTGAGTCTCTCTTTTGCTTTTTTCAGCACTCAATTATGCAAGACATAACATCCTAACTTTATGTTTTAACATGTATACTTATGTATTGTACATCAAAGTGATAATATGAAGTAAAAGACAATTAGACAGTAACCTAGCAACATCAAAAATCATGGGCATGTGTTAGTTTGACTGTAAGCCAGACTACACGAATTTCCCTCAACTAGACAGCATCTTAATGACAATTTTTTTTTCTTTTCAACTATGCCTTCAGCTACCGTTTTGTTTTCTTCAATTCGTTTTAACACGTCTTATTATTCAATTTATATTCCAAAAACACAAAAACTATCGATCAAACGAAAACTGTATAAAGTGATAAAAAAAAAGCTTGTGTCATTGGTACAATTTATTTCTTCATTGCTTATTTCAGGGTTCAAACCCTACATGCCTTACACGTGTTGCTTGTTTGACAGTTTCCCAGTCGAAGGTCAGTAGTTCTGTCCGGGTGCTCCAGCTTTCTTCACCATCAACAAAAAGCTGGCCGCCATGAAATAGCAAACAAATAATTAAAGTGGCGTTAAAGACCAACAATGAATAAATCAATCATTGTATATTTCAGACGTTTCACACACATATCATATTTTTGTTTAACAAGACGATATTCATTTGAAATTGAATTTATCGATAAAGTTTTTCCAGCATGGTATAATGATGAATCTGGACATGACTGTAATATGTGCCGCTGGACATGACTGTGATATGTGCCGCTGGACAAACTCTTCATCTTTGCAACATTGTAATACCTATAAGAATGGCAGAATTTAAGGGAAGTTTCATTTTCATCATTTGTAAACAAGTTAAGAGGAAAGCTTAAAATTTAGAAGATTTGTTAGGATTGAAAGAAGAAAACATCACGGAAGGGTCTTATTTTTAAAGATTGGTGTGTCCATCATATTACATATGTGGCAACCTTTTTGTTAAAGTCTTGTATAAAATTAACTTTTTAAAAGTTTTTCAAGTTCCATTACTAACTTAACGTCGACACCTTATAATGTAGAATATCTATATTGAATAAAAAAGGGTCTTTTCTATTTTTGACAATTGCAAAATTTCTGAGTATGAATCGAACAGTCCCTATTCGAATGCTGCATTCACTATCTTGTTAGACATGTCGATGTCAAGCAATACTCTTAACCACTGACAGCGTCTGTAAAGATTCCTCGTGCAAAAATGACAAAAATAGGGGTACAGAGTATTGTCCCTGCTAAACTGACGTGTGCACGTTTCAGCTCTGGGGTTACCATGGAAGACATATTTTTCAGATAAAACATTTGAGGTACATAGTCTACAAAAGGAAACAAAAGTTGAAAAGATGATGCTCCTCTTGGCGTAAACTCAAGAATTTACTTATTTGGAACTGCTTAAACATGAAATGAAGTCACAAGACACGTGCGAATCGTCGCTGCTTGAATAGGCAGAGTTGCCCTTCATACAATTTGACACACAGTCCCACAATGCCCCAATGATATAAACCATAATACAAAAATATCATAAAGTTCACTATAAAAGAAATTACATAACTGATACTTTTAGTCATAGTTTTTTATATGTTAAAAAACACAGTACTAAAGGTTTACATTCATAAAAAATGTCAGGAACTATATTTATAGACAACCGATTACGAGCGACCAAACAGGTCACTTTTGAAAATCAGATCATTTTGTCTTTTTATATTTATTTCTTTGAGTCTCTCTTTTGCTTTTTTCAGCACTCAATTATGCAAGACATAACATCCTAACTTTATGTTTTAACATGTATACTTATGTATTGTACATCAAAGTGATAATATGAAGTAAAAGACAATTAGACAGTAACCTAGCAACATCAAAAATCATGGGCATGTGTTAGTTTGACTGTAAGCCAGACTACACGAATTTCCCTCAACTAGACAGCATCTTAATGACAATTTTTTTTTTTTCAACTATGCCTTCAGCTACCGTTTTGTTTTCTTCCATTCGTTTTAACACGTCTTATTATTCAATTTATATTCCAAAAACACAAAAACTATCGATCAAACGAAAACTGTATAAAGTGATTTAAAAAAGCTTGTGTCATTGGTACAATTTATTTCTTCATTGCTTATTTCAGGGTTCAAACCCTACATGCCTTACACGTGTTGCTTGTTTGACAGTTTCCCAGTCGAAGGTCAGTAGTTCTGTCCGGGTGCTCCAGCTTTCTTCACCATCAACAAAAAGCTGGCCGCCATGAAATAGCAAACAAATAATTAAAGTGGCGTTAAAGACCAACAATGAATAAATCAATCATTGTATATTTCAGACGTTTCACACACATATCATATTTTTGTTTAACAAGACGATATTCATTTGAAATTGAATTTATCGATAAAGTTTTTCCAGCATGGTATAATGATGAATCTGGACATGACTGTAATATGTGCCGCTGGACATGACTGTGATATGTGCCGCTGGACAAACTCTTCATCTTTGCAACATTGTAATACCTATAAGAATGGCAGAATTTAAGGGAAGTTTCATTTTCATCATTTGTAAACAAGTTAAGAGGAAAGCTTAAAATTTAGAAGATTTGTTAGGATTGAAAGAAGAAAACATCACGGAAGGGTCTTATTTTTAAAGATTGGTGTGTCCATCATATTACATATGTGGCAACCTTTTTGTTAAAGTCTTGTATAAAATTAACTTTTTAAAAGTTTTTCAAGTTCCATTACTAACTTAACGTCGACACCTTATAATGTAGAATATCTATATTGAATAAAAAAGGGTCTTTTCTATTTTTGACAATTGCAAAATTTCTGAGTATGAATCGAACAGTCCCTATTCGAATGCTGCATTCACTATCTTGTTAGACATGTCGATGTCAAGCAATACTCTTAACCACTGACAGCGTCTGTAAAGATTCCTCGTGCAAAAATGACAAAAATAGGGGTACAGAGTATTGTCCCTGCTAAACTGACGTGTGCACGTTTCAGCTCTGGGGTTCCCAGTGAAGACATATTTTTCAGATAAAACATTTGAGGTACATAGTCTACAAAAGGAAACAAAAGTTGAAAAGATGATGCTCCTCTTGGCGTAAACTCAAGAATTTACTTATTTGGAACTGCTTAAACATGAAATGAAGTCACAAGACACGTGCGAATCGTCGCTGCTTGAATAGGCAGAGTTGCCCTTCATACAATTTGACACACAGTCCCACAATGCCCCAATGATATAAACCATAATACAAAAATATCATAAAGTTCACTATAAAAGAAATTACATAACTGATACTTTTAGTCATAGTTTTTTATATGTTAAAAAACACAGTACTAAAGGTTTACATTCATAAAAAATGTCAGGAACTATATTTATAGACAACCGATTACGAGCGACCAAACAGGTCACTTTTGAAATCAGATCATTTTGTCTTTTTATATTTATTTCTTTGAGTCTCTCTTTTGCTTTTTTCAGCACTCAATTATGCAAGACATAACATCCTAACTTTATGTTTTAACATGTATACTTATGTATTGTACATCAAAGTGATAATATGAAGTAAAAGACAATTAGACAGTAACCTAGCAACATCAAAAATCATGGGCATGTGTTAGTTTGACTGTAAGCCAGACTACACGAATTTCCCTCAACTAGACAGCATCTTAATGACAATTTTTTTTTCTTTTCAACTATGCCTTCAGCTACCGTTTTGTTTTCTTCAATTCGTTTTAACACGTCTTATTATTCAATTTATATTCCAAAAACACAAAAACTATCGATCAAACGAAAACTGTATAAAGTGATAAAAAAAAGCTTGTGTCATTGGTACAATTTATTTCTTCATTGCTTATTTCAGGGTTCAAACCCTACATGCCTTACACGTGTTGCTTGTTTGACAGTTTCCCAGTCGAAGGTCAGTAGTTCTGTCCGGGTGCTCCAGCTTTCTTCACCATCAACAAAAAGCTGGCCGCCATGAAATAGCAAACAAATAATTAAAGTGGCGTTAAAGACCAACAATGAATAAATCAATCATTGTATATTTCAGACGTTTCACACACATATCATATTTTTGTTTAACAAGACGATATTCATTTGAAATTGAATTTATCGATAAAGTTTTTCCAGCATGGTATAATGATGAATCTGGACATGACTGTAATATGTGCCGCTGGACATGACTGTGATATGTGCCGCTGGACAAACTCTTCATCTTTGCAACATTGTAATACCTATAAGAATGGCAGAATTTAAGGGAAGTTTCATTTTCATCATTTGTAAACAAGTTAAGAGGAAAGCTTAAAATTTAGAAGATTTGTTAGGATTGAAAGAAGAAAACATCACGGAAGGGTCTTATTTTTAAAGATTGGTGTGTCCATCATATTACATATGTGGCAACCTTTTTGTTAAAGTCTTGTATAAAATTAACTTTTTAAAAGTTTTTCAAGTTCCATTACTAACTTAACGTCGACACCTTATAATGTAGAATATCTATATTGAATAAAAAAGGGTCTTTTCTATTTTTGACAATTGCAAAATTTCTGAGTATGAATCGAACAGTCCCTATTCGAATGCTGCATTCACTATCTTGTTAGACATGTCGATGTCAAGCAATACTCTTAACCACTGACAGCGTCTGTAAAGATTCCTCGTGCAAAAATGACAAAAATAGGGGTACAGAGTATTGTCCCTGCTAAACTGACGTGTGCACGTTTCAGCTCTGGGGTTCCCAGTGAAGACATATTTTTCAGATAAAACATTTGAGGTACATAGTCTACAAAAGGAAACAAAAGTTGAAAAGATGATGCTCCTCTTGGCGTAAACTCAAGAATTTACTTATTTGGAACTGCTTAAACATGAAATGAAGTCACAAGACACGTGCGAATCGTCGCTGCTTGAATAGGCAGAGTTGCCCTTCATACAATTTGACACACAGTCCCACAATGCCCCAATGATATAAACCATAATACAAAAATATCATAAAGTTCACTATAAAAGAAATTACATAACTGATACTTTTAGTCATAGTTTTTTATATGTTAAAAAACACAGTACTAAAGGTTTACATTCATAAAAAATGTCAGGAACTATATTTATAGACAACCGATTACGAGCGACCAAACAGGTCACTTTTGAAAATCAGATCATTTTGTCTTTTTATATTTATTTCTTTGAGTCTCTCTTTTGCTTTTTTTCAGCACTCAATTATGCAAGACATAACATCCTAACTTTTAATATGTTTTAACATGTATACTTATGTATTGTACATCAAAGTGATAATATGAAGTAAAAGACAATTAGACAGTAACCTAGCAACATCAAAAATCATGGGCATGTGTTAGTTTGACTGTAAGCCAGACTACACGAATTTCCCTCAACTAGACAGCATCTTAATGACAATTTTTTTTTCTTTTCAACTATGCCTTCAGCTACCGTTTTGTTTTCTTCAATTCGTTTTAACACGTCTTATTATTCAATTTATATTCCAAAAACACAAAAACTATCGATCAAACGAAAACTGTATAAAGTGATAAAAAAAAAGCTTGTGTCATTGGTACAATTTATTTCTTCATTGCTTATTTCAGGGTTCAAACCCTACATGCCTTACACGTGTTGCTTGTTTGACAGTTTCCCAGTCGAAGGTCAGTAGTTCTGTCCGGGTGCTCCAGCTTTCTTCACCATCAACAAAAAGCTGGCCGCCATGAAATAGCAAACAAATAATTAAAGTGGCGTTAAAGACCAACAATGAATAAATCAATCATTGTATATTTCAGACGTTTCACACACATATCATATTTTTGTTTAACAAGACGATATTCATTTGAAATTGAATTTATCGATAAAGTTTTTCCAGCATGGTATACATAATGATGAATCTGGACATGACTGTAACATGTGCCGCTGGACATGACTGTGATATGTGCCGCTGGACAAACTCTTCATCTTTGCAACATTGTAATACCTATAAGAATGGCAGAATTTAAGGGAAGTTTCATTTTCATCATTTGTAAACAAGTTAAGAGGAAAGCTTAAAATTTAGAAGATTTGTTAGGATTGAAAGAAGAAAACATCACGGAAGGGTCTTATTTTTAAAGATTGGTGTGTCCATCATATTACATATGTGGCAACCTTTTTGTTAAAGTCTTGTATAAAATTAACTTTTTAAAAGTTTTTCAAGTTCCATTACTAACTTAACGTCGACACCTTATAATGTAGAATATCTATATTGAATAAAAAAGGGTCTTTTCTATTTTTGACAATTGCAAAATTTCTGAGTATGAATCGAACAGTCCCTATTCGAATGCTGCATTCACTATCTTGTTAGACATGTCGATGTCAAGCAATACTCTTAACCACTGACAGCGTCTGTAAAGATTCCATGTGCAAAAATGACAAAAATAGGGGTACAGAGTATTGTCCCTGCTAAACTGACGTGTGCACGTTTCAGCTCTGGGGTTCCCAGTGAAGACATATTTTTCAGATAAAACATTTGAGGTACATAGTCTACAAAAGGAAACAAAAGTTGAAAAGATGATGCTCCTCTTGGCGTAAACTCAAGAATTTACTTATTTGGAACTGCTTAAACATGAAATGAAGTCACAAGACACGTGCGAATCGTCGCTGCTTGAATAGGCAGAGTTGCCCTTCATACAATTTGACACACAGTCCCACAATGCCCCAATGATATAAACCATAATACAAAAATATCATAAAGTTCACTATAAAAGAAATTACATAACTGATACTTTTAGTCATAGTTTTTTATATGTTAAAAAACACAGTACTAAAGGTTTACATTCATAAAAAATGTCAGGAACTATATTTATAGACAACCGATTACGAGCGACCAAACAGGTCACTTTTGAAAATCAGATCATTTTGTCTTTTTATATTTATTTCTTTGAGTCTCTCTTTTGCTTTTTTTCAGCACTCAATTATGCAAGACATAACATCCTAACTTTATGTTTTAACATGTATACTTATGTATTGTACATCAAAGTGATAATATGAAGTAAAAGACAATTAGACAGTAACCTAGCAACATCAAAAATCATGGGCATGTGTTAGTTTGACTGTAAGCCAGACTACACGAATTTCCCTCAACTAGACAGCATCTTAATGACAATTTTTTTTTCTTTTCAACTATGCCTTCAGCTACCGTTTTGTTTTCTTCAATTCGTTTTAACACGTCTTATTATTCAATTTATATTCCAAAAACACAAAAACTATCGATCAAACGAAAACTGTATAAAGTGATAAAAAAAAAGCTTGTGTCATTGGTACAATTTATTTCTTCATTGCTTATTTCAGGGTTCAAACCCTACATGCCTTACACGTGTTGCTTGTTTGACAGTTTCCCAGTCGAAGGTCAGTAGTTCTGTCCGGGTGCTCCAGCTTTCTTCACCATCAACAAAAAGCTGGCCGCCATGAAATAGCAAACAAATAATTAAAGTGGCGTTAAAGACCAACAATGAATAAATCAATCATTGTATATTTCAGACGTTTCACACACATATCATATTTTTGTTTAACAAGACGATATTCATTTGAAATTGAATTTATCGATAAAGTTTTTCCAGCATGGTATACATAATGATGAATCTGGACATGACTGTAACATGTGCCGCTGGACATGACTGTGATATGTGCCGCTGGACAAACTCTTCATCTTTGCAACATTGTAATACCTATAAGAATGGCAGAATTTAAGGGAAGTTTCATTTTCATCATTTGTAAACAAGTTAAGAGGAAAGCTTAAAATTTAGAAGATTTGTTAGGATTGAAAGAAGAAAACATCACGGAAGGGTCTTATTTTTAAAGATTGGTGTGTCCATCATATTACATATGTGGCAACCTTTTTGTTAAAGTCTTGTATAAAATTAACTTTTTAAAAGTTTTTCAAGTTCCATTACTAACTTAACGTCGACACCTTATAATGTAGAATATCTATATTGAATAAAAAAGGGTCTTTTCTATTTTTGACAATTGCAAAATTTCTGAGTATGAATCGAACAGTCCCTATTCGAATGCTGCATTCACTATCTTGTTAGACATGTCGATGTCAAGCAATACTCTTAACCACTGACAGCGTCTGTAAAGATTCCATGTGCAAAAATGACAAAAATAGGGGTACAGAGTATTGTCCCTGCTAAACTGACGTGTGCACGTTTCAGCTCTGGGGTTCCCAGTGAAGACATATTTTTCAGATAACATTTGAGGTACATGTAAACTCAATAATTTACTTATTCGGAACTGCTTAAACATGAAATGAAGTCACAAGACACGTGCGAATCGTCACTGCTTGAATAGGCAGAGTTGCCCTTCATACAATTTGACACACCCCAATGATATAAACCATAATACAAAAATATCATAAAGTTCACTATAAAAGAAATTACATAACTGATACTTTTAGTCATAGTTTTTTATATGTTAAAAAACACAGTACTAAAGGTTTACATTCATAAAAAATGTCAGGAACTATATTTATAGACAACCGATTACGAGCGACCAAACAGGTCACTTTTGAAAATCAGATCATTTTGTCTTTTTATATTTATTTCTTTGAGTCTCTCTTTTGCTTTTTTCAGCACTCAATTATGCAAGACATAACATCCTAACTTTATGTTTTAACATGTATACTTATGTATTGAACATCAAAGTGATAATATGAAGTAAAAGACAATTAGACAGTAACCTAGCAACATCAAAAATCATGGGCATGTGTTAGTTTGACTGTAAGCCAGACTACACGAATTTCCCTCAACTAGACAGCATCTTAATGACAATTTTTTTTTCAACTATGCCTTCAGCTACCGTTTTGTTTTCTTCAATTCGTTTTAACACGTCTTATTATTCAATTTATATTCCAAAAACACAAAAACTATCGATCAAACGAAAACTGTATCAAGTGATAGAAAAAAGCTTGTGTCATTGGTACAATTTATTTCTTCATTGCTTATTTCAGGGTTCAAACCCTACATGCCTTACACGT